>NC_090440.1:1731482868-1732124868 GCF_031143425.1 Pleurodeles waltl
CCCTTTCCCACCTTTGGCGGTGTGGCAGGTGGCACCTGACTTCCTGCCGGAGCCAATGTAGGGATTTTTGTCCCTGGGGTCTTTGGTCGCTCGCGCCGAGCACTGGCAATCTTAGCATGCTTTTCCGATGGTGGGCTAGCCGTGCCTTGGCTCCTAGCTGAACTGGATGCCCTTGAGGGTGGGGGACTCCACAGTCCATGGACAACAGTCTTCACTGGTCCCGGTTTTGTGGTGGCTGAGGTGCTGATTGGAGTCTTATGAGATGGGCGGGGTGGGGGAGTTGTAGGAAAGAGGTCAAGTTTGGAAAGGAAAAGCAATTTGGAAAGAGAGGGACGGGTAGGTGTAGTGGGTATGGGAGTGGAGGAAGAGGATGTGGTTGTAGGAGTGTGAAGTCTGGTGTCTTTGGGTGCAGGTGCTTGGGCTGGAGGCTGTCGTGAGGTGGATGGCTGTTGGGTGGGTGCGTTTGTGTAGATTGGAGGAGGGGGTGACAGACACACTTGGAGAGGACACAGGGGACGTGTAAATGGTAGTGGGGGTGGTGACTGCACGTGTGTAGAGTGTTCTGGTGGGTGTGCTGGTGATGGACGTAGTGGCTGAAGATGTTGTGCATGCAAGTGTGAGTGGAGATGTCACAGGGAGGGAGGAGGGAGACGAGGAGGAGGGGGACACAGTGGAGGCAGTGGCTGTTGGTATGTCTGCATGTGGATGTTGCTTGTGTGAATGCTTGTGTGATGTGTGGTGCTTATGTCTGGATGAGCTTCCCTTGGGTGTTGAGGTGTGTGCATGCTGGTCTGTAGGTGTGTCTGGGATAGGCAGAGGTACAGGGGATTGGGTCTGGGTGGAGTAAGTTGGAGGGGGGAGGCTAGAGACAGGGACAATTGCTGCCGTCAGTGCTGAGGCCAGAGCGTTGAACGATCGCTGATGGGCAGCCTGACCCTTTTGAATGCCCTCCAGGTATGCATTACTCTGGTGCACCTCTCTTTGTACACCCTGGATGGCATTCAAAAGGGTAGACTGCCCAACAATGATGGTCCTTAGGAGGTCAATGACCTCCTCACTGAGGGCAGCAGGGGCGACAGGGGCAGGGCCTGAGGTGCCTGGGGCGAAGGAGATGCCCACCTTCCTGGGTGAGCGGGCACGGGGCAAACGCTGAGGGGCTGCTGGGAGGGTGGTGCTGGTGCGCTGGGTGGCGGCTGTACCTGTTGTTGCGGGGGGCACGGATGTTGCCGCCACCACAAGGGAGCTCCCTTCAGAGGACGAGTCGCTGTCACTGACATCAGCACGAGTCCCCGCTGTGGAGCTCCCCTCACCCTCAGTCTCACTGGTGAAATCCGATTCTGTTGCATGGCCCGCCATGGCCATGTGAGATGCAGCTCCCTCGTGCTCCGATGCCACTTCTCCTCCGCCTGATGATGCTAATGCACACATGAACAGGAAGACCACAAAAAAGGGGGGGAGGAGAAATAAAGACATGTTGAGTGCATGGATTACCGCTACAGCTGGCGGACAAGACAGACACAGAAGCCCCCTGCACTACGCCGCACACTTGGGGTCCACTACGCAATCCAGAGTGTTGTCTGCCCTGCTGAAACACATGTGGAGCTACATCGTTTTCCCTGAGGTGGGGGATTTGCCTACAGTGAAGGGTGATTTCTATGCCCTTGGACATATCCCCAACATCATAGGTGCCATTGATGGGACACATGTTGCTTTGGTCCCCCCCAGCAGGAGTGAACAGGTGTACAGGAACCGGAAGAGTTATCATTCCATGAATGTACAGATGGTGTGTTTGGCTGACCAGTACATCTCCCATGTTAATGCCAAGTTCCCTGGGTCAGTGCATGACGCCTACATCCTGCGGAATAGCAGCATCCCGTATGTGATGGGTCAACTCAAGAGGCACCGGGTGTGGCTATTAGGGGACTCTGGTTACCCTAACCTGTCCTGGCTGCTGACCCCAGTGAGGAATCCCAGGACAAGGGCAGAGGAACGGTACAATGAGGCCCATGGGCGTACTAGGAGGGTGATCGAGCGGACCTTCGGCCTCCTGAAGGCCAGGTTTAGGTGCCTCCATATGACAGGTGGATCCCTAATGTACTCACCAAAGAAGGTGTGCCAGATCATCGTGGCCTGCTGTATGCTTCACAACCTGGCTTTGCGCCGGCAGGTGCCTTTTCTGCAGAAGGATGGTCCAGATGGTGGTGTTGTAGCAGCTGTGGAGCCTGTGGAGAGTGAAGAGGAGGAAGCCGAAGAGGACGACATAGAGAACAGGAACACAGTAATACAGCAGTATTTTCAGTGACACACAGGTAAGAGTAGACACCGGCATATTACATTTACTTAATGACTCCTACCTCTCTACTGTCTGACTCTTTTCCCCCAGTGTATGGTAACTGTGTTGTGACTTTCCCTTCCGTTTTCAGAGATGTGGGCCCCACTGCGTTACATCTGCTTTGTTTCCCCATGGACTACAGCTGTGTGACAGCGGTTTGTTGGCATCACAATGTGAATGAACATTTTGGCACGGTCATGTCTAATACATTTGTTCTAAATCACAGCCAGACTCGAGATTGTTTTGTGCAATAAGTGTTTTTATTCAAGTGCTCTAAATTGGATGGGTGGTTGCAAATCGGTGAGGGGTGATGGTGGAGGATTGTCCATGGCAGAGTCCAGACTATCAGTTTCACAGGTGCATTGTCCAAATGCCTGTGGGAAGTGGAGCAGGGGCAGTTTAAGGTTGGACAGGGTGACAATGTGGGACAGTGGGATGACAATCAGGGCGGTATCCTTTGCTGGCGGGGGTCTTGACATCTTACTCTGTTTTCTTCCTGGATCTCAGGGCCCGCTTGCAGGGTGGTTCTCCTTCTGCAGGGGGTGGGGTTCTGGTGGCCTGTTGGTCTTGTGTCGGGGCCTCCTGTCCACTAGCGCTGGCGGAGGTGGTTGGCAGTTCTTGGTGCATGCTTGTGTCAGGGGCCCTTTGAGGTGCCACAGTGTCCCGCAATGTCGTGACTACCTCTTTCAGGGCCACTACGATGGTACCCATGGTGGAACTGATGTTTCTTAGTTCCTCCCTGAACCCCATATACTGTTGCTCCTGCAGAAGCTGGATCTCCTGAAACCTGGCCAGGACCGTCGCCATCGTCTCCTGGGAGCGGTGGTATGCTCCCATGATGGAGGAGAGGGCCTCGTGGAGAGTGGGTTCCCTGGGCCTGTCCACCCCCTGTCGCACAGCAGCCCTCCCAGTTCCCCTGTTTCCCTGGGCCTCTGTCCCCTGGACCGTGTGCCCACTACCACTGCCCCCAGGTCCCTGTTGTTGTTGGGGTGGTGGGTTAGCCTGGGTTCCCTGTAGTGGTGGACACACCGCTGATTGACGTGTCCTGGGGACAGAGGTATGGGCCCGCTGGGTGGGTGCTGTGCTGGTGTTCCCAGAGGGGGGAAGGTCTACTGTGGCCTGTGGCTGTGTGAGGGGAACCGACTGTCCCGAGGTCCCCGATGGACCGGGCTGGTCATCTAGATCCAGGGAGACAGAGCTGCTGTCCTCACTGTGGGCCTCTTCTGGGGGTGGAGGGGACATTTGTGGACCCTCCTGCGCGGTGACGTGGCGTTCGGGTCCTTCAGGGGTATAAAGCATTGGTTATTGCTACTGTGTGTGTCATAGCGTTCAATGGGTGGGTGCCCGTGTACCCCAGTGCTGGCATTCTTTTGTGGGGGCTGTTGTGACGGTGGTTGGGGGGGGGGTTTGTATGTGTATGTGCAGTGGGCATGCTTAGGTGATGGGTGTCCATGCTTTGTGGACGCATGCAGGGTTAGGTGTTGGGATGGGTGGGTTGTGATGGTGAGACAGTTGCAAGGAGTAGGTGTGATGGGGGTGAGGGTAAGGGTGGGGGTATGAGTTGGCATGCAGGTGGGGTGGGGGGAAGAAGAAGTTAAGATTTGCCTTACCAGAGTCCATTCCTCCGCCTACTCCTGCGAGGCCCTCAGGATGCAGGATGTTCAAGACTTGCTCCTCCCATGTTGTAAATTTTGGGGGAGGAGGTGGGGGTCCGCCGCCAGTCTTCTGCACCGCAATGTTGTGCCTGGATACCATGGAACGCTCCTTCCCCCTGTCCCACAGCATTGACCTTGTCCACTATTCTGTTCCATAGCTCCATCTTCCTGGCAATGGTGGTGTGCTGCACCTGTGCCCCGAACAGCTGTGGCTCTACTCGTACAATTTCCTCCACCATGACCCTGAGTTCATCATCAGAGAACCTGGGGTGTCTTTGTGGTGCCATGGGGTGGTGTGGGTGATGTGTTGGGTGGATTGTGTGGTGCTAAGTGTGGTGATGTGTATTGTTGTGTTGTGTGAAGTGCATGCAAATATTGCTGGGTGACAGTGAATTGGGCATCTGGGTGCTCGGATGTCTTTTCTCAGTGCGTGTTCACGAATCTCTAGGAGTGGAGGTTTGTGGGTGATGTGGGTGTGTATTTTATATTGAATTGGGTGTGTGGGAGTGGTGTGTGTATGTGTCTCAGGTGTGTGTATTTTGAATTGTCCAATGTGGTTGTATTTTGTAAGTGTGTGTGTATTTTGAGCGCGGCGGTGTGTACCGCCAATGGAATACCGCGGTTAAAAGACCGCCGAGTGGATTCGTATGTCGTGATAGTGTGGGCGTATTTCTGTTGGCGTGACGGTGGAGGTTTGGTCATCGCCAGTTTCTCGCTGCCCTTTGGTGTGGCGGACTTTTGTGGATGTCTGTATTTTGGCGGTTTGCCTGTTGTGGGTCAGAATGACCGTGGCGGTTTACCGCGGCCGCGGCTGTGTTATGACGGTCTTCTGAACGGCGGTAAGTGCCTTTTACCGCCGAGGTTGGAATGACCCCCTATGTCTTTGGCAATTGTAGTTGTTCCAACTTACCACGTATATTTTTTTCAGAGGAGTGACCCTGGGTCTGGTTAGCAGGCCCAGGGTACAGCCAGGGTCAGTCACCACCTGTATCAGTCATCAAAATTTGGGTGAACATGCTAAAAAAGATGACTTTCACACACTGTGACTTGGCAGGTAAATTACTTAACCACTTCGCTGCCAGGCCTTTTCCCCCTCCTGTGCCAGGCCTTTTTTTGCCTATTTGGGGCAGTTCGCGCTTAGGCCCTCATAACTTTTTGTCCACATAAGCTAACCAAGCCAAATTTGCGTCCTTTTTTTCCAACATCCTAGCGATTCTAAAGGTACCCAGACTTTGTGGGTTCCCCTGAAGGAGGCCAAGAAATTGGCCAAAATACAGTGAAAATTTCGTTTTTTTCAAAAAAACTGGAAAAAGGGTCTGCAGAAGAAGGCTTGTGGTTTTTCCCCTGAAAATGGCATCAACAAAGGGTTTGCGGTGCTAAACTCAGCAGCTTCCCAGCTTTCAGGAACAGGCAGACTTGAATCCGAAAACCCAATTTTTCAACACAATTTTGGCATTTTACTGGGGCATACCCCATTTGTGCAATTTTTTGTGCTTTCAGCCTCCTTCCAGTCAGTGACCGGAATGGTCATGAAACCATTGATGGATCCCAGAAACCTAAACATTTCTGAAAAGTAGACAAAATTCTGAATTCAGCAAGGGGTCATTTGTGTAGATCCTACAAGGGTTTCCTACAGAAAATAACAGCTGAAAAAGAAAAATATTGAAATTGAGGTGAAAAAAACATAAATTTTTCTCTACTTTTTACTCTGTAACTTTTCCCTGCAATGTCAGATTATCGAAAGCAATATACCGTTACGTCTGCTGGACTCCTCTGGTTGCGGGGATATATAGGGTTTGTAGGTTCATCAAGAACCCGAGGAACCCAGAGCCAATAAATGAGCTGCACCCTGCAGTGCGTTTTCATTCTATACCGGGTATACAGTAATTCATTTGCTGAAATATAAGGAGTAAAAAATAGCTATCAAGAAAACCTTTGCATTTCCAAAAAGGGCACAAGATAAGGTGTTGAGGAGCAGTGGTTATTTGCACATCTCTGAATTCCGGGGTGACCATAGTAGCAAGTGAATTACATGGAATTTCTCAAATAGATGTCTTTTTTACACACACCCCTATATTTGGAAGGAATAAATGTAGAGAAAGACAAGGGGCAATAACACTTGTTTTGCTATTCTATGTTCCCCCAAGTCTCCCGATAAAAATGATACCTCACTTGTTTGGGTAGGCCTAGCGCCCGCGACAGGATATGCCCCAAAACACAACGTGGACACATCATAGAAAACAGAGCTGTTTTTAGCAAAGTGACTACCTGTAGATTTTGGCCTCTAGCTCAGCCGGCACCTAGGGAAACCTACCAAACCTGTGCATTTCTGAAAACTAGAGACCTAGGGGAATCCAAGGAGGGGTGACTTGTGTGGCTCGGACCAGGTTCTGTTACCCAGAATCCTTTGCAAACCTCAAAATTTGGCTAAAAAAACACATGTTCCTCACATTTCTGTGGCAGAAAGTTCTGGAATCTGAGAGGAGCGACAAATTTCCTTCCACCCAGCATTCCCCCACGTCTCCCGATAAAAATGATACCTCACTTGTGTGGGTAGGCCTAGCGCCCGCGACAGGATATGCCCCAAAACACAACCTGGACACATCACAGAAAACAGAGCTGTTTTTAGCAAAGTGACTACCTGTAGATTTTGGCCTCTAGCTCAGCCGCCACCTAGGGAAACATACCAAACCTGTGCATTTCTGAAAACTAGAGACCTAGGGGGATCCAAGGAGGGTTGACTTGTGTGGCTCGGACCAGGTTCGGTTACCCAGAATCCTTTGCAAACCTCAAAATTTGGCTAAAAAAACACATGTTCCTCACATTTCTGTGGCAGAAAGTTCTGGAATCTGAGAGGAGCCACAAATTTCCTTCCACCTAGCGTTCCCCCACGTCTCCCGATAAAAATGATACCTCACTTGTGTGGGTAGGCCTAGCGCCCGCGACAGGATATGCCCCAAAACACAACGTGGACATATCACAGAAAACAGAGCTGTTTTTAGCAAAGTGCCTACCTGTAGATTTTGGCCTCTAGCTCAGCCGCCACCTAGGGAAACCTACCAAACCTGTGCATTTCTGAAAACTAGAGACCTAGGGGGATCCAAGGAGGGGTGACTTGCGGGGCTCGGACCAGGTTCTGTTACCCAGAATCCTTTGCAAACCTCAAAATTTGGCTAAAAAAACACATGTTCCTCACATTTCTGTGGCAGAAAGTTCTGGAATCTGAGAGGAGCCACAAATTTCCTTCCACCCAGCGTTCCCCCACGTCTCCCGATAAAAATGATACCTCACTTGTGTGGGTAGGCCTAGCGCCCGCGACAGGATATGCCCCAAAACACAACGTGGACATATCACAGAAAACAGAGCTGTTTTTAGCAAAGTGACTACCTGTAGATTTTGGCCTCTAGCTCAGCCGCCACCTAGGGAAACCTACCAAACCTGTGCATTTCTGAAAACTAGAGACCTAGGGGGATCCAAGGAGGGGTGACTTGCGGGGCTCGGACCAGGTTCTGTTACCCAGAATTCTTTGCAAACCTCAAAATTTGGCTAAAAAAACACATGTCCCTCACATTTCTGTGGGAGAAAGTTCTGGAATCTGAGATGAGCTACAAATTTCCTTCCACCCAGCGTTCCCCCAAGTCTCCCGATAAAAATGATACCTCACTTGCGTGGGTAGGCCTAGCGCCGGCGACAGGAAACACCCCAAAGCGCAACGTGGATACATCCTAAATTTTGGAAGAAAACAGAGGTGTTTTTTGCGAAGTGCCTAACTGTAGATTTTGGCCTCTAGCTCAGCCGGCACCTAGGGAAACCTACCAAACCTGTAAATTTCTGAAAACTAGAGACCTAGGGGAATCCAAGGAGGGGTGACTTGCGGGGCTCGGACCAGGTTCTGTTACCCAGAATCCTTTGCAAACCTCAAAATTTGGCTAAAAAAACACATGTTCCTCACATTTCTGTGGCAGAAAGTTCTGGAATCTGAGAGGAGCTACAAATTTCCTTCCACCCAGCGTTCCCCCACGTCTCCCGATAAAAATGATACCTCACTTGTGTGGGTAGGCCTAGCGCCCGCGACAGGATATGCCCCAAAACACAACGTGGACATATCACAGAAAACAGAGCTGTTTTTAGCAAAGTGACTACCTGTAGATTTTGGCCTCTAGCTCAGCCGCCACCTAGGGAAACCTACCAAACCTGTGCATTTCTGAAAACTAGAGACCTAGGGGGATCCAAGGAGGGGTGACTTGCGGGGCTCGGACCAGGTTCGGTTACCCAGAATCCTTTGCAAACCTCAAAATTTGACTAAAAAAACACATGTTCCTCACATTTCTGTGGCAGAAAGTTCTGGAATCTGAGAGGAGCCACAAATTTCCTTCCACCCAGCGTTCCCCCACGTCTCCCGATAAAAATGATACCTCACTTGTGTGGGTAGGCCTAGCGCCCGCGACAGGATATGCCCCAAAACACAACGTGGACATATCACAGAAAACAGAGCTGTTTTTAGCAAAGTGACTACCTGTAGATTTTGGCCTCTAGCTCAGCCGCCAGCTAGGGAAACCTACCAAACCAATGCATTTCTGAAAACTAGAGACCTAGGGGAATCCAAGGAGGGGTGACTTGTGTGGCTCGGACCAGGTTCTGTTACCCAGAATCTTTGCAAACCTCAAAATTTGGCTAAAAAAACACATGTTCCTCACATTTCTGTGGCAGAAAGTTCTGGAATCTGAGAGGAGCCACAAATTTCCTTCCACTCAGCGTTCCCCCACGTCTCCAGATAAAAATGATACCTCACTTGTGTGGGTAGGCCTAGCGCCCGCGACAGGATATGCCCCAAAACACAACGTGGACATATCACAGAAAACAGAGCTGTTTTTAGCAAAGTGACTACCTGTAGATTTTGGCCTCTAGCTCAGCCGCCACCTAGGGAAACCTACCAAACCTGTGCATTTCTGAAAACTAGAGACCTAGGGGGATCCAAGGAGGGGTGACTTGCGGGGCTCGGACCAGGTTCTGTTACCCAGAATCCTTTGCAAACCTCAAAATTTGGCTAAAAAAACACATGTCCCTCACATTTCTGTGGCAGAAAGTTCTGGAATCTGAGAGGAGCTACAAATTTCCTTCCACCCAGCGTTCCCCCAAGTCTCCCGATAAAAATTATACCTCACTTGCGTGGGTAGGCCTAGCGCCGGCGACAGGAAACACCCCAAAGCGCAATGTGGACACATCCTAAATTTTGGAAAAAAACAGAGGTGTTTTTTGCGAAGTGCCTAACTGTAGATTTTGGCCTCTAGCTCAGCCGGCACCTAGGGAAACCTACCAAACCTGTGCATTTCTGAAAACTAGAGACCTAGGGGAATCCAAGGAGGGGTGACTTGCGGGGCTCGGACCAGGTTCTGTTACCCAGAATCCTTTGCAAACCTCAAAATTTGGCTAAAAAAACACATGTTCCTCACATTTCTGTGGCAGAAAGTTCTGGAATCTGAGAGGAGCTACAAATTTCCTTCCACCCAGCGTTCCCCCACGTCTCCCGATAAAAATGATACCTCACTTGTGTGGGTAGGCCTAGCGCCCGCGACAGGATATGCCCCAAAACACAACGTGGACATATCACTGAAAACAGAGCTGTTTTTAGCAAAGTGACTACCTGTAGATTTTGGCCTCTAGCTCAGCCGCCACCTAGGGAAACCTACCAAACCTGTGCATTTCTGAAAACTAGAGACCTAGGGGGATCCAAGGAGGGGTGACTTGCGGGGCTCGGACCAGGTTCTGTTACCCAGAATCCTTTGCAAACCTCAAAATTTGGCCAAAAAAACACATGTTCCTCACATTTCTGTGGCAGAAAGTTCTGGAATCTGAGAGGAGCCACAAATTTCCTTCCACCCAGCGTTCCCCCACGTCTCCCGATAAAAATGATACCTCACTTGCGTGGGTAGGCCTAGCGCCCGCGACAGGATATGCCCCAAAACACAACGTGGACATATCACAGAAAACAGAGCTGTTTTTAGCAAAGTGACTACCTGTAGATTTTGGCCTCTAGCTCAGCCGCCACCTAGGGAAACCTACCAAACCTGTGCATTTCTGAAAACTAGAGACCTAGGGGGATCCAAGGAGGGGTGACTTGCGGGGCTCGGACCAGGTTCTGTTACCCAGAATCCTTTGCAAACCTCAAAATTTGGCTAAAAAAACACATGTTCCTCACATTTCTGTGGCAGAAAGTTCTGGAATCTGAGAGGAGCTACAAATTTCCTTCCACCCAGCGTTCCCCCAAGTCTCCCGAGAAAAATGATACCTCACTTGCGTGGGTAGGCCTAGCACCTGCGACAGGAAACACCCCAAAGCGCAACGTGGACACATCCACAATTTTGGGAGAAAACAGTGCCTACCTGTGGATTTTGGCCTGTAGCTCACCCGGCGCCTAGGGAAACCTACCAAACCAGTGCATTTCTGAAAACTAGAGACCTAGGGGAATCCAAGGAGGGGTGACTTGCGGGGCTCGGACCAGGTTCTGTTACCCAGAATCCTTTGCAAACCTCAAAATTTGGCTAAAAAAACACATGTTCCTCACATTTCTGTGGCAGAAAGTTCTGGAATCTGATAGGAGCCACAAATTTCCTTCCACCCAGCGTTCCCCCAAGTCTCCCGATAAAAATGATACCTCACTTGTGTGGGTGGCCCAGGTGCCTGCAACATAATAAGGCCCAAAACCTGAAGGGATAGAAGGGATAGCATAGCATGTTTATAAGGGCATATTCTTTTATACATCTTTAGACGGACTCTGCTTTGGGGACCCACATAAGTGAGGTGTCATTTTACTTGGGAGACTGAGGGGAAAACTGGGGAGTAGGAATTTTGTGCTGGAGCGGTGATCCTACTAAGAAAAATCAGGAAAATATGCTTTTTTATGCAAATTGTGAGGTTTACAGAGGAGTCTGGGTAAGAAAATGTTGGGGGAGCCACACAAGCCACACCTCCCTAGACTCCTTGGGGTGCCTAGTTTTAAAAAGTTTCTGGGTTTTGTAGGTTTCCCTACATGACGGCCGCACCCAGGACCAAAAACATAGGTGGGCCCTCCCCCCCAAACACAGGTATTTTTGGAATATATCACTTTGATGTGTGCACATACGTCCGTGATGTGCCAAACACTAAAATTGTGAAAAGAAACACACTTAGGTTATGTGAAGAAGACCCCTCACCCACCAACCAAGTTGGTGGCATGCTTCATCATCGGGGTCCCACCTGAGGCACCTAGCGTGTCTCAAGTGTGCTGCGACGCCTGATTACAGCGGAGCAGGTTTTGTCATTTGTACCACACATACTGGTTGGATTTGGCACGAGGGTGAGTGATGGTTCAGTAGATCAAATTTTATTAACAAGAGATTTCACAAAAGTGAAATGCACTGGTAATAACTGAAAGGCCAAAAAACTGAACCAATGACTCACAGCTCATGAGCTGTAAAGCCACGACAAGGCACCAACCGCTTTACAGTCCATTCACACACCTTTCATACATGACATGCACTAGACCATTCACGCCGCCAGCCACGGGCCCAGCACATTACAAGACTCGCATCCACAGACAGCGCCAGTCAAGGGCCCATCACTTTCATACGCCCACATGCCTGATACAGCAATCACACCAGCTGATGAGTGTGTGGACTGGCGTTTGGCCGGCACTGCCAGCCAAGCGCCACACCACCAGCCAAGCGCCACCCCACCCACACCACCAGCCAAGCGCCACCCCACACACACCGCCAGCCCAGCGCCACCCCACACACACCGCCAGCCAAGCGCCACCCCACACACACCGCCAGCCAAGCGCCACCCCACACACACCGCCAGCCAAGCGCCACCACACCCACGCCGCCAGCCAAGCGCCACTCTACACATGCCATCCCCTTTTTTTTGTTTTTAAACAACAAAGAAACCACTAATCATAAATTAGTACAAAACTACAAACACAAAAGCTCTAACTGAATACATGACTAATGCCAACCGTGAAACCGAACATATAAAAATATAAAACACCAGTTTACGCTCACGGAATTTCCCAATAATTCTTCTGTGTGTGGTAGCTCCTGAAACAGCCACCCACACACAGCCCAGGCTTTGAAGGACAATCAGGGCAGTACATCCTAGTCTCCTTCCTGATACCTCTTCGAGCACAGACTCTACATCTCTTAGCAGGAAAGTTTTTTTTGGCCGTGGGAGGAATGTGCTCAGCAAAGTGACGATCTTTCAATCTAGCCACATCCTCCACCACTGCTTCTCTAGGAACTCTTGCCTGTTCCAGCACAACAAGGCTAGCTATGATAGACTCCTGAAATTTCACAAATGTCATCCTTGACTCTGGAGAACTATCCTTAAACACAACAAAAGCATTAAAAGTTGCCAAGTGGAACAAGTGAAGCGCTAATTTCTTATACCACACATAAGACTTACAAACAGCAGTGTAAGGTTCTAACCTCTGATCTACTCTATCAACACCACCCATGTGCTTATTATAGTCTAAGATGCACACAGGTTTGCGCACTTCGGCAACCTGACCCCAAACAGCCACAGGTGAAGTACTCTCATCATGGATGGTGCTTAGCATGTATACATCCCTCTTGTCTACAAATTTCAGAGCTAGCAGCTCATCATTCCGCAAGGCACTGCACTGTCCCTTCTCAAGTTTTTTACAGACAAGCTCTTTTGGATAGCCTTTCCGATTAGAGCGGATTGTGCCACAAGCAACAGTGTCCACTCTGAACAACTCCTTGAACAACCGAACTCCAGTGTAGAAGTTATCTACATATAAATGGTGACCTTTGTTAAACAGTCGTCTACCAAGTTCCCACACAATTTTCTCACTAACTCCAAAAGTGGGAGGACAACCAGGGGGGTCAATATTGGAATCCCTACCAGTGTAGACCCGGAAATTATAAACATATCCTGTACTACTTTCTGACAGCATATACAATTTAATTCCATACCGTGCCCTCTTGCTAGGAATGTACTGCCTAAAAACCAAACGACCCTTGAACAGGACCAAAGACTCATCTACAGATATTTCTTTCCCTGGAACATAGATCTCTGAAAACCGATCTACCAAATGATCAAGGACAGGTCTAATCTTAAAAAGACGGTCAGAATCAGGATGATCTCGTGGCAAGGCTAAAGCATTATCTACAAAATGCAACATCCGAAGAAGAAGCTCATACCGGTTACGACTCATGATGGCAGGAAATATAGCAGTTGCCATCAAGGGACTAGTAGACCAATATGAAGACAGCGACGGCTTCCTTATCAGCCCCATCAAAAAAGTTAAACCCAAGAACTTTTTCAACTCTTCCAGATTTGTGGGAATCCACCGGCTAGCTCTAGAGTGTGGCCTAAGTCTGGCAGCGTTGTCCCTCAAAAACTGCTCTGCATACAAATTAGTCTGCTCAACAATCTCTTCCAAAAATATATCGTCCATAAACAACTCAAAAAAGTTGACGGGCAAAAAGTTTTCCGTATTAACTCGACACCCTGGAAAACCAGTAAACGCAGGCAACTGTGGCTGCTCCATGTTTGGTGCAACCCATGCGTCAGGTCTTCCAATGGGAAGCCTTTCAGCCGCTGGCTCCTGCACCATTGGCACATCACTGTCCTCCTCTAAAACAGGCCCTTCATCAGCACTGAGAGTGGCTTCATCATCAGATGATTCATCTCTGACAGAAAATTCACTTCCAGAATCCTGCACTTCCTCCTCTGCCTCAGATGCAGAGTCAGTCTCATATTCATGGTCAGAAGATGACTCAAAAAGCACACTAACAACCTGCTGAGCGGTCATCCTACGGCTGGCCATGATCCTTCCTACTAAAATTAACTGGACAAATACACCACCAACAACCAGCACTGTGTAAGATAAGTAACAAAGTATAGGTTTATCACTAAGAATTATAAACTCAAAAACTATACTGCTCACTTGCCTGAAAAAGCTTGACTCACCAGCAACTACTCTGCACAGCCACAGCAATCACCAACGATATCCCACTAAAAAGAGAAAAAAAAAAGCAAATTAGACATAAGACAACACAATAATCATTGTGCATAACTCTAAGGACAATTTCACACACAATCCTGCATTCAGTACACCACCTACAAACATGTCATTCATGCATTGCAACAATACTCACTTGGAGTAAATTTATTTACTTACCTAAAACATGCAACTACGCAAACCGCAGGACAACTACTGCCAAAACTGCAACAAGCCACAGCAAAGTCAGCAAAAGCTTTGAACTAAAACAAAAAGGAGAAAAACTGTTATTATCATAAAAGCAAATACTTCGCCAGTTGACAAACACTCCGCCACTAACCATTTTTTCATTTTCCCCTGTGTCTAGTCTTCTCTGCTTGGGGGAAGATGGGCCTAAAAAAAAATAGGCCAATCTACCCCCAAGGGGAGGGGGCAGAAATCGCCCAGATTACATTGCACCCTTTGGGGGGGGGCGACCCTTGCCCAAGGGGCCACACCCCCACACAAAGCACACACACACACACATAGTATCCCTGGCGCTATGGGGATTCTGCCCCCCTTGGGGACAGAAAGGCCTAAAAAATAGGCATATCTGCCCCCTAGGGGGGCAGAACTGCCCAAAAATACATGTGGGCCCCTGGGGGCGACCCTTGCCCAAGGGGCCGCCCCCCAACACAAAAAATAAACCCTTTCCTTTCCCTCGATGCCTCTCTGAGAGCACCCCCACCCCGCACGAAGGTGAAAAACTCACCTTCTCCCTTAGACGCGCTGGAAGCAAATGGCTTCCAGCGCGTCTTTCCCCCTTTCCCTGAAATCAGCGCGCGATCGCGCGCTGACGTCATGGGGGGGGTGGGGGCGGGGTGGGCGTGAAAGGGGAAGGGATTCCCCTTTCAGCCCTGGCCTGGGGGTGTTGGGGGGCGGCCCCCGACTGCCAGTCCCAGGACGTAATGGTTACGTCCATGGCGCCACACGGGCGCTGCCATGGACGTAACCATTACGTCCGTGGCGGGGAAGGGGTTAAAGGCTAGTTGCGCTTTTATGTGTTGTTTTACATGGGTACAATGATGCTTGTTGTCATACTCTTCTGACAATGTGAAAGTCTTTCATGCATGTACCACACGCAGTATTAGTATATGGTACATCAGCAATGTTGCTGCTATTTATGATACATTTTGTGCTTGTTCCTCATCTTCCCCCTACTCATTGCACAGTTCTTCCTGTTCCTCATTGTCATTTGGCCAAGGGAGATTATACCCTGCACATATTGTTTGCAATATGCAGCACACCAGTGTTAGGTTAGTTACCATTGTTGAGAAGAAAGCCGCTAGGAAGAAGGACATAGGTAACGGGCGCTCACAGTAAGTCCATACAGTCGAGTTCACAGAATATTTTTTGACATGGTGCTCATGACAGGAGGATCTTCCTGACTCCTCCAATGTTTCAAAGGAAACTGACAGTAACAACAAACAGCTGTCAGAGCACTCACAAAAGTAAAATATAAGAGTATGGTGATGTAATAAATCCTCTGTGTGAAAGGCAATCACGCCAGGCTCTGGTTCAGGATAAATTTATTTCTTGAAGTAGTTCAATCATGATAGGAAAATGTCCTTGAAATCATATACAATTAGCCTCCACAGCCAACACGTGTTTCGTCCAATGAGAGATCCCTCTCACGGACTTCATCAGGGCTGTAAAATTGAGAACACATTTGTATCTAAGTACATGTCATCTCAGACAGACAAGTTAAGAGCAGAAATTATAATGAATTTTGTGCAAATCAAAACATGCTATCTGTGACTTAATCTCCCAAAATTAGACAATAGAAAATATGCTGCAATCCATTTGTAAAGGGTCAAACATTTTGAGTCAAGTTCTCAAAAGTAGTCGATATTCAACCATATAGGAATTATATCACCAAGTGATGATGTGTTAGAAGAGTTATAAATAAGTATAAACGTCACCAGAATAAGGGATGTGAGGAATATAGAACAAAGTATATATATATATAGAGTGAGAGAAAAAAGAAAAGAAAGAGAAAGACCTATTATCCCACAGATATATATTATCAAAGTATCAGGAAGATCAACAAATAAACATAAGTGGATAGAGATATAAAGTTATAAAGTACCAGTCCTATAATAATAGATAATCCGATCTGACATTGCGCGAAAATGTGTCTAAACCTATGATAGTATCGGAACTGTGAACCCCATCAGAGTTGAGACATACCTTAAAATCAGGTACTGCCTGTGTTCAACGGTACTCTTATCGTGGTCTAAGAAATCTATAAAGGCAAGAAGTGCGAGTGACTATTGTGATAACTATTAATAATATGATGTCTAGTAGAATTGTTCGTGCCACCACATCTAATAATAACCAATACGGTCTATCACTGACCTCGTGTGATGAACGCAGTTAATTATCACATCCCAGTATAGTACTGCAGGAATCCTGATATGTAAACTGGAAACGAAATGGAGGAAACGAATGCCATCATTTCGAATATAGTAGAAAACAACTCAATAGAGAAACTACTCAGCGTTAAGCTCGAGTAGTTGAGTACACAACACCCCTCAGCAACGCTCACCTTAATCAAATATGCTAGTATCTTTATGGGAACATCGTAGCCGTGGTCAGATCATTGCACGGCGTTCCCTGTGACCGAGATCTATCTTCGTAGAACGAGCGTCTGAGAACCGGCGCTTTTGTTTGTAATCACGTTCATGATAATAACATAGAAGAGGGACTACAGTCAGCGCGCTGGTGAAAGAACAGGCGCCATCTTGAAAGGGAGTTGATATGAAGTAAATATATAAGTTATATGTAAGCGAACAACTAAAACTTATTTCTGAGCCCAAAATTTGTATCCAACACTTACAGAATAGTGAAGATACGACCATTAGAAATACGCATCAGCAAATAACTATAAACAATGAAAAAGAAGAGAGACTACCTGCTTAAACAAATGCTAATCTATTTGGGACATCGTTAACGTTGGAGCACACTAAAACTAAACCAATTAAAGCAGACTCCAGGTTTGCCTAGCCTTAAAAAGCGTCTCATAGTGACTTCAGCCCAATATTAAGCCTAGACATGGAAAGAAAGTGTAATGATATAATACCCACTATCAAATATGGCACGAGAATAATGAGGGAAAGACAGAGACAGAATATTGTAACAGGTAAATAAAATATCGAAAATCGTTGATTGTAAGGGACACACAATAATCAAGAATTGTGATTCTTGATTATTGTGTGTCCCTTACAATCAACGATTTTCGATATTTTATTTACCTGTTACAATATTCTATGAGACGCTTTTTAAGGCTAGGCAAACCTGGAGTCTGCTTTAATTGGTTTAGTTTTAGTGTGCTCCAACGTTAACGATGTCCCAAATAGATTAGCATTTGTTTAAGCAGGTAGTCTCTCTTCTTTTTCATTGTTTATAGTTATTTGCTGATGCGTATTTCTAATGGTCGTATCTTCACTATTCTGTAAGTGTTGGATACAAATTTTGGGCTCAGAAATAAGTTTTAGTTGTTCGCTTACATATAACTTATATATTTACTTCATATCAACTCCCTTTCAAGATGGCGCCTGTTCTTTCACCAGCGCGCTGACTGTAGTCCCTCTTCTATGTTATTATCATGAACGTGATTACAAACAAAAGCGCCGGTTCTCAGACGCTCGTTCTACGAAGATAGATCTCGGTCACAGGGAACGCCGTGCAATGATCTGACCACGGCTACGATGTTCCCATAAAGATACTAGCATATTTGATTAAGGTGAGCGTTGCTGAGGGGTGTTGTGTACTCAACTACTCGAGCTTAACGCTGAGTAGTTTCTCTATTGAGTTGTTTTCTACTATATTCGAAATGATGGCATTCGTTTCCTCCATTTCGTTTCCAGTTTACATATCAGGATTCCTGCAGTACTATACTGGGATGTGATAATTAACTGCGTTCATCACACGAGGTCAGTGATAGACCGTATTGGTTATTATTAGATGTGGTGGCACGAACAATTCTACTAGACATCATATTATTAATAGTTATCACAATAGTCACTCGCACTTCTTGCCTTTATAGATTTCTTAGACCACGATAAGAGTACCGTTGAACACAGGCAGTACCTGATTTTAAGGTATGTCTCAACTCTGATGGGGTTCACAGTTCCGATACTATCATAGGTTTAGACACATTTTCGCGCAATGTCAGATCGGATTATCTATTATTATAGGACTGGTACTTTATAACTTTATATCTCTATCTACTTATGTTTATTTGTTGATCTTCCTGATACTTTGATAATATATATCTGTGGGATAATAGGTCTTTCTCTTTCTTTTCTTTTTTCTCTCACTCTATATATATATATACTTTGTTCTATATTCCTCACATCCCTTATTCTGGTGACGTTTATACTTATTTATAACTCTTCTAACACATCATCACTTGGTGATATAATTCCTATATGGTTGAATATTGACTACTTTTGAGAACTTGACTCAAAATGTTTGACCCTTTACAAATAGTTACCATTGTTGGCACGTAGAGTAATTGACCCCCAAACATATTCTGACTCCTGAAGTAGTACTTGTGTACTCTGGAAATCCCCTCCACAATGTAACAGGTCCTGTTTAGGACATGAATGTGGCTCAGTTGAGCTTCCCTATGGATGTGTTTGTGATGAGTACTCACCCACATCTGCAGACAATACCCTTATTAGCTGCATAGTGAGTAGGGGTGGATTTGGAGAACGGTAATTACAGATAATGGTCCCACATCCATATACAAATTATTCTGTGTCCTGATTGATTTATACTCTTTGTCAACAGTATGAGACGTTCTATGCCAATGTTTGGCATACATGCAAGTTGAACACTGATTTGAACAACACTGTGCTACACATAAATGTGTGCTATCCTCTGTTCTACACTTACTATTTGTCATACAGGTGAGTGTAAATGATGTGGATGTGGTAAGTTGTTACCAGTGAAAATAATTTTTCGGTCATTGAGCTGTCACATATCTCACACCAATCTATTGTTGCAGTTTATGACTACTATTTTCAGACATTAGAATACAGCTTGGGCCTAACGCATCACGTAGTGATTTTGATCTGTCGGCTTTTCTTTTGTACCAACAGTTATTTGATTGGTATGAGTTTTTCAATTCAACATGTTTGTTTGACAGCCAATGCAAACATTACACACCATACTTTTCAGAGATCAGTTCATTGTGTCTGGTACTTTGAGGATGATGATAGTGTTCACACTTGATTGACAGGTATTGTGGCCTACTTATGGTTACTGGATGTGGGCACGTTGTTTTTACTGGGACTGTGACATAAACTCAAAGACATATGTTAAATTAAATTATTTCTGTACATGTTTGACAATTTCATACCTTCAGTCACATGTACTCATGAACATAAACTCTGAAAAATGTAGGCACGTATAAGTGCTCCAGCAGCAGTATTTTGTATTTCCCGATCATGTGCTGGCTCCTCCTCTTCCCTTGGGTCCTCCTGTTTTTCATCCCAGGGGACATTTTCTCTGCACACATACAGTGTGCAGTATAGCATGTCAAAATACTTTTGCAGACTGGGGAGGTATGGGAATATAACAGTCTACACCCAGAAATATCCAGGCAATGAGACCTGGCATTGAGGAGGCCAAAGGTCCACTCAACTTTGTTCTGTGTATGGATGTGTGCCTGGTTATAGGCCTTTTCTGGCTCGGTTCACTCACTCTATGTGATGTCAAATATAGTGAATAAGCAGATACATCATAAATTTCAACATCCTGACTGTCATATTTCTGCAGCAAATTTTGGTGGTGGCTGATTTCTATTGCTCTACTCCACTCAATGTTATATGTTCATACTACGTGTGGACAGACAGAATGTGGATGTGAATCCTTTTTGCAGGTCAAGCCTAGGTAGGTGGTAACATACTGGACATGGCTGATACAGACACATGGATGTGTCCATGGTCATTCCTAAATGTTGATGTTGGCTTACATTACATTTGCCCATGTCTTTGATTGTCCAATATTGTCTAGGGCACTTGACGTGATGCCATCCACACAGTATGCACTTCCACATGCCAACTCAATAAGATGATGTCACAACTGCCATTTCCCAGTCCATGGTTGCATGTCACAGTAGGGGAACATTGTTTACATGTGTGACAGCATTAACCGAATTTCTGCACACAACACATGGATCTTGAAGATTTATGGTTTGTCCTCTGTAGACCAGCTACATAACTTCCTGCACTGCATAGTATCTCTGAGAAAGGGAACTGGTGCACAATACTTGGGGCCTCCTGCACTTTCTGGTTCCTCCAAACAAGACTTGAACAAAAGTTGACTCAAGAGTACACACTCACCCTTGCATCACAAGTTGTAGGGGTTCTTCTTTGCTTTCAGGATGTGTGTGCGGGAGCAACATCCAGCTAAGGCTGCTGCAACAACGGCATGGTGAGAAATGTATGTGTGTAGCATGGGTATGATTTTGCACATTATTTTACATTTGTATAGTTACACGTCACCTGCCTATTGGCCATGGTTTGTCAGCTTACACCTAGTCCCTGGTGCGTGAGCCATAACCGGGCTGATGGCCCATGTGTGTTGCATGCAAATTCCCCCAGTGGACATGGTACACATCCCTTGCACACATAGATGTTGGGTAGATTTCCTGCCTGTAATTAATGGCTGTGTGCCATTACATCATACAATGCATGCAAAACTAGCTTGAAATGTATTTACATGTATGTCAAGGTGATTTACATTGCATATGTAACCTGAAGCATGATGCATGTATGTGAAACGACCCTCATCCTGCAATATCTTTGTATTGAGTCCCTGTTAGAAATTGAGTTTCTGGTTGGCTAGGCTATGCACCCAAGCCAGGCAGAACCCACCACTCTAGTCAGGGAGACTATGTTACTCGCCAAAGATAGTGTCTGCTCACCCCTGGCAGCTTGGCACAAAACAGTCAGGCATATCCCCAGAGGTCATGTGAAAAACATTTACGCAACACACTCACACCTGTGACAGAATAATAACACCACAAAGGAGACTCCACATGTGAGCATATGAAAATATAAGTTTTATATTGGAAGCCCTAAGCAATATACATCATAAATACTGGGTGCATTATGTAACTATTGAAATAGCATTTGTTCTCTTAGACTTTAGGAGAACTCAAAATGATGTGAATTATAACCAATGAGCATATTATACCAGTACTGATATCGCAACCGTGGTCCCGATCAGGATAAAGATCATATTGTTAGTAATTCCCTGCAGCAAGAACTGCAGTTAAACGTACATGGGTCACTAAAGCAATGTGACCTGGCTCAGAGACCAGGCGTCTGAAACATTAGTTATCACCATATTTGCATGATTCTTACAGAGCACTAATATGACATGTCTAGAACATGCAATGAAGCAGATTAGGTAGTAAAAACATGTGAATCTTCAGCAAACATAGGCATGGCAACTTGTGCACCTATTAAACATTAAAAGGTGATTCGGACAGCACCCTAGAATGCAGGGTCACCCGTGTGTCCACTACTTGTATCATAGCGAACTTTGAGTACTCTGTTTGTGGAAAGTTTGTGGAGGGGGAGCCTCTGTTGAGGACTCCCCCGTAGTGCCAGAAGTGTCTTCCCAGGTATGTGCCAGAATAGAGGGGCACTTACAGTATAATGTGGCAGGGAGACCTCAATGGGTCTCCACATCTGCAGATTGGCTGGATGGCAGCTGCCAGCAAGCACGCAGAGCAGCGGATCGGCCTCCTCTGTTGTGCAGGACAGCACAGCTGCCCACTAGTACTGGACGGCTGTGCAATTACCCAAGGGCCCAACCTTGGGAGTAAGGCCCCAGTCATAGATGCCTCCAAGCAGCACCAAGCACAGCTCCAGCAGGCAACACTGTGAGTGTGCAGCCGGCATGATGCTCACTGTTCAGTTGTCCACACTTTCGGGCCTCCGGACCTCTGCGGTCTCCATTTCCCCCCAACCGCTCTCCATCCTCACAAGCATGGGGGTCGTGTCGTCAATGCTGTTCTCCCTTCAGGTGGCGAGGTGAAGGGGGGTCTCATCCAGTGCTGCTCATGGGGCTCATTGAGAAGCGCTGGACAAGTGCTGACCTTAGGGCATGTGAATACAAAGCTCTCCCTGTGCGCTAATTGTAGGTGACTGGAGTGGTGTACAAAGCAGCTTTCTCCCCGTGTTGGCCAGGAAAGAGGAATAACGAGAAGCAGGCAGTCACAGCTCTGCAATGGTAGGAGTAGTCAAAGTGATCACCACATGCTGAGTTATGACGAGCCCACCTCACACTGGCTGAATAAGCAAAGCAGCATGAACAACGCTCCCCACGCACTGATTGTAGAGAGCACAGGGCAGGCCACCAGCCCTGGGAGACTCTAGGGGAAGCAAGTCAATAAGCCCCTGGAGGTCATTGGACACAAAGTAAGGGGCAGCAGTCAGGCAGGCCAGCACACAACAAGGAAATTAGCTCAAAGTGTGATTTCTCCTATTAGCACCCTATTTCCTAAAGCCCCAAAGTGAGGGAGCAGCTGGCAGCAGGGTAACATGCAGAAAAGCAATCCAGATGAGTCATTTGTGCCACCCAGCAGACAGCAGGCAGCAGGACAACTACAGAATAGCAGTCCAGGTGAGTCCTTTTGCAGCTCAACAGTCCTTCTGGCAGAGGTTCGGTCCCAGTTCCCAAAAATGCTCTGAAAACCTGGGGCTACAGCATCTGTACTTATACTCAAACTGTATTTGATCTAGGGGGGGACTTCAAAAGAACCTTAGAAGTGTATAAATCCCCTTTCAACCCCAGCCCTGGTTCCAAACTTCAGTAGCGAATAAACAAGCCCTTTGTGTGAGGGCAGGACAGAGCCCATACAAATGTAAGTGCACTCCACCTCCCTCTCTCCTAGCCAAGGAAGACAACTCAGTATGCAGATATAATGCTGCTACACCTCCACCCTCCCTGTGTGATGGCTTTCTGGAAGGTATGCACAAAGCCCAGCTGTCACTCTACCCTAAATGTCGATTGGAGTCAGGTGGCAAAGCACAAGAGTCATAGGCACAGGGAAATGCCCACTTTCTAAAAGTGGCATTTCCACGAAAAATCCAGCTACACCAATAAGCATGTTTTCTCACTACCATTCCAAACATACCAAACATGCCCACCCTAATCCTCACAGATCACAAATTACTACTTTGACATATATAAGTGAATTCCCAATGCAAACCTATGAGAGGAGCAACACTCACAGTAGTGAAAAATGAAATAGGCTGTTTGTCACTACTAGGACATGTAACACACATAAAAATATATGTCCTACCTATTACATACACAGCTCCCTGCCCATAGGCTATCTAGAGCCAACCTTAGGGGTGACCTAGGTTTAGCAAAAAGAGAGTGTGAGGCCTTGGCATGTAGTTTGACTTGCCAAGTCAATGTGGCAGTAAACTGCACACGCAAGCCCTGCAGTGGCAGACCTTGGACATGTTTGACAGGCTACTTCTGTGGGTGGAACAATCTGCACTGCAGGCCCACTAGTAGCCTTTAATTTTCAGGCCCTGAGTATATGCTATAACAAATTACAAGGGACTTACAGGTAATTGAAATAATTCAAACAGGTGTTTTAGGGGAGAGAGAACATGCACTATGGCACTGATTAGCAGTGGTAAAGTGCCTAGAGTCCTAAAGCTAACAAAAACAGGGTCAGAAAAATAGGAGGAAAAAGGCAAAAGGTTTGGGGATAACCCTGCAGAGAAGGCTATTTCCAACAGTCCCCATATCTATCTATTATTGTGTTTCTTAGGCACTTCCTGTTTGCTTACCTACAACTAGGCCATTTCCATATGATCCATCCTGGAATTGTTCGTTGATGATGGACTTCTAGAATGTGAAGGCATCATGCACATTGCCAGGGTATTTGGCCACCACATTTAGGATCAACCCATGATGGTCAACGATGGTCTGAAAATTAATAGAGTGGGTATGCTTCCTGTTGCTGTATAGCTGGGCAGTTGCAGCAGGAGAAGAGCTGCACATGCATGCAGTCCATGGCACCCAGCACATGCGGAAATCCAGCGATGGCGTAGAAACCTTGTTTGATTTCCTTCTGCAGCTGCTGGGTGTTGGGGATGTGGCGAGATTTGAGCCAGATAAGAGAATCCAAAACATATGAGAGGAATAGAATGATGGGTCTGAAACTCCTGCTGCTCGGGCTGGAGAGGTTTGGAAGGACACCAAGGCCAGCATGTGAAGCACGGCCAGGAGACTGGTCTGTGTTGGGATATTGGTGACCCTGTCGACCGCTGCCTGCAGTCTGGGCACAATGAGCGGTAGCAGCTGTATGATGGACTCCCTCTGCAGACGGTAATAGATGATTACCTCTTACTCCCTGAGGCCAATCAGTGAAGTACACTGCCAATATATGCGCTCTCTTCTCCTGCACTACCTCTGGGTTGTGGGTGGTGGTGATTGCGGTGGGATATATGGAGGTGGTGGTGATGGTGGTGGTCTTCTTTGTGCTCTAAGCTGAAGTAGGAGTAGGTCCATGGTGTCTTGGGGTTTGCCAGGCTTGGGGTCTGTTCTTCTAATGTACCTGTGTCAATGTATAATTTTTAAGCCTAGTCTGACCAGGAATAATTTTTGACACATTGCAGACTTTGAGTGACTTTTGAAAAGGGTGCATGATTTTCTGAAAAGCTTGTAAATACAGCTGTGTCAGTCCTGTGTTATTTTTTAAGGGGAAATGCCTACCTTGCATATCATTGTCGGAATCTAACTCAGCCAGATACAATGCTATGTGAAAAAGACACAGTGGGATAAAAATTTAATTTAGAGGCCTCTAGCTTCACTTTGTAGATATGGAGTTGTTCTTGTGCCATCGCTGTGTCAATCAAATTGACACAGCGTCAGTGCAAGAGCCTTTTAAATGAGGTCCTGAGTAATCAAATAGAAAGAAAGTTAAACATTCTAGCACCATACCTCTAACACTCAAAACGGCCCGTAATTTAAACAAGGTAGAGTGGCAGATAGTGTATGGGCCACAGAGCCTCCCATATCCAGGATGGTAAATCATTAGTGGCTTTTGTCAATAAACTTTCTGTACTAAGGCCCTTTTTTGAAATTGGGAAAGGCAAATGCTTGTACTCTAGATAGAAAACCAGTTGCTTGTTCACCACTGTTTTCATAATTTTATCCATTACGGGAAGTAAAGAAATAGGGTGGTATTTCAGGGGTCTAATGAGGGCTTCCTTAACAATGGGATACTGTGGTAGTCTTCCAAGAAGTCTGAGCGGGTTTGGGAAGGCACCACCCTACCACCTCAAATGCCCCAGCAGGTAACTACAATAAAGACAAAGGGTATGACTTAAAGTTTGGTGAATGGATTGAAGGCAGTCAGGGGGGCGAAGGACATTTCGTCCACCACCCTGCCTTTACTCCAACCACCAAATTTAAAATTAACTACTGGCCCTGTAGTCATGGCGGCTCTGCAGACATGGTGGTTCAGATAAAACCATTTAACATTTTTGATCTGTGTTAGAAATGGGGTCTTTGATTGTCAGTCACGTTACCCCCAGTCTAAGCAAGGACCCTCACTTTAGTCAGGGTAAAAGAGAATCACCCCCTTGGTAGCTTGGCACAAGCAGGCAGGCTTAACTTCAGAAGCAATGTATAAAGTATTTGTACCAACACACACAGTAATACAGTGAAAACACTGCAAAATGGACACCACAACAGTTTAGACAAATAGGTGACATTTATCTAAATCGAACAAGACCAGAACGACAAAAATCCAACATACACAAGTCAAGATATAAATTTTAAAAAGAATAGGAGTCTTAGGAGGGTCATTATAACCCTAGCGGTCCTGCACCGCCACACCGGTGGTGGCGCAGCGGTGCAGAACCGCCAAATTATGACAACATTAATGAAGGGGCTGCATTGTGGCCAGTTCACCACCCATACCGCCAAGGGTATAGGACCGCCTGGCAGAAGGTTGACCACCTTTGACCCGGCAGTCCACCTAACACCACCCACAGTATTTTGAGCATCCATACCGCCAGGGATTCCGTGGTGGCAGCCCTGCTACGGAATCCCTGGTAGTAAGGATACTGGCGACAGGAATACTTGTCACCACTACAGGACTCCCCAACCCCCTGTCCATTTAGGTGCCTCCCCAGTCCCCAACCCATCAGAAGCCCCCAACCCCTTATTCCCATTTTGGACCCCCACCCCATCCAGGCACACACACACCACACTTGCATACATGCACGCACACACCACATATAAATACATACACACACACACATCCACGCTCACTCATTCAAACACAGCTGCACACAAGGCCCTAACACTTCCCCCACCCCCCACATACACGCAGTCACACAGGCAGACAGACACTTACACACATGAACACAAACACACACAACACCTCCACCCCCCACCATTCACATACACACACCCCCTGTCGCACCGCGAGCCGCGGAAAAAGCCAAACATTCGGCTCGATACGCAGCCGCAATCCTCATCGGCAGGACATGCCACGCCCCTGCCATTCCATATTTTTATCGAGGCCCCAAATTGGGCATGGGGTCTCGATGAGTTACGGTTTTGTTCTTGCCTCCCACCTCACTTACCTTATGCTTCCTTTTTCTTTCTTCTTTTCTTCTTTCCTTGTTTCTCCCTGTAATTATGCCCGTCTTTAGTTGCCATGATCCTTTCTCCTTCTCAGCAAGCCTTCCCTCTCCCTGCATTCCTTTGAAACCATTTTTAACATGGTGACTTTTCAATAGGTTTCAATGCTATATTCCCAAACCAATATGGTGTCTTTTACTTCCTGTTGGTCACTTCCTGTTTTTTGGGTATATAAGGTGTGTGATGCCTGTCCTCTTTGTGCTGCAACACTCCCTTTGGGTGATGATCTTCGTTCCTGTTTCTTCTGCGTCAGTTATATTGTTTCTTAGCCTGTTCCAGCTTTTTTTTCATTGTCATTTTGCCTTTTGTTCAGATTGACTTTTTACTTTTGTTTTTGTTCCAGTAGTTCCTGCTTAGAGGTTTTTTCCCTTTTTGTTTTTTTCCCTCTGGGACTCCTTCTGGAGGGCACGGACTGCCTTTGGCTTTCCCTCCGTCAGCAGCACTGTGGCTACCAGAAAGGGTCGCCCCTTTTTGGCTCAATGCAGAACCTATAGGAACAAAGACTTCCCTGCATTTCCAGTGGGTCACAGACATAGACAACAAGTAGTTCAAAACATCCCCATTCACACACTCAACATCCCTCCTCTGTCGGTTGATCCCCTTACCTGGTGGTCGCGGTCGTCATCCGGGAGGAAACGGGGTCCATGAAGCTTGCTCCACTGTCAGTGCCCCGCCAACACTACACCGCCACGCAGTCTACAATGTAGTAATACAGTAGGCAGTGTTGTGGTGACGTGGCAGTGGCAATGAAGCATCCTCCACTAGACTGCCGACTGCCAGTACTGGCGGTTATGTGGCTGGCGTGACATCGGCGGTCTAAGGAAAAGACCACCAAAGTCACACAGAGAGCCTTAATCCTTACAAAACAGTGAGAATGCTGTTGTTACACAAAGTTCCTGGTTAGCATAAAAAATAAAGCCGCACAGGCGAGCGTGCATCGAAAAAGGCCAGTGATGCATAGATTTCTTACTCACAAGTGAGACCGTGCGTCATTCCTTCTCCGGTCGGGTCGGCGTGTGTCGTTTCCTCTCTCCCTCAAGAAAGTGATGCGTTGATTCCCAGACAGCCACCTCGGGTCCGGGCAGGCTTTACGTTGATTTTTCATGCCCAGCGATGTTGCTTTGGAAAACTGGTCGCACAATGTCAGGAAACCGTGCTGCGTGTGGCTTGCATTGTTATCAGCAGCCACTAGCGGGTGTTACGTGCTATTTCTCCAGCTGTGATGCATCGATCTCCCAGCCATGATGCAGATGGAGCATCAATTTTAGCCACGAGGCCGGCGCACATCGTTTATCAGCTGCATTGCGGATTATGGGTCAAAAGTTTACCCGCACAGCGGTCTGTGCGTGGATTTCTGTCCTTTTCCACCAGCTTCACCTCCAGCTCTTCTCCTTGGCAGAGGTTCCTCTTGATTCCAGAAGAAATCTGATTTTCAGGTGTTTTAGGTCCAATACTTATAACCCTTTCTGCCTTTGAAGTACGCCTACTTTAAAGGAAAGTCTCAGGTGTTCACAATATCCTGCCTTGCCCAGGCCAGGCCCCAGACACACACCAGTGGGTTGGAGACTGCATTGTGAGAGGAGAGGCACTGCCCATTCAGGTGAAAGTGACCACTCCTCCCTCAACTCTAGCACAGATGGCTCATCAGGACATGTAGGCTACACTTCAACTCCCTTTGTCTCACTGTCTAGAGGGGATTCACAAACAGCCCAACTGTCAAACTGACCCAGACAGGCAATCCACAAACAGGCAGAGTCACAGAATGGTTTAAGTAAGAAAAATGCATACTTTCTAAAAGTGGCATTTTCAAACTAACAATCTAAAAACTAACTTCATTAAAAGATGCATTTTTAAATTGTGAGTTCAGAAACCCTAACCTCCATATTTCTATCTGCTCTCAAAGCAAATCTTCACTTTAATAATATTTAAAGGCAGCCCCCATGTTAACCTATGAGAGAGATAGGCCTTGCAACAGTGAAAACTGAATTTAGCAGTATTTCACTGTCAGGGCATGTAAAACAGATCAGTACATGTCCCACATTTAACATACACTGCACCCTGCCCATGGGGCCACCTTGGGCTTACCTTAGGGGTGCCTTACATGTAGAAAAAGGGAAGTTTAGGCCTGGAAAGTGGGTAAACTTGCCAGGTCGAATTGGCAGTTTAAAACTGCATACACATACACTGCAGTGGCAGGTCTGAGACACTTTTACAGGGCTACTGATGTAGGTAGCACCACCAATGCTGCAGGCCCACTGGTAGCATTTGATTTACAGGTCCTAGGCACCTCTAGTGCACTTTACTAGGGACTTACTAGTAAATAAAATATGGCAATCATGGAAAGCTAATTACAAATATAATTTACACGGAGAACACTTACTCTTTAGCTCTGGTCAGCAAAGGTAAAGTGTCCAGAGCAAACAAAACAGCAAAAACAGAGTCTAGCACACAGAAACAACCTGGGAAGCAGAGGCAGAAAGTCAGGGGAGACCACGCCAAGGATGCCAGGTATAATAGTGAGTACTTGTAATTGGTGATTGACCCTTAAATGAAACTTTCAAAGGTTTTTTTCCTTTTCCAAAAACAAACTCCCAAAGAGGGAATTTGTTTTTGGAATAGTGAAAACTAATGGCCCCAACATCATGGAAGTTTTCTCCCACAGTGTGGAGGTAATTCTTTATTTTTACTAACCCTCATTGCCAAGATAGTCCTGACACTAATAAGCAGCAAAACAAGGCCATCCAACAGGACAGATGGCCGGATGGCTTACCTCTGACAGTCCATAATCCCTCTGGCTGTCATAGGAAGGTTAATGCTGACAGATTAAATTTGACTCTGCTAACATTAACCCAGCAGTCCCCCCTAATCAAAATGATCAGGGCGGACCAAAACTTTGGCAGACAGGGTAGCTGTTGCAACAGAGTACCCTGTTTGCCAAACTCTAAATTGGGCTCAGAGTCTTTACTTTTTATTTCTTTAAATACATTTTATTGATTTTCAGGGACACCACATTGACAGCTTACATGAAACGTTATACATTAGAGCATGTTGCAATCTCCATAGACACAGATATATGTTACCCAGGATAGGTCTGAAAGATTGACATGTGTCACAGGCATCATACACTAAGTACTGGGAAAATGGGTTAAATATCCTCATTATTAAAAATGCATATGGAGCACAATCACTGCTTGTGGTTACCTCTAGACATAGTCATTCCCACTAAACAGAACAATGAACAATCCTTGTTTGTGTCCCTAGTCTGTAACTCAACTAAACTCCTCCCTCCCATCCCGCTGCTCTCGTGCTCAACTCTTATAGGCTGTAAACCATATAATCTGTGTGAACCATTCATAGATGGTTATGGTATTCCCATGTACAGTGCAAAGTATCTTTAGTGACTCTCAGCAAAGGTTAGGTCGTATTCAGCATATCATGTGTGATCCTCCTCAGAGGTGGTGGTCGCTGTGGTTCACTTAGGTCAGAAAACATGGTCAACCAAGCCTGCAGGTTGTTCTCAAGTTTGTCCTCCCTACAGGCGTGCCTCCTCAACAACTGCCCATTCAGAAACATCTTTCAGCCATGGTGCATATGTAGGAGGTGCCGAACGCAGCCATGCAATTTGTATATGTCTTTTTGGCAACACCAGACCCAGGAAAACAAACTTCTTGCTCAGTTTTTCTGTGTAGGAGAGGAGAGCAGGGCCAGTAACACCGGGCAGATCTCTATCAGAATAGTCCGTCTCAAGGCGCTCTTCTGAGTATGTAGTAGTTCTTGCCAGTAGGTGAATAGAGATGGACATAACCTTACCATGGGTGCAAAGTCTGCAATCGGGGGCCCACATCTTGCACAGCATACCAGTATAGTGTCATAAATAGTGTGTAGGATCTGCAGAGTAAGGTATGAGTGATGAATAAAATTGTACTGTATGAGCTTGTAGCATGCATTGTAACTAACTGTTTGGACTACCTCATGAATCTTTAGCCAGTCTCTAGAGGATAAAGCTTCCTCTTATATTGCCTTCCATTTAGTATTTATATTAAGTGTCATCAATGGGAGGTCATTCCGCAGTGCTCTATAGAGATGAGAGATTTATTTCTGACCCTGACCCATACCCAAAGTGACCAGGGCACTGGAACAGGGTGGCGCAATCTGAAACTTCACAAGTCGTGGTCAAGATTTTGATGTATTGAATATATTGTCCCAAACCCAGGGGAAAATTGTTGCCTCTCTCCTTGTGATGAACAGCCCCTGGGTAAAGATTTCCCATAGTTTTGCAACCCCACTCCCTCCACCTCTTTATAGAGGAATCTCCCACCATTAGTGCCCAGCAAGAGCCGTTTTTCCCAGTTATCCATCTGGGATGAGCCAGTGTATTGTTTGCTGTAAATGCGCCACCATGTGGTATAATTCAAAATGTGGAACCTTGAATCTCCCCTTGCCCACCATTCCTCTCAGTATAGCAAGTTTAACATGCCTGCATTTAGTCCCCCACAGTAGATCTACCAACAGTCTGTCCAGGGTATGAAAATAATGTTGAGAGATCTCATATATGGTGTTCTGTAGTGATTAGAGGCAGCACGTGAACATAATCATTTTTGACATGGCAATCCTGCCCATGAGGGACAAAGGTAGGTCGCTCCAGAATCCAATCAAGGTAAAAATCCCCTCTGCCTTACCTTAGTAGCTAGGTAAGTTGGGGTGGCGTGTCAGGTCTACTCCCAGGTAGCGGACATCAGTGGTCACCCAGGAGATTGTCACCTTAGGAAGTTCCTCCACTGGGATCTCCACCTGTCTTACCAAAGGAAACAATTTTTATTTGACTGGGTTAACCCAGGAACCTGATAGCTCTCCAAATTCATGCAAGACCTGGTGTAACATGGGGGCGGAGTAGGTTGGTTGTTGTAGATATACTAGGGTGTCGTCAGCATGAAGGGAGGCCACATGATTTGTCTCTCCCAGTATGATGCCCCACAGGTCCATTGTCCATCAGAGAGTTTCTGCCAAGGGCTCCACAGCAATCGCAAATAGGGCCGGTGGCATGCCTGTCAGGTGCATCTACCTAGTCGAAGGGGCTCAGAGACCAAGCCACCAGAATGCACCCTAGCACAAGGGTCAGAATAGAGAATGCAGACCCAGTGGATAAACCTAGGGCCTTGACCCATTTGTCACTGCACACTCCACAAGTAAGACGTTGCATCGATTTCCGGTGAATGGACTTGGATCCTCTTCGGGTTGTGGGATTTTCATACGCCCCGGGGACAATGAGTGGAATCCTGGGCTTGGGGAGTGAAGTCACAGACGATTCCAGTAGGCGATGCATGGAATTTTCTTCCACACAGCAGGCGCTGCATCGATTCCCTTCAGGAAGTCAGGCATCGTCGTTCTGACTCTGCTTGCGTTAATCCAGTAGGGCTGTGCATACAAGTTCCGGTCACGTCGCTGGTGCTGCGTCGATCTTCTGTTCTGAAGTCAAGCTGCGTCATTCCAGACTAGGCGTGCAGTGAAATTTTCACTGCAAGCAGGCTGTGCTTCATTCTTGGCAGGCGGTGCATCGAATTTTCACTGCATGAGGATTTCAGCTGCAGGAGAGAAGTCTTTTTGGTCCTGAGACTCCAGGGAACAGGAGGCAAACTCTATCCAAGCCCTTGGAGAGCACTTCTACAGCAAGGCAAGAGAGCAGCCAGACAGCAGGGCAACAGCAAGGCAGCAGTCCACTTCAGAAAGCAGTCAGGAGAGTCCTTTAGGCAGCCAGGCAGTTCTTCTTGTCAGGGTGCAGGTTCTGGTTAAGGTTTCTTCTCCAGGATTGTCTGAGGTGGTAAGGCAGAGGCCCTGTTTTTATACCCAAATGTGCCTTTGAAGTGGGGTAGACTTCAAAGAGTGGCTTAGAAGTGCACCAGGTCCCCTTTCAGTTCAATCCTATCTGCCAGGGTCCCAGTAGGGGGTGTGGCAGTGTGAAAGCAGGTTCTCCACCCTCCCTGCCCAGGAAGACCCATTCAAAATGCAGATGTATGCAAGTGATGCTGAGTATTCTGTGTTTGGGGTGTGTCTGAGTGAATGCACAAGGCGCTGTCAACTAAACCCAGCCAGACGTGGATTGTAAGGCACAGAAAGACTTAAGTGCAGAGAAATGCTCACTTTCTAAAAGTGGCATTTCTAAAATAGTAATATTAAATCCAACTTCACCAGCCAGCAGGATTTTGTATTACTATTCTGGCCATACTAAATATGACCTTCCTACTCCTTTCAGACCAGCAGCTACCACTCAAACAATGTATGAGGGCAGCCCCAATGTTAGCCTATGATGGGAGCAGGCCTCACAGTAGTGTAAAAACGAATGTAGGAGTTTTACACTACCACAACATGTAAACTACACAGGTACATGTCCTACCTTTTACCTACACAGCACCCTCCTCTAGGGGTTACCTAGGGCAAACCTTAGGGGTGACTTATATGTAGAAAAAGGGGAATTTTAGGCTTTGCAAGTACTTTTAAATGCCAAGATGAATTGGCAGTGAACTGCACACACAGGTCTTGCAATGGCAGGCCTGAGACAAGGTTAAGGGGCTACTGAAGTGGGTGGCACAATCAGTGCTGCAGGACTACTAGTAGCTTTTAATCTACAGGCCCTGGGCACATATAGTGCACTCTACTATGGACTTATAAATAAATTAAATAGCCCAATTGGGTTTGATCCAATGTTACCATGTTTAAAGGGAGAGAGCCTTTGCACTTTAGCTCTGGTTAGCAGTGGTACAATGCGCAGAGTCAAAAAACCAGCAAAAACAGTATCTCAAAAGTGGACGGAGGCCGGCAAAACATTAGGGGTGAGCACCCTAAGGCTATTAGGTCTAACAAAGGGGCAGAATATATGTGGGCTAATCTTCTCAGGTTGTGAAGGGGACTATGCCTCGAAATGAAACCAGCCCGTCTGAGTGTACCAAGGCAGATAGCCCGTGGAATAGACGTGCCACTAGAATACTGCTAAGGATTTTTAAATCTATATTTAGGAGAGAAATCTGTCTGTAAGCGAAGGCCACCATCGGATCTCTGCTTGTCTTTAGCACCATGATGATCCTGCGTGGAGGCCAGCAGAGTGCCGGAGTGCAGGGATTCTTCTTTGACCTCCAAAAGCCAGTCAGCCAGAACATCAAGATATTTATGATAGAACTTCACAGGCCAGCCTTTGCTGTCTGGGGTTTTTGCTGTGTTGAGTCTTTTAATTGCAGCAAGGATTTCCTCCCTAGAGAGTGGCCACTCAAGGGCATCCCTGTCTCCCGGATCAGGACTCAGGAGCGGAATATCTGTGAGAAACCTCTGTGGGTCATCCAGGGGAGGGCACAGCTGTTCCTGCTCATCTCTGTACGTGCATTACAGAGATGAGCATGAAACACCCAGTTAATCTCCCTCTGTTTGTGGACTAGAGTGCCTGTGCTATTATGCAACTTCATGACGGGGGACCCAGGGGATTCCTGTTGGATGATCCAGGCCATCAGCACTTCTGTCTTATCTCCTTCTGGGTGCAGCCTCTGTCGATTGGCTGAGTGATTGTGGTTTTCCAGCCTAGACCAATACTTTAGTAGTTCAGACTTGGCCTTGTGCTAATCCAGTAGCCTTGATGGGTGAGAGGGGAGTACTGTTTCCAGCTCCTTCAGTTTCTTTTTGTGGGTAGTAATATCATTCTCCAACTGGTACTAGACCACATATTACACCCCCATTTAATTCAAGCCCCCCAGAGAACAACCTTCATTGCCTCGCATGAAAGGGCCCTGCTACTCGCTGATCCCCAGTTCACAGCAAAATAATGCTCTAGTGCACTGTTGACTGTCTCTGCGAGTGAGGGATCCATCAAGCACCATAGCAGGATGACCGTTGTCCAAGCTTGCATCCAAGGCTCAGCAATACCAGAAAATAGTCTGGCACATATAGAGCTAGATAGTTTATTGCTGTGACATTAGGTACCAACTCTGTAGAAATAAAACAATAGTTTAAGCAACTTTATGTGCCTGCAACTAGGGTACAACAGGGTAATGATCTCAATGCCAGGTGTCTCCACCTCCATACATCATGTAGATGTAGACCGTGCAGCATATCATGAACCGCCTCAGTGAATTGGGCCTTAGTATGCTTCATAGGGAGTTCCTTACCCAATGCACCACTGAAAACACAGTTACTGTCTTCCACTAGCACCAATGTCATCCCAAGATTAGGTGCTGCTTCCCTCATGGCCCTAGGGAAGATCTTTGGGTAATCAAGATTCAGGGCAAATACATTAAACAAGCAAATCTCCATGCCGTCTAGGGTCCCATGCAAAATGATGCATTAACCTACCGGGTTGACCACATGATTCTTGTGGCTGAATGGGACTCCAGGAGCTATCCAAATAAGTGTTCCTCAGGTGTATCCTGAGTATGAGGTAGCACATATCTGCCCCCACCAGCCCTTTCGTAGGCTAGGAATATAGTCCTCCATAAATGTGCTTTTTGGAAGAATGCTTTACATACTTTATACTCTTTCAGGTAGGCATACACATGTCTGCGTTTATAATACTGAGCTATCCCTCTAACATTCCAGGTAATCAGTTTTGTGACATTTACAGCCATACCTTGTAGTCTCTACACACTTGCCTCACCACCCACTTTATAGGTTCACATCCATTCCATTTGTGCTTCACTATCCATAAACATAGCAACATGGCCCACCGTCTCAAGAGCAGAACCAGTATTCCCACACCTACCCAATCATAAGAACCAAAACAACCCTTCATCTACCCCATTCCTGTGGCCAGTGCCCCAATCCCTCCTGTCCAATCGCAGACAAGATGGGAGCCGACCATCGCCACCACGTACCTCAACCTTATAATACAGAAAAAAACAGGTAAACCAGTGCAGAAGAACCCTCTCTGTCCCTCCTTTACTTCCCAGAAAAATACGTTTTTGCCTTGCTAGAGGGTAGGTCGACAGTGAAGGTGCAAGGCCGAAGTGTTCAAGCTCCTCTTCTGTGGCTACTAGCCTCTAAAAGGAGGTAATCCTGCCAGCATTAGTAGATACACTGAAACATAAGTGGGCTTAGATCATCTAACAAAGATGATTCTCTAATACCAATTGACTTATAGCACATCTTCTGGCAAATGTTCCCTGAGGTTCCCATCACTATCATAAATGACTCTCATCATATCCCAGTTAACAGGGGGAAACAGTCAGCCCTGCCAGAAGGCACAGTCAGAAATGTCTACCATCAGGACTTCGGGCCAAATGCCACTCAGGCACTATAACCGGGCCGAACCATCCTCGGTGCAACTGATGTCCACAGGCTGCTCCTGAGCATCTCTCCCTGAATCTGGAATCACATCAGTGGCCTGCAGAGTGCCATTGTGGTAGACCACAATTTTCTCTCTCCGTTTACCGTCCTCCAGCTTCTCCAACCCCTTGCCATTGCCGTATCCATGCTGCCAAACTGTGTATCTTTCTCAGATGAGCGGAAGGTCTGAGGTCTGGGTAGCCTTATGTGCCAGCGAGTCCTGCCAGTCCCTAGCCTCTCCAGGAGCATAGAAGAATAGGATGCTCTCTTCATACTGCATTCTTAGTTTCATTGGAAACATCAGACTGCACTTGATGTGATTTCCATTAAGAAGGTGTTCCACTGATCTTGTACCCTTTGTGTATAGTGAGGCAATATACAAATGGGATGCCCTCAAATATCACCGGCCCTCTCATGCATGTGTTCTGCAGGATAGAGTAATGACCACAAAAGTTGAATGAGTGGGTTATGATCGCTCAAGGTGGGGCCCTGGTCCTCGGCGGCAGGGCTAGGGCTCTATATGCTCTCTCTTTAGTTAAAAAAGTTGAGAGTCTTTTGGGGAGAAGGACCATAGTAATCCAATCTCCCATAAAGACTTTTGTAGACAGCCCCTTTGCTCCCTCCGGTAACCCTACATTTGTTTCTGCAGGGTGATGACAATGTTCAGGTGGATGAGTACTTCTTGTTATAGGGTGTTCACATTCTGTTCTGCTGTGGTCACATGATCTGCCACCTTGCGCAGGTCTGTGAACATCACGTTGACCTCAATGGCAACAGAATCATTCTTATGGATGATTTCATCCCACAAATTCTGGATAGCTGTCTTCAAGGCCATCAAGGATAAAGGTGCGTCCCCACTCCCTTAATACCAGCTGAGGACCCTTCCTGTGCTTGGCTGCTCGGGGTGGTCAGCTGTGTGTAAGGAATGATTTTGTTTGTTTTTGCAGATTTCCTCCCCCTTTCCTTTACCATTACGAAAGTGGGACAAACACTGTGCAGAAGACCAGGGCTTAGCAACTTTTAATAGAGTCAGTGCTGCTGCTTCTCATGTCCACTAGCCAGGGATTCACCACCAACACAGCCCGCACGTGTACCTCGCCAGGCAAGGAACCCCAGCAGTCAACAGCATTGCAATTGCCCTTTGGTTTACAGTAGGTCCTCACTCCCTGGCCCCATGATCAAGAGCCGATGGTTAGTGTGTTCCAAACTACAAGCTGGTCCCACAGGTCAGTGTGCAGCTATATTTAAGGGGGATTAATGCCACCAATCATCCCTCTGCCACAAGGGCCTTTCAGCATCAATTATGTCTCCCCAGGCAGCACCCTGGGTCACCTCCACTGGATAAGCTGTGTCAGCAGATGCTAATGGCTGGCAAGGGGAATGGGTGAACAGCACACAGCCCGAGGTGTTGCCTCTCATGTGCTCAGTAGCTTTTGATCCTCCATCAGCTAAATGGTCTGGAGCAGGCAAACACGTCTTACATAGATAGCTCCTATCTGTCAGTAAAGGTCAGGGGGCCTGCCAGTCTGTTCACCTCACGAGCTTCTCCTGGTCACCGGGGCTCCATCCACGCGACTTCCATTTCAGCAAAACACTCCAGCTCATGTTCTCTCCAGGTGCTCTCAGATTGCAGGCATCTGTTCTGTGGCCCGTTCTGCGGCCCAGTCAGCAATAAGCCATGGTCCTCTTGGTGGTGGTTCCATCTCTCTATCCTTGTCAATAGCTTTTAGCAGTGGGCCCCCTCACTGTGCATGCCGATTCTCTGAAGGCCACCCAATCTGGCGGTACATGCAGCAGTTGGAAGCCACCCCTGTTACAGGTGTTGTACTCCGGCCTCAGGAACAATCAGCCTGTGTCTCAGGCTCAGCCACTGTCAATGGTGCCCAAAAGTCATCTCTAGCTCAGCATACAAATCCCACTGTATCATCTTGGGTCCAGTTAGGTATCGAGAAGAAAATGGAGCCAGCTTGAGACACCAAGGCTTCACTTGATATCACTCCCAGTGGCGGCTCAGGAGCCCACGAGAAACCTGCAACATGTTACACAGCTGCCAAAGAGGTGGTAGGGACCCAATGTGGAAGTAAACTGTTAGGATCCCACAGGATTATGCCAGGATTACACATATGCTGGTGGGAGCGCAAAAAGAACATCTAAGCAGCCATCTTACTTGTCTTTGCCACTCAGTTTTGCCTTTACTTGTGTCATGAACCTTTTTTCTCATTGGATAGAAGTCAACATAGATTCCTAATATGCATGGATTCTTTCACTCACCCTTCTTGAGTACTCACTTTTCGGGTGTCTACTAATGGAGTATGACAAATCCACCCCTTGTGTTTCACTCTGGAACCACGCTGTTATGCCTGTCTCGGAAAAGTTAAGTCAGTCAGTTCATCTGTGGTGTTTGCTCAATTAAAAACTAGAGATAAGGCATCTATTAAGTCAGCTTTCAAGCCATCGAAAGAGGGCGCAGCTGATGCATCCTTGGTCACATACTGTTAAATGTCTCTAGGGCCTTGTTTCAAGGAAAGTGAGCCCCTGTGAGGTGAGTGTATTCAGTAGTTTATTTTTCCCAAAGACAGTCATAAATTGCTTAACGCTTAGGTGCGGGTCACGACCAGTGGCCGACACCAGGAAGGGTATCAATAAATCCTCGGGTGCGTCGCACCCGAGGATTTATTATTTTTTTTAAACCCCCCCCGGGAGACACGGAAGCTTCCGTGTCTCCCCCCGCCCCCCCACCCGCCCCTTTGTGACGTCAGCGCGCCTCGCGGCGCGCTGACGTTGCAAAGGTGTTTTCCCCATCAAAGCAGGAAGCAGCCTTTCAGCCGCTTCCTGCTTTGATGGGGAAAACGGCCTTTCTCACGTTCGGGAAGGCCTCGTAAGAAAGGGGAGACACAGCTGTGCTGCAATCGGGGGCCAGAAACAGTTTGAGAAGGCCTCGTAAGAAAGGGGGAGAGTCTCCCCTTTCTTACGAGGCCTTCTCAAAGTGTTTCCTGGCCCCCGATCGCAGCACAGCTGCGATCGGGGGCCAGGAAACACCACTAGACGCCAGGGATTTCACTTTGGGGGGGCGGCCCCCTCGGAAAACGGAAAAATTAATAAAAAAAAAAAAGGTAGGTGCGCCCTGGGGGGGGGGGGGGGGGGGGCGCGATCGCGCCCCCCCCCCCCCAGGGGATTGTTTTTAAAAAAAAAAAAAAAAAAAAAATGACAGGGGGTCGCCCGTGGGCAGGGTGACCCCCTGTGGGGGCAATTTTTTTTTTAGATGTTGTAGGGTTTCCCTGGGGGCCATTTTGGCCCCCAAGGAAACCATACAACAACTAAAAAAAATAGATCTATATATAGATCTATATTTATATATCTATGTAGATAGATATATCTATGTACATGGATATATCTATAGATATATCTATGTACATAGATATATATATATATAGAGGTAGATCTATATATACCAAAGAGATTTATAAAGTGTGCTACTCACCTGTGAGGGTCTCAAGGCGCTTGGGGGGGGGCGGGGGAGGGAAAGGGGCTGGGAGGTTCACTGTTCGAAAAGCCAGGTTTTGAGGCCCTTCCTGAAAAGAAGTAGGTTTTGGGTCTTGCGAAGGTGGGTTGTGAGGGCGTTCCAGGTTTTGGGTGCAAGGTAGGAGAAGGATCTGCCCCCGGTGGTGGTGTGTTTGATGCGGGGACAGAGGCGAGAGAGAGGTCAGCTGAGCGGACGTTTCGTGTGGGGGTGTGGAAGGTGACTCTCGTTGAGGTAGGCAGGGCCTGTGTTGTGGAGTGATTTGTGTGCGAGGATGAGGATCTTGAAGGTGATCCTTTTGTCAATGGGGAGCCAGTGGAGGGATTTGAGGTGTGGAGAGATGTGTTCGTGTCGGCGGAGGTCGAGGATGAGTCGTGCTGCTGAGTTCTAGATGCGTGTAGTTTGCGCTTGAGTTTTAGAGTGGTGCCGGCGTAGAGGGCGTTTCCGTAATCAAGCCTGCTGCTGATGTGTGCGTGAGTGACAGTTTTTCTGGTCTCTGTGGGGATCCATTTGAATGTTTTTCAGTATACGGAGTGTGTTGAAGCATGAGGAGGTGAGAGCGTTGATTTGTTGGGTCATCGAGAGGGAGGAGTCTAGGATGATGCTGAGGTTGCGTGCGTGGTTGGCGGGGGTGGGTGCAGGGCCTAGCGTGGTGGGCCACCATGAGGGGTCCCAGGTGTTTTTGTGTGGGCCAAAGAGGATTATTTCGGTTTTGCTTGAGTTGAGTTTCAGGTGATTGGCTGTCATATATATATCACTTTTGTCAATATGTGTGTGGTTTCCCTGGGGGGAAAAGGGTCCGACTTGTCTAGTGGCAGTTTTAGTGCCATAAAGAAGCGCAGAAGGTTTATATGCCTACTGCAAAGAGCAAATCTGTATTTTATGTAAATAGCTGAGTACATTAGCAAAGTCTATGGAGAGATGAAGGGCACTTTTGCTGGGTGGTAATGAGGGAATCCGAGGAGGAGGGAGTGGGAGCACCAATAATGATTGTTGGACTGGGCGCAGGAGGTGCTAAAGACTGTGACGAATGGTATGTGACAAGGTGTTTTTTTAGTGTCTTGAAAGTACGTGCTGATTGAGGGAAGAAGCGCAGGTAAGGTGGCCTCTACTGTTGCACGTATCTCACACACCATCGATTTTGTGACTGTCTACGTAGGCTAGTGTTTTAGAGCAACAGTTTAGCCAATAGCAGAGATGGCATCTTGATGGATGACTGCTGCCTACACTCGGGTTATAGAGGACCGCTCTGACATAGGATCAGAGACTGAGACATCAGATACTGAGACAGCATCTGAGGGATAGGACAATGGCGCAGACTCTGGGAGTGATTTTTCAGTCAGAGGAGTCCCATTCGATAACTCCTCTTCCAGTACATTATGAGGGAGGTGATGAGGACAGTCCTGCTGTCCCTTCGCAAGCTGTTTGTGCAACTGGGTAATAGTGGGTTAGGTCAACCCAGAGAGCAGGTGAATGCGGCGGCAAGCAGAGAGAGAGTGCTCTCTTGGGAGCTCCCCAATTTAGTTCAGCCCCAAATTCCACCACCCAAATCATATTGTGGAGACATCAAAATTATCCATGGCAAAACAAACTGGTTTTGTAAGGCAGGCACCTGTGTTTTTGGTCCTGGATTTGGCGGCCATATAGAGAAACACACTAAACCCAAACATTTCTGGAAACTAGACATTCGGGGGAGTCCACAGAGGTGTGACTTGTGTGGCTTCCCCAAAGTTTTCTTACCCAGAATACCCTGCAAAGCTGAAATGTTGAAAAAAAACCTCAATTTTTCTCGCATTTCTGTCACACAAACTACAGGAATATGCTGGGATCCACAATATTCCTATCACCCAGTGACTCCTCACCTGTCCTGATAAAAACACTACCCCACTTGAGTGCCTACACCTAGTGTCTGTGTCAGGAATGGATCACCCCAGGGTCAACAGCTGCCTCACGTAAGGACCAACATTGACCGTTGTGTGATCTATTCCTGTCGCAGGCACCAGGCCTAACCACACAAGTGAGGTATCATTTTTATCGGGAGGCTTGGGGGAACGCTGGGTGGAAGGAAATTTGTGGCTCCTCTCAGATTCCAGAACTTTCTGTCACCGAAATGTGAGGAAAACTTGTTTTTTTAGCCACTTTTTGAGGTTTGCAAAGGATTCTGGGTAACAGAACCTGGTCCGAGCCCCGCAAGTCACCCCTCCTTAGATTGCCCTAGGTCTCTAGTTATCAGAAATGCACAGGTTTGGTAGGTTTCCCTAGGTGCCGGCTGAGCTAGAGGCCAAAATCTACAGGTAGGCACTTTGCAAAAAACAGCTCTGTTTTCTGTGATGTGTCCACGTTGTGTTTTGGGGCATTTCCTGTCGCGGGCGCTAGGCCTACCCACACAAGTGAGGTATCATTTTTATCGGGAGACTTGGGGGGGCGCTGGGTGGAAGGAAATTTGAGGCTCCTCTCCGATTCCAGAACTTTCTGTCACCGAAATGTGAGGAAAACTTGTTTTTTTAGCCACTTTTTGAGGTTTGCAAAGGATTCTGGGTAACAGAACCTGGTCAGAGCCCCGCGAGTCACCCCATCTTGGATTCCCCTAGGTCTGTAGTTTTAAAAAATGTACAGGTTTGGTAGGTTTCCCTAGGTGCCGGCTGAGCTAGAGGCCAAAATCTACAGGTAGGCACTTTGCAAAAAACAGCTCTGTTTTCTGTGATGTGTCCACGTTGTGTTTTGGGGCATTTCCTGTCGCGGGCGCTAGGCTTACCCACACAAGTGAGGTATCATTTTTATCGGGAGACTTGGGGGGACGCTGGGTGGAAGGAAATTTGAGGCTCCTCTCCGATTCCAGAACTTTCTGTCACCGAAATGTGAGGAAAACTTGTTTTTTTAGCCACTTTTTGAGGTTTGCAAAGGATTCTGGGTAACAGAACCTGGTCAGAGCCCCGCGAGTCACCCCATCTTATATTCCCCTAGGTCTCTAGTTTTAAAAAATGTACAGGTTTGGTAGGTTTCCCTAGGTGCCGGCTGAGCTAGAGGCCAAAATCTACAGGTAGGCACTTTGCAAAAAACAGCTCTGTTTTCTGTGATGTGTCCACGTTGTGTTTTGGGGCATTTCCTGTTGCGGGCGCTAGGCCTACCCACACAAGTGAGGTATCATTTTTATCGGGAGACTTGGGGGGACGCTGGGTGGAAGGAAATTTGAGGCTCCTCTCCGATTCCAGAACTTTCTGTCACCGAAATGTGAGGAAAACTTGTTTTTTTAGCCACTTTTTGAGGTTTGCAAAGGATTCTGGGTAACAGAACCTGGTCAGAGCCCCGCGAGTCACCCCATCTTGGATTCCCCTACGTCTCTAGTTTTCAAAAATGTACAGGTTTGGTAGGTTTCCCTAGGTGCCGGCTGAGCTAGAGGCCAAAATCTACAGGTAGGCACTTTGCAAAAAACAGCTCTGTTTTCTGTGATGTGTCCACGTTGTGTTTTGGGGCATTTCCTGTCGCGGGAGCTAGGCCTACCCACACAAGTGAGGTATCATTTTTATCGGGAGACTTGGGGGGACGCTGGGTGGAAGGAAATTTGAGGCTCCTCTCAGATTCCAGAACTTTCTGTCACCGAAATGTGAGGAAAACTTGTTTTTTTAGCCACTTTTTGAGGTTTGCAAAGGATTCTGGGTAACAGAACCTGGTCAGAGCCCCGCGAGTCACCCCATCTTGGATTCCCCTAGGTCTCTAGTTTTCAAAAATGTACAGGTTTGGTAGGTTTCCCTATGTGCCGGCTGAGCTAGAGGCCATGATCCACAGGTAGGCACTTTGCAAAAAAACAGCTCTGTATTTTGTGAAAAAATGGGATGTGTCCACGTTGTGTTTTGGGGCATTTCCTGTCGCGGGCGCTAGGCCTACCCACACAAGTGAGGTATCATTTTTTTCGGGAGACTTGGGGGAACATAGAATAGCAAAACAAGTGTTATTGCCCCTTATCTTTCTCTACATTTTTTCCTTCCAAATATAAGAGAGTGTGTAAAAAAGACGTCTATTTGAGAAATGCCCTGCAATTCACATGCTAGTATGGGCACCTCGGAATTCAAAGATGTGCAAATAACCACTGCTCCTCAAAACCTTATCTTGATCCCATTTTGGAAATGCAAAGGTTTTCTTGATACCTCTTTTTCACTCCTCATATTTCAGCAAATGAATTGCTGTATACCCAGTATAGAATGAAAACCAACTGCAGGGTGCACCTCATTTATTGGCTCTGGGTACCTAGGGTTCTTGATGAACCTATAAGCCCTTTATATCCCCGCAACCAGAAGAGTCCAGCAGACAAAACGGTATATTGCTTTCAGAAATCTGACATCGCAGGAAAAAGTTACAGAGTAAAACATAAAGAAAAATGGCTGTTGTTTTCAGCTCAATTTCAATATTTTTTTATTTCAGCTGTTATTTTCTGTAGGAAAACCTTGTAGGATCTACACAAATGACCCCTTGCTGAATTCAGAATTTTGTCTAGTTTTCAGAAATGTTTAGCTTTCCGGGATCCAGCATTGGTTTCACACCCATTCCTGTCACTAACTGGAAGGAGGTTGAAAGCACCAAAAATAGTAAAAATGGGGTATGTCCCAGTAAAATGCCAAATTTGTGTTGGAAAATTTGGTTTTCTGATTCAAGTCTGCCCGTTCCTGAAAGGTGGGAAGATAGTGATTTCAGCACCAGAAACCCTTTGTTGATGGCATGTTCAGGGAAAAAACCACAAGCCTTCTTCGGCGGCCCTTTTTTCCCATTTTTTTGGAAAAAACTAAATTTTCACTGTATTTTGGCTATTTTCTTGGTCTCCTCCAGGGTAAACCACAAACTCTGGGTACCATTAGAATCCCTAGGATGTTGGAAAAAAAGGACGCAAATTTGGTGTGGTTAGCTTATGTGGACAAAAAGTTATGAAGCCCTAAGCGCGAACTACCCCAAATAGCCAAAAAAGGGCTCAGCACTGGGGGGGAAAAGGCCCAGCAGCTAAGGGGTTAATACAAATCAGAGAACTGAACAGACTGCAATCGTTAATGGGTGGCCTCTCTTGAGTTAAATACAATAATATGGAAGCAACCTTAGCTGCATTATCATTGAACACCTGAGGTCCTATCAAAAATTTAATTTCCGCACTGTCCAACAAGATTGGAACACATGACGCTCACTCAAGAATTTGTCTGGATGAGCCTATTGACAATTCATCACAATTCCTTTGGTTTGTGCAGTTACAATGCTCCCTTCAGATTTTACAGTGCTATTCACAGGAACAGTAAAGGTGCTTTCAGTTGATGAAGTAGTGGTCCAAATCAGAGGCTGATTAAAGTTGTTCTGCAAAAATGTGCATATATGATGTGTCTCTTCCAAATCATGTGAAATTTTAGTATGTGGTGATATAGATTTTAGAGGATTAACAACAAAATCCATGCTGGAGACTGGGCCAGGAAAATTGTCTCAAATTCCCTTATCCTGCCAAGGCATAAGGAAGACTGATATGAAGGTCCCTCACTCTGATCTTCCTGAACGGCCATCCCTAAAGCATGGAGCATAATATACAGCTCAAAGGGATGGTACTGCCTTGGCATAAAGTAATAAAGAGTAGAGAGAAGAGAGAGACAACATGCAGTGTCTGTGGTCTTCTATAGCTGGAGATACTTCTTAGTATGTGTAAGAAAAAGCAATGGCATTTTTCGGTTGGGTCATCTATGCCTTGATTGTTCTCTGAAGCAGCAGGCTGTACACCAAAATTAGTCTATGGATAGCAAACTATGAAAGGCAGACGGCGAGAGAGCTGAAAAAGAATGTCCTAGTAAAAAATAAAATCCCAGACAATGAAAGTATCTTCCTTAGTCACTAAGCAATTCTATCACTTTGTTTAGGGGTTGTAAACACTTTACAGTCAGGTGTGGCGCAATTCATCGGCAGATGATTTTGTTGCAAGATTAGGAAAATGTGGTTTCAGGATTTTTAGGTTCTGGAACGTCCGGGAATTATATGTATACATATCAATGGCAGGGGATGGATGCAGTTCTTCTCACAGAAGTCTAAACTCAAAGCAAATCAATCTAAGCATAGTGTTTCCTCGACAGAAGTATGCCACTGCGAGGTAGGCTCACCTCGTTTTCGACACATGATTTCCATAGTCCCAAGGATTTTCAGTTGCGGAAAGATCTGCTAGCTAAGCAATGTTACATTCTACAAGATAACATTTTCAAACTTAATCTGTCAGGCTAGAAACAAATAGCGCTCGCAGTGGAATAAAGGATTTAGCTAAAATGTACATCGGGTATCATAACAAGATTATGATGCCTAAACATATTCGGTAGAAAACTAGCAAAAGGGTCACAATTGATTTAACTGGAACCATTGGGTTAAGTGGCGTCCTGCAATGTTTAATTTAATGAACATTTTGTAAGTCAGGAAAGTGTAATCTGCTATCACTTTCTGAGATAGTTGGGATTATTCTTGTCTTGCTTAGTGCCCAAAAAAGGAGTAGACAATAATACGAAGGCGGAACTACAAGCAAAGTCTGTCAGCGTCAACTGATGGGTCAAAGGTTATAATAAATGAGAGGTGACAGAGTGATGGGTAACTTAATGTGACACGTCGTTTTAGGGAACACTAAAATATTAATGAAATTCAACAGTGTTTGTCCCTGCATTTTCAAAGGAGAATAAATGTAGACTGGACTAATCCAATTTTAGATCACATGTGCCTTACTCTTAAACAGAAAAGGAAACGTTCCTTTTAAATAATAGCAGTCATTTTCTAAGGGCACCTTGGGATGTAAGCAATGGAAAAGGGTCTCAAACCGCCATTTTGTTAGTAAAATATGGGCCTTCGGACCCCCAGGACTCAGTGTCACTACACCTCCAGCATTATTGGTAAAACCTCCCCGTTTACAACATGTATGTATCGTCTCCAGCTAAAGTGAATGAATAAGAAGCATCTTTGGGACTGGATTAGTCTGGCTTCCTTATGATTGGATCGCGTGCATTAGCACTTGAGAATGTGAATGAAATGACACATACACCTGCTTCTTTCAAGGACTTGCTGCAAACTGATCAGTGATTGTTTCCATATCTGCTGCCCTTCCTCAGTCTGTCTCAAGGTCCTTATGGAGAAGGGGGACATATAACTTGCTTTTCCTATGCACGCCCACGAGCTGAGATTTCAGAATATCTTTAATGCAAGGGCACATTTTGTTTGATCCAAGAACTATCAGATTAAGAAAAAAATGAACCTTTGGCGCAGAAGCAAATTAGTTTGCAATTTACAGTGCATCGCGCCAATCCAAGATGGAGAGAAAGAACTTCTGAGCATTAATTACCAAGCATTACATTATCGGCTAATCTAATCTCTCATTAAACAATATAGTCAGCCTCTTTTATTCATTCATAGTGAAAGATTTACATGCAAATGAGGTATAAATGCTTTTGAATCACCCAGACAGAATTTCAATTCGGGCTATGTACTTTTAAGAGAAGAGTTCGGCTTCACACTTTAGGTTTCGCATACAGACGGCTATAGCTGTCTGTTGGAGACCTCATGCTACCAATACAGAACAACATACATGCATACACAAAGAAAAAGCAAAAACAAAAGATAAATAAAAGTATTTCTCCTCTTTGCACTACTCTAACGCCACCACCTGGGGTGATTTTAGTTTTTGGCACTGCCTCAGGTTTACGAGTTCTCGTAAATCTGGGGCACCATCAAAATGCAATGGGTGTTGCAATGGAACAACCACAGCAACACACATTGCTCGCACCTTTCATGCAAAGTGATGCATGTAAAGGGGCTGTGTTGGACTATTTTGCTTATGCAGGGTCATCCCCAATCGTTTTGCCTCCTGCCTCCTAACTTTGCTGACCTGTTGCTGTTGGCTTTTGAACTCTGAGCACTTTACCACTGCTAAACAGTGCTAAAGTGCATATGCTCTCTGTGCAAATTGTATGTAATTGGTTTATCCATGATTGGCATATTTGATTTACTAGTAAGTCCCTAGTAAAGTGCACTAGAGTTGCCAGGGCCTGTAAATCAAATGCTACTAGTGGGCCTGCAGCACTGGTTGTGCCAACCACATAAGTAGCTCTATAATCATGTCTCAGACCTGCCACTGCAGTGTCTGTGTGTGCAGTTTTGATTGTAAATTCGACTTGGCATGTGTACCCACTTGCCAGACCTAAACCTTCCCTTTTCTTACATGTAAGGTAGGCCCTAAGTAGCCCCAAGGGCAGGGTGCAGTGTATGGTTAAGGTTGGACATATAGTAATATGTTTTATATGTCCTGACAGTGAAATATTGCTAAATTCGTTTTTCACTGTTGCAAGGCCTGTCCCTGTCATAGGTTAACATGGGGGCTACCTTTAAATCTGATTAAAGTGTAGATTCCCTTTGGGAGCGGATGGACATGTGCAGTTTTGGGTCTCTGAGCTCACAATTTAAAAATACATATTTTAGTAAAGTTGATTTTAAGATTGTGCGTTTGAAAATGCCACTTTTAGAAAGTGAGCATTTTCTTGCTTATACCATTTCTGTGACTCCGCCTGTTTGAGGATTCCCTGTCTGGGTCAGTTTGACAGTTGGACTGGTTGCACCTCACACTAGACAGTGACACAAAAGGAGCTGGGGTGTAGTATGCATTTCCTGAAGAGCCATCTTTGCTACAAGGGAGGGGAGGTGTGGTTACTTAGACCTGAAAGGGCTGTGCCTGTCCTCACACAATGCAGTCTCCGACCCCCTGGTGAGTGTCTGGGGCCTGGCCTGGGCAAGGCAGGATTTCATCTTCAAAAGAAACTTTACTTTGAAGTAGGCCTACTTCAAAGGAGAAATTGGGTTAAAGAAGGGCACCCAAAACCACAGACTTTAGAACACTTCTGGAAACAAGGGGAACCTCTTCCTGGAGAAGAGCTGAAGAGCTGAGGAGAAGTGCTGCCCTGCCTGTGACTGTGCTTTGTGGAGCTATCCTGCAGTTGCTGCTTCTGCCAGAGTACGAGGGCAAAGACTGGACTTTGTGTGCCTTCCATCTTGTGAAGAAATCTCCAGGGGCTTGATTTAGAGCTTGCCTCCTGTTGTTTGAAGTCTCAGGGAAAGCAAAGACTTCTCTCTGCCAGCACCTGGAGTCTCTGGAGAGACTCCTGCTCTGACAAGTGGTGCCCTATCCATTCCCTGGGCCCTTGAAAGAAAAGCTGGTGGAAATCCAAGGAAATTGACTTCGGATGACTTCGGACCAACGCCGCTGCTGAATCCGGTGACGCTAATTGCAACTGACTCCATGATCTTCGCTGGAACGCGACGACCTTCGCAGGCCCGACGCCGCTGCAGCCCCGCTGAAGTCTGCGACTCCGTGGAAGTCGCTGCACCATGTCGTGACCGACGCCGCTCGAAGTGCGTGGATTCAACGTTCCGCACAGACGCTGCGATCCCCGACTTCGCGAATCGACTTGTTTTCACTCTTCACCAAAGGTACTGTACTTGGGGGTCTACGCGATTCCGTGTCCGGCGCCGCTGGTGTAGGTTTGTTGGGAACAACTCCGTCACGATGCCACGTTAACACCTCATCGAAGCATGTTGGGTTTCTAAGCGCTATTTTTGAGTTTACTCTTTTAAAATTCATGACTTGACTTGTGTATGTCGGATTTTTGTTGTTTTGGTCTTGTTTTGTTTAGATAAATATTTCCTAATTTTCTAAACTGATGTTGTGTCATTTTGTAGTGTTTTCATTAAGTTACTGTGTGTGTTGGTACAAATACTTTACACCTAGCACTCTGAAGTTAAGCCTACTCCTCTGCCAAGCTACCAAGGGGGTTAGCAGGGATTAGTTGAGGGTGATTCTCTTTTACCCTGACTAGAGTGAGGGTCCTTGCTTGAACAGGGGGTAACCTGACTGTCAACCAAAGACCCCATTTCTAACAGGCCGTATTTACAAGGCAGCGTTAAGCCACAAAAAGTAAATATTGAGCAAGGCATTGTGACACCGTACCATCAGAAAGATTGCTGTTCTGGTGCTGCAATGCCCTTGTAAATAAGGACCTTTGTGAGTTCAGGCTGTGAGTGGTTGTTTATAACGGGCCATAAATGACAGCTGTAGAGTTTCAGCAAAGGCAGGGTGAATTTCTCAAGGAGCCTGTTACTGCATCATTGAGGTGATTAGAATATATGTTCATCGAATCATTGGACTGTCTGCGGAACATGCACAGCAATTTTCAGGTGTGCCAATTGTAATTTTTATTCTATGCGAATGTGTGTGAAGGAGGCACAGAGCTGTCACATTTTTGAGAAGGCAACATTTAAAGGAAATGCAGTGGTTACAGGTGAGCATGTGTCTGTGTGAACATGTGTGTTTGTGTGTGTGTTTGTGTGGAGGGATGGTGAAGTGAAGGAGATGCAGCAAAGTATGTGCAGAAACAAGTGAAAAACGAGTGCTGAAGAGGAAGAAGATGAAGTGTGATACAGATGGAGTGTTTTAGAAAAAGAGTGTTTAATTCAATAACTGCAGCAGAGAGAGGTGTGAAGAGGAGAACAGTAGTAAAAACTAAACAAGCTTTTGCAATGCAGTCGGTCTACCATTTGTGAAAGTTAGAGCTCTTGGGGTTCAAAATTTCATTTTTTTTTTTTTTTACTTTTGTTTTTTTGCATGCAGTGGAGTGTTGATATATGCATAGCGCTATTGCCATTTGCATTACCTTGTGGCGTTGGAGAACCAGAAAATGGCAAATAGGTTATGACGGCGGGGAGAAGAGAGTAAATGCTGGCTGAGATAAAAAATAAGTAACAACATCTTGGAAAAAGCAAACATTCACAGAGAATGCAAGATTAAGTAAAGCATGTGAAATTTAATCAGGAACAAGATGGTTATGTTAATGATTTTACACTTATAATATACTGGTTGAAAAAAAACCTGTAACATTTACTGTTCTAATGTGCACAAAGGGGGTAAGGGTGCAGTGTCACAGACTGTCACAAGGTGTCCCTTGGGACCTCTTTTGGCCACATAAGGTTCTGCACGGTGCAATGTTGTATTCAACACATCCCAATGACTTTCAGGCGCCATGCTGAAAATGAAGTGCAGCACCCGTTTTGAGAAAGGTTTTACGCTGTGCATTCAGGTTATGAGTCAGGAGAGACAAGAGTAATATGCTGTTTGAAAAAAGAAGTACTTGGTCAGGCTATATGAAACTTCACATAGTTATGTAAAGCACTCTTCCTATATGAAACTTCACATCCTCATGTAAAGCATTCAGACACCACGAAGAAACAGAGGCATGCCCAAAACAAGGAAGAGGAAGAAATGGCATACAGCCATGCAGCGCAAAGCTGAGAGGCAAAAGTAAAAAGGGATGTGGCTGTTAGAAATGAGTACTTTGCTTGGCAGCCAGGTTACCCCCGTCCAAGCAAGGACCCTCACTCTAGTCAGGGTAAAGGAGAAACACACCTGGTTAAACCCCACTGACCTCCTTGGTAGCTTGGAACGAGAAGGCAGGATTAACTCAGAAGCAATGTGTAAAGTATTTGTACCAACCCACACAGTAATAAAATGAAAACACTACAAAATGGACACCACACCAGTTTAGAACAATAGGTCATATTTATCCAACTCAAACAAGACCTACACTACAAAACTCCAACATACACAAGTCTATATATTAATGTTCAAAAGAATAAGAGTCTCAATCCATAGAAAACAGTGAGAACGCTGTTGTTACACAAAGTACCTGGTTTGGGTCAAAAATAAAGCCGCACGGGCCAGCGTGCATCAGTAAAGTCAGCGATGTGTCAATACCTTACTCGCAAGTGAGGCAGTGCATCATTTCCTTCTTCGGTCAGGTCGGCGATGCATCTGTTTTCTACCTCACAAGATAGTGATGCGCCGATTTCGTACGGACAGGCTTTGCATAGATTTTTCACGCCCAGCGATGTTGCATTCGAAATCCGGTCACACGGTTGCAGGAAACCGCACTGCGAGGGGTTTGCGTCATTATCAGCAGCCGCTAGCGAGTATTTGTGCATCATTTCTCCAGCTGTGATCCAGGCAGAGCATTGATATCAGCTGTGAGGCCAGCAGCACGCTGTTTATCAGCAGTGTTGCAGATGGTGTGTTGAAAATTTCCCCACCTACGTTTTTTGGCTGGATTTCAGTCCTTTTCCACCAGCTTCACCTTTCAAGGGCCCAGGGACTGGATGGGGCACCACTTAGCAGGGCAGGAGTCTCAACAGAGAGTCCAGGTGCTGGCACAGGAAGTCTTTGATGGCCTTGAGATTTCAACAACAGGAGGCAAGCTCAACTCAAGCCCTTGGATATTCTTCTCAAGCAGGAATGCCCAGCAAAGTCCAACCTTTGTCCCCTTTCAAGGGCAGAAGCATCCACTGCAGGATAGCCAAACAAAGCACAGTCACAGGAATGGGCAGCACTTCTCCTCAGCTCTTCAGCTCGTCTCCTTGGCAGACGTTCCTCTTGAATCCAGAAGTGATCTAATTTTCAGGGGGTTTGGGTCCAATACTTATACCCCTATCTACCTTTGAAGTAGGCCTACTTCAAATGAGAGTCTCTGTTATTCACAATATCCTGCCTTGCCCAGGCCAGCCCCAGACACACACCAGGGGGTTGGAGACTGCATTGTGTGAGGGCAGGCACAGCCCATTCAGGTGTAAGTGACCACTCCTCCCTCCACTCTAACACAGATGGCTCATCAGGATATGCAGGCTATACCTCAGCTCCCTTTGTGTCACTGTCTAGAGGGGAGGTGCAAACAGCCTAACTCCCAAACTGACCCAGATAGGGAATCCACAAACAGGCAGAGTCACAGAATGGTTTACACAAGAAAATACCTACTTTCTAAAAGTGGCCTATTTAAAACTAACAATCTAACCAACTTCACTAAAAGATGCATTTTTAAATTGTGAGTTCAGAGACACCAAACTCCACATTTCTATCTGCTCTCATAAGGAATCTGCACTTTAATAATATTTAAAGGCAGCCCCCGTGTTAACCTATGAGAGAGATAGGCATTGCAACAGTGAAAACTGAATTTAGCAGTATTTCACTGTCAGGACATGTAAAACGCATCAGTACATGTCCCACCTTTAACATACACTGCGCCCTGCCCATGGGGCTAACTAGAGCCTACCTCAAGGGTGCCTTGCATGTATAAAAAGAGAAAGATTGGGCCTGGTTGAATTGGCAGTCAAGACTGCACCCAGAGACACTGCAGTGGCAGGTCTGAGGCATATTTACAGGTCTGCTCATGTGGGTGGCACAACCAGTGCTGCAGACCCACTAGTAACATTTGATTTGCAAGCCCTGGGCACCGCTAGTGCACTTTACTAGGGAATTAGTAGTAAATCAAAGGTGCCAATCAGGGAAAAGCCAGTTAGACATACATTTTACACAGGGAGCACTTGCACTTTAGCACTGGTCAGCAGTGGTAAAGTGCCCAGAGTACCAAAAACAGCAAAAATTGAGTCCAGCACACAGTCAAAACATGGGAAGCAGAGGGAAAAACAATAGGGGAGACCACACCAAGGATGCCAGGTCTAACACTCATTATGTAATTACCTTGTGCCACACTTACTGATACTTTCAAAGTAGAACATATTTTTTACTTTAACTTATGTTTGAACTTTGCCTTCTGCCTTATTTTGGTAAAATACGTTACTTGAGAAGCAGAGCATGAGGAAACTTAAGGGACAGTGGCAGGGATAGCAGTGCAGATTGTTAGGGTTACTTAAAAGGCAATGGGGCTCATTTAGAAGCCCCAAGCATCATCGGAGCGTCACTTTGAGCGACGCTCAGGTGGTGCCGTGCCCTTTTCCATATTTACAAGATGGTGCTAAGCCACTTTACGTGGGTTAATGCTGCCTTGTAAATATGGGCCCCCCAACACAGTTTTCTGTGTCAAAGGGGCGTGCAATGGGTGTTGCTGTGGGTGTTTCCACACAACATCCATTGCTTTTGACACTGCCCCAGATTTACGAAAAATCGTAAACCTAAGGCAGCACCAAAAATGATTGCTATGCCACGTTAGAGTAGCACAATTAGGAGAGATACTTTTATTTCTCTTCATTTTTGTTTTTCCTATGTGTGCTGCATTCTGCAGCACACACAGAAAGACCAAAAAGCCATTAATGATTGTTTATGTGCAGGAAGGTGTCCCTTCCTGCATCACAAACAATCATCAAATAATGACGATTTGCTACTTTCATGTGTGATGCATTCTGAAGCACAGATAGAAGTAAGAAATCACCATTATTGATTGTTTATGTGCAGAAAGGGATATCTTCCCGCACATAAACAATCATTCCCTGCATCGCACTCACCTTTGTATTATGGTGCATGGGTGCCTGCTTAGCGCCAGCACTAGGGAACACACAGGGATGCACCTTATTGCTGTAAACATGGCTCATCTCTGCATTTTTTAAATATTAGAGCACGGTGCTGCCAAACTTGGTGCAGCGCTGCACTCTGACATTTCCTTGTTAACAGGCCCAAGTATGTTGTAAAAATACCCAAACATTTTAAGAACTTCAAAACAGAGAGGGTGATGATGATGATGAGCTGGATTTGTAGAGTGCACAGTTGCTCCTAAAGTGTCCCATTGCTAGTCCATCAGTAATTCAGTTAAGTCTAGGTGAATAGCCATGTTTTCAACTTCTTTTTTAAAATCTGCTCTGAGGTCTCCTTCCGAAGGTCCAGGGGAAGTTTATTCTACTTGGAGGGACCAAGAAAGGAGAAAGAATGCTGTCCAGCCCTATCCTGAAGGATTCTAGCAACCTTACCAAAGGCCCTATTCAAGGACCGGAGGTTCCTGGCAGGGCCAATCTGATGTAGAGCATGGAAAATCAGCACAAGAGTCATAACCAAAATTTGTTTCCTTACAGGGAGCCAGTGCAGAGTATGGAGGTGCTTGGAGACCATAGTTCTTGGAGGAACATTAAATAATAATTGTGCCACTGCATTCTGGATCGCCTGTAATCTGTGACTGACAGCGTCCGGCAGTACAAGATACAGATGGCCATATTTACAAGCCTCTTGCACCCCCTTGCATCACATTAGCATCATTTTTTGCGCTAATGTGGTGTTAAGGTGGCCTTTTTGTCACCCCTTATTTACAAAGTGGCGCACTGCATGCATTGCATGTGTGCCAGGTATAATGTATGCAAGAGGGGGCGTTCCCCTAGTAGGAGGCATGTAAAAATGGCGCAGTGAAATTTACAAGCTTTCACTGGGCCATTTTTAGCGTATTTTCTAATGCCTGCCTAAGGCAGGCATTAAAATGATGCTCCCATTGTTTTCAATGGGCCTCCCTTGACTTTGCAGGATAAGCAACATAATTTGTGGCACTAGTCCTGCAAAGCTCCACAATAGCGTAAACATTTTTGATGTAATTGTCCTCACGACCGCCATGGTGCGCCATATTGTAAATATGGTGCAACCATGGTGTTGCTAGGTCGCAGTACGGGCACGCAAGTAAAGTGGCACATCAGAACCAATGTGTCACTTTCTTGTAAATATGCCCCAGAGCGTTGGCATATTCCAACCGAGAAGTAATAAGGGCCTTAATCATAGTTTTCCTGGATTAAATAGACAAGAAGAACAGGAACTTTATCAGTGCTCGGAGGAGCCCGAAACACCTTCCAACCACAGAGCTAACATGCAGCTGGAAAGATAACTGATTATCAGATTTAGGGCCTAGGATTTTAACAACCTCTGTTTGGGAAGCTGAAAAAAGGTATGCCTCCGGCCAACATAACACCCAATCAATACAGTTGGTGTATTGGAACTCCTGACCTTCAGGAAACACCTCAAGACCTGGTTATTCGGGCAGTAGCAGTCCTTCCTCCCACTTCTCTCAGAGCCTTGAGACCCTAGCTGGTGAGTAGCGAGCTTTACAAATGTTTGATTGATTGATTGATTGATTGTGCCAAAGAAGAGTACTTCCCTCTTGTCAACGTTACACATAGCTGTTTCTGATGCACTCAGGAAAACACATTAGTCAGGTAAGGCCTAATTAAGTCACAGCAAGTGTCAGAAGGAAAATAAAAGAGCATCTGTTTATCTGAGAGTGTGTGTATTATGTTTATGTATGCGTGTAAAATTCGTTGGTGAAATCTGACGCCAACCTCACAGTTCCCGACAACAAGCACTTGCATCCAACTATTTACTAAAGAATGCATTTATTAACGGGGAGCAACACTTGAAACACCACACCTGAAGCTAGGCCCTGATCAGTTCTAAAGATTCCGTTGGCAGGCAGTTAAGGATCTAGACACCGGTTTCGATGCCGATGGGAATGAGGCTGTTATCAAGATCCCTGTGACCTAAAGAACAGTGTAGTGAATTCTTAGTTACTGATTCCCTAGTGGTGCTTATAGTGGATTTTAAGTAAAAAGCTTTTTCGTTGTACATCCCTTGGGGTAGTGCTTTATCATGCCCCGACTAAAAACAATAGAAACAAGTGTAAATCTGTATATTGTATTTATTTTTGCGGCTTATCAAAGTTTTGCATAGTATTTCATTTTTACACAAATTGAAAGCCTGTGCCATTCCCCGGTTGTGTAAATGCTGGCTTAGGTACGCTTGTGACACCCGCCTTCTTATTTTGCTTGTAATAAGATTTAGCGAGCCAGAGACTCTATATGTAAATATTTTCCTATAAAATATATTTCATTTTCAATATGGCTGTGTTTTTCGACGTTTAAAAAACTCGCTGGCTCGTGCTCAATGTTTACCGAGCTGCTGAGAGATGAATTGCTCTGTATTTGTTATAAAAATGTGAACAGCACCTACTTCAACGTTTCACACTTTATGATCCTACTGCTAGAGTTGTTTCATGAAATGCAAAGCGCCAGTGCACTGTTCTGTTATTTACTGGTTTGCATTAACACAGCACAGGTAAGCAGTTTTATCAGGACTCATCATTTAAATAATTTATGAGATAATCCTAGCAGGTCTATGGTCAGTGCGTGATTTCTAATACCGTAAGTGCGGAGGCCCAAAGACTTGGTTAGCAGTTGTACGAGTAGCGGGGGTGCCGAACTTTAAGTTGAGTAGTCTTAATTCCACTTTTCATCCACCACCAGACACTCCTTGCCCCTTCATCTAACACTTGCAGGTTCTTTTTCATCTCTGATTTCTCCCTTTGTCCTGGTTTGCGACGTTATCTTCCTCTTTCTTTCCCCCTTGTGTGCTTTTCCTCACTCTTGCTCTGCGTGAAAGTCCGATGAGGGAAAAAAGGTGACAGTCCCCAAAAATGAGTGCCAGTAGGCCTCACTTGCAACCACCAGCTCATATTGAAAATTGTCTGTGGCACTTAAGTATGAGGTGCTGGAAGCAAGGAATGCTCTAAGGTGACCACATATGTTGCGTAGGGGTCGCCCAGCTTGCCCCTTGCGACCCCTGGCATTGCCTCTTCGACCCCTGGCCTAAGAGGTGGCAAAATCAATGGCAGTAACACAGGGGTAGCTTGTCCTATGGACGTCGATCGAGGCTCCACTTCCTTGTTTTCAATTACTATTCACTATGAGTGTCATAAAAAATGCAGTACAGTTAGCTGGAATTTGACCCTCCTTTCTAGTTGAGATAAGTAAAAACACTTTTAAATGTATGTTGTGTGCATGTTTGCGGGTGAGTGTTCTTATGTAAATGAGAGTGTGTGTTTGAGTAAATAAGTGTTTGTGTAAGCATGTGTGTGTGAGTGAAAGTAAAGATGAAAAGGCATATGATGTCACTTCCTCTACCCCGGTATTTTGGTGAATTGCCTTCCATTAAGGTGACTTTAAAATATATTTATGACAAAACAGTATGACTTTTCAAACATGACATTTGATCTGTTTTTTAAAAACAGTTGCTCCCTCCTTATTTTTTACCTTTGATCTAGGTGATGCCACGAACGTTCCCTTTGAGCCTACCGGGCGTCCAGACAAGTACAATGGTACTCTGTTTTGACGTAGAACTTAGATTACATTTGCATATCCAGAGTGATTATCAGTGACGAACAAACATCAACAATTATAACAACTGTAGTGCTTTATACACGTACCAATAGATCTCTGCATCTTAAATAGGTGTTTTTTCACTACTGTGCTGGAACAGTTACTACCCAGAGCCGTAAGTCATATGGTTTCTGTCTTAAATGCCTCCAATTGACATACTTCATCATTGGTCTATTTTGTTGTTTTTAATGTAAACTGATGCTCTGAGCTGTGTGTAAGGTTGCATCAAAGGTAATCTCATGAGCACTCCATAACTTTGCTTCACACTTTATGAATGTGAATTTCCAAAACCTGTACTGTATCTCTTGTCACTGATGTTTTATGTGGTTACCTACTGCAAGTGGAAGCATGTAAAATGTACTGCTAGGACACCTTTTCAAAATCTCATGGCTCAGTAGTTATTCCGTAATATTGTTGGAGTTCTGCACATTTCGTATTTTTGTCATTTATTAACAACATGCAGAACATGCAGAACGCTTACAAGACCCCTCACAGCAGTGGACCTGCTTACCTCAACCACCACCTTCTACACACCCGCCAGTCAACTCCACTCTGCTCAACTGGCCCTCACCACCATCTCTAGGATCTGGAAGAACACAGCTGGAGGAAGATCCTTCTCCTACCCTGCCACTCAGACCTGGAACATGCAGCCACTTCACCTCAGGTAGTAACTCTCGCTGGCTCAGTTCAGGAAGGACCTCAAAACCTGGCTCTTTGACTAACCTGCGTCCCACTTCAGTGCCTTGAGAACCCCCGGGTGATAAGTTGCACTACAAATATCTGATTGATTGATTGAACGTGGATTTACTTCCAAATTTATATGTGCAACCTGACATGATGTGATTGCTCAAGAAAGAGTTTTTCCATATAGAAGTACATTTTTCTGGCTATTCCTAACTAAGGTGGTCATTCTGACCCTGGCGGTCTTTGACCGCCAGGGCGGAGGACCGCGGGAGCACCGCCGACAGGCCGGCGGTGCTCCAATGGGGATTCCGACCGCGGCGGTAAAGCCGCGGTCGGACCGGCACCACTGGCGGGGTCCCGCCAGTGTACCGCGGCCCCATTGAATCCTCCGCGGCGGCGCAGCTTGCTGCACCACCGCGGGGATTCCGACCCCCCCTACCGCCATCCAGATCCCGGCGGTCGGACCGCCGAGATCCGGATGGCGGTAGGGGGGGTCGCGGGGCCCCTGGGGGCCCCTGCAGTGCCCATGCCACTGGCATGGGCATTGCAGGGGCCCCCGTAAGAGGGCCCCTAAATGTATTTCACTGTCTGCTGGGCAGACAGTGAAATACGCGACGGGTGCAACTGCACCCGTCGCACAGCTTCCACTCCGCCGGCTCGATTCCGAGCCGGCTTCATCGTGGAAGCCTCTTTCCCGCTGGGCTGGCTGGCGGTCTGAAGGCGACCGCCCGCCAGCCCAGCGGGAAAGTCAGAATTACCGCCGCGGTCTTTCGACCGCGGAACGGTAACCTGACGGCGGGACTTTGGCGGTCGGCCTCCGCCGCCCGCCAAGGTCAGAATGAGGGCCTAAGTCTTTATGTAGGCCTAGACACCATTTTGTTCAAAATGGATGTCTCCACCTGCACCCACACTGTTCATTGTTTTTGCAGCACACAGTCAAGCAGTCATGTTTATTATTTTCCACTGAAGTTGTCCCTGCTGTTCTCAATGGTAACTTTTCAACATGATCACAATAATCTTTCTTTTCCAAAGGACCTAGCTCACTGTACTCTATTCATTCATAATAGTTTGTTGTCTTTCATGTAACTTGTTTGTACTGCCATTTCTGGGTGACATTAGCATAGAGGGCAGAAGCAATATTCTTGTAGTGGGATAGTGCTTAGTTGCTAAAGCATTACAACATTTTATAAAAGATTTGCTACAAATGTGATACTTTTGCTTACACCATGATGAGTAAGCACTTTGAATGTTAGTATTGAGGACATTTCTCATATAGACTTCTGAATGTGATGATGACTTTCCAATGCTACCAGGGATCCTGTCAATTTCTCTATTGATTTTGCTGATCATGCATATTATTTTCTAATGTTCTTTTCATTGATTTTCAGTGAGAGCTTTCATGGCAGTCACTTTATGTTTTTTCATTACCTGCTCTGTACCATACTTTTTCCATTTTTTAAATATTTGTTTAATTTTTTTGTTTTAATTCCTGATCTAGAACTCAATCATTGAATGTATCCTTCCTTAACCCCTCTGGTGTGGGCGTCAGCCGCTTCTTGCTCCAGTGGGAAAACAGGCACAAACAGACCACCTCACCTTTCTGGAAGGGCTTGTTTAAAAGTGTACATTCTCCCCATTCAAACAAGGCCTTCCTAAAATGGTGGCAGCACAACTGTGATCGAGGGCCAAGAAACCCCACTAGACACCAGGGAATTCACCTGGGGGGTGCTGGCCCCCTCTGTACACGGGCTGCCCCCCCACCTCCCTGGGGCATATTAAAAAAAAATATATAAGTTTACCCTGGGGGCACCCCCCTGGTGTGACAAAATGAAAAAAATATGTTTTATAAAAAAAAATTAAAAAAAATGAAATTGACAGGGGGTAGTCCGTGGGCAGGGCACCCCCTGTGGGGACAATTTTTTTTAATAGTTGTATGGTGTCCATGGGACCATCCATCCAGCTATTGAAAAAAATATAGATCTATATATTTATTTGTATATATCTATATTTAGATCTAGCTATCTAGCTATATATATATATATATATATATATATATATATATATATATACACATACATATATATGTATCAATCACATCAGTGAATGTGTGTGTGTGGTTTCCCTGGGGGCTGCAATCGGCCCCCAGGAAAACCACACCCACATATAAAAGTGATATCTCTCTCTCTCTCTCTCTTTCTCTCTCTCTCTCTCTCTCTCTCTCTATATATATATATATATATATATATATATATATATATTCACCACCAGTTCCCTTGTAGTAGAAGCTTGCGTCTTCAAAGCGATGCACATACTTCAACTGGTGCATTTCAACTGTAGCTTTTAGGCAGGAATAAAAAAGTCAAGTCACTCTTCTGATTATGTTTCTGCTAAAAAAGGATCTGATTTTTGTCTAGTGGCACTTTTGATGCCTGCAGAAGGTTTATATGCCTACTGCAAAGATCAAATCTGTATTTTATGTAAGTAGCATAGCTGAGTGGATTAGTCAAGCCAGACATTACCTGCGCTATAATGCAAAGGAAATGTATGTGTGAGCGGGGCTATGGAGAGATAAAAGGCACTTTTGCTGGGTGGTAGTAAGGGAATCCGAGGAGGAGGTCATGGGAGTGGGAGCACCAATAATGATTGCTAGACTGGGTGCCAGAGGCGCTAAAGACTGAAGATTGGTATGTGACAAGGTGAAGTAATAGTGTGTCTTTTTATTTTTTTGAGTGTCTTGAGAGAACGTACTGATTGAGAAAAGAAGGCAAAGGTAAGGTTACTGACCTTTACTGTTGCACGCATCTCAGACACACCCACAAGCAAATTTGTGACTGTCTACGTAGGCTAGTGTTTTAGAGAGACAGTTTAGCCAGTAGCAGACATGGTGTCTCGTTGGATAACTGCTGCTCAAGCCCTAACTCAGGTTATACAGGACAGATGTGATGTAGGATCAGAAACTGAGACAGCAGATACTGAGAGAGCATCTGAGGGATAGGACAATGATGCAGACTCTGGGAGTGATTTTTCTGACAACTCCAGTAACTCTGAGGGAGATGATGAGGACAGTCATGCTGTCCCTTGGCATGCACAGTCAGTGCCGCGGGACAATAGCGTGTTAGCCCAACCCATAGGGCAGGTGCATATGGAGGCAAGCACAGAGAGAGTGCTCTCTTGGGAGTGCTCCAATTTAGTTCAGCCCAAATTCCACAGCCCAAAACATATTGTGGAGACATCAAAATTATCTACGACAAAACAACCTGGTTTTGTGGGGCAGGTACCTGGGAATTTGGTCCCGGGCTCAGTGGCCATATAGGGATACCTAACAAACCCGGACATTTCTGGAAACTAGACACCCGGGGGAGTCCACAGAGGTGTGACTTGTGTGGATTCCTCAAAGTTTTCTTACCCAGAATACCCTGCAAAGGTGAAATGTTGAATAAAACCTCTATTTATTCTTGCATTTCTGTCACACAAACTACAGGAATATGCTGGGATCCACCCAGTCTTTCCCAACTTGTCCTGATAAAAATGCTACCCCACTTGAGTGCCAGTACCTTGTGCCTGCATCAGAAATGGTCACCCCAGGGTCAACAGTTGCCCTCATGTAAGGACTAACATTGACCATTGTGTGATCCATTCCTGACATGGGCACTAGGCCTACCTACACTAGTGAGGTACCATTTATATCGAGAGACATGGGGGAATGCTGGGTGGAAGGAAGTTTGTGGCTCTTCTCAGATACCAGAACTTTGCAGCACCGAAATCTGAGAGAAAAGTGTTTTTTAGCGAAATGTTGAGGTTTGAAAAGGATTCTGGGTAACAGAACCTGGTGAGAGACCCACAAGTGACCCCATCCCGGATTCCCCTATGTGTCTAATTATAAAAAATGGACAGGTTGGGCAGGTTTCCCTAGGTGCCAGCTGAGCGGAGGCCAAAATCCACAGCTAGGCACTTTCCAAAAAAAGTGTCAGATTTCAATGTAAAAATGTGATGTGTCCATGTTGTGTTTCCTGTCACAGGCACTAGACCCACCCACACAAATTAAGTACCATTTGTATCAGGCGATTTGGTGGAACACAGAATAGAAGAACAAGTGTTATTGCCCTTGTCTTTCTCTTCATTTTTTCCTTCCAAATGTAAGACGTGTAAAAAAGAAGTCTATTTCAGAAATGCCCTGTAATTCACATGCTAGTAGAGGACCGCGGAATTCAGAGATGTACAAATAACCACTGCTTCTCAACACCTTGCTTGGGTCCATTTTGTAAATACAAAGGTTTCATTGATACCTATTGCTGACTCTTTATATTTCACCAAATGAATTGCTGTATACCCTGTGTACAATGAAAACCCATTGCAAGGTGGAGCTCATTTATTGGCTCTGGGTACCTAGAGTTTTTGATGAACCTTCAAGCCCCATACATCCCCACAACCAGAAGAGTCTAGCAGACGCAATGATATATTGATTAAAAAAATCTGCCATAGGTGGAAAAAGTTATAGAAGAAAACATGGCCCGTATGCTTATTTTTTTCATCTCAATTTCAATATTGTTTTATTTCAGCTGTTATTTGCTATAAGAAAACATTGTAGGATCTACACAAATGACCCCTTGCTGAATTCAGAATTGTGTCTACATTTTAGAAATGTTTAGCTGTATGGGATCCAGCATTGGTTTTACACCCATTTCTGTCACTAACTGGAAGGAGGCTAAAAGAACAAAAAATATTAAAAATGGGATTTGTCCCAGTAAAATGCCAAAATTGTGTTGAAAAATGTGGTTTTCTGATTCAAGTCTGCCTATTCCTGAAAGCTGGGAAGTTGGTGATTGTTGCACTATAAAGCTTTTGTTGATAGCATTTTCAGGGACAAAACACATAGGGGGTCATTCAGGCCGCCCGCCAGCCCTGCGGGAAACCCCTTCCCACGAGGACGCCGGCTCCGAATGGAGCCGGCGTAGTGGGAAGGGTGCGACGGGTGCAGTTGCACCCGTCGCAAATTTCAGTGTCTGCAATGCAGACACTGAAATTCTATGTGGGGCCCGCTTATGGGGGCCCCTGCAGTGCCCATGCCATTGGCATGGGCACTGCAGGGGCCCCCAGGGCCCCGCGACACCCCTCCCCGCCATCCTGTTCCTGGCAGTCGGAACCGCCAGGAACCGGATGGCGGTGAGGGGGTCGGAATCCCCCATGGCGGCGCAGCAAGCTGCGCCGCCATGGGGGATTCCCAGGGCAGCGGGAAACCGGCGGGAGACCCCCGGTTTTCCTGTTCTGACCGCGGCCAAACCGCCGCGGTCAGAATGCCCTGCGGGGCACCGCCAGCCTGTTGGCGGTGCTCCCGCCAACCCCGGCCCCGGCGGTCCTTGACCGCCGGGGTCGGAATGACCCCCATAATTTCTTCTGCAGCCCTTTTTCCCAATTTTTCTGAAAAAACTGAAATTTTTCCTGTATTTTGGCTAATTTCTTGGTGTCCACTAGGAGAGCACACAAACTCTGGGTACCTTTAGAATCCCTAGGATGTTGAAAAAAAGGATGCAAATTTGGCGTGGATAGCTTATATGGACAAAAAGTTATGAAGGGTTAAGCGCAAACTACCCCAAATAGCCAAAAAAAGGGCTCAGTACTGGGGGGGTGGGGTGCAGCACCTCTTTTGTTGCACCCCTTTATGCCACCCAACGCCACCATGTGTGAGCCATATTTAACATATGGCATACCATAGGGCAGGTTAGGAACAATAGTATCATAATTTTTTACGCTATTGTAGTACATTGCAGGATTAGCACCAAAAATGTTGCTGTTCATCCTATAAAGTACATAGGGGACCTTTAAGAATAAAGGTGTGCCCTCTTGTAATGCCGGCTCTGTGCAGGTGTTAAAAATAGACACTAAAAATGGTGCAGTGGAATCTCATAGATTCCACCATGCCATATTTGCGGCCCCCTAACAGGGGAACGCCTCCCTTGCATACATTATGCCTGGTGCAGGCATAATGTGACTCAAGGGGGTACAAAGTGGCTCAATGCATGCTTTGCACCACTTTGTAAATCTGGCGTGGCAAATCTAGCCTCATTGAGCCACATTAGCGTCATAGAAAATGAAGCTAATGTGCCACAAGTAGTCGCTGGGCCTTCTTAAATCTGGTCTTTGTGTATTATGTGATATGGAGTAAATTAATAGTACCTATTTATAAATATATTGCTACATAATTATCAATAGGTTTCCAAAATGACTGATAAGCAGATATGTTGTGAACAACATGCAACATAGTCAGATCAGCTCCATTTCTGGGAAACGTTATCCATGACCACCATGTATGGATGGATAATAATGAAGCCTTTTTCCAAATGTCAGTAATTGATTTCAGAGCAGTAGATAGTAAAAAATCAAAAAGTTTGTTATTTGATTCAAACAACTTTGATAACAGTAAAATTGATTTACAAATCAGCATATCATATGTAAGTTTATGTGAGAAATTAAAACATGTTTTAATAACATCCCTAACCTCTTTTAAAAACTTAGGGCCTGATTAGGAGTTTGGAGGTTGAACCGCCACAACTCCAATATGGCGGTGGTAAGACGGCCATAAAGCAGGCGGTCTCACCATTGCCATATTACCATGTTTCCACTGGGCTGACCGGCAGAAACATTGTATTACGACATTTCTGCCAGTCTGTCTGATGGAAACAGTGCATCAACAATGGCCTTGACTCCCTCAGGGAGCTGAGGCCAATGCCATTGCACACAACACCTTTGGAACATGCACTGTCTACAATATCAGACAGTGCACATTCCTAGGGTTCTGGCAAGGGGGAGCAACATTATAGTGGTCAGTGCAGGCCTCCCAGATATCCCACAGAACAGCCTTTCCATAAGCCCATTCATTGCAGGGACCCAACCATGGAAAGCCTGATGAAAAGCAAAGTTGTGATCAGCACAGTGGTGCCGAACTCTGCACCGCAGTGGCTGACCACGACTTTGACTGCTGCCAACCCATCCAGAACCCTGATCCCGGTGGAGGCGGTAGTCTCCTACTAGGCTGACCTCCAGGATTGTGATCGAGCGGTCGGACCACCAGGATTGCAGCAGTCAGACTGCCACAACGAGTTTGACGGTCTGTGGACGAACAAAATTGCAATTAGGCTCTTAGAAATAATATTTTATTTATAAAGCATATAGTTGAATAAGCCTGAACACATACTATAGTGCCAAGAATTAGGAGAATTTAGTGGGTTTTGCAAAGCAATAAATATTTGATCAGAGTCCATAAAAAATGGAATAATATGAAGGAATTAGTTTGATATAGAGACACCGGTAGCCATCCAGAAATGCTATTCAACCATTTATTTCTCTATATGTCTGGAGAACTAGATATATCTAGTTCTGTTGTGTAGCCATTTTAGCTATAGCGCCATACACGTTATTTTAACACACTAGGCCATGCCACTGTGCACTCTAACCTAGATATATTTTATTCTGCTTTATTTTATAATTGTTACAATAGCCACTTTTACGGTCTTGTTTTATTTTCTGTTTATCTAACTGTTTTGCCTGGGCCAGCACTCTGGCCCTCATTCCGAGCCAGGCTTCCCCCCTCCGAAATTCCGCTCCGCGGTCGTAAGACCGCGGAGGGTATTCCGAGTTTTCCCCTGGGCTGGCGGGCGGTCTTCACAAGACCGCCCGCCAGCCCAGGGGAAAACTCCCTTCCCACGATGACGCCGGCTCGTAATAGAGCCGGCGGAGTGGGAAGGTGCGACGGGTGCAGTTGCACCCGTCGCGTATTTCAGTGTCTGCTTTGCAGACACTGAAATACTTTTAGGGGCCCTCTTACGGGGGCCCCTCGACTCCCCCTCCCGCCATCCGGTTCCCGGCGGGAGAACCGCCAGGAACTGGATGGCGGGAGGGGGAGTCGGAATCCCCATGCCGGCGCAGCATGCTGCGCCGGCTTGGAGGATTCCTTTGGGGCAGCGGGAAACCGGCGGGAGACCGCCGGTTTCCCTTCTCTGACCGCGGCTGAGCCGCCGCGGTCAGAATGCCCCGCGGGGCACCGCCGGCCTGTCGGCGGTGCCACCGCGTCCCACGGCCCTGGCGGACTTGTTCCGCCAGGGTCGTAATGACCCCCTCTGTTCTCAAACAAGACATTCTTGCTCACTCTGTGCTTCTTCCAAGGCTACAGCAAGATAGGTTGCTGATGAATGTGGTATAAGTTTAGTCTGCAATATTCGTAGAAAACACGTATCTTCAGGCAGGGACGTTTTCTTAGAACATCGGCTGTTTTATTATAAAAACACTTCCTTGTCCCTTACAGGTTAGAGGGAGATTCCAGCCAGAGAACTACGAATGTATGCTGATTGACGAATGCTTCGCTACAGCTGTTTTGCAGACTTCAGGCCTTTTCTCAGGTATGAGGGGTGATGTCTTCCCAGGGGAACCTGAAGGGCGGAATTAGAGCTTAATACGCTGTGCTCTATCATAGCCTAGGTAGGAATTAGTCCATTGACTGTATTGACAGTATGGTAGCCTTATTCTTATGCTTCACTCTCCTTGTCACAATGTTAATACTGGCATGCTGTGTTGCCCTGGTTATTGCAGCTCCCGCTTTGCTATCTAGGATGCAGTTGCTTCATTAAAATCATTATTGAAACATATACTACCTCCGTTTGTCATTGTACATATGAGACTAATGTAATTGAGAGAAACGGATGAGACCTGAGTGACCACGGCTTCCCTGAGAAACCAATTATGTCATGCGCTCAGCTACCCAGTCATCCCTGCCCTCGGGTAGAAGTGAGGCACTGCTAGTTAGCCGTCAGTGCAACCCTGGCGGTAGGTGTTAAAGCAACTGTAATACCACCAACAGGCCGGTGGTAAAAATAAATCAGATTTGGACCATGACGGTAACTGCCATCCAAAACCGCCACTTTAACACACCAACCACCAGGGTGGTAACAGCCGCTGGGCTAGAGACTTCGGTCTCCAGCCCGGCGGCCGCCAAATCCCACCCTCGGAATTACGACCCGGCCTACCGCCATGGTTTTCGTGCCAAACATACTGCAACGAAAACCATGGTGGTAGGCACTATCAGTGCCAGGGAATCCCTTCCCTGGCACTGATAGGGGTCTCCCCTGGCCCCCTCCCCAGAGTCCTTCCCCACCTTCCCCACCTTCCCCCTCCCACTCCTGCCGCCCGCACATATACACAGCGACACGCGCACCCATATACACACATACACACACGCATACCCACCACCACCCTTGCATGCACACATACATACACACACATCGCAACACAAACCAACATACCTTGTCACACACATGCATTCACAACACACAACACTCAAAATCACTCATTCATGCATGCATCCTATGCGACTCACACCCACATATATGCACACCAATACATACACACACCCCCCACATACACACAACACCCCCCACCCTCTTCTCTGGTCGGAGAACCTGACTTACCTGCTTTCACGGGGTCCTCCGGCTGGAGACGGTGCGCAGCGCTGCTGTCAGCAGCAGCGTCTGCCAGCAAAACACCACCAGGCCGTATCCTTGCTCCTGATACAGTCAGCAGTGTTTTGCTGGCGTGGCGGTGCTGTTTTCAGCAGCGCCGCCTTACCGCCGTCCACCGCCATGACCGTTGGCGGTGTTCCGCCAGCATTCTGGCGGAATACCGTCGGCAGCTATGATACTGGTAGATGGCTGGTAGCCACGGCGGTGGTATGTTGGTGGCCGTCGCTATGGGGGTATGGGGTTAATACCGCCAATGTTGAAATGAGAGCCTTAGTCTCCCACACCGCGGGCGATTCTGCCAATCAAAATTCAGTAGTCTCATTAGAATAATGATAGCCTACACGACATGGCGCCACCAACGTTTGGTCAGGCTCTAATTTTCTGGTCCTCCTGAGTATCTCGGTCTCACTATATACAGTACAATGTTACCTCAGTACTATATACGGAGACGTCCGTGGTATTGATGACTTCCTCCTCAGCTAAGTAGTGAATCCTATCTGATGCTGGAGGGTATTCAAGCTTGAACTCTAAAAGGAAAAAACCCTATTTGGTGTGCCTTCTCTGAACAAATTCACTATCAAAAATGGCGAATCCACAACAGGTAGCAATAGCAGTCAATATGAGACAACCTCTGACTGCACAATTGTTAGCAAATGGCCTAACGGCCCAGGAGGTCCAGTCACATTTGTGGTGGATGCCCATGCAGCTTATAGAACAGAACTCTCCTATTCTTGGGTCACATTTCCAGCAGTTGATGGGAAAACAAACACATTTCATCACTATACACTTGCAAACGTATCTGGACAATACAGGGCATATGCATATTTAGAAATACCTTTATCTTATCAAGAACACAGTCATTTGCTTGATGGCGCCCTACCCCACATGATTCTACCAGTACGGTTAGGTCCTCTAAGTAATGATGGTCCTACCTGACCTTTATTGGCCACTTATACACCTCACCCTGCAGTAGCGACGACTTTAGCATTTGCTGAGGTTCGTCGCTTATATACTGAACTAACAGCAACATATAGATGATTAGTACAGTTTGTGATGCAAACATTAAATACAAACCCAGCACGTGCTGCTCCAACACAACCACATGCAGTAACACTAGGTATAAACCCTGCGACTGTACATTCGATTATGGGTAAAGTACCCGCCAAACGAGAGGAAACTCCGTTTTGGTTAGCACAAAAAATAAATTTGCTGGAAGCAGTATTTACCTATACTGGACCTCAGGATAAACATAGAATTCTAACGATGTGCTTGCCATTTGAGATGATTCCTACAGTAGATACCTGGAATACCTGGGGCACGGTATTTGCCGCTCTTTATACTACCGCACACAGTACATCGACACTGGCCAATTTACCGGAAGTGGTGAAGCAAATTCAAGATGAATACGGGGCTGCCCCGGCCCTGGACTTGGGGATGCAATTAACGGGCAATTTTGCCACTGTATCCTCCATTTTTCTAAGCAATCTTAAAGGGGAAGCAGTCACACTAGTGGTGCACATGCGGCTCCGTGATGTTCCTCAACAGGATCAGGAACGCGAGATGCCCAAGATTATTGCATAGACCTAATCTAGCATTGGTCGAGATAGTCTAGGGGCCAGACCAACCAAACCACAATTTCAGGGCAAATCTAATAAAGATTTTTCCAAGCAAGCTCCTGAGGGTAATGAGAAACGTTGGGAGATAAAACAACAAACACCTAAAAAAGAAAGGGGAGAATCTCCACGTACGGAAACCCCACAGAATAGATATAGAGATAATATGAAAAAGCCTGATAGATATCACTATACTGATACACACCAGTCTCATTCCTTTCAGGACTCACCGGAAAAATGCAGTGAGAGAGGTGGGCGATCAGAGCGAAGAACAGAGTACGTGAAACCGAGACAGGAATCACACCGCTCATCAGAGGTGTTGATTAAGAAGAAAGAGAAACCTCCCCAACAAAAACCCCAATTTAAAAAGAAAAAAGTGGCACCAGTCGCAGTACGACATGCCACTCAAGAAGAGGGTCCTCTTGAAGAACAGGAAGTGGGCACTAGCACTGCCAGACAGTGCAGCAGAGGTCACAATAGTTCGCCGGAGTCTTCTAGAGCATCTGGAGGTGAAAGCAACTGATGACTTTCTACTAGTAGAAACTGCGGACATGCGAGTCTCAGCACCTGATAGGGTTTATAAAGTAACACTACAGTTAGAATGGGACATTGAACGCATAATAGATGCAATCTTTTTTGATTGCGTAGTAAATATATATGATGTTTTGTTGGCCGAACAAGATTGGCCACCTGAATTTGTATGTACCTGCCTATATGGAGAAGATGATATTAAACATTCTTTCTCACCCCTTTTTCAGAGGAACTCACTGAATTCTATGCCATTGATTGGGCTATGGCACCGGCACCTGCGTTATATAGCAATCATGTAGGGTGGGATAAAGAATCCCCCTACCACATAATTCCTATTCAAAATGAACCTCCACCACAACCTCAGTACCCAATAAAACATAAAGCAAAAACACCTGTGAGAGAAATACTCACACAACTAGAGCCCCAGGGCGTAATTGAACCCTGTTTCTCCTCAATGAACAATTCTCTATTGCCTGTAGCTAAACCAGACCATTTATATAGAATAGTCTTAGACTACATACACTTAGTCATACTCTCACATATGCTATACAAAACTCACATAGCACAGCACTAATGAACAACATAGTGCACAAAAAATATAAAACAAAAATGGACATTTCCAATGGTTTCTTCTGCCAGAAAATACCGCCTGGGACTAGAGACTTTACGAGTTTCAGTGCACTAGGCTCCCTAAAAAATTCTGTTGTTTACCTCAGGGGTACAAGAACCGCCCAGGACTGTTTGCAGCTCGTGTGACTGCAATATTGCACGACGTTGACCCTGAAGCATTGTCCCATGTAGATGATATCCATCTCACGGATGATGAATTGCTACAACACTAAAAACGGGTAGCCTGCACTGTTGTAGGATTTGCTGAATTTGGCCACAAATTCAACTTCAAAAAAAGAAAAATAGCCTTCCTTAGTGTCCTGTTTCTGGAATATGAGCTATCAAGTGAAGGAAAGAGCCTACCGCCACAATTTTTAGAAAAATGGGCTCAGTTACAACCTCCAAAAACAATTAAAAAACTCCAATCTCTATTGGGTTTTCTAAATTTTGGCAGAATTTACATTCCAGATTATGCAACACGCATTAAACCTTTATATGACTTGATACGTCCTGACTTTTCAAGTACATTTTGGACAGTCTAACACACATGAATACTTAGGGAACTGCAGAAAAGACATGCTTGCAGCACAACACCTACACACAAGGGACAACAAAACACATTTGGTCATCAGAGTAATTGCTGGGGCCATTGGTTTCACTTATGTAACTTTCAATGAGGGTGAGACAGTCCTGATTGCTTACAAATCACATTTGTACTCAGCAGCAGAACAATGCTTTGCTCCCACTGGGAAAATTCTCACTGCTATTCAGATGGCTGTCATTAAAGAAAGACCTCTAGCCCAGGGTAAATGCATTATTGTCGTATCCCCGATCCCAGCCCTTGAGGCTGTCACAAAAGCAAGCATCCCTAACGCTAATGCATTACATCCACGTTGGATACAATGGGCTACGTCTTTGATACATGTCTCATCGTATACACAGTCCAAATCATACATGAAGATGGACACATTCACAATCGCAATACACCCCCCCTTTGGGCAGCTCACTCACACTGCACAGCAACACTATACAAAAACATAAGTCCACACATTTCGGGCACAGGCATAGTGAAGGCTACACAACATTGTACCACACATCACTAACAACACACAAACATCATATCTATCAATACAACTCACATACTCACATTCCACACAGGCCAGGGACTGTCATCACATACAACACACATATGGATCGATGTTGCATGGAACACAAACAACACTCCCAGGAAACAGCCCTGGAATGGACACATACATCGCAGCACAATGGAAGGACAATGGCATACACAATAGAAAGAGAGACAGATTGACAAAGAGCACTATGCCAATAATACCTGTCCAGTAGGGATGGGGGCATCAGGAGCATTCATTGGAGGAGGCAGCACTGGGACACATGTCACTTTGCACAGGCACCTAAAACATCATTTGCACAGTAAATTGCCTTACATGTGTCTCAGGGACAGACAGTACTAGAACCAAATGTCATGGCCATCTGCACAATGTGGAAATGCAAGCCAGCAAAGCACATACAACCCCAACTGCATGGGACATACCTTTACAGTAACTAGCTGCAAGGTACACAGAGCTAAATAGACACATGCACACTCAAATGCAAACAAAGCTAGCACAACTGAACACACTCCATGTCTGCACAAACAAAACTCAAGTTGCCACACATAAAAATAAATCCATAAGCCATAACAGGGCACAAGTCTAACACCATACATGCTCAAATTAGACAACACAAGATGAAATGCTTACCATAACTAACAGTGCACAATGCCATGACACCACAATTGCATTTACATCCACATATCCATGCACTCAATGTATACCCTTCTCTTGGGGGACATCAGCAAAGCCCCCTGTTGCTTTGCTGTGCTGGCCTGCTGCTTCTGCCTATGGGGAAAGAACTGGACTTTGTTTTCTGAAAACTTGCTTGTGAAGTTTCTCCAAGGGCTTGGACTGAGCTTGCCCCCTGTTCTGAAGTCTCAGGGACATCAAAGACTTCATCTGCTAGTGCCTGGGCTCTTCTGCTGAGAGTCCTGACTTGCTAAGTGGTGCCAAATCCAGTCCCTGGGCCCTTATAAGTGGAAGCTGGTATGCTGTGGGAGAAAATCCACGCACCGCTGTGTGCACGTCAAAAGAATTGATGCAGCACCTGTCCCGCAGCAGAAAATTAGACGTAGCATCTGCCTTGCGGTTGGAGAATCGACACAACGCCTGTTCTCAGCACAGACCCTTCACACAGGGTGTTGGAATTTTAAAGGCAATGGTCCTGGATGTCAGAATCTTCAACATCACAGCACAGACCAGAAGCTGCTTGTCTGGAAATTGACACATCCCTTCCCTGGGAGGAAAGAATCGACACATCGCTTGCCCGGCGGAAAAAGAATCAACACACGGCCTCACTTGGAATTAAGTAATCAACGCATCACTTGCTTTTCCGATGCACGCTCGCCCATGCAGCTTTATTTTTGACACATACCAGGTACTTTATGCTAAAACAACACATTCATTGATTTCTATGGATTAAGACCCTCTTTACTTTAAAAATTCATGTCTTTGCTTATGTGTGTTGTATTTTTGTCCTTTTTGTCTTGTTTGATTTAGATAAATATTGGCTATTTTACTAAACTGGTGTGGAGTCCCTTTGTGGTGTTTTCGCTGTGTTACTGCGTGTGTTGGTAAAAATATTTTACACATTGCCTATGAGATAAGCCTGACTGTTTCTCCCAAACTACCCAGGGGGTGAGCAGGGGTTATCTGAGCTTTGTATCTCCTGTACCCTGATTAGAGAGAGGGTCCCTACTCGAACAGGGTGTAAACTGACTGCCAACTAGAGACCCTTTTTCTAACAATCAGGATCTCACATAACTACAATTGCAGGGTGAAGTTGTGCAATCACCATAACAATTCAACCATCAGAAGACATCATCATCCTTAAAGCTTTGCCCATGGAGAAGACCAGAGTCACCTGTTGGCATACAATAGTAGGCAATACAAAATGCATTTCCACAGACCATACACAAGGTAATGCATACATGTCTTTGTCACATACATGATGACCCAAAAATGAGGACTGTTGATACCAAATCATGCCATGTTGATGACAACTGTACAATATCATGGAGAAGTTGATATGGAAATATCATGTCACACTGAAAACATATCAACAATGTACACTTTACCAAGTGATATTTGTCCCAGTAGAGTCAAGGAGATAGTATTAATGTTGCTCAGATAGGCCGTGGCATGAAAATGAACACTGGAGACATCATGTACAAGATGTCAGGGACAGATGTCCCCAAAATACACAACACAATGAATCAGCAAGCCCCATAGTTATAACCACTAATGTTTGGCACCCCTTACAATGACATAATCTTAGTGTTTAGTAGAAACCATCAGTCCACTGCAAGTTGGAGAGACATACAAATTTGCAAGGACTTGTAGAACACCCTCAACATGTTGCCCAATAGGAAGCTACATCACTGTCTCCATTTTGCTCATGCACACACAGATGTCTGTCTGTGAATGAATGCCTGAACCCAAACACTTGTGATTTAAACATAAGTGCAAGTCACTCCATGAGGCATCCCAACATTCAGGTTACACACATTAACCATTACACATCTACAGTACACTTACCACCAGTAATATTGTATCTTTCACATCAACAGATTGACCTGCCACTGGGCACACAGAACCCACAGAAGAGACTGCCACCACCCCCATGGCTGAAGCCCTCAGTGAAAAAGACACTCCTGGATGTGGAGAATGGTTCAGGCCCATCTGGACAACCTGGTCAAACCCCAACTAAAGGTCTCACTGTGGCCACATCAACACCTCCCAGCCCGGTTGCCTCAACATCACATGCAGATATTTGCCCCCTAACCTGTGCCCCTTGGACAGTGGCAAAACCTTGGACAATGATGGTCCTTGAACCAGTGGTAGGGGGCACCCTGTGTAAGGGCACTGGCCCATGGTGGTAGGGTTTGGGGAGAGATGTTGTGGTCCAGAGAGGCCACTGGGGATGCTCCTACCCAGGACTCCATCAGCCACATCTTGGGGATCTATAAGGAGTCCCAAGGCATGATGGGCCTGGTACTTGCAGAACTTCAGGAGATCAGGCAGCTGCAGAGCGACCTCCATACGGATGTGCTCCAGCAGTGGAAGACCCACAATACCGACATGGCCTTCCTAACAGGGGTGTTAGGGAACATTAACAGTACCCTGATCAGGGATCGTCAAAACAATCCACTCCTTCCGTTGGTGCAGCGACACCTGACCCTTCATCAGTGACAGCCCCTGGAAGGGAGAGTATGCTAGGGGAAGAACCTGCTACAGACACCCCTGCCTCTGTAGCAGCAGATCATCCCCAACACAAGCAGGGATGTCTAGAAAAGACTCCAGAGGTATGTATGGCAAGACACCCACCACTGCCAGCAAGTGACCCCTTCCTAAAAGAACTCCTTTGTGTGCTGCATATTCATTCTGTTGACTGTTCTTCAACTACCTCCCATTTCTTATGGGAGGAGTACTATGGACTTCGACTAAAAATGGGTGGCATCTACTCCAATGTTGTCACGCACCATAACTGAACCCTTCACTGTTCTTTTCAACCATACATCAATTCATTTTTAAAGCACAATTGTTCAATAAATCCACCTATCAGTTATTGTCTGCTTGCTTTTGTTCCACATTTTGCTATGTAGAGGTGTAAGACCATGTGAAGTAAAGAAGGGACATGAAACAGGTATAGTGTCTTGCTAAGGATTACTACCAACACACACACACACACACACACTGCTACAAATGTCTGGTCACACAAAAATATTTTATTTCACTGTACAGCACATATGCTGTCCATATGTCTGGACTGTTTGAGCCAAGAATGGCTGACTCATACTGTGTCAAAGTAGATATACCACGGTGCAGTCCCCCAGACCACAGAAGGAAAGGGCTTGTCAGACATTGCCCTGTAGAATAGGCCAACAGAAAAGTGAATGGTGTCGCCAGCTTGAGCCTTATCACATACCAAACCAGAGTTATGTAACATCTCAAAAATCAAGGTACAGAGGGCAGTACAACTGTCCCTGATCACAGATCCATCAAAAGACAATTACCATGCATCTGATTGTATGACACAAACCTATGTCAGTATTCTGGCACAGGCACTGTGGCCTGCAGTGATAAAACATCTACAGCTACATACAAGTCATACAAATAGAGTGTTTAGCCAATGTGAAAAGTGAATGCCTTGCTTGCACTTGATGACAACATATTTCATGGCCACATGATCACACACATAATGCAATTGGCCCAACACAGGACAAGAAACAAGGACAATGTGCACTTAAGACCTTCCGCACAAGCATTGTTCAAGCTGCCTTGGCACAGGTCTCACACACCCCAAATCTGTGCCCTACATTACCTAGAACAATCCATGCCCACGTCCTATGTCAGAATCACATACTTGCCAATGTCACCCCTCTACTGCTTTGAAATTTTTTATTAACATTGTGTGATGATACAGAACAGAAGGAGACCTGAGTCCCTGTACATTTGGGAAATGACACAGATTGTATCACATAAAGGGTGAATTAGGCAAAGTACATTCAGCAACACATCTAAGCATTCTAAAAGGACAGCGGAAGTAAAGATTAAGAGAAGGGAAGGTGTCTAGGGTGGAAGGGGGAGAGAGGAGGGGGAAAATTGAGACATAGGCAGCGTAGTGGTGCGGTGTCTGGGGTGACAAGTCCCTTTTTGATGAGGCGTAGCTTGAACTGACCTCGCTCCTTGTATCTATTCTAGTACGCCCTTGCGGGTTACTCTCCCTCGTATCAAAGATCAGAATATCTGGGGCCGTGTACGCAAATCCACGCACAATGTATAGGTAGAGATTAGCGCCTTTCATGACAGCTGTGCCTCATTGAGATTCAGCATTGAGGGAGTAAGGAGCCAGTATTGGTCTTCCTAATCAGAGGATTTTGCGGAGTCCACTAAGGTTTGCATGGGATTCAATGCAAAGCAGCCCGTCATACAGGGAGAGAGATGATAGAAGAGAAGGGAGAAAGAGAAGAAAAGGTAGAGGAGAAGAGAGGAGAGAAAGAGAGGGAAAGAGAGGCTGGTGTCAATGGGGGCAGCAGGAGGCACTATGTAAAGAAGGGGAGGGAAGAAATGTGGGGAGGTAAAGACGGGGTGAGGATGTTGCATGAGCATTAACGAATTCCCTAAAGTGACAGCTGGGTTGGGTTTTGCCGTCTGGGGGGGAAGGGTGGGGCAGAAAAACTAGGGGGGAGGGTAAATGGGGAGAGGCCTGGAAAGGATAGGGTGATATGTAACTTGCATGTGAAAGGTGCCGGGGTGGAGTGGCTGGGGCTTTGATTAGGGGCCAGTGGGATCAAGAGCGAGGATGGCGTGGGACAGAACTGGCTGACGGCGGGCAATTTATGATGGTGTTACTGCAAGGAAGGGGGTCCACACCTGGTTGAATACAGTAGTCTGATCCTGTAGATTATAGATGACTAATTCGTGTGTGCCTATGCGGGTCATTGCCACAATCCATTCCTCTGGGGTTGGAGAAATTGCTGATTGCCAGTGACGAAGGATAAAAAATGTTGCAGTTGCTAGTGCCATATACAACAGTTGTCACTGCGGTCTGGACGGGGCCGGGAGGGAAGCCATGTCATGCATTAGAATAAGGGAGGGGGAGAGCGGTATCTGAAGCTGTACGGATTCAGCGAGACTGGGGCCCACAGTTTTCCATAAGGGATGGACCGTCGGGCAGTCAATTAGAATATGAAGCAAATCACAGTGTGACTCTGTGCAACGCCAACACCTTGCGTGCAGGAGAAGCCCTGTTCTGTATAATTTCGCTGGGGTCCAGTATACATCATGAATTACCTTGAAGAGACAGAATTTTAGCCGAGCTTCTAGAGTGCCCCTGTCCAGAGCCTCCAGAGAGTCCGGCCAGTCCTCTGTGTCAAATGTCCACTGCAGGTGGGCTTGCCATTATAGGCGTAGTTTTTCCAGGAGAGGTAACGCGTACAGAGGACACGTGATGACCTCATAGAGGCTCGCCATAATGCCTTTGTGCTTTCCCCATGTCTTTAAATGAGTTACCACAGGCGAAGTCTGGAGTCCCCAGTGAATGGTATCAGCCCTCTGTTGTAAACAGTGTTTGAGTTGCAGACATCGCCATTCCTGCCGTGGGTGGAGGTTAAATTCCTCGTGCAGCTTAGCGAAGGATTTGGGTGCTCCGTCCTCCAAGACTTGAGCAAGGCTGGCTCTGCGCCACTGCGGACAATTAAGCACCTCATTTCCCTATCCGTAAGCTGTTGTTGTTCCATAAGGGGGCCTGGGCGCGCAAGAGAGTATGTACCCCAAGCAGGCGGTGGACCCTATGCCAGGCCGCTCGGGTTACCTTTAAGATCGGGTTCGATGTATTGGAAGATGAGAGATCATCATGGTACAGCCCGCCAAGTACCCCGTCATGGGAAAGCAGCATCCTCTCTAAAGCTACCCACTGCAGTGACTCCGGCGACCCAGGCAGTGCATGAGCCAGTTGTGATAGGTGCAGAGCTAGGGCGTAATGTTCCACTGAGGGAAGTCCCATTTCCCCATGAGAGTAGTGCGCCATTAGTTTAGCTGATGCCAGACGTGGTCACGTAGAGCCCCACACAAAAGCTCTAATTTGTGCGTCAATTGACCGCAATGTCGACAGAGGTACTTGTAGGGGTAGTAGTCCTAAAACGTAAGTGAAGCGAGGTACCGTAACCATTCTTATCGCCTGTATCTTGCCGCACATGGAGAGGCCCAGATGGGTCCATTTTTCAAAGTCAAGTTTCAGTTGCACAATGAGGGGGTCCAAATTGTCTGCCACCATATGGACCAGGCCTTGATTGACTAGTACTCCCAGATATTTGAGGCACTTCGGTGTCCATCGAAATGGGAAGCTGAGGAGCGCAGCTTTTGTGGTCATGCGCGAGAGGGGGAGAGCCTTGCTCTTGTCCCAGTTTATGAGGTAGCCAGAGAAGGGAGCGAATCCATCAATAATCTCCAGCAGGGCTGGAAGGGAACATTCCATGTCATTTGCGGTTAGAAGGATGGATATCATTGGCGTATAAGTATATTTTGGAGGTGCCACTCGGCAGAGGAAGGCCCGCTATGGAGGGAGAGGAGCGTATGGCGGCTGCCAGTGGTTCCATTGCCAACAGGAATAAAAGGGGTGAGAGGGGACATCCATGCTGCGTCCCCCTGCGGATGGGGAAGGGGTCCGAGAGGAAACCTCTGCAGTTAACCTGCGCTGTGGGCTGATCATAGAGCAGGCAGATCATAGAAATAAACTGATCACCCAGACCGAACTTTGCCAGTGTCACAAATAGGTGGGGCCATTCTATGCGATCCAATGCCTTCTCGGCGGTTAGAGATAGAGCTAGTACGGCCTCCGGCGAGTTCCTGGATGCCCATAGAGTGTGGCATAGAGTGCGCAAGTGATTTCTGGAGGTGCAACCCGGTACAAACCCCACTTGAGTGTGGTGCATTAGGAATGGTATGACTTTGCGTAAGCAGTTTGCTAGAACACTGGCTAATATTTTAATGTTGCCTTTCAGAAGACATATGGGCCGGTAGCTGCTACAGAGTAGGGGGTCTCTTCCTGGTTTCGGTATGATCGCTATTGTGGCATTGTTGGAGATAGCACCCAGAACTTCCGTCCGGCATGCTTCGCCTAGAGGCCCATGCAGGACATCAGTCATCTCCTCCCCTGCCCACTTATAAAATTCTGCGGGGAATCCATCTTCCCAGGGTGATTTATAGTAGGGGAGGTCAGAGATGACTTTCGCAAATTTCCAGCCTACTGATTTCTCCGTCCAGAAGGTTGCGAGCTCGTCGGAAAGAGAGGGTAAAGTCAATGTTAGCTAGGAAGGCCTAGATTTGGGCGGGACTGGATGTCGACTCCGGTGTGTAGAGATGCCGGTAGAAGGATGCAAATTCATTGACTATCTCTTGTGGGTGCGTAAGCATCTCTCCTGTATGAGCGCAAATGGCCGGTATAGCAAGGGCGGCCATTCTCTGACAGAGTTGAGCTCCCAGCAATTGACCGGCCTTCTCACCTTGGTCATAGTGTCTACTGTGTAGGCATTGCAGGGCGTATTCGGACTGGGAGGTGTACAGCTCGTTTAGAGCCATGCAGGCACATTCCAGGCATCTGAGCGTGTGGAGAGAGGAGTGGCTTGTGTATTGGCGCGTGAGACGCCTAATATCGGTTTCCAGTACCACTTGTCGCGCTTTTCTTTCTCTTTTTGATAACGCCGCGTCGCGCATCATTTGTCCACGAATGGTCGCTTTGGCCGCTGCCCATATGATCCTCTTAGAGTTGACAGTGCCTAGGTGTTCATGAACGAATGTGGACGCATGAGCTCTCAACTGCCCCTTACCGTGAGGAGAACGGTAGCGATGAACGGCAAACATCCACGGTTTGTGACCCGGGGACACCAGGCCCACTTGGACAGTGACGTGGATTGGGGAGACCGCATTCCAATATTCGAGCATCCTGGGCATGGGCCACTAAATTATGCGACATGATGAAATAGTCTAAACGGGATTGAGTGCTGTGCACCAGTGACAAAAAGGTGTCCTCTCTGTCAGCCAGATGTGTCAGCCTCCAATGGTCTACCAAGCCGTTGTCCAGCATTACATCAGACTGTTGGGCCCTTTCGGTGTTATTGCTGATATCCAGGGGCCATGTTCTATCTAGGACTGCGTCTCTAGCCAGGTTCCAGTCTCCCCCAATTACATAACGAATCGCCCCTATTTCAGTCAGGAGGCAGTTGATTTTCAGAAAGAACAGTCATTTTGAACCGTTTGGCACGTAAATGGAGCCCACACATAGTGAGAAGTCCCCCATCTTTAGCTTAGCGAATACATACCGCCCCTCTGGGTCAACCCACGATTTAGTGACAGTGAGGGGGATGGTTTTTTTGTAACAATATTGTGACACTCCATTTCCGGTGGCACCACCCCCTAGTTCTTGCGGGGGAGGGTTGCAACTAAATAATGATGTTCCCACCCAGTCCGTGTGCAGCTTATCGGACTCAGTCCTGTCAAGGTGCGCCTCCTGGAGTAGGGCTATATCAGTCCGCTTGGAGTTGAGGTAGGAAAGCATCTTTTTCCGTTTTATGAAATGGGTAAGGCTGTTGACATTTCAGGATATGATCCGCAGCAGGGCGGGAGGGGGTGGGAGGGAGCCATCCATCGTGGGACCCGAAGGTAGGGGCCAGGGAGTCTAGACATGAGAGGGGGGGTTTGAGGGGGCGGTAGGTGAGTACAGGTATCTAGAGAAAAAGGCTTTTAAGGACAGTGGTTGAGGCAGTGGGGGGGTTAAGGCGAGGAGGGTGAATTGGGGCAGAGAGAGAGGAAAGAAGGGAGAAGACACCAGGGAAAAGGGAGAAGGGAAAAAAGTAGAAAGAGGAGAGGAAAGAAAAGAGAGGAAAGGGAGAAGGGGAGAGAGGAATGAGCCAGAAGGGTAGAGAGAGGTTGATACAACCCTCAGGATCAGAAGTGGGAAAAGAAAGAGACAGGAAGAAAGAAAGAATGAGAGGGAGAGAGGAAGGAAGAGAAGAGAAGAGGGCGGAACAGTGAAGCGCCGCTGATCTCGTGCTGTAGTCTGCGGGTCTAAACCTAAGCCTATGAAGCTTGAACGCTCATCCAATGGGCCCCCGGCCGGGGGGGGATGCGCAAAACAGCCCAGTCCTGCCATCCCAATCCCCTTGTCTTGGCGTAAGCACAGTAGGGTGGTGCGTGAGCATGTGGTAGAAGCCACACCACGGGGGGAAGCAATGCCACAGAAAAGGCCACAATGGATGCAGTGGGCCACCTGGGGGGGATAGGGGAAAGGGGGATCTTCCTTGTGTGCGCAGTGGGTGACGTCAGACCAGGGTTGTGGTGATAGTGTCTAGCTGCACGGGTGACACGGACACATGACATCTGAATGGGGAGGAGGGGGTGGGGAGCATTTATCATCATGTCCGCTGAGGACCTCACGCCTCCTAGTATAGTGACCTCCAGATAGGATACGTGTTCATAATGCCCATCGTCAATCACTAGCAATGGATGAAAGGTATTTTAGCTATGTGGGGGCCGATCAGGCAGCGCAGGGGGATTCTATCTTGGGGGGGTGGGGAAAGAAGGAGGGGATCCGGCGAGCGGGGGAGAAGGAGAGAGTAACCCTCGACCATGTGAGCAATATGACATTGAATACTTAAAACATCAGACAGCAATCAGGCGGAGATAATCAAACTTGAAACATACTGTAAACATGTTAAATCTAAAATTAGATAGGTATGTTATACAGTGGACTCAAACAGTCCAGGCGGGGGCTGAGCAACAGAATGAGTTTTTCCTTAAGACCTATTGGAATACAATTCAACTGCAAAACAAAACATCAGCGACAACATAGAGGCAGGTACTCATCCTTCCGTCGTCTCAATGGGAGGACCATTGTGTCACACGCAGGGCTCCGTATTCACCACTGTCGCAGCTCCTGTGGTATGGCGAGCATCTATGTCATCAGGTGAGGGCAGCAGTGGGCTTCAGGGGGGGAGCAAGACTTATCTCTGTCTGTGGTCTTTGTGTGCATCACCACTGCCTTCAGTACTTGTCCCCTGTCGTCGTGGCTCTTCGTGAGTCTTTCTAGGTCTCTCCCCCGGGATGAAAGTCTACGGTGGGCCGTTCCGTTTCCCCGGGGGAGGAGTTTGGGGGCGGCGCACCCTGAGTCGCCCCAGACAAGTCCTGAGGCCGGGCCACAGTGGCTGTATACATGGACTGGATCTGGAGCCCTTCCAGAAAAACTTGCAGGTCTTCAGGGTCATAGAAGTCCTTGGACACACCATTTTTAGTGATCCACATTCTTGCTGGTTCGAACAGACCATATTTCACTTCCAGCTGGCGCAAACGGGATCGGAGGACCAGGAATGCCTTCCTACACTCGCAGGTCTCTTTGGAGAAGTCAGCAATCAGTCTGATCTCTTGTCCGTCCATCCTAAATGGACCGTGTGCACGGACCACCTGTAAGAGTTGGAGGGTCTGTGTCAGAGTCACCAGATCTTTGGGGTCTGTGCACGTTCCCAACACGTCCACCACTGAACAGCTCCAAGACTCTGATAGATAAATCACAGAGACTGAGAGAGTTCAAGAGGGGAAGAGGGGATTAGGAAGGGAACAGCTGGGAAGGAGACCTGTAGTAAGAAAAAGGTTAGAACACACAATATGAAAATTTTATCTCCTGAAATCAATACTAGACTATGATTCTAAGCCTAGTCACTCTGAAAACATGAACAATCTAAGAGTTACGTTTAAAATGATTAAGTTTCAAGATGGCCGGATACCTGTAGGGGAATCAAGATGAACTAAATGAAAACTTTTTTTTTAAAGTACTTTCCTTTACATGAGAATCAGAAAAACATTCTGACTAAATTTTAAACCAGTCATATAAATCCTGTTTTGAGAATGTATACTAGGACCATACAATATTGCATGTAGAAACTCTGGCCTTCTGTGTACTCTTAAAATGTTTCAACACAAATTGCGCATATTGCAGATATATATATATATATATATATATATATATATATATATATATATATATATATATATAGTAAACACCATAATAACTTGTCAACTCGAATATTACCTAATAAATATCTTAGAATAGTTGCATACAATAAACAACATGAAATAAACTCGAGGAGAGAATCGTGCGTCTTGCCGATTCGAGTGTCACCATGTAAAATACCAAGAAATGGAAACACACAATGAATATCAAGGTCAAATCATCATTAATCAAATCGCGCGTCTTGCCGATTCGTAAAACACGATGTAAATGTCAAGAAATAACAGCTCACAATAAATAACAAGATCAAAGTACAAATAAATGAATTGCGCTTCTTTTGCCGATTCTTAAGCCACCATGTAAATGTCAAGAAATGGTAGCGCGCAATGAACAACAAAGTTTAATCCTCATGAAACGAGTTGCGCGTCTTGTCAATTCGTAAACCATCATGTAAATGTCAAGAAATAGTAGCACGCAATGGACAACAATGTTTAAACACCATAAACGAATTGCACGTCTTACCGATTCTTAAGCCACCATGCCAATGTCAAGAAATGGTAGCACGCAATGAATAACAAAGTCAAACCTTTATGAAACCAATTGCGCGTCTTGCCTATTTCTAAACTACCATATAAATGTCAAGAAATGGTAGCGTGCAAGTAATCTGTTACTCATTTAAGAATTAAACCAAGAACATGAAAATTCTCAATAACGGTGTCGGGACAGTCCAACCACCGTCTTACTGCCTGGAACAATGATCACCAATGAAGGATGAAGGGCAGAAGACTGGAAAATCCAAATAGGCCGCCGGAATAGGAGCTCAGGAAGAAGCTGCTGCTCTGCACCGGGACCTCTGAATAGTCAGCACTGGGAGTTGGGCTGGCTCTCTTTTATAGAGTCTTGGCCCAGCCCAGAACCACGCCCAGGCATGTTGCAGGGAAAGTCTCTGGAAGGCCCTGGAAAGGGCCACACCCTAACACACTCTGAAATCCTGCAGCAATACATTGCAAAGGAACAGTATTTGTAAGCATATTAAAAAATAAGTTTTCAGGATTGAACTCTGCAATGCAAAAGGTTAAACCACAACATATCAGCACAATGCATAAATTACTTTGTTTTGAGAGTGCTGGGTTTTTGCATTTTTGTCGCCAATAGAGCACGTACTGCTCTGGTGTTGACAGTCTGCACTTGTCGCAGAAGGCATGCTATGATTGGCCAGGGTCGATTGGCTTCGTCCCATCGTTTGGGGCCTAGTCTGTGCACTCTTTGAAATTCCAGGGGGGGGTCGAAATTTGGGCCAGTGAGCTTGGGTAGGGTCTCCCGTAGGCAGGAGTGAATGTCCGCACCTTCAATGTTCTCTGGGAATCTGAAAAAACTGACGTTGTCGCTACGACTCCCATCCTCCAGGTCTATTAGCTTGCTTTGGAGGTATAGAAGTTCCTGATCTCTGTTCAGGGAGGAGGTGATGTGTGTTTCCACCATCGACACTTGCTGTTCTAGTTTCTTCACTCGTGACTGAAGGCCTGCTATATCCAGGCGCATGGATTTCGTCTCCGCTGTCAGCGAGGTCGTAGCGTTGTCCATCCCCTCCAGCCAGCAACCCACCGCCGATATCTCTTGTAGAATGCGGTCCATAGTTCCACACTGCGTTTGATCTGCCATGTTGCTGGGCGGAGTGATTGGATGCAGAGGCGGGGGACGGGGCTCTCAAGTGTTGTAGAGCTTCTTAGAAAAGTAATTGCCTGGATGGTTTACCTGATTGCTTGCCCGATGTCCTGCCACCAGGCATCGCAGACACCCTGATGCAGGTATGTTCCGTTAGGCTGTAGACCCGGGGGGGGACTCTCACTGAGTGCTGGCTTCCAAAACAGTACAAGTGCGTGGGCGAGCAATAGACGTGGGAGGAGTAGGGGGGAGGAGGCTCCTGACACTTCCCGCAATGGATCCAGTACTTAACGGTGGCCAGTGAGTGACTGCTGCAATGCCAGTGGTCAGAAGTCAGAACGAGGGAGGGGAGGTGCGAGTCTCGTTGAGGCAGGATCCGTGAAGAGGGATGGTTTTAGTGCATGGGGTCTCCACTGTTCCAGCATTGGTGTAGACACTCTGGCCCTCATTACAACCCTGGCGGTTGGTGTTAAAGCAGCGGTAATACCGGCAACAGGCTGGTGGTAAAAAAAATGGGATTTGGACCCTGGCGGTTACCGCCATTGAACACCGCCACTTTAACACACTGCCCTCCAGAGCTCCAGCCTGGCGGCCGTCATATTCCCACCCTCGGGATTACGACCCGGCCTACTGCTGCGGTTTTCGTGCCAAACTTACTGCCACAAAAACCATGGCGGTAGGCACTATCAGTGCCAGGGAATCCTTTCCCTGGCACTGATAGGGGCCTCATCCCACCCCCCTCCCCTTCCCAGAGTCCTCCCCCACCCGCTCCTGCCCTCACACATATACACACCCACACGCGAACCCATACACACACATGCACACAGGCATACCCACCTCCACCCATGCATGCACACATACATACCCACACACCACAACACACACAAACTTAGCTTGTCACACACACATGCATCCACAACACACAACACTCACAATGACTCATTCATGCATGCATCCAACGCGACTCGCACCCGCATGCACGCATCCCAAAAGAAACACACACACCACCCCACATACACACAACACCCCACACCCCTCTCTCTGGTCAGAGAACCCGACTTACCTGATTGCAGGGGGTCTTCCAGCTGGAGACGGTCCGCGGTGCTGCTGTCAGTAGCAGCATCCGCCAGCAAAACACTGCCATGCCGTATCATTGCTCATGATATGCTCGGCGGTGTTTTGCTAGCGTGGCAGTGCTGTCAGCAGCGCCACCTTACTGCCGTCCGCCGCCATGGCCGTCTGCGGTCATAATAATGCGTTGATGGCTGGTAGCCACAGCAGTGGTATGTTGGCGGCCATCGCCGTGGCGGTTATTTCTACCAATGTTGTAATGAGGGCCTCTATGTCTGTATCCCTCCGGTCTGGAGGCTGTGAGCAGCACGGTCAATCCGCTGCTGCAGTGTGTAGTGGCACGGATGGTCCCCCCTGGTGTTCCCAACAGGCTCTCTCTGTTTTTACTGCACGGTGTGGGAGGTAGTGCTTGGTCCGCACCACCTGCTGTCCCGGTTCACAGTCTCTCGGGCGCGGTTCCTCTCTGAGTAGTGACGTTTCTTGCAAATCTTGTTTCCCCCGGATCATGAGCGCAGTGGTAAGGAGGGGGGAGGGGTGTCTCCCTCTTGAGAGCCCAAGGGGTGCAGTAGCCAGGGGATCAAGGACCAGTTGACCAGGGTCCCTCTTTGTCAGCATAGATCCATGGTTATGGGGTCACACTGCTCTCGTGCCCACAATTCACCGTCCTCGTGCACTTGAAAGTAGCCTGGTGGGAGGTAGGGAGAGTGCTCTGTGTCCACCCCCTACTTTCCGAGGGTCGGGTGCGTGGACTCACGTTCTTGTGTTGGTGTGTGGGCGGTCAGGGTCACTGCCCTCCTCATCACTCCGTAGCAGCGGGCTCACCACGCTCAAAGTGCCTCCCTCCTTGGCTCAGAACTCTCTGAGGAGGGGCGAATGAGAGGGGGTAGGGTGAAACCGCATGGGGGGAGTGGAGTTGCGGGGTGTACGCTATAGGGGTGGCCCACCAGCAAATCTCTACCACAGCATGCACCCCTCCCTGAGGCACTCGAAGCCGCTCTCTCCTTTCTCCTCACCTCGGGCCGGGCCGAACGGGAGGCCACGGCTCGGCGCGAGGTCGCAGGCTGTCTCCGTATGCGCTCTCCGTGCAGGGGGTAGCGGTCTCACTTTGATCCCATTGAGTGGTCTCCCCCGCGGCAGTGTCCTATGGCACTCCCTCGGTGGTAGGATTGGGAGGCTCACTGCCCGCACAGCGTCACTTGCCACGGTCCGAGGCCCGTCGTCCCGTGGACGCCCATTTATTCTCATGGCCAGACCACACCCTCCCAATGTCACCGCTCTAAAATGCCCATATGAGAATGACCTGGACAAAGAAAAAAATTATGAGTATAGGCTTGAAAACATCCTATTACACAAATTGTATGGCAAGCATCTGGAAAGAAAAGTACATTGCAATGAGACTAACATAAACAATGCAGCTACCTCAAGGTGGGGATATGTCAAAGGCTAATCCTTCAAGCACTCTTTGGCTGAATATTGCAGAGCATTCACTCTATAGTTTTTGCCAAAAAACTCTACTTCCCACATTCTGGCAACTACAGTTCCTCGTACAGTCACAGTCATGATGTCACATGACATACTCACACTAGCTATTGAAGAGATCTTCGTGCAAGTCATCTCCTTCTGCTACACCACTGTCATCCTCACATGGCATTTTAGGAGGCTCACCCAGTGGCACTGCAAGCCCCCCTCCTCTGGGATGTTTTGGATATTCCTCTTCAGGGCAATGCTGTGGAGCATGGAACATGCCACAGTGATCTGACACTTTTCTGGTGAGTAGAGGAGGGTTCCACCAGTGCAGTCCAGACACCTAAATCTGGCCTTCAGGAGCCCAAAGGCCCTCTCCACTTCCTGCCTTTGTCGTCCATGGGCCTCACTAAAGTAGACCTCCCCTGGTATAGTTGGATTCCTTAGTGGCATCAACAACCAAGTATGGTTGAGATATGCAGCATCTACTGTTAAGGAATGGGACATATGTGCAACAATGAGTCCCTCTTATCACAATTGTGGCACCAGACATTACACACACACAAACAGGACAGATGTGAATTACCAACCAGCCAGGCCCTCTCTGGGAACAGTTGATACATCCGCTGGGCGATAGTGCTGTTCAGCATTATGAAGAAATTATGGACTGAACCCGGATAACAGGCACAGTCTGTGAAATATATAGGTCATCCAAACATACATCTTGGATGGTGATGGAATGGAAGTTCTTTCTGTTGTAGTATACTTGTTCATTGGCATGTAGTGGGACCAAGCCAACATTTGTGCCATCAATAGCCCCCACCACAACTTGGAGGAGTGCAAAACCATAAAAGTAAGCCTTCACATGGGCTAAAACCTCACATCGGAGAACCTGGATGTAGCTGTCAATGTATTTCAACATTGCTGAGAGGACATCCTTCAACAACAGACTGAACATAGGTTGGGACATACCAGCAGCCAGGGCAACTGTATGTTGGAAGGACCCTGTGGCTAGGAAGTGCAATACTGACATGACTTGTACAATGGGTAGTATGCTGGTTGGATAAATAATAGCTGGCATCATATCTGGCTCCAGCTTACTACATAAATCCACTATTGTTTACCAATTCAGACAACATAGGAGTATGACATGGCATTCTTCCATAGCCTGCAGGTCTGTCAGTGGATGGTAGACAGGTGGTTGACGCATCCGCCCTCTCCCTGAGTACCTATATGTGATAAGAAATGAGTTCTGACTTTAGTCATTATGTCCTCAGATACATACATGATGCATGTCAATGATAACATGTGACAAGGCATTTTAGAAGGGATGGACATGGCAAACAGTACACATCACAGCTGCTATTGACACAAGGGTCACATGTGACACCCATGATTTGCCACATGTGTACACATCATGTATCTGGACCTAACTCAAAGATGTGCATCAAAAATGCCCCTCAAAATGTTACTGTATATACCGACCGACAAAAATTACTTTTGACGGGGGTGGACTGTGCCCCACTGTGAAATGCTATCTGTGTCATGCAACACACTACAATGGTGTTTTTGTAGTAGGACCTACATGACAAGACAGGATTAGCATGTTTGTGAGGTCAAAACAACATTTTTGGAGGAGTGACAGTTTGTAAAGCCAAATACCGCATTTCTGGCCTCTAAAATGGCGGCTGCCAGACCTACTCCACTGGACATTAGGAATTGCCTGCGACCACCAGCGGAAATTGCCATGGTGGTAGACAGTTGAAACAATGGAGGGCACAGCCAAAGGTTTTACCTTGCTGCCAGTGGAGGTCGCAGGCCAATGGCTGTGTCAGCCAGCGGTGATGACTGCGGACATGGCGGACATGACTGCCATGTTCTGCAGATTCCCTCACTTGACTCCTGACACTGCTGCCAGCAAGACCTTCACTACCGAGCTGGTGTTTACCACCTCCGGACACAATCATGCCACGTCCAGCAGATGATAGAGCCCCTGCCTCTCTCCAAAGGAGCTGTAGAGGCTGGTAACTGAGGTCCTGCCCCTGCATGGACAGCTCTATTGGGCCCCAGAGGAGCATGTAAGTGCTTCATGTGCACATTTTTCTCAGTACTTCACCATCCTTTCCCTCCTCACAGGTTTGAGTGTGCCCATGTGTGCCAGATTGACTACTCATGTGCCTGTAGGTGCAGTCTGTGTGGCATCAATGGACTGTACAATGTGGAGGTATTGGCGGCCAGTGCCATATGTAGAGTTCATTCACCTTGTGGTGTGTGTGTTTTTTGTTTTCCTAGATCCACCTTGTGTTGGATGCACATAACTAGGTGAGGTGACATTACAGCCATCCACAGACATCTCTTTCCTCATAATTGTTGTACATATGAGACAACATGTATGTGCATGATAGTAGAGCTGAGTATGCATGTTGCATGAGTCAGTTGAGAGTAATGTGAGTAATGTGTATGGTGCCAACACGATTTCTGAACACATCCTGCCCTTGTTAACTGTTGTTTGGATGAATATCATGACTCACTGTGCCCTTCAGCTTACCACACATACCACATACCAACTTGCTGTTGGCTGCATGATGTACTCTCATGCATAGAAGTGATAGGAATAGAGTGTCATGTAGGCTCAGGCTGCTCACCCTGCAGAGACCAAGGCCTCACAAATGTATCTCCCAGTATGGGTCCTAGTCCAGGCTGGGGTGGAGTCACTACGGCTATGCAACTGTGGTGCTGTGCCCACTCCTTGTACCCCAGCACATCTTGTCATGTGGGCAATATAAGGCTGCAGTGTAATATCCTGCCCAGAATGCCTCATTCCTTTGATTAGATTAAGCATTAGTACAGAGGTAAGTCATTAAGCTAGTCCATATGTGCATTTTGCTTCATTGTCAATGTCTGTCTTTGACTCATAACAGGTCCCTTACTCCCACAGCCCTGTTGTCACCTTCCCACGGGTCATATTTGTCATGTACAGGCTTATTGCATAAATGACAGTCCCACAGTGCAGACAGTGTTGATTCCTGGGAAGCCATGATATGTGACTCAGTAGTCTGGTCGCATAGCAGAAACTGTACAACACCTGCCTTTGTTTGTTGGATGTTATCTCTGTATGATGGACACGTATGTCTAAGAGAGTGTTCTGAGGTACAGCTACATTCCACAGAACCCCACCCCCTAAAGTGGCATGAGACACTTTCTGTACCCACCGTTCCAGTCCCTTCATTGTTACCCATGTGTGATGTTTGGGTTTGTACTCTGGCAGTAGCCTATAGAGACTGTATGCAGAGAGTCATTCTCACAGAGTGTGAATGTGGTGTTCCGGTACAAGCAGAAGGTAAAGTCCCACTCAAGAGGTTCTTGAAGTTGTTAGGTTAGAAGTTTATTTCATTGTTGTACAGACGTTTTAATTCCAAAGACTCATTTATTAACGAAACAGAAGACAAAGGGGGTCACTCTGAACCGCCAGAAGACCGTACCGCGGTCAAAAGACCGCGGCGGTCATTCTGACTTTCCCGCTGGGCTGGCGGGCGACCGCCAAAAGGCAGCCCGCCCGCCCAGCGGAAAAGCACCAGCAACGAGGAAGCCGGCTCCGAATGGAGCCGGCGGAGTTGCTGGTGTGCGACGGGTGCAGTTGCACCCGTCGCGATTTTCAGTGTCTGGCAAGCAGACACTGAAAATCTCAATGGGGCCCTGTTAGGGGGCCCCTGCAGTGCCCATGCCAGTGGCATGGGCACTGCAGGGGCCCCCAGGGGCCCCACGACACCCGTTCCCGCCCTTCTGTTTCTGACGGTGAAAACCGCCAGAAACAGGATGGCGGGAAGGGGGTCGGAATCCCCATGGCGGCACTGCTTGCAGCGCCGCCATGGAGGATTCCCTGGGGCAGCGGGAAACCGGCGGGAAACCGCCGGTTTCCCTTTTCTGACCGCGGCCTTACCGCCGCGGTCAGAATTGCCCCAGAAGCACCGCCAGCCTGTTGGCGGTGCTTCCGCGGCACTCTGGGTCAGAATGACCGCCAAAGTCCAAAATGATGACTAAGAGAAAAGAGGATCAGCCAACACGTGTTTTGCCCCCTCTGGCTATATATAAGCCGGGGCTTTCTCAAGGCTGAAAAAGAGAAGAAAAATCAAATTTTCTGATAGAGCTGATCATGTGAGAAAGAAAAGATAAGATCCCATCAAACACCACCTGATGGTGAGCTAAAGCAAATCCCGTACGAAGTAGTTTCTAATGTGATGTTCCAGAATGGAAAGATTCTTGAGCCCATGCAAGGTACAAGTTAGTAAGTGATTGGGGTGGGATTCAAGGCTTAAGAGTTGGAAGATCAATCGTACTACAAGGTCTATGATGTTAAAAAATCTGTGATATTGAAAAGGAGAAAAAAAGGAGAAAAAAAGGAGAAAAAATTAACTGTGATTGTAACGCGGATTAATTTGAGTCCAGATGGAAACCAGAAGGTCAGCTAATGTTATAGTCACTCAGATTTTTAAAGAAATTAAAGGAAAAGATTAGTTACAGGAAAGAGGTTTTAAAGTAATTTAGCATATAGTGCCCAAGTCCTGTGAAATCGGAAGAATGCCCCAAAATGGACCAGTGCTTGGAACTGAAAAATAGTGGTAAAGGAGTACTAAGATAATAACAAACATACCATGAAAAATAAGGCAAGCATTTATAATTTGAATACTGAGATAGTCATGTTCTGTAATAAAAACAATAATCAATTGTTGAGACATACTACACATTGGAAAAGAATATAAGAAAAGCTGATAGCGATAATATCAACTGTAGTACAAATAATTGTCTAGTTGAAGAAATACATGCTGGTTATATTTAACCGTTTTAACAGACTGTTAATGTCCACGTAGTTAATAAAACAGAAAAACCACCTTATTGAAAGTAAAATATGTAAGGAGCCAGTAAACAAAGGCTCCGCATGTTTGCAGCAGCAGTGCTCACAGCCTCACCTTTAGGGTTCACGGAAACGGAGCGCCGCAGGTAAGCGGCAAGAGTCAAAAAGAAGAAACGGACGCGTGAGCGTCGGGGTCGCATTTATGGCTAATTGTTTTTAAACTAGAGATAGAAGACGGACTAGCGATCTTCAGGGCGGGGAGCGCCATTGTTATAAACAAAAAGGAAAACTGCTGCAATCTTGAAGTGGCCGAATAGATCATCAAGACAGATAACATCATCTTAAACGAAGAAAAGTGAAATACGGGGGAAGAGAAATACGGGGGAAGAGAAACAGAGACATGAACAATAAAAGGAGAAGAAAAAAGGCGGAAAAAGAAGAAATTAAAAAGGGGGAAAAAAGGGGGAAAAAAGGAAAAAAAAAATTTAAATTAAAATTAAAAGAGGGAAAAAAGGCAAAAAGGTTATGTTAAATAAAGCTAGAATAAATCTAGAAAAAATCTATAGAGGACTGCTGGCAAATAAAAGAGCAACTAGCTAATGAAGAACAGAAAGAAGGCAATCGGAAACAGCAATGTTGCAAACAACCAGAAATACAGCAAAACAAAACAAGAACTCTAGCATTTACATCTCAGAGCAACTGCCAAAAATTAGGCTTGGCAAATGTCAACATGTGTACTTTACAGTTCCTAAAAAACGAAAAAAAACAGAAGACCTTTTGTTAATTACATTAACCAAAAATGCCATTCATGATCTTTGTTGAGACCATTATAAACTGTGTCATATTTAATTATTAGACGACTCTCTTCTTGGCATAATCGCAGTGATGTGTTGCCACCTCTCGGAGAGGGTGTGATGCGTCGTAAACCACTGAAGGTAAAGGTGCGTTGGTGTTGATGACACTTGATAAAATGTTCAACCATTGGTGCTTGAGTGTCAGACTTTTGTATGTTCCGAAAATGTTCCTGTATTCGAGTTTTTAAAGGACGAATCGTGCTGCCAATATAAGTTAAGTTGCAAGAGCACCAGATAGCATAAACAACATAAGTGCTGGCACAGTTAATGAAATCAGTGATCCGGTGAGTACAGTTGTTGATACTGACTGATGTAGATTTGGAAAGACCAAGTTTACATACAGAACATTTACTGCGGATGTAAAAGCCTTTTGGTTTGGATGGTAAGAAAGTAGTAAGAGACCTTCGTTGAAGAAATGAGGGACAGAGTTTATTGCGTAGGTTAGGTGCCCGCCTAAAACCTATTTGTGGATGGTTGGTGATATATTGGTTGATAGAAGAGTTATTCAGAAGTAGGAACCAAAATTTTCTTAATGATTTTCGAATATGATTGTGACCATTATGAAAAGCGGTGATAAAACGAATAGTCGTGTTCTTGTTGTTTTTTTGGGGTTTGTTCAACAGGGAGTTCCGATCCATACTTCTCACTTCATTTCTGATGTTATTTAAAGAAGCCTGATTGTATCCCCTGGATGTAAGTCTCATGATCATTTCAGAGGACGTTTTCTCGTAATCAGAAATGTTGGAGCAATTGAGTCTAGCTCGTCTAAATTCACCTTTGGGTATATTCCGAATAGTACTAGACGAGTGACAGCTGGTGGCATGAAAAATTGAATTAGCAGATGTCGTTTTGCGAAAAAACTTTGTCTGAAGTTTGTTGTCCTCAACAAAAATCAATAAGTCTAGATACTCAATTGAAGAATTGGAAATTTGGTAAGTTACCTCTATCTCCCAAGGGTTAGGTGTTAGGGACTGAATGAATTGGTGAAGGTGGGCCTCTGAGCCTTGCCAAATAAGCAGGATATCATCAATATATCGTCCTCAAAAGATAATGGGCCTGATTACAACTTTGGAGGAAGTGTTAATCCGTCCCAAAAGTGATGGTAAAGTGACGGATATACCACCAGCCGTATTACAAGTTCCATAGGATATAATGGACTCGTAATACGGCTGGTGGTATATCCGTCACTTTACTGTCACTTTTGGGACGGATTAACACCTCCTCCAAAGTTGTAATCAGGCCCAATGTGTTTGGTGAAGTGTTCCGAGCGGTCTGACCAAAGCCAATGATTTTCAACAGCTCCCATCAGGATACAAGCGTAGGGTGGAGCAAATTTTGCCCCCATCACAGTCCCTTGGAGCTGTAACTAAAAGTTGCCATCAAAAAGAAAGTCATTATTTTCAAGGCTAAATTTAAGGAAATCAAGAATCATTGTATTGCGTGTCAGGTACTGAACTGATCTAGTAGACAAACATTTGCTCACTGCTGCTAGGCCGTCCTTATGTTTGATAGAAGTATAGAGACTGACAACATCAATAGTTGCAAGATAAAAGTCTGATTGCCACTCTATATCTTGTAGCTTTTCTAGAATATCTTTAGTGTCTCTAACATAGGAAGACAGATTGGTCATAAATGGTTGAAGTTCTTTGTCAATAAGGGATCCCAGCTTAGAGCATATGGAGTTTACTCCAGAGATTATAGGTCTGCCTTTTGGAGGGTGTCCTGCTTTGTGAATTTTGGGTAAAAGGTACAAGGTTGGAATAGTAGGGTATTGAAGAAAAAGGGCAGTTTTTTCCGAGCTGGAAAGGGTTTGGCAAGAGTGCCAGTGCTCCAGAAGTTCTAGCAGTTTATGTTGTATTTCAGCTGTTGGATTATATGGGAGTTTCCTATAGCATGTCTTATCTTGCAGCTGGCGATGGGCTTCGAAAAGATAATCATCAGTATTAAGGATAACGATGTTTCCACCTTTATCAGCCTCTTTAATAATGATATTACTATTGGATCTCAGCTGTTTTATCGCCACTGCTTGATCACCGTGGATGTTGGTAGGTAAGTATCTTCGTTGGTCACAATAGCGTTTGTATTCACGATCAAGGTCACGTAATACTGCTGTAGAGAAAAAGTCAATGGAGTTACCCGCCGGAAGAATAGGGGTGAATGTAGATTTAGAACGGAGATCAGAAGGAAAGTATTGGTTAGTGTTGAGATCAAGTTCTTGAGCAATAGAAGATAGTGTGGCTTCTGATTCAGTGGTGTTAGAAAGATTACAAAGAAAAGAGATATCAGACAAATCTTGAACTGCTATATCTTGTAAAGAGTCTGTAAGAGGTAATGGAATAGGAGGTGTAGGTATAGAGGTGAAAAAAGACTTAAGTTTAAGATGACGAATACATTTGAAAAAGTCAATTTTAGTTTGAGTGATGTCCCAGAAGTTAGTTGGACAAAAGGACAGACCCCGGTTAAGAATTAGTTGATCAGTTGTAGATAATTCATAATTTGAAAGATTTACAGTCAGGTTTTCTGGAATCAGGATTGAGTTTGTTTTGCTCCGAGCTCTGGTTTGTGTACCTGAGGTACTTGGGGTGGCTTGAGTAATATCTGGTGGCTTTGCTCTTGTATCCTTTAAGGTTCCCAAGCAATGACGTCTTGCCTCTTCTAAAAAATTTACTTGTGGCCTGGTCAGAGTACAATTTGTGGAGTCATCTGTTGACTCGACCTCAGATGAAGAAGGAGTATCATGACTAGTTTGTATATCTAAAGGGAGATTAGAGTCCTTGATATTATCGTATTTCCTACTAAAAGTATACACTCTCCCGTGTTGATAATCAAAGAGGTCTCTTCTAAACCTTCTGTTCTTTCTCTATATTATATCTTCCTCATATCGGTCTATAACACTGTTAAGAATAGCATAATTTTTAGTGGTGATTTCTCCCCAGTTTGCTTCTTCTATGCATTGTGTCAAGTTATCAACTTCCTTTCGATGTTTGTCATATTGTTCCTCAGAGATTTCTATTAGCTGTTTGATCATATTAATTGAAGCCATTTTCAAATTGGTTTCCCATTTCTGTAAATGTTCTTGAGAGGTAGTATCCATGGGTGGAAAGATCAAAATACGAAGGCCCCGTGGGATGCGATCATTTTCCAAATATTTTTTCAGTGAAGCAATTTCCCACCACTTTGATGTTTCCTTCTTCAGTGATTTTTCCAAAGCCAAAAACGTGCTTTTGGCGGATAGTAGGTTAGGAGAGGAAAGGTGAGGAATACCCACCCCAGACGGATTGAAGACTTGTTGTAGTTTCTGATCATGTTGTTCACGTGGTGTTCCATTCATGGGGTTTACCCTTCAGAAGCCACAGGTGGTGGGTTGGTCTGCAAATTGGGAAATGTATGTCTGTAGTCATGGCCCTGTACATCTTGGCTTGTACGTGTGACACTTGGGACTATTAACAAATAAGAAAGTTTTAGCTTTCTGTTTATGGTATGTATGTGACTCAACCATTTGTGATGAAACTTGTGATCATAATCTCTTGATTTGTCTTTTTCATCCATGCCAGTCACCGCCCATCAAAAGAAGGGAATGTGGAGAGCCATAGCAAAAAAGGTGTGGATCCTGGGGGTCCACAGGCAGTGGGGTGCCCACTGCAGAAAAAGGTGGGCCTGGAAGATCATAGAGGCCCAGCTGGGCTGTCCTCCCAATGTGTGGGGGTGCCCATCAGACCATGACCCCCCCCAATGGCCTGCATCCTGGCAGTGGCCTATCTGGAGCTTGATGGATGTTTGAGGGCAGCACAGCCATCACAAGGGGGTGAGTACAGGGCATATTCCTGCCTGTCCCATAGACAAGTGATTGAATGAGGTTCTCACAGCTTTCCTGACAATTAGGATGAGCCATGTGTCACACAGTAGAAGAGAGATTGTGTTGACATGTCATGGGTGGTATACTGATGCACCTTGCTTATTGAACCAGGGACCTAGGACACAACTGGGTGGAATCTACAAGCCAATTTCTCTGCAGGGAACACATATGACTGTGTACGTTGATCAATCATATACTGTAATGGGTGTAATTTCCCAGTGTTCCAGGCCAAAGGTAAGTAAGTGATGGATCCCTAGCCTATGCCACGTGTCTGTGTAAATGTGTATTGACATCTGGCACCCAGAAGCTAGTTTTCTTCAGCATATGATGGATGGTGGTGCCTCAGTGCAGTCTGTAATGTGAAGGTGTCCAACATTCAACTGACAGGGCTTACAATGTTCTTTGATCATTACTTTCCCTTGGTAAGTGGGGAATGTCCATTGACATGATTTATTTGCCCTCACTGTTGCCAACATTCCTTGTCCCTACATTTCAGCATGCGTCCCTTTCTCTTTAGAAAACATGTGTAAGCTGCAGTTTCATGTATTGCCTACCTATGTTGATAGGATAATGATCCAAATGTTTCCAGTGACATTTTGAAAAGCCTGTGTACATAGTTTATTTGCACATTATCCTATTGTGACAGGTTCCCATGCTATTGGTTGTATTAACATTACATTTGTGAAGCATGCCAATTTCATTTAAGTCAAGTGGCTGCTGAATTTTGCAAGTCATTAGCATTTGAGAGGATGGACACAGATTTACATCTTGCCACCAATGCAGGCAAAACAGTGGCTGGGAAGGATGTTGCTTTGGCCATTTTGAGGCCTAGTTGATTGTAATATAGATATACCCAGGATTATGTTGTATATGTGATTGGAGTCGCCATGTGTTCAGTGCATTTTGAATGTGTCTGCTGTCAATACCATTCAGGTGATGCATCTTGCGTCCTTTGGGATCATTTTTGTTGCACACTGGGTAAGGTGTCCTTCCTGTCCTCAATAGTTTCATCTTGGTTTAGCAGTTTAAGATGGAGCTATGTGGCCAGCCATCTATCTGAGTTGAACATGATTTGTATCTTGGTCCCTCCCAGGTGAGTAAACTTGATTTGAGAGTTTGGGGGCAATGGTTTATGGACAAGGGACCACTGGTTTGCTATTTGGAGTCACCTGATCAGGGCCTATTGGGCTTTGCAGTCAGGTCAAATGACAAATGTATACTCACAGGTGAGTAAACCTCATTTGAGTGTTTGCTAACAGATGCCTTGGGGCAAGTGGACACTGGGCTAGGGATTGGAGTTAGTGCAACAGGACCTATTGGGCTTTGCATTCAGGTCCCTCCCTCTACTTCCCAACAGATGACAAATGGTACACCCCCAGTTGAGTAAACTTATTTTAAGAGTTCACTAACAGATGCATTGTGGCAAGTGGATACTGGGCTGGTGATTGGAGTTAACAAAACCGGGCCTATTGGGCTCTGCAGTCATGTCACTACCTCTATTTCCTAACAGTTGACAAATGGTATATCCCCAGGTGAGTACACTTCATTTGAGAGTTCACCAACAGAAGCATTGGGACAAGTGGACACTGGGCTATTGATTGGAGGTACTCATGGGAGTTGCAGTCATGTAACTCCCTGTACTACACACAGTATACAAAAGTTATCCTCCTAGGTGAGTACACTTCCATTGAGAGTTAACGAGCAAGGGTATTTAGACAAGTGAACACTGGGCTTGTGTTTGGAGCTGGAAAGACAGAGCCTCCTGGCATTAGCAGTCATTTCACTCCCTTTATTTCATACACTTGATAAATGTCAGCCCCTCCAGGTGAGTACACTTTACCTGTGAGTTCCCAAACATGAGTGTTTGGAGAAGAGTCTTTGGAGAAGAGGGCACTGGACTGGTGCTTAGAGTGACAGTAAGACAGTCTCCTGGGAGTTGCAGACATGTAACTCCCTGTACTACACACATTATACAAATGGTGAACTCCCTGGTGAGTACATTTCAATTGAGAATTAAGACACAGGGTTCTTTGGAGGAGTGAACACGGGTCTGGTGTTTGGAGTTAGAGGAACAGTGTCTCCTTTGAGTTGCAGTCCTGTCACTCTCCCTACTCCCCAATAAATTGACATATGTTATGCCCCCAGGTGAATAAACTTCATTTTAGAATTGACAAACAGTGGACTTTGGAGAAGAAAACACTGTGCTGGTGGTTGGAGTTACAGATACAGGGCCTGCTGTGAGTTGCTGTCATCTCACTCACCCTAGTACACATACTTGACCAATGTTCTCCCCATAGTGAGTACACTTCAATTGAGAGTTCACTAACAGATGTTTTTTGTCAAGTGAACCCTGTGCTGGTATTTGGAGTTACAGAAAGAGGACCTGCTGGGAGTTGAAGTCACATCACTCACTCTAGTACACATACCGTACAAATGGTATCTTGCCAGGTGAGTACACTTCAACTAGGAGTTAACAAACAAGGGTATTTGGAGTGGAGTAACAGTAACAGTGCCTCCTGACCTCAGCAGTCATGTCACTCTCTGTACTACACACACTGGACAAAAGTTACCCTCCCAGGTGGATACACTTCAATTGGAAGTTGACAAACAAGGGTATGTGGAGTAGAGGACAATGGGCTGGCTTACTGGAGTAACTGTAACAGTGTCTCCTGGCTTCAGCAGTCATGTCTGCCCCTGTACTACACGCACTATTCATATGGTATCCTCCAAGGTGAGTACACTACAGATGGGAGTTAACATTCAAGGGTACTTGAAGTAGGAAACACTGTGCTGGTGATTTGGTTAACAGTAATAGTGCCTGCTGGGAGTTATAGTCAATGAATGCCCTGTAATACACACAATATACACAGTCATTGTAGGGCCTGAGCAGGGTGTGGCATGTTGTTCCCCCAGGTGTCTGCTTCAATAGTGAGATGCCAGACAGGGATCTTTGAACAGGTGAACCCTGGGCTGTGAGTGGAGTGACAGTGAAGGTTGCAAAAGATGAGCAGTGAACATGCATGACTTGGCATTTTCGTGGCATATTTTTGTGTTGTGACTTACCAGACTCCACTTCCCCAGGTATTCCTGTCAGGCCCTCAGGATGCATAATGGCCAAGTCCTCCCAGGGACAGAGTTGTAAGGGAGGAGTGGGAGTGCCACTGCCAGTCTTTTGGGCTTGCAGCTGGTGGCTGAAGACCAGGGAAGAGACCTTCCCTCTGAGGTCGTTCCACCTCTTCCTAATGTCCTCCCTTGTGCGCTGGGTGGTGCCTACAGCATTCACTCTGTTGACTCTCTTGTCCCACACTTCCATTTTCCTACATTTTCACACACTTCCATTTTCCTACTGAGAGGAGTATGCTGGACCTGGGCTCCAAACAACTGTGGCTCGACTCTTATGATTTCATCCACCATGACTCTTAACTCTTCATCTGTGAAACAGGGATTTTTTTAACATGCCATGGAGGGGAAAAAAAAACGTGTGACAGTGACTTACTAAAGGGGGGTAGTGAAAAAGGGTGTGACTGGAAAAAAGAGTGTGCTGGGTGTGAAAAGAGATGGTGAGAAAAAAGCGGTGCCTAGTATATGTGCTGTATGGTGAAGAATTCACTCTGGCTTCAGTGTTCGCTATAAATGCTGAAGATTGTGGTTTGTGAAGGGGTGTGTTTTATAGTGTCCTTTCCTGGTGTGTCCAGTGTGGCAGTGTGTGTCAGCTGTGTTGTTTTCAAATCAATCCAATGTGCAGTTGTATATTACTTTGGTGACCGTAGACTGCTGTCATTCGGACTGCCATTGGCTGACCGCCATGGGTGCCCACCACTGCGACTTTGGGCTTGTAATAGGTCAGTGGTTGATCACTGCACTGTCAGTACTGGAGGTTTGACCGCTGATTTCCAGACCTCTGCACTGCTGCTGGTCTGCCTTTTTTAATGCTGAAGTTTCTATAGTAACATCATTAAAAGTAACACCTTTTAAAAAGGAAAATATTGTTAGAGAGTTGGCCATTAATAAAGAAAAGTCTGGCAGATGGACCAGAATAGCGTGCTGCAATCATGCGAATAAAGGAATTGCCAAAATTAAATGTAGATAAGGTAAAAAATAAATACTGCCAATGTACTTTGTTAAATGCTTTTTCAACATCTAATGCTAGGACACCAGCAGGTAGAGATAAATATGACGCACCTTCAATTACTTGGAATATTAATCAAGTGTTGTTTACAGAATGTCTATGTTTCATGAAACCAGTTTGATCAATGTAGATGATAATATTGAGCACAGAAGACAGTCTGGTTGCCAGAATGTTTGCATTAAGTTTACAATCTTGGTTAATTAACGATATAGGGCAGTAATTCAAAACAATAATGGGATCTTTATTAGGTCTGGAAGAACTGTAATCAAGGCTTCAGTAACGGATCTTGAAGTTGCTCCTGAGATACTAAAGTGAGTAATAGCTTAAGTAAATGAGGCAATAGGTAAGGAGAAAATTCTTTATAAAGTTTAGCAGGTATACTATATGGTCCTGGTGATTTATCCAGTTTAAGAGATTTATGTCATTGGCGGTGAGTGATAAAGTGACGATAATACCGCCAACAGGCTAGAAGTAATTACCGCCAAACTATGACCATGGCGGTGATAACTCCCATAGACAGCCAATATACTACACCAACCGCCAGAGTGTAAACACCATGGACCACGGCAGTAGCCATCAATAGCCAGGCGGAAGACAAGGTACAGCCACCATATCATGACATAGCACACTGCCACGATTTCCGGGGCAGTACCAACAGCATCAAAAGCCTGGCAGAAACAGAACAATTGTGTGCATCTTAGTTCTCCATGCTGTGCATGCTTTGGTGATGGGTGTCCATGCAGGACTGGGAGGGCTGTCTATGCATTGGTATGGCATGCAGGGCTTGGCATTGGGGTTAGTCATAGGTGTAGGTGAAGTGTGAGGGATGGAGTGGAGTGATGGAGTGAGGGTGAGGGGGTGTGATGGCATGCAGGTATGGGGTGATAAGTAGTAAATATTGACTCATCAGTGTCCAGTCCTCCGGCTACTCCAGTGAGTCCCTCAGGATGCAGTATTGCCAAGACCTGCTCCTCCCATGCTATGAGCTGTGGGGGGCAGGTTGGGGTTCACCGCGAGCCCTCTGGATGGCGAGCTGGTGCCTTGCTGCCACGGAATGTACCTTCCCCCGTAGGTCATTCCACCTCTTCCTAATGTTGTCCCATGTCCTTGGATGCTGTCCCACGGCGTTCACCCTGTCCCTGATTCTTGCCTATAGCTCCATCTTCCTGGTAATGGATATTTGCTGTACCTGAGATCTAAACAGCTGTTGCTCTACCCTGACTATTTCCTTGACCATGACCCGCAACTCTGCATCTGTGAAACGGGGGTGCCTTTGTAGGGACACGGGTGTTGTGTGGTGTGTGTTGTGCAAATGGTGTTAAGTGATGTGGTGGGGTGTGGGATGTGGGGTGTGTGACCGATGTATGCATTTTTGTGGTGTGTGTGTGTAGTTGTCTCAGTGGTCTTCATGTTAGTCTTGTGGTGCATATTGGTATTCGTAAAGGGTGGTGTGTGATGTGTGTGTGTTTTATAGTGCTATGGGTGAGTGGGTGTGGTATGTGTATGAGTGTAAGGTGTGTGTGTTTACTTTTGTCCAATGTTGTTTTGTTTTGTATTAGGGTGGCCATTCTGAGCTCACCGGTGTGTAGCGCCAATGGTTTACCGCCATTAAATGTCTGCCGTGATGATTTGTGGATCATGATGTGGTGGGTGTTGTTTTGTTGGTGTAACGGTATGGGTGTACGTACCGCCACTTTAGCACTGACCTTTGGCTGGGGGATTTGTATTTGTGGCAGAATTCTATTGGTTTGGTGTGTATGTGTTACAATATGGCGACCTTTTTAACTTTCTAATTTGCCAAAAGTCATCCGGATCTATTAGTTTGGAAGTAAAATTTTGCCTTATGATTTGAAATTTGTATGACTGCTCTTTTGCTTGACATGGAGTTTAAAACATATTGAAATTTCTGTAATTGTATTTTGTATTAATTAACATTAGAAAGAGACATTCATGTTTTGCTATTTGTTTTTCTAATTCTTTAAGTTTAGCATTAAATGTTTTGTTATCATGCGCCCTAATCGATATTGTGACCCCTCTGACATATGCCTTTAATGCATCTAAATGATTCACAAGCAAAGTAAATCGTTCTGGACTGAAAGAAAAGTAATCATGTAATGCTGACAAATGTTTTGATTTATTTTTGTCACTAAGGACAATATTCGTATTCATACGCAAGCAAGAATGTGATTGTTACGTGGAGTTAAGTTGTAAAACACCTGAAATAAGTGCATGGTCAGAAAAATCTATATTATTAATTATGGGATCAGAAATTGATTGGAATAATTGACAGGAAATTGATAAATAATAAATTTGAGAATAGGAATTATGAGGGTTGAGAAAAATCTAAATTGTTTTGCCTTTGGATGATGTAAACGCCAAATATCTACACAATTTGGTTGATTTAACATAATAGTTAAAAGTGAAAAAACATTCGGAGGACAATCTTTGCTTTGAGAACATCTATCTAATAAGGGACCACATATTAGGTTAAAGTCACCACCAATAATTAACGGTACATTACCTAATTTAATCACTTCAGCAATAAAGAGAAACCAAAATTTAGGATTATCATTTCCTGGACCATATACGTAAATTAGATGAAAAATGGTAGTATCAATTTTGATTTTCACTGTGATATAACGACCATCTGTATCTGAACATTTGCTTAGTATTTGAATATTTAACTTTTTTGAAAAAAGGATAGCAACACCATTCTTTTTGTTATTGCAGGAGAAGAAATAATATTACCAACCCATTTTTCATTCATATATGATAAAACAGTATCATCTATACGTGTCTCTTGAAGTAGACAAATATCTGCTTTAAGTCTTGCTAAATAATCTAAAACTTTGGTCCTTTTAACAGGATGTCTTGAGACTTCAACGTTAAAAGAAACTATTTTAATTTTATTAACATTATCCATATTCAGTAAAGTGAAAAGGCAGTATAAAGAAAGAACAACCTAGCTTATCAGACTGAGAAGTAGCTCTAAAGGTAGGTGAAAAGTGAAAAAGGAAGGACATAGACAAACATAAAAAAGAAAACCTAGAAACATATATAGTAATTTAGAATCACACGTGCAAGAGTGACCTGCCTAGACAATGCCCTCAGAGAGAGAATCAGAAAAGTAGGCTAAATGAAAATTCAAGCATAAGACTTAAGTTGAAGTGTCATTCATCTCCATGGAGAGCGAAGAATGTTGATCTAAAAAAGCACAAAAATCATTAAGGCGCTGAAAAGATTTTGAAATACCATCTTTCCAAATTCTCATAACAGATGGATGAAGCCATTTTTGAATCCACAGCTTCTTAATCGCGGTCTAAGTTCAGTGAATTCCTTATGAATTCTAATAGTTTCTTTGGCAAAGTCCTGATGAATGAAGATTTTATTTCCATTTACCATTAAGGATGGAATCTCTTTGCCGCTTTCTGAATCATTATTAAATGATGGTGACAAAGAATTTTAAAGATTACTTGACATGGTTTAACACCGCTTGGATTTCGATGATTAGGAATTCTATGGGCCATATTTATACTTTTTGACGCACAACTGCGCCAACGCAGTTGTGCGTCAAAAATGTTAACGCCGGCTAACGCCATTCCAAAGCGCCATGCGGGTGCCTTATTTATGGAATGACGTTAGCCGGCGGAGCTGACTGGTGTGCGTGAAAAAAAATGACCCACACCAGGCAGCGCCGGCGTAGGGGAAAATGGAGCTTGGGCATCAAAAAATGGGGCAAGTCGGTCTGAGGCAATAAATCTGCCTCAACCCGAGTTGCGCCATTTTTTTTGACTCCCACCCTCCATTGACATGACTCCTGTCTTAGCAAAGACAGGAGTCATGCCCCCTTGCCCAATGGCCATGCCCAGGGGACTTCTGTCCCCTGGGCATGGTCATTTGGCATAGTGCATGTAGGGGGGCACAAATCAGGCCCCCCTATGCCACAATAAAAATTTTAAAAAAATACTTACCTGAACTTACCTTAAGTTCCCTGGGATGGGTCCCTCCATACTTGGGCGTCCTCCTGGGGTGGGCAAGGGTGGCAGGGGGTATCCCTGGGGGCATGGGAGGGCACCTCTGGGCTCCTTCCGAGCCCACAGGTCCCTTAACGCCTGCCCTGACCAGGCATTAAGAAATTACGCAAAAGCGGCTGGACGTCATTTTTTTTGACCCGCCCACTCCCGTGCGCCATTTTTGCACGGGAGTTTAAATAAGGCGCACATGCCTTGGAGTCATTTTTTAGACAGGAACGCCTACCTTGCATATCATTAACGCAAGGTAGGTGTCCACGCTAAAGAATGACGCAAACTCCAAGATCTTTGGCGCTAGACGGGTCTAACGCCAAAGTATAAATATGGAGTTAGCTTTGCGTCGGATTTGCGTAAAAAAAACGACGCAATTCCGGTGCAAACAGAGTATAAATATGCCCCTCTGTGTCTTGTTAATTTTAAATGCAAAAGACCGGGCATCTAGGTTTCCAAATCTTGCCTGCAATCCTTGCCTTCAATATCTTCCTGTAAATTAAAGATACACAGGTTATACTGTCTATTACAATTTTCTAAATCAAGTAGTAGAGTATTCATGGGTTACATTTTTGCAGTAAGAAGTTTCATACTGCTAATTTTTTACTTATTCTCCTGAATTGTTATTGTATTGTCAAAGACATTCATCGACAGGCTAGCCATGTCATTGCAGATATTTTTTATTTCTGATACAATGTTAACTGTAATAGAATGTATTAGAATGTACTGCCTGTAATTCTTTTAATAAAGTATCTAGGGAAGGCTCATTGGAATTAAAAAAGTTTGACTTAACTGGCAGAGGATAATTTGCTTGCTTACGTTTGTTATTTATAACATGCACAGCCTTTCCTTCCATATTAAATAAATAAGTTGTAAGTAACTTAATCTGATGTCAAATGAACTTTAAATGAGAGAAATATACTGTTATATGATAAATTACCTCAGTAGTAGACTGTACAGCAGCTAAAACTAGCTGTGTGAGTGATGAAGGCCTCAGCTGTGCCCTTTCCTGACTAAGACTCCGCACTCCTGACAGGAAGCTTCAGTAGCAGTTCATCTGAAGGCTCAGTGAAGGCTCATGGTGAACAATGCCTTCCAAACAGCATGCAGAGCCTCAAAATTGGGCTCCCCTGGTAGCGCTTGCCACAGACTTACAGCAATGCCACCAATAAAGAGAAAGAACTAGCCTGAATGGTTTTAAAAGTTGTTGATAAATGCGGGCATCTCAGGAGCTTATCAGGAGGGGGTCGTCTTGTTTCACACACTCACGCAACTCCACGTTGTCATAGTTCTAAGTGTTGTGTGAGTTAGCTGCGTGTGAAACTGAAAACAAAAGCTAAATATCCAATGTTTGAACCATTTTGAAATCTAAAAAGTATTTATTGGACAATACTAACATGCTTTTATATTACAGGGGCACTTAATTCCAATCCTCTTAAAACTAATTGAGAGTTTCTAGCATAACCTTCCAGATGTAGCACATTTTGGTTATTTTCCCGCTCATCATTATGACAATTGGCATACCTTTCAATGGCCAGGCAGTTGCAGTCCCATCAAAAATACAAGAATAAATCTTGACACCATTCCTCCTCTTTTCCACTGACCTACTGAGCACAGACCTTTTTGGCCATCTAATCATCATAGTGATGATCATAGTATTCCTCCAACTTGGACTGTACAGACATTGACAAGTTCAACATTCTCAGCAGCATTTTTTGCATGTGCATGGTCTTCTTTGACCTATGCCTGCTCTTACTTGACAATGTGGTGGCGGGGTAAATACTGCATTGGTGTCACCAAGTCAATTTTCAATTCAACCAAGATGATCTCAAAACAAGAGATGATAATTCTAGTGATGGTGTGGCTTTTTTGTTATTTACAGCTTTGCTGTCTGTCCTCAGCATGAAAGCTTACAATGCCTAAGTATTCAGAACTGGAAGATTTTTTAGAACACAGCAGGAGAAGAGTTAAAGGAATCGGTGCTGCTTTCTCCTTTTCTCCAGTCTAGGCCTACTGTAGTCACTGAAGTTGCACTTATGAGAGTGAAAAAAAAACACAAACAAAACCTACAATAAAGGTCTTTTGACAAGGGCTCACACCAATACCAGGTAGCTTGCTTCTGTTTTTTATCACAGTTTCTCGCTTCTGGGCATTTTCTCTATTGCTGTCACTTGCCCATTGTATATATTTTCTTAATTATTTCAGGGGACCCAAAATCTGCACAATGTACTGGGCAGCTCGCTTAAGTCTTTTAGCACAAGTATCCCTGTGCATAATAAAAACATTAAAATGGCCGCCTGACATCTTGGAGTAGTAAATTAAGAATAACTTGTAATAAGGATAATTCCAGTCTTCGAAGGATTTTAATATTTTTTAAACTTTTTTAAAAAAAACTCTAAGATGTAATTTTTACCAGCACACATAGGCATGCGAGGTGGCTACCTTAAAATGGTTTTGGCCATAAACAATGCCTCAATAAACATACATATACATAGCAAGTATCGCTGTGCCTGCATTAAAAAGGTGAAACTTATTATATTTCCAAATAATTATTTATCTGATGTCACCATAATGTTCACTGTAGGAGGCTGGCCTGGCTTATAGTGGGTACCTTGTGGTACTTACACCCTGTGCCAGGTCCAGTTATCTCTTATTAGTAGAATAGAGGTGTTTCTAGCAGCTTAGGCTGATAGAAGGTAGCTATGGCAAAGCAGCTTAGGCTGAACTAGGAGACATGCAAAGCTCCTACTATACCACTTATATCATATAGCACAATATCATAAGAAAACACAATACTCAGAGTTACTAAAAATAAAGGTACTTTATTTTTATGACAATATGCCAAAAGTATCTCAGTGAGTACCCTCAGTTACAAGGTAAGTAATATACACAAGTAATATGTACACAAACCCAAAACAGTTAAATAATAGTAAGAAAAGTAATGCAAACAGTTTAGAATTACAATAGGATGCAGTAGGTGAACATAGGTCTAGGGGCAACACAAACCATATACTCCAAAAGTGGAATGCGAATCACGAATGGACCCCCGACCTATGGGAGCTTGTAGAGGGTCACTGGGACTGTAAGAAAACAGTCAGGGAGTCCAAGATACCCCACCCCACGACCCTGAAAAGTAGGAGTAAAGTACACCTACTACCCCAATAGAACACAATAGTCGTGATAGGGGGATTCTGCAACAACCACAAACATCAGCAAAGCACTGAAGACGGATTCCTGGACCTGAGGACCTGCAAGGCAAGGGGACCAAGACCAAGAGTCACTATAGTTTTGGGGGCACCTTTGCTAGTGCCAGTGTGCCCACACACTAAGTAATTTGGCACCCAACCTTCACCAAGTGAGGGTTACACATATAGGTGACTTATAAGTTACTTGTGTGCATTGAAACATGGCTGTGAAATAACGTGGATGTTATTTCACTCAGGCTGCAGTGGCAGGCCTGTGTAAGAATTGCCTGAGCTCCCTATGGGTGGCAATAGAAATGCTGCAGCCCATAGGTATCTCCTGGAACCCCAATACCCTGGGTACCTAAGTACCATATACGAGAGAATTATATGGGTGTACCAGTGTGCCAACGAGAATTGGTAAATTTAGTCACTAGCCTGCAGTGACAAATTTAGAAAGCCGAGAGAGCATAAACACTGAGGTACTGGTTAGCAGAGCCTCAGTGATACAGTTAGGCACCACAGAGGGAACACATACAGGCCACAAACACTGGGGTCCTGGCTAGCGGGATCCCAGTGACACATAACAAACACACTGACAACTTAGGGTTTTCACTATGAGCACTGGGCCCTGTCTAGCAGGATCCCAGTGAGACAGTGAAAACATCCTGACATATACTCACAAACAGGCCAAAAGTGGGGGTAACAAGGCTAGAAAGAGGCTACCTTTCTACATTCACTGTGAAAGTAAAATCTTGCAAGTGTTGGACACATTCAGTGGAAGACGTTATTCTTGGAGATTCTGACTCGCCACCCGCTGATATCAGAGATAAACCCTGTGTTTGACTTGCCATGCCAGTGACAACCTGGTCCATTCCCGTTTTAAGTGCTACAGCCGGTGACTGGAGGAGCAAATGTCATTCTTTCTGGAAAAAGATGAGCTCCACATTTTTGCACTTCCCAAAAGGATATCCACCTGCACACTGCTAAAGGACAAATTGCATTCTAATTTCGATATTTATTTGTCAGCTCGGATGCACAAAATCCATCAACAGCATACATATACAGTTTCATAATGCGACTAAACTATAAAAACAGCTCAAAGTACATACTGACATTAACGAAATACACCTCATTTGTGTCCAGTCGTTGTGCAAATTACATTAGATGTTTCTCAATTCATCTGTGCGACACCTGATGTTTTTGCAAGTATTGTTACAAAGGACACTAATTGAAAACATTTGTGTTCTTATATGGCAAAATTGCTGCGCTTTAGTCACTGCCTTTCAATTCGTAACCTAAATTAATCCCTGTGCACTTTCTTCAGACTTCAGAAACGTGTATTGTATACGTGAAAACTATTGCTACTTTTGTTACCAACCTTTCCTACTGAAAAGCAAAGAAGCTGCTTAAACAGTCCGTTTAAAGCTATATCTTAACTACTTACTTTAAACTGGTGAAACCCTCCAAAGCTATAACTTAACTAATTACTTTAAACTGGTGAAACTTTTTTTAAATGGCCATCCAAATAGTGCAGAGCTAGAAGGATCGGCTGGCCCTTTTAACAAACCCTTCAGGTTTTTAGCCTTGCCAAGTTTAGTGCACCGCTGTGTGTACCAATATAACTCAGAAAAACTTTTTGGATGTTTCAGAAGTATATTTCATAAGAACGTTCAGCAAGTTAAGATGTTTATCATTTTTCCACATGAACACTGATGAACTGTGAAATCTGGCAATTTAAAAAATGACCTCAAGACCAGCCGTCTTCTTAAATAAACAAGGCCTTTACAGATGTCCAGAGCAATGTTAATAAGATTCCCACACTGCAGGAGTTTGGGCATCTGATGTGTGATAAGGTTTCTTCTCTTAGGACTCCTAAACTTAAGTCACACCATCAGAGGGTAAGCCTGAGTCAGCTCTGACACACTGGTACTAAGATCTCTGTTAATACGAGAAAAGAAGGCCGACATTGGAGGAACATTTTCTCGGCATACGTTTTAGATAGCGTTGTTTCCCAGAAGATTTTTTGGAACAGGAGATTTGAAACATCAATATGATTTTGCTCTACTCCCCAGCTAGAAAAAGTGAAGCTGGTCCTGGTGCCTACAATCCGAATTGACTAGTTCACCATCGTCAAAGCATGCTAACAAAAGAAAGCCATTTTCGTTCTTTAGAGTAAACTCAAGCTATAGCTACAGAAATAGCTGTTAGTATGCCCATCCTCTTGCCAGCAGAAGTACATATGGCTTGCCTGAGTCCTAACAGTCCTGAAGAATCCCTGCAGGGTGGGCCTTCTTGTCCTACTGTCCTACACCTGATTCCCCTAGACTAGTCGTCCTTCTGATTCTTCACTGGAGTTGTGGGATTGCTCTACTGACAAAGTCAAATTTCCTGGTGACACTTAAAAGTAGGTCATTAGAACCTATATCTTCTAGACAAGAAGGAAGGAAAAGGCAATCAACATAACTCAAAATGTCCTTGGGAGAGGCCTGAAGAAGTTCCACTTCAGCAACGTTGCCTTTCCTCTGGACACTGTGCCAAAAACATAAGAAGAGCTGAATGGTGGTAGCTCGGTCCTAGGCCTTGATATTTTGTGGTACAGTCCAACATCCTGTGAGTCATCTAGTACAGATGAAAGTTATTTTGCATCCAGATTGAGTACACCTCTAGCATGGGGAAAATCTACTGAGAAACTATAGCCCTGATTTAGAGTTTGGTGTAAAGGGTTATTCTGTTACAAACATGACAGGTATCCCATCTGCCCTATTACAGTGCTACTATACTGTATGACACTTGTAATATGGTAGCCAGGATAACCGTTACATTTGTGACAAAGGAACCCATTTGCCAAATTCTAAATCAAGAGGCTTCCGTTAAAAGAACTCACTAAAATATCCTGCTTCAATATTTTTATATCAGCAAGTTATGTCCAAAGGTAACTTTTCCATTGGGAAAACCACAGGTCAGATACAATCGTTAAAAAGGCACCTGTTGTTAAAGGACGTTTAACAAAAGTTGAAAGCTTTACTGACTCCTCATTGGAAAAACTACAGATATAACCGAGGGAAAAGTAAACATTAGGATCCATGGCTAGATTAAAAGTGCTCAAAAGAAGAGAATAAGCAGCGCAGAGGAAATTAAGAGGCATTGAGGTGGGACTTAGGCAGAGCACAAAGGTGGAAGGGAATGGAGGTCACCCCTGTTCCTACAAAAACAGCAAAAAAGGGGAGGAAAACGGAAAAAAAGGTATCGAGGAGAAGAAAGACGTTGTGAAGAGGGTTAGGGTAAGACAAGCGTGAACGAACAATTCATTCTTTACCTACTCACTGGTTATGGCAAAATAAAACACACAGAGGAACACAGAAGTGATCAAGAAGTAAAATAAAACAGACACGAATGAGATTGGAAAAAAGATCTTAATTCACTATTGTTCAGTAGGAAGGGAATTCACAATGTTGTGATCCTCAACATGGTGATTACTATTTGTATTAGAAATTCAAGTAATTCATGTGTGACAAGTTTCTCTAGAGCTGGTTTCCTCAATCCGATTTCCTATTTTATTCACATGCAACCATTTGAAACTGCATCCTTTTGCCATTTCCGCTACACATCTGAAAAAAGTTAAGACAGGCGCCAATTTATTTAGATTACTTTGAGAGTGATGAACAAAAGTATTGATTTGAACATAATTAAATACAAGGCTGCATCTGTATAAAGAATGGGCGCAGGGCAGCGCCCAAGTCCATTTGCTGCGCTGCTCTATGCCAATTCAAAAGGGTAGGAATGCATCGTATCAGTGAAATATGGTGCATTCCAGTCCTTTGAGTTACCGCTAGTGCACAATTTGGGGCCCAGTTCCAAAGCAGGCACCCTTGCACCATGGTGCAAGGTTGTCTGTGTTGTTAGTGGGATTGGTTTTGTGCAGGAAGGAGCCCCTTCCTGCACAAATGCAATCCATGGAGGTCTTTTCATCTTTCTATGTGTGCTGCAGAATGCAGCAAACATATAAAGATGGAAAAATAATGAGAAGGGGAGGTTAAACAGTTTTGACACATTCCCAGGTTTGCACGCCCTTGTAAATCTCGTAAAATATGGTCCGGTGGTAACACTAACGAGTACTTTAAGTCACTAGAAACTGAAAAGTGAGAGGTACAGGCAGACTGTGAGAAATGACGATCACCCTATTCTGTGCAGTACCAGGCAGGGCCTACTGATACTTTGAGCCAATGACCAGTCCTGTAAAGCAATGTTCACCTGAACCTGCTAAGAGGGAGCAGTGGATCTGTGTAAAGAAGGAATAGATCTGGTTCCAGAGCTGTCAACAGCTACCACTTTATCAATTGTTTTGACACGTTCTGATGGTGTTTATGTATTGGGCCACTGGTCATTTTCTAGAATTTACAGTGCTTTTCAAGTACAAAAGACATAGAGGTGGTCATTACAACCCTGGCGGACGGTGATAAAGCGGCGGTAAGACCGCCAACAGGCCGTCGGAAAAAAATCTGCTATTACGACAGTGGCGGAAACCGCCAACAAAGACAGGCACTTTAACACTCCGACCGCCACAGCGGTACAAACAGCTTGGCGGTCACCGCCAACAGACAGGCGGAGGACAATGTAACGCCCACACTATTATGACAGGCCAATCCACCACCTTTTCTGGGGCAGATTCACCGTGGATAAAAACACAGTGGAAACAGGAATACCGAAGGAAAAACGCTCACCTCTACACACCCCACGAGGACGCCATGGATCCGGAACTCCAAATTCTACCTGTAATAGTCTTTCTGCTTCTCTACCAGGAGCACGAACGCCGGTGGCGAAGACCACAGTGAGTACTGCACCTACGACACAGGGGAGGGGGGAGGGAAAAAACAGGGACATACACACACAACACCCCCACCCTCACCCACTACAACACACACACTAATGCATATCAATACATCACAGTTACACCCCCAAACCCCTCAGAAGAATGTAAAAATAATAGAAAATTAGTGTAACCATTGTAATATATTAAAAGCAAGTAGACAGAAATATATTTATACACCATGTACAAAATATATACCAAGCATAGTAGTCCAGGTAGTGCTCTAATAAAGTCAGTGGAAAACTGGGACCACAAGGTATGGGCAAGGCCCACACAAGATCCCCTACCATGACGGAGAGAACACTGCAGGGGCATCAGAGAGCAACTAAACAGGCACCTCAGGGGGAGGGAAAGGCGGGGCACCTCAGCTGCTTGAGTGCACAACGCCAAATTCACGAGGGAGCCACATGCCCACTGTTCAATCCTGGGGAGTGCACAGCCACAGTCTCTCAAGTCTCTACAGTGGGTGGGTTGCCCACTGTTCAATCCTGGGGAGTGCAAAGCCACAGTCTCTCAAGTCTCTACAGTGGGTGGTTTGCCCACTGTTCAATCCTGGGGAGTGCAAAGCCACAGTCTCTCAAGTCTCTACAGTGGGTGGTTTGCCCACTGTTCCATCCTGGGGAGTGCAAAGCCACAGTCTCACAAGTCTCTACAGTGGGTGGTTTGCCCACTGTTCCATCCTGGGGAGTGCAAAGCCACAGTCTCTCAAGTCTCTACAGTGGGTCATTTGCCCACTGTTCAATCCTGGGGAGAGCAAAGCCACAGTCTCACAAGTCTCTACAGTGGGTGGTCGCCCACTCTTCAATCCTGGGGAGTGCAAAGCCACAGTCTCTCAAGTCTCTACAGTGGGTGGGTTGCCCACTGTTCCATCCTGGGGAGTGCAAAGCCACAGTCTCACAAGTCTCTACAGTGGATGGTTTGCTCACTCTTCAATCCTGGGGAGTGCAAAGCCACAGTCTCTCAATTGGATGACAGTCTCCACTGGTTCTGGAGGGGGCTTGGTGCCCAGAGTGCTTCATCCTGCTAAGGACAGAGGTAGTGGATGCCTTTCTCCACTGGTTCTGGAGGGGGCTTTGTGCCCAGAGTGCTTCATCCTGCTAAGGACAGAGGTAGTGGATGCCTTTCTCCACTGGTTGTTGAGGGGGCTTTGTGCCCAGAGTGCTTCATCCTGCTAAAGACAGAGGTAGTGGATGCCTTTCTCCACTGGTTCTGGAGGGAGTATGGTGCCCAGAGTGCTTCATCCTGCTAAGGACAGAGGTAGTGGATGCCTTTCTCCACTGGTTCTGGAGGGGGCTTTGTGCCCAGAGTTTATCATTGACCCCGTGACGGACTCAGTTGCGTCAGTGCCCTTGCCGCTCATGGGCCAGCGGTGCTTGAGACGGCAGTGCCCTGTTCAGCGGTGCTTGAGACAGTGGTGCCCTGTTCAGCATTGCTTGAGACGGCGGTGCCCTGTTCAGCGGTGCTTGAGGCGGCGGTGCCCTGTTCAGCTGTGCTTGAGCCGGCGGTCTCCATTACAGGGATTCAGCTGCTGGCGGTCCTTCATGGCCCAGCGGGGCTTTTGCTGGCGGTCCTTCATGGCCCAGCAGGGCTTGTGCTGGCGGTCCTTCATGGCCCAGCAGGGCTTGTTCTGGCGGTGGCCTACTGGGCAGCTGGGCCTGTGCTGGCGGTGGCCTCCTGGGCAGCTGGGCCTGTGCTGGTGGTGGCCTCCTGGGCAGCTGGGCCTGTGCTGGTGGTGGCCTCCTGGGCAGGTGGGCTGGTGCTGGCGGTCCTGTCCTGGGCAGCTGGGCTTGTGCTGGCGGTCCTGTCCTGGGCAGGTGGGCTGGTGCTGGCGGGCCTGTCTTGGGCAGGTGGGCTGGTGCTGGCGGGCCTGTCCTGGGCAGCTGGGCTTGTGCTGGTGGTCCTGTCCTGGGCAGCTGGGCCTGTGCTGGCGGTGGCCTCCTGGGCAGGTGGGCTGGTGCTGGCGGTCCTGTCCTGAGCAGGTGGGCTGGTGCTGGCTGTCCTGTCCTGGGCAGCTCGGCTTGTGCTGGCGGTCCTGTCCTGGGCAGCTGGGCTGGTGCTGGCAGTGGCCTCCTGGGCAGCGGGGATGATGACGGTCTTCTCCGCCGGGCTGCTCTTCCCAGACTTGCTGGGTTTCTTGTGGCCCTTCCCCACCTTGGAAGGTGTCACAGCTGACTCCACACTCCCACCGGGACCCCTGGGAGTGGCTTTGGTGGCTGGAGTCTTCCCCCTCTCCCGCCGGGCACTGGACAACTTCTGATGCTTCACAGGTGGGGGACTGTCTGTGCTGTGGCTCCGTGCCACACTGGCTGCCCTGGTGGCCGGTGCACTCCAGATTCCAGTGACTACAGGCACCACTGGTCGCGGAGATGTTGTGGCTGAGGTGCTAGTTCAAGACCTATGAGACGGACGGGGTGGGGGAGGTGTGGGAAAGAGGTCAAGGTTGGACAGGAAAAGTTTTTTTGACACACTGGGACGGGTAGCTGGAGGGGGTTTGGGAGTGGAGGAAGAGGTGGTGGTTGTAGGAGGTGTTCATTTGCTGACTTTGGGTGAAGGTGCATGCGTTGGAGGCTGTCGTGAGATGGATGGCTGTTGGGTGGGTGTGTGCCTGCGTTTGTGTATCTTCGGAGGGGGCGTCACAGACACACTGGGAGAGGACACAGGGGACGTGTGCATGGTAGTGGGGGTGGTGACTGCACGTGAGCGGGGTGTGGTGGTGGGTGTGCTGGAGAGGGACGTAGTGGCTGTAGAGGTAGTGCCTGCAGGTGTGAGTGTAGACGAGACAGGGAGGGAGACGAGGAGGAGGGGGACACAGTGGAGGCAGTGGATGTTGGTGTGTCTGCATGTGTGTGATGCTTGCGTGAGTGCCTGTGGGATGTGTGGTGCTTATGTTTGCCTGAGCTTCCCTTGTATGTTGACGTGTGTGCATGCTGGTCTGTAGGTTTGCTTGGGATAGGCTGAGGTACAGGGGATTGGGTCGGGGTGGAGGAAGTTGGAGGGGGGAGGCTAGAGACAAGGACAATGGCTGCCATCAGTGCTGAGGCCAGAGTCTGAAAAGCTCGCTGAAGGGCCGTCTGACCAGAATGAATGCCCTCCAGGAATGCATTTGTTTGTTGCAACTGCCTTTCTACACCCTGGATGACATTCAAAATGGTAGACTGCCCAACAGTGAGGGACCTGAGGAGGTCAATGGCCTCCTCACTGAGGGCAGCAGGGGTGACTGGGGCAGGGCCTGAGGTGCCTGAGGCGAAGGTGATGCCTACCCTCCCGGGTGAGTGGGCAGGGGGCGAAGGCTGAGGGCTGTTGGGAGGGCGGTGCTGGAAGGGGTGGTGGCGGCTGTACCTGTAGATGGGGGTGGCACAGATGTTGGCGCCACCACAAGGGAGCTCCCATCAGAGGACGAGTCCGTGTCACTGGTCTCAGCTCCTGCCCCCGCCGTGGAGCTCCGCTCTCACTCCGTCCCACTGGTGAAGTCTGAGTCCATAGTGTGGCCCTCCATGGCCATGTGGGATGCAGCCCCCTGGTGCTCCGGTTCCACTGCTCCTCCGCCTGATGATGCTAATGCACACAAGAACAGGGAGACCACAAAAAGGGAGGGGACGACAGAAGAAAGACATGTTAAGTGCATGCATTACCGCTACCGTTGGCGGACACGACAGACACAGAAGCCCCCTGCACTACGCCGCGCTCTTGGGCTCCACTGTTCAATTCCTGGGAAATGGCCTACAAGGCTATGGACGACATCTGCACACATAGATGACACAGGGGCATGACTAGGTGTGCTTGGCACTCTGCAGAGGTGGGGTGGGGTGCCACATGGCCTGCCTTACGGAGGGTCCTTGCCTACGGAACTCGCCCTGGCTTAGGGAAACCCACAGCCCACCTCCCCCACTCAGACCCCTCCACTGCATGCAAAGTCAGCAGAATGAGAGTGTACTCACCCCCTTGTTGCTGCTGTGATGCCCTCAAGTGCCCATCCAACTCCGGGTAGGGCACCACCATGATCCTGAACATCAGGGGAGTCATGGTGCGACGGGCATCCCTCCCACATTGAGAGGCCATCCCCAGCTGAGCCTCCGCCATCTTCTTGCTCCAGCGGCAAATGTCCTCCCATCTTTTCCGGCAGTGGGTGCTCCGTCTGTGGTAGACCCCCAGGGTCCGGACGTCCTTGGCGATGGCACGCCAAATATGTTTTTTCTGGTGGGCGCTGACCTACATGAAATGTACAGGGGGAAGAGTAAGTTATTACCAACTGCACCGTCAAAGTGATTGGCCCCCATCCCTACCCTTGCCATGTGGCACATGCATTCACCGTTGTTTCATGCACGCCGCACTCTCCCCCCTTCCTTCTTACATCCAGCCCTCTCCACACAGGCATAGCCCATACATCATGCTCCCTGTCGACTTACCTGTTTGTCTGGAGGACCGTAGAGTAGCGTGTACTGGGGAGGACCCCATCCGTGAGTTTCTCCAACTCCTCTGATGTGAAGGCAGGGGCCCTTTCCCCAGACACTCGAGCCATTGTCTCTTCCAGACCGAGGTCACAGCAGCACTTGCAGTGTACGTCCTCTCCTGTTGAAGATTAGGTATCGAGTGATTGAACAGATAGAAAATGGCTGTCACGTCCGCCGCAGTGCGTACCGTCACCGCCGGTGTACATCGTCATTGGCTCCTGGGACCCATAGGGTCCAATGTTAACCAATGCAGCATTGCGCTGCGGTCTTCGACCGCCTACCGCGACGGTGTACAATGCCAGCACAGTTACCTCACATCCCATTGTCCCACTTTACTGGTCAGGCAGTCGTCATTTCAGGGGCCCACATGGCTTCATTTTCAACTGCGTCACACATACCTAGGCCTAGACTCAACACACATACAGGCCACTTTTTGTGTATGAATGGTGTTCTGTGTAAACTGTGGGTACGTACCTCTGAGTTGTTTGACTCTGTGCTCGCTTTTGTCCTTCATAGGCACCGTCCGCTGGGACATGTGAGGAGATAGCGGCATCCTCTGGTGTACCGACCGTTGGTGGACCTGTCGACAATGGAGGAAAGACATGTGATTATCACATACTGGCTTGACCGTGCCACAATCCAGGAACTGTGTACCCAGTTGGAGCCAGACCTGATGTCAGCAATCCCCCCTCAAGTGCAAGTGCTGTCAGTGCTCCATTTCCTTGCAAGTGGGTCATTTCAAGCAACAGTGGCCATAGCATCAGGGATGTCCCAGCCTACGTTTTCCAACGTGTTGTCCAGAGTGGTGTCTGCCCTTCTGAAACACATGCAGAGTTACATCGTTTTCCCTCAGGTGGAGGATTTACCTACAGTGAAAGGTGATTTCTATGCCCTGGGACATATCCCCAACATCATAGGTGCCATTGATGGGACCCATGTGGCTTTGGTACCCCCCCACAGGAGTGAACAGGTGCACAGAAACCGGAAGAGTTATCATTCAATGAATGTACAGAGGGTATGTTTGGCACACCAGTACATCTCCCATGTGAATGCCATGTTCCCTGGCTCAGTGCATGACGCCTACATTCTGCGGAATAGCAGCATCCCTTATGTGATGGGTCAACTCCAGAGGCACTGTGTGTGGCTATTAGGTGAGCACCTGGAAGCAAGACAGTTGGAATGGTTGTCTGGTCTGGGGATATCCCTACAGTTTAGTGTGTGTCTAACAGTTGTCCCTCACCATTTGCAGGTGACTCAGGTTACCCCAACCTGTCATGGCTACTGACCCCAGTGAGGAATCCCAGGACAAGGGCAGAGGAACGCTACAATGAGGGCCATGGGTGAACTAGGAGGGTGATCGAGCGGACCTTCGGCCTCCTGAAGGCCAGGTTCCGGTGCCTCCATATGACAGGTGGATCCCTATTCTACTCACCAAAGAAGGTGTGCCCGATCATCGCAGCCTGCTGTATGCTTCACAACTTGGCTTTGCGACGACAGGTGCCTTTTCTGCAGGAGGATGGTCCAGATGGCGGTGTTGTGGCAGTTGTGGAGCCTGTGGACAGTGAAGACGAGGAAGCAGAGGAAGAAGACATGAACAACAGGGACTCAGTGATCCAGCAACATTTCAAGTGAGACACAGGTAAGAGTACAGACCTGCCTACTACATGTACTTAAACACTACTGCCTCTCTATTGTCTGTCATTTTCACCCAGTGTATGGTCACTGAGTTGTCACTTTCCCTTACGATTTCACAGATGTGGGTCCCACTGTGTGACTTCTGCTTAGATTCCTCATGGACTAGAGCTGTGTGACATGGGTATGTTGATATTACAATTGAAAGAGCATTTTGTCTCTGTAATTGCTAATACACTATTTCGAAATCACAGACAGACTCCAGATTGTTTTGTGCTTTAAGTGTGTTTATTTAAGTGCTCAATATATGGAGGGAGTAGTAAAATGGTGAGGGGTGATGGCAGAGGAATTTCCATGGCAGAGTCCAGTCTATTAGTCTCACAGGTGCATTGCCCTTATGGGCATAGGAAGTGGAGCTGGGGCAGTTTAAGTATGGACAGGGTGACGAAGTGGGACAGTAGGATGACAATCAGGGTGGTCTCATTTCTTGGCGGGGGTCTTGGCATCGTGCTCTGTCTTGTTCCTGGATCTCAGGGACCATTTGCGGGGTGGTTCTCCCTCTGCAGGGGGTGGGGTGCTGGTGTGGTGGTCCTGTGGCGGGGTGTCCTGTCCACTACCGCCGGCGGAGGGGGTGGGCAGTTCATCGTCCATGCTAGTGTCAGGGGCCCCTTGTAGTGCCACAGTGTCCCTCCTGGTGTTGAGTACTTCCTCCAGCACCCCTACGATGGTGCCCAGGGTAGAGCTGATGGTTCTGAGTTCCTCCCTGAAGCCCATATATGTTCCTCTTGCAAGCACTGGGTCTCCTGAAACTTGGCCAGTACCGTTGCCATCGTCTCCTGGGAGTGGTGGTATGCTCCCATGATGGAGGAGAGGGCCTCGTGGAGAGTGGGTTCCCTTAGCCTGTCCGCCCCCTGTCGCACAGCAGCTCTCCCAGTTCCCCTGTGTTCTGGGCCTCCGTCCCCTGGACCGTGTACCCACTGCCACTGCCCCCAGGTCCCTGTTGTTGTTGGGGTGGTGGGTTAGCCTGGGTTCCCTGTAGTGGTGGACACACAGCTGATTGACATGTCCTGGGGACAGAGGTATGGGCCCGCTGGGTGGGTGCTGTGCTGGTGTTTCCAGAGGGGGGAAGCTCTGTAGTGGCCTGTGACTGTGTGAGGGGAACCGACTGTCCCGAGGTCCCCGATGGGCCGTGCTGGTCATCTAGATCCAGTTGGACAGAGGTGCTGTCATCACTGTGGGCCTCTTCTGTTAGTGGTGTGGACATGTGTGGATCCTCCTGTCCGGTGGCGTTGGGTAGGGGTCCTGCAGGGGTATAAAAGGATGTTTATTACATCTGTGTGTGGCATGGTGTGCAATGGGTGGGTGACCGTGTCCCCCATTGCTTGCATTCCTGTGTGGGACCTTGTGTGATGATGGTTTAGGGGGGTGTATGGGTATGTGCAGTGGGCATGCTTTAGTGATGGTTGTCCATGCTTTGTTGTTGCATGCAGGGCTTGCTGTTGGGATGGGTGGTTTGTGATGTTGGGACATATGTGAGGAGTTGGAGTGCTGGGGGTGAGGGTGAGGGTTTGGGGTATGTGCTGGCATGCAGGTAGGGTGGGGGATGTAATAGTTAAGATTTGTCTTACCAGAGTCCATTCCTCCACCTACTCCTGCGAGGCCCTCAGGATGCAGAATCGCCAAGACCTGCTCCTCCCATGTTGTTAGTTGTGGGGGAGAAGGTGGGGGTCCACCGCCAGTCCGCTGAACCGTCAGGTGGTGTCTGGCGACACACGGAACGCACCTTCCCCCGTAGGTCGTTCCACCTCTTCCTGATGTCCTCCCGATTTCTGGGGTGCGGTCCCACTGCGTTGACCCTGTCCACTATTCTTCGACATAGCTCCATCTTCCTTGCAATGGAGGTGTGCTGCATCTGTGCTCCGAATAGCTGTGGCTCTACCCGGACTATTTCCTCCACCATGATCCTGTGCTCCTCCTCCAAAAACCTGGGGTGTCTTTGCCGTGCCATGGGGTGGTGGAGGTGATGTGTGGGGTGGAGTGTGGGGTGATAAGTGTGCTGATATGTAGTGGGGTGTTGTGTGAGGTGCGTGGAAGTTCTGTGGGTGATGGTGTTGTGTGCCTGTGGATGCTGTTGTTCCTGATGGTGCTGTCTCTCTCTGGCTTTCGTTCATGATTTGTTGTCGTAAGGGTATGTGGGTGATGTGGGTGGGTGTTTTATATTGTATTGGGTGTGTGGGAGTGGTGTGTGTATGTGTATCAGGTGTGTATATTTCGATTTGTCCAATGTGGCTGAGTTTTGTAAATGTGTGTGTATTTTGAGCGCGGCGGTGTGTACCGCCAATGGAATACCACGGTTGAAAGACAGCCGCGTGGATTCGTGGGTCGTGATAGTGTGGGCGTATTTCTGTTGGTGTCACGGTGGAGGTTTTGTTTTCACCAGTTTATCATTGACCTTTGGTGTGGCGGACTTGTGTGGGTGTCTAGATTTTGGCAGATTCAGAACTGTGGGTCATAACTGTTGTGGCGGAATTCCGCAGCCGCGGCAGTGTGTTGGTGGTCTTCTGCACGGCGGTAAGCGGCTTTTACCGCCAATGTTGTAATGAGGGCCAGAATCTTCGAATTTATAGGCTGGGCCACCTGTGTTGCAAAACCAGCTCTCTATTTGTGAGGGCAGGTGCAGGACTGAAAAGGGGGGGGCAGAAAAAGGACCATTGTTGGGCTACAATCTGCTTCTGCACTGAATGCAGCCCATATTTAAAAATCACTCTATAAGTGTAGTACTAGGTGAATGTTGTAACTGCCAACCATGTAGGCAACTTTCTTGTATGTTCCAGCCAGTGTTTTTTAGAACAACAAACATATCTGAGTTTATTAGCAGCAGTCCAAGGATGTCGTCTGTTTGATCATTCTGGAATTCAGGCAAAGGTCACTCGGATTAACAGCATGAGAGGTGAGGTGGGGACACATAGAACCAGGTGAGAGGTTCGGCAAAATTCTGGAGGGCAGAAGACTGCTTGTATAGGGATCCATAAGACAGTAGAGGGACGTAGCTTGGACAGTCAAGTGGATAGTCCTAGACTATTTTACCCCACTAGGTGCAGAAGATGGTCCTCGAGTGCTGAGGATGGCTTCAGGCCTTCCTCGTACCCAAGGCAGAAAATCCCAAAGGGGTTCACACCAGAAGGATTTTCTTTGTATATGTTAACCTCTGAAGCTGGAGAACAGCTTCCCCAGCAGTCCAAGGTATTTTTTTTAAAATACCATGATGATCGGCGTGCATGGAGCACTGACGTCATTACAGTAAAAGTGATATTGAAATTATACAATCGGTTCATTTCACTTTCACTGTATCAGTGCTCAGGACACATCTCAGCCCCCGGGCACCAATTCAGACAGGGGAGGTGTCATTGGAAAGGAGAGAGTCAGAGGACTTATGGGAGTGCTGGGTAGAAGGAAGTTTGTGATTCCCCACAGATTCCAGAACTTTCCATCACAGAAATGTGTCAAGGATTGAGATGTGCAAAGGATTCTGGGAAAAACAACCTGGTGAGAGTCACGAAAGTCATTGCTTCTAGAATCCACTAGGTGTCTTGTTTTGAAAATAATAACAGTTTTGCCAGGTTTCCCTAGGTGCCGGCTAAGCTAGCGCCTAAAATCCACAGATAAGCACATTGCAAAAAAAGGGTCAGTTTTCAATAGAAAAATATGTTGTACCCATGTTGTGTTTTGGGCTGTTTCTTTTCACCGGCACTAGGTCTACCCACACTAGTGATGTACCACTTTTATCTGAAGAGTGAGGGGAATGCAAAGTGGAAGGAAGTTTGCGGCTCCTCACCGATTCCAGAGCTTTCCATAATAGAAATATGAGGGAAATGTGTGTACTTTTGTAAAAGTTTGAGATTTTCAAGGGCTTCTGGGTAAAGCAACCTAGTGACAACCATGCAGGCACCCCATCCTGGATTCCCCAGGTATCTAGTTTAAAAAAATATACAGGTTGTTTAGTTTCCCTAGGTGCCGGGTGATCTAGTGCCAAAAATTCACAGCTAGGCACATTGCAAAAAAATTGCCATTTTCAGAGGACAAATTTGATGTGTCTATGTTTCATTTTGGGGCCTTTCCTGTTGGGGGCCTTAGCCACAAATGTGTGGTACTATTTTTATTAGAAGACTTAGGGGAATACAGAATGGCAGAAGAAGTGTTTTTGTATGTCTCTGCATTTGTGCCTTCCAAATGTAAGCCAGTGTGTAAGAAAGAAGACATTTTGAGAAACACCCTATAATTCACATGCAAGCATGGGGACCCATAAATTCAGATATGTGAAAATAACCTCTGCTTCCAAACTCTATGGCCCTCATTACAACCTTGGCGGTCGGTGTTAAAGCGGTGCTAATACCGTCAACAGGCCGGCGATAAAAAAATTTGAATCACGACCATGGTGGAAACTGCCAACACAGACAGCCACTTTAACACTCCGACCGCCACGACGGTACAAAAAAATACCACAGCGGTAACCGCCAACAGCCAGACGGAAGACAATGAACCGCCCACTGTATTACAACAGGTCTATCCGCCACCTTTTCCGGGGTGGTACCAACGCCATCAAAAGGATGGCAGAAACAGTCTTTGGAAAGGAAACCACTCACCTCTCGTCACCCAACGAGGAACCAGGACTCCATGGAGCCTGAACTTCAGGTGCTACCAATGTTGGTTTACCTCCTCTTCTACAAGGAGCAGCAAAGACGACGGCAACGATCACAGTGAGTACTGCATCTAGCACACAGGGGAGGGGGAGGAAAGAGAGAGTGACACCCACACATGCAACACGCAACACCCACACCACCACCCTCACCCAAAACAAAATACACAGAAATACATGCATCAACATTAAATTTACACCCCATCACCCCCTGGAAGAACGCAAGGACAAAATGAAATGATTGTAACGAGTACAATCATCAAAAATTCAGATATGGAAACAGCTCTGTAACAGATCATTATATAAAAATATGAACAGCAACTACACAAGTCCGGATAGTGTTCCAATCATTTTCCGTGGACCAGTGGTCCCAAAATGCATGGGTGAAGCCCACACATGATACCTGACTCTAAACGGAGAGAACACCGCTGGGGCATCAGCTCGAAAATAAACAGGCACCTCAGGGGGAAGGGAAGGGAGGGCACTTCAGCCGGTTGAAGGGACGACGCCACTGCTCCACAAGGGGGCTCCATGTCCACTGATTGGTCCTGGGGAGTGCAAAGCCACAGTCTCTCAAGTCTCTCAAGTGGGTGATTTGCCCACTGCTTTATCCTGGGGAGTGCAAATCCGCAGTCTTTCAAGTCAGTCACATGTTCCACTGGTTCTGGGGGGGGCTTTGTGCCCAGAGTGCTTCATCCCGCCAAGAACTGGGGTAGTGGATGCTTTTCTCCACTGGTTCTGGAGGGGGCTTGGTGCCCAGAGTGCTTCATCCTGCCAAGGACTGGGGTAGTGGATGCTTTTTGCCACTGGTTCTGGAGGAGGCTTTGTGCCGAGAGTGCTTCATCCTGCCAAGGACTGGGGTAGTGGATGCTATTCCCCACTGGTTCTGGAGGGGGCTTGGTGCCCAGAGTGCTTCATCCTGCCAAGGACTGGGGTAGTGGATGCTTTTCTCCACTGGTTCTGGAGAGGGCTTGGTGCCCAGAGTGCTTCATCCTGCCAAGTAATGGGGTAGTGGATGCTTTTCTCCACTGGTTCTGGAGGGGGCTTGGTACCCAGTGTGATGCACATGCAGTGTGGCAGGTCCCATTCCCTCACCTGGGTGTGTGTGCCACGAGATTGCCTGGGAACAGGTAGCATGATACTCCATGGAGTCAGAGACACACTCTACCCTGCTGCAACTTTCTCTGCCACCTGCTGGTACTAACAGTGCTGGGTGTGGTGCCTCATGTACGCTGTGCAGGGTCCAGGACGTCTCCTGCAGCCTCGGACGGCTGTCCACTGGTAATGTTTGCCATGTCAGCTGTGTTGGCACTGTCTGTGCATGTCACGGGGCTGGTGGCGGTGGTTGCGGCGGTGTCTGTGGCGGAGATGCTGCCGGTGGTGCATGTGTCAGCACCTGTGGAGGGAGACAGCAGGATGTCTCCTGCAGCCTCGGATGGCTGCCCATTGGGGATGATGTTGGGGACTGTTGCTGAAGCAGCAGACGTGCAGGTGGCGGTGCAGGTGGCGTTGCAGTTGGCGGTGCAGGTGGCGGTGTCCACCGCCGTACAGGTTGCTGTACTGTTTGCCAGAAGGGGTGACACCAGTCCCTCAGCCAGAGGCTCCGTGCCCTGTGCTGACTTCCCCTTAACCTTGTGTCCCTTTCCCACCTTGGATGTCGCTGCTGGGCCCTTGGCACTGTCCCCTTTTGGCTTGGAGGAGGCCTTGCTGGGTGGTTGGTGTGGCTTTTCCCTACGGCATGTGGGCCCCTTCTTCACCTTGGCAGGTGGCGAAATGGGCTGATCCTTAGCCTCGCTAGGTGGCACACTGGCAGCCCTGATGGGTGCTGCCCACGATGTTACAGGACTTACAGGGACCACAGTGCTGGAGGATTTGGTGGCTGAGGTGCAGGGCTGGGACCTGGAGATCCTGGCCCTAGGGGAAGGACGGTGGGGGGAGGTGTAGGGAAGAGGTCAATGTTAGCCAGGAAAAGTTTTTTAGACACACGGGGACAGGAAGATGGAGTGGGTTTGGGAGTGGAGGAAGAGATAGTGGTTGTAGGCGATGTGCGTCTGCTGAATTTGGGTGAAGGTGCGTGGGCCAGAGGCTGTTGTGAAGTGGATGGCTGTTGAGTGGGTGTGTGCCTGCGTTTGTGTAATTTGGGAGGAGGGCTCACAGACACAGGGGACGTGTGCATGGTAGTGGGGGTGGTGTTTGCACGTGAGCGGTGTGTGGTGATGGGCGTGCTGGTGATGGAGGTAGTGGCTGAGGATGTAGTGCATGCAGGTGTGAGTGGAGACGAGACTGGGAGGGAGGAGGATGACGTGGAGGAGGGGGACACAGTGGAGGCAGTGGATGTTGGCATGTCTGCATGGGTCTGGTGCTTGTGTGAGTGCCTGTGGGATGTGTGGTGCTTATGTTTGCCATGTCCACTCTTGTGTGTTGATGAGTGTGCATGCTGGTCTGATGGTGTGCTTGGGATAGGCTGAGGTACAGGGGATTGGGTCTGGGTATTGGAAATTGGAGGGGGGAGGCTCAACACAGGGACAATGGCTGCCATCCGTGCTAAGGCCAGAGCGTGAAATGATCTCTGTTGGGCTGCCACGCCAGAACGCCCTCCAGGTATGCATTTGTTTGTTGCAAACGCCTCTCTACATCCTGGATGGCATTCAAAATGGTTGATTGCCCAACAGTGAGGGATCTCAGGAGGTCAATAGCCTCCTCACTGAGGGCAGCAGGACTGACTGATACAGGGCCTGAGGTGCCTGGGACGAAGGAGATGCCCACCCTCCAGGGTGAGCGGGCAAGGGGAACTCGATGAGGGGCTGCTGGGAGGGCAGTGCTTGTAGGGAGGGTGGCAGCTGTACCTGTTCTTGCGGTCGGCACAGAGGTGCCCGCCACCGCAAGGGAGCTCCCATCAGAGGAGGAGTCGCTGTCGCTGGTGTCTGCTCCAGTCCCCGTCGTGGAGCCCCCCTCACCCTCCGTCCCACTGGTGCCTTCAGATTACGTAAATTCACCCTCCTGGGCCATGTGGGTTGCAGCTCCCTCCTGCTCCGGTTCCAATTCTCCTCTGCCAGGTGATGCTAATGCACACAAGGACAGAGTGACAAAACAAAAAGGGGGGGAAAGACAAAAGAGACACATTGGCAATGTCTGCAACACCACTACCGTTGGCGGACACAACACACAGAGAGCAGCTCTCTGCACTAGCCCATGCACTAACAGTGCAGGGTAAAAGCACATGCCCATGGGGGACTCTGCCTAGACCCATTTGATGCACACCTAGAACCCACAGGAGCCTGACTACGTGTAGAGGGCCACTACCACCTTTGGGGTTGGAGTGGCACTGAGCCTGCAAAACAATGGATCTACCTTGGCGCATCTGCCCTGGCCTAGGGGAACACACAGACCACTTCCCCCACCTAGAAACCTCATGAAGGGTGCAGAGTCAGCTGAATTACACTGTACTCACCCCCTTGTGGCTGCTGTGATGCCCTCAAGCGCCCATCCAACTCAGGATATGCCACCACCAAGATCCGGTACATCAGGGGGGTCATGGTGCGACAGGCACCCCTTCCACGTTGGGTGGCCATCCCCAACTGGGCCTTCGCCATCTTCTTGGTCCAGCAGTGCAGGCCCTCCCATCTTTTGCAGCAGTGGGTGCTCCGTCTATGGTAGACCTCCAGGGTCCGCACTTCCTTGGCAATGGCACGCCAAATCCCCTTCTTCTGGTGGGCGCTGACCTAGAGGAATAGTGAAGTAAGACTGGATGTTACTACCCTGTCCGGTTCTTCTTACTCATTGCCCACAAACCTCCCACCCTGGCCCAGAAAAACATACACTCACCATCCTCACATGCTGGCCTGTGCACCCCCGTCTCTTCCATCCACTACAGTTTACTCACCTGTTTGTCTGGAGGACAGTAGAGGAGCGTGTACTGGGAGAGGACCCCATCCACCAGTTTCTTCAACTCCTCCTCAGTGAAGGCAGGAGCCCTTTCCCCAGACACTGTAGCCATTGTCGCTTCCAGACTCGGGTCACAGCAGCACTTGCAGTGTAGGTCCTCTCCTGTTGAAGGTCAGGCATCAAGTGAGTGAACAGATAGAAAATGGCTGTCACGTCCGCGGCAGTGCGTACAGTCACCGCCGGCGTACATCGTCATTCGCTCCTGGAACCCATAGGGCCCAATGATAACCAATGCTGAATTGTGCCACGGTCTTCGACCACCTACTGCGATGCTGCACATCGCCAGCACAGTAACCTCATTTCCCCCGTCCCTCCTTACAGGTCAGGCATCCGCCATTTCAGGGGGCACATAGCAGGGCAACTAACTGCGTCACAGCACTTTTGGCCATGAATACGGACATACAAAGCCACACACCGATTATATCACGATTGTGCTAAACTCCCTTGTGAAACCTATGTGGTGTATGACCCTCTGTTCACCCTTCTCCTCCATAGGGCACGTCCGCTGGGGCAGGTGATGAGATGGGATCATCCTCCGGTATACAGACCCCTGGTGGACCTGTCGACAATGGAAGACAGACACATCATTATCACCTACAGACTTGATTGTGCCACAATCCAGGAACTGTGTGCCCAGTTGGAGCCAGACCTGATGTCAGCTATCCGCCATCCACAGGAATTCCCCCTCTAGTGCAGGTCCTGTCAGTACTCCAATTCCTGGACAGTGGGTCCTTTCAAACAACAGTGTCCATGGCATCAGGGATGTCACAGTCAATGTTCTCTAACGTGTTGTCCAGAGTGTTGTCTGCCCTGCTGAAACACATGCGCAGCTACATTATGTTCCCTCAGGTGGAGGATTTGCCCACTGTGAAAGGTGACTTCTATGCCCTGGGACTTATCCCCAACATCATTGGTGCCATTGATGGGACACATGTGGCATTTGTGTCCCCCGCAGGAATGAACAGGTGTACAGAAACCGCAAAAGCTACCATTCTATGAATGTGCAGATGGTGTGTTTGGCAGACCAGTTCATCTCCCATGTGAATGCCAAGTATCCTCGCTCAGTGCATTACGCTTACATTTTGAGGAATAACAGCATCCCTTATGTGAATGGGCAACTCCAGCGGCACCAGGTGTGGCTAATAGGTGAGCCCAAGGTCCCAATACAGTTGACATAGGTGACTGGGTATGGGAAAGTCCCTAAGGGTTGGAGGATGTCTAACAGTTGTCTCTTGATATTTGCAGGTGACTCTGGTTACACCAACCTGTCATGGCTACTGATCCAAGTGCGGAATCCCAGGACAAGGGCAGAGGAACGCTACAATGAGGCACATGGGTGAACTAGGAGGATAATAGAGTGCACCTTCGGCCTCCTGAAGGCCAGATTCCGGTGCCTCCATCTGACAGGTGGCTCCCTATACTACTCACCGAAGAAGATGTGCCAGATCTTCGTGGCATGCTGTATGTTGCACAACCTGGCTTTCGATTGCCAGGTGCCTTTTCGGCAGGAGGATGGGCCTGATGCTGGTCTTGAGGCAGCTGTGGAGCCTGTGGACAGTGAAGAAGAGGAGGCAGAAGAAGAAGATATAGACAACCGAAACAACATCATCATGCAATACTTCAAGTGAGACACAGGTAAGAGGATGCCACTGCTTCTCACACATCATGCTACTGTAGGACTTTGCATAAATCTGCCTTTTTACTTCCGTGTATGGACCCTGACATGTCACTTTGCCTTTCCATTTCACAGATCTGGGTCCCACGTTGTGCTCTCTGCTATGTTTGCTGCTGCCCAACAAATGTGTAACATTGGTATGTGAACATGAACATTGACATTGCTATATTTCTGAGAGGTTGCAATTACACATTTGTGAGGACAGACTGACTCCAGATTGATTTGTGATTCAAGGGTGTTTATTTCTGTGCAAATAAGTGGAGGGGTGTGCAATTGGCTGGGGTGATGGTGGAGGAATATCCATGGTAGAGTCCAGTCTCTTGGTCTCACAGGTGCATTGTCCAAGGGGGTTTGGGAAGTGTAGTAATGGCAGTTCAAAGTTGTCAGGGTGACAAAGTGGGACAAAAGGGTGACAATCAGGAGAGTGTTATTTCCTGGCAGGGGTCTTGGCAGTGTTCTCTGTCTTGTTCCTGGATCTCAGGGACTGTTTGCGGGGTGGTTCTCCTTCTGCAGGGGGTGGGGTGCTGGTGGCCTGTTGGTCCTGTGGCGGGGCCTCCTGTCCACTAGCACCAGCGGAGGTGGAGGGTTGTTCATCATTCAGGTTAGTGTCAGGTGCCCGTTTGTGTTCCACTGTGTCCCCCATGGTGTTGGCCAGGTCTGCCAGCAACCCTGCAATGGTGACCAGGGTGGTATTGATGGACTTCAAGTCCTCCGTGATCCCCAGGTAATGTTCCTCCTGCAGCCGCTGGGTCTCCTGAAACTTGGCAAGTACCGTGCCCATGGTCTCCTGGGAATGATGGTATGCTCCCATGATGTTGGAGAGTGCCTCATGGAGAGTGGGTTCCCTGGGCCTGTCCTCCCCTGTCGCACTGCAGTCCTCCCAGTTTCCCTGTTATCCTGTGCCTCTGTCCCCCTGAACCGTGTGCCCACTGACCCCAGGTCCCTGATTGTCTTGGGTTGGTGGGTTTGCCTGGGGTCCCTTTAGTGGTGGACACACTGCTTATTGACGTGTCCTGGGGGCAGAGGGATGGGCCCGCTGGGTGGGTGCTGTGCTGGTGTTTCCTGAGGGGGAGGCTCTGTGGTGGTTTGGGACAGTGGCAGGGGAACCGACTGTCCAGAGGTCCCTGATGGGCCAGGGCTGGTCATTTTGATCCAGGCGTGCAAAGCTGCTGTTGTCACTGTGGGCCTCTTCTGTGGGGGGACTGGATATGTCTGGCACCTCCTGTCCGGTGACGTTGGGTATGGGTCCTGTTGGGGTGTAAATGCAAAGTTATTGTATCTGTGTGTGTCATCTTGTGCAATGGGTGAGTTACCCTCTGCTCCTGTGCTTGCATTATTGTGTTTGTCGTTGTGTGATTAGAGGTTTGGGGTCTGTGTGGGTATCTGTACTGGACATGCTTTGGTAATGGGTGTCCATGCAGAGGTGTTGCATGCAGGGCTTGGTATACGGATGGGTGGGTTGTGATGGTGGGGCCTATGTGAGGTGTTAGAGTGATGGGGTGAGGGTGGGGGTATGTGATGGCATGCAGGTGGGGCGGGGGGATATGGTAGTAAAGATGTGACTTACCAGAGTCCAGTCCTCCTGCTACTCGTGCAAGGCCCTCAGGATGTAGTATTGCCAAGACTTGCTCCTCTCATGTTGTTAGTTGTGGGGGAGGAGGTGGGGGTCCACCGCCAGTCCTCTGTACTACTACCTGATGTCTGGATACCACGGAATGCACCTTCCCCCGTAGGTCATTCCACCTCTTCCGGATGTCATCCCGTGTTCTTGGATGCTGTCCCACTGTGTTGACCCTGTCGACGATTCTCTGCCATAGCTCCATCTTCCTAGCAATGGAGGTGTGCTGCACCTCTGATCCGAAAAGCTGTTGCTCTACCCAGATGATTTCCTCCACCATGAACCTGAGCTCCTCCTCAGAAAACCTGGGGTGTCTTTGAGGTGCCATGATGTGGTGTGAGTAATGTGTGAGGTGATGTTTGTTGTGCTGTGTGATGTGTTGTGTTGGAGTGTGTTGTTTGAGGTGCGTGGATGTTGTATGAGTGATGGTGTTGTGTGCTTGTGGATGCTACTTCTTCACAAAAATGTTGTTTAAGGGGTTGTGGGCAATGTGGGTGTGTGTTTTATAGTGGTATGAGTGTTTGGGTGTGGTGTGTGTATGTGTATCAGGTGTGTGTATTTCGAATTGTCCAATGTGGTTGTGTTTTGTAAGTGTGTGTGTATTTTGAGCACTGCGGTGTGTACCGCCAATGGTTTACCGCGGTTGAAAGACCGCCACGTTGATTCATGGGTCGGGATAGTGTGGGCATATTCTTGTTGGCGTGACAGTGTGGGTTTTGCTATCACCAGTTTATCACTGACCTTTGGTGTGGCGGACTTGTGTGGGTGTCTGTATTGTGGCGGATTACGAGATGTGGGTCGTAATACCTGTAGCGGATTTCCACCGTGGAGACGGTATGTTGGCGGCCTTCAGCACAGCGGTAAGCGGGATTTAACACCAGTGTTGTAATGAGGGCCTATATCTTGTGTCCATTGTGGAAATACATAGGTTTCCTTGATAGCTAATTTTCACTCTTTACATTTTACCATATGAATTGCTCTAAACCTGGTACACAGTGAAACACCATTGTAGTGAGCAGTTCAGCTATTGTCTATGGGTACCATGAGTTCTTGAGAACCCACAAACCCCATATATCCAAGCAACCAAAAGGATCTATAAGATCTAATTTTATATTACTTTTGAAATCCACCATCATGAAGAGAAGTTACAACTAAAAACATTGTCACAAATGGCTGTTGCTTCCTACTAATTTTTGATATTTTTTTTTAATTTCACCCTTTTTCCACCACGAACTGGATGGAGGATGCTAGCACAATAAAATGTGCTATCTTCAAGTAAAATGCCAAACTTTGTTTTGCCTGTTCCTGAAAGCTGGGAAGATGGTGATTGCAGCACCTCAAGCCTTGTGTTTTCTGCAGCACTGTTTTCCCATTTTTCCCAAAACACCCCACATTTTGCCACATTTTGGCAAATTTATCAGTTCCCTCCAAGGGTATCCAAAAATCATGGGTACCTTTGGAATCCCCAGAATGTTAGAAAAAAAAAACGTAAATTTGGAGTAGATAGTTTGTTTGGACAAAACGTTATGAAGGCCCAAGCACAAATTATCCCCAATAGCCAGAAAAGGCTTAGCACTGGGGAAAAGGCCTAGCAGTATAAGGGATCATTTTTAAATCAGTTTGGCTTGAAAAATATTTCTCCACACAAAAATCCTTTCTCCCACATTTAATGGTTGAGCCCACCCAAACCTTTAATGGCCTAGGTGTGGGAAGTCTGATGGTGAAGCCACACATTGTTGGTGAAGGCCTTGCTTTTCCAAGTAGAGATTGTGTGAAATTGGTCCTATTCTTCCATGCTAGTGCATTGTTTATCTATTCATGTAGATTGCCTTGTGGTTATTGGGAGCAGTGCCCATATAACCAGTTTGCATAGGTATGTTGTAAATGATCTGCTAATACATTTGTATTGTTAACTTTGAGGTGTAAACTGAATTACATTGGAGTTTTGTACACAAAGTTTGGTGGATGCAAGACTTCTGCCATGCCCTGTGTGACATAGTTAGAGTATATACACACAAATACATTAAGACACAGATTTCAGTTTTGGCAGATAAGTTACTCCATCAAAGATATGTCCAACCTTCATTCCTCCTTTCCAACCTTCATTTAGAGTCACATAGGCTGTTGTCTTTCCATTTACTGAGTCCCAAGTGACTCTATCGATGAAATGCTTCCTCGTCTGGCATGGCAGAGTTAATGCCTGTCAGAGTAAGGGCATTACACTGCCTGGCCTACTTAGGGTAGATGTGTGATGCCTTTTTTCCTCTCCTTCACCGCTGTTATAACATCCTTGTAAGGGACATAAAATAACAAATACTGACCCCCTAAACCTAGGGGCAACGCTTTCAGGGTGTGAGGGTCATTAGTTATTTGTTTTTCAATGACATAATCCCGTTTTGAGAGTTTGTTTTTGAAAATCAAACACCTTGCTATAGTTTGGTTGTGAATGGCTGTGAAAAATGATTGTGCTTGTACGACAAATGTTTTGTACCTTACCAGGAACCATGAAGGTAGTTCCCATCAAGCAACAGAGATCACTGCTGGGCGAAAGACAATCTTTAAGTTTGACAGGTGGTTGTTCATCAGGGTGGTGGATTGTTAGACTTGACAGCCTTAGTGCGGTCTCCCCCCCACCCTCTTGCCTGCCTCCCTCTATTTATCTGATCTCCCTTTTGCTAGTTGTAGGACTCTGTGCACTTTAGCACTGCTGACCAGTGCTGATTGTGCTCTCTCTCTTAAACATGGTAACCTTGGCTCCTACCCAATTGGCCTATTTAATTTACCTATAAGTCACCAGTAAAGTGCATTATATGTGCGCCAGGCCTGTAAATGTAATGCTATTAGTGGGCCTACAGCACTGATTGAGCCATCCACATAAGTAGCCCTTCAACCATGTCTCAGGCCTGCAATTGCACGGCCGGTGGAGAGAGTTTCACTGCCACTTTGGCTTGAAAATTAAAACTACTTACTAAGCCTTAAGCTCCCCTTTTATTATATATGTCACCCCTAAGGTAGGCCCTTGGTAGACCCTAGGGCTGGATGCAACATACGCAAAAGGCATGACAAGTACATGTTAATTTTACATGTCCTGGTAGTGAAAAACTGCTAAGGTCGTTTTATACTATTGTGAAGCCTGCTCCTCTCATAGGCCAGCTTTGGAAATTCCCTTATATACTTTTAAGTGGTAAATTATAATCTGAAAGGGGTGGAATTGCCATGTTTGGTACAGTTGGAATGATAGTGAGAAAACCTGCTTACTGATAAAGTTGGATTTAACATTACTATTTTAGAAATGCTACTTTTAGAAAGTAGACATTTCTCTGCACTTATTGCTCTCTGTGCCTTACAGTCTGTCTCCAATCCACGTGTGGCCTGTGCTGGTTGACAGCTCCCCTTGTGCATTCCACCCAGACACCCATAAATACAGGGCACTCAGCTGTATCTGCATGCATCTCCATACTGGTGTGTCTTCCTGAGCCGGAAGGGTGGAGGTGCGCTCACTTATACTTCGAAGGGTAGTGGCTTGACCCCACACAAAGGACTGATAACCCCCCACAGATCGCCTGGCAGACAGGACTGGGTTAAAACAGGAACTGGTGCACTTCAAAACCACTCTTTGAAGTCTCCTACACTTCAAAGACAGATTTGGATATATGTATTGGGTCTCAGACATAATAAAATCAGACAGTTCTGGACCTACAACTGGACTCTGTCAGAATGACTGCAGTGCTGCCCAAAGGACTCAACTGGACTGCTTTTCTGAAGGACTGCTCTTCCACCTGTTGCCCTGCTGCCTGCTGATCCCTGACTCTGCTTGGAGGACTCTGCCTTCCCACTACAAATGATCTCCAAGGGCTTTTCAGCTTGCCTTGAGTTAAGAAGTCTAAGGGCCACCTAAAAGAGAAAATCCATTCCTCAATGCGCTACCTGAAAAAAATCAGCGCAGCTGAGAATTGACACAGTACCTGTCTCCCGGCTGAATAATCAATGCAGCACCTGCAGAATCAACTCAGTGCCTGAATCATTGCAGCTCCATCATCACAGCTTGTTAGGATATTCCATACATCGTCCCTGGGTGTCAATTTGTCATCAACCCCACTCCATAGTAAGGAACTAAGACTGCATGCCTGGAAAATCAACATATTGCCTTTCCTGTGAGAAAAGAATTGCCCCATCACCTCCCCTGCCAGTAAGGTTTTGACGCATCTTCTCACCTGAGAGGAAAGAATCAATGCTTCGTCTCCTCTGTGTAGTAAGGAAGCGGTGCATCACTTTGCTTTTCCTTCGCATCAACTCCCCAGCGCCCCTCATCATCTTTGTTTTTGATGCATCCCAGGTACTTTGTGCTAAAGAGATACACCCATTGATTTCTACAGATTAACACTTACTTAAACCTCTAATAAGTGACATCTTGACCTGTGTTAATTGGACCTTTATCGTTTTGTTATTGTTTTATTCAGATAAATAATATCTATATTTCTAAACTGGTGTGGAGTGATGTTTGTGGTGTTTTAATTGAGTTGCTGAATTAGTTATTGCACAAATACTTTACACATTGCCTTCTAAGTTAAGCCTGCCTGCTCTGTGCCAAGCTACCGGAGGATGAGCACAGGATGATTTAGGTTGTGTTGTGACTTACCGTGACTAGGATTGTGATCGCTACTTGGACAGGGTGCATACCTCTGCCAAGTAGAGACCCAATTTCTAACATTGGTGATCAGCAGTGAGGAAAGGACTTGTGTTTGTTAAGTACCATACAATAGCTACCTGTACACTACATACCCACATATAACACCATTTTGATTTTTGTCTTCTTCTTCTGAAATTGTCCCTGCTTTGCATTTTTAATACACCCTATACATCGTGTATCTGGCTGATTCTACAAGTGGAGCTTGAAGTTTGAGCTGGCTAAGCTGGAGGAGTGCACAGTTAACCTGCTGAAAAGATTTTGCAGGGGAGCGGGGGTACATACCCGTGGAGCCACCAAGAAGGTTGATTTTCTATTGGTGCTGAGGGCCTAGGCAGAGTTCTGCTCCCAAGAAAAGGATGAGTTGTGGGAGCATGTGAATGGCTCTTCTGAGGAGCTACCCATAACAGATGAGGGGGACATTGCAGGATTTGTGCTACCTTTGGCGGCAGGAAGCTGTGTCTCTAGTCATGGCCTGACCCCAGATGAAAGGAGAGAGGAGAGAGAGTTCCAACTGCAGTTGGCAAAATTAAAAATGGAGGTTGCAGAGTGGAAAGTTGAGGCTGAAAAAGCCTTTCCTGAGAAGAAATGTTTGTTTGGCTCATGAACTGAGTCTGAAGGAGCTGAAACTGAAGGCCAGACAAGCAAATACCAGCAGAGATGGTGGTAGTGTACATACAGTACCTGACGGAGACAAGAAGGTTTGCATACCCAAGGATTTGGTGCCCAGTTATATGATGGGGAATGATGTTGATAAGTAGTTTTCTGCTTATGAAGTTGCACTGAAGGAACACAGGGTTCCTGAAGAGCACTGGGGAGCAGGTCTGTGGAAGCAAATACCAACACTGCAGAGGGACACACTTCTAACATTAGAGGTTGGGGATCAGACCAAGTATACTCCCATGAAAGCCATTTTGATAGTCAAATTTGGACTGACCCCTTAGAAGTATCGCCAGAGATTCAGAGACAGTCAGAAGTCTGATCCCCCCTTCAATCCTGGGTAGATTTCAATGATTACGTATGTAAAACAGTGAGTGGCTGGCTGTGGGGCAGCAAAGTCAATGATTATGTTGGGTTGTACAATTTAACCTTAAGCGAGCACATGCTCAGTATCTGTTCTACAGAGTTGGACCAGCACCTAGTTGACAGTAGTCTCATTGATCCCAGGAAGCTTGCTGAGGAGGCAGACCTACTGGCTAGCACAAGAGTGTCCAAAAAGTATCTGGGGACACACACCCACAAAGGTGGTCAGGGTTCCCACCAGAAGAAAGAGCGGGAGAAAAACTTAAAAAGGAGTTCTCTAAAGGTCCCCCAAAAATTCCAAAAGCAGTAGTGGTAACCAGTAGCAGTCTGATTCTAAAAAGAAAAGGTTCTTTGTTCACAAGACGCAGAGGTTACTACCCCAATGTACAGAGTGCTCCAAGTATGGCCACTCTAAGAGCGATTCCAAATGTCCCAGGAGCGCACAACCCCCCCCACTGGTGGGTAGACACCTGGGTTAACTAGTGTAGGGCTTGAGGAGGAAGTAGTCCCAGATATTTTTGGGGAACAGACAGAGGTACCCCTAGTGTCCCTGAGGGATAAAGATATGGTGCCAAAAGTCCCCATGCCTGCCAACAGTATTTGCTATGCTCTACACTACCGCACACAGTACACCAACACTTGCCAATCTTCCGGAGGTGATAAAACAAATTTAAGATAAATACAGGGCTGCTCCAGCCCTGGATTTGGGGATGCAATTAATGGGCAACTCTGCCACAGTTTCTTCAATAATATTAAGTAACCTTAAAGAGGAAGCAGTAGCACTAGCAGTGCGCATGCAGCCCCGGCATGTTCATGTACAGAATCAAGAACGCGAGCTGCCAAAAAGTATTGCAAAACCTGTTCAAGTGTAGGTCAGGATAGTTTGAGAGCCAGACCTAAACCACAACTACAGGCTAAATCCAATAAGGATTCTACCAAGCAAGGTGATGAGGGTTCTAAAAAACACTGGGATAAACAAAAACAAACATTTAAAAGGGACAGGGGAGAATCTCCTCATTCTGAGACCCTTGAGAAAAGCTATAACTTGTGAAATAGGTATAATATAAAAACTCCTGATAGATATCAATATACTGCTACACGTCAATCTCGTTCCTTTCAGGGCTCATCGGATAAATGTAGCAAGAGAGGTGGGTGATCAGAACAACACACAGAGTATGTGTAACCAAAAAAGATTCACAACGCTCAGCTGAGTTTCAATTAAAAAAGAAGAGACACTTTCACAACAAAAAACCCAATTTAAAAAAAGAAGGTGGCAGCTATTTCTGCATGAAATTCAATGCAAGATGAGAGCTTTATTGAAGAACACGAACTGGGCACTGGCCCTGCTAGACAATGCAGCAGAGGTCACAATTATTTCTAGAGGTAAAAGCAACTGACGACTTCATGGAAGTCCAGACTGCAGGCATGTGCGTCTCCCCTCCCAATAGGCTATATAAAATGAAAATACAATTAGAGGGAGACATTGAGCGCACAATTGACATTATGACCGCCAGGGCCAACGACCGCGGAAGCACCGCCAACAGGCTGGCGGTGCTTCCTGGGCCATTCTGACCGCGGCGGTAAAGCCGCGGTTAGAAAAGGGGAACTGGCGGTTTCCCGCCGGTTTTCCCCTGGCCCAGGGAATCCTCCATGGCGGCGCTGCTTGCAGGGCCGCCATGGGTATTCCGACCCCCTTCCCGCCACCCTGTTCCTGGCAGTAACAGGATGGCGGGAACGGGTGTCGTGGGGCCCCTGGAGGCCCCTGCACTGCCCATGCCCCCGTCATGGGCAGTGCAGGGGCCCCCTAACAGGGCCCCATAATGATTTTCAGTGTCTACTTTGCAGACACTGAAAATCGCGACGGGTGCCACTGCACCCGTCGCACCCCAGCAACTCCGCCGGCTCCATTCGGAGCCGGCTTCATCGTTGCTGGGTCTTTCCCGCTGGGCCAGCGGGCGGCCTTTTGGCGGTCGACCGCCGGCCCAGCGGGAAAGTCAGAATGACCGCCGCGGTCATTTGACCGCGGTGCGGTCTTTTGGCAGTCTCCGCCCGGCGGGCGGCGCCCGCCGGGGTCGGAATGACCCCCTATATTTTGGAAAAGAATAACTGGCATTTATAACATTTTCTTGGCCAAAAAAGACTGGCTGCAAGAATTTTTCTGGGAAGACCAGCAGGGGAAGAAATCATTAAGCCTTCCTTCTTGCCCCTAGTTTCTATAGAATTAATAGAGTCATACTTATTTGATTGGGCATTACCACCGGCTCCTGCACTGCATCGCAATCATATTGGGTGGGATAAAGATTCTTACTACTACAGGATACCAATTACGTCCCAACTACAGCCTCAACCTCAATATCCTTTTAAGCATGAGGTTAAAGCACCTGTGAGAAAGATTCTCGCACTGCTAGAGTACCAGGGTTTAATTGAGCCCTGTATCTCACCAATGAACAATCCTCTATTTCCAGTTGCAAAACCAGACCACTCATACAGAGTAGGCTTAGATTACAGACATTTAAAAAGTCATACATGCATATTTTGCTATCCAAAGTGCACATAGCACAACACTCATTAACAATATAGTGTGCAAAAAATACAAAATGACATTGGATATTTCCATCTGCTTCTTCTGCTAAAATTAAAAGCAGGGATTTAATGGCATTTAGTGCATTAGGCTTGCAAAAAAAATTGTAGGCTCCGTCAGGGGTATTAAAACAGCCTTGGGCTGTTTTCTGCAAGTGTAACATTCATTTTACATGACATTGACCCTGAAGCATTGTCCTATGTTGATGACGTCTTCTTAACAGATGATGATTTCATTCACCACCTGAAATGGGTGAGCAACATTATTGTGGAATTTGCCAAATTTGGCCTAAAATTTAATTTTAAGAAAACAAAATTGCCTTTCTCTGTGTCCTATTTTTGGGATACAAGTTATGGGACGAAGGCAAGAGCTTAGTGCCCCACTTTCTAGAAAAGTGTGCACATTGCAAAGACCAAACGCCCTAAAAAAGCTGCAGTCTTCATTGGGCTTTTTAAACTTTGACAGAACTTACATTCCTGATTATGCCTAACACATTAAACCTTTATATGATTTAAAACGCCTGACTTTTCAAGTAAATTCTGGGCAGTCGAACACACACTTATTCTCAGAGCATTACAACAAGATAGGCTTGCAGAAAAACATTTACACACAAGGGAAAAAAAACACATTTGCTCATCAGAGTAATTGCTAGCACCATCAGTTTCACCTATGTAACATTTAATGAGAGTGATACAGGGGGTCATTCTGACCCTGGCGGTCATCGACCGCCAGGGCCAACGACCGCGGAAGCACCGCAACAGGCTGGCGGTGCTTCCTGGCCAATTCTGACCGCGGCGGTAAAGCCGCGGTCAGAAAAGGGAAACCGGCGGTTTCCCGACGGTTTTCCCCTGGCCAAAGGAATCCTCCATGGCGGCGCTGCTTGCAGCGCCGCCATGGGGATTCTGACCCCCTTCCTGCCATCCTGTTCCTGGCGGTTCTTACCGCCAGGAACAGGATGGCGGGAACGGGTGTCGTGGGGCCCCTGGGGGCCCCTGCACTTCCCATGCCCCTGGCATGGGCAGTGCAGGGGCCCCCTAACAGGGCCCCATAAAGATTTTCAGTGTCTGCTGTGCAGACACTGAAAATCGCGACGGGTGCCACTGCACCCGTCGCACCCCTTCAACTCCGCCAGCTCCATTCGGAGCCGGCTTCATTGTTGAAGGGGCTTTCCCGCTGGGCTGGCGGGCGGCCTTCTGGCGGTCGCCCGCCGGTGCAGCGGGAAAGTCAGAATGACCGCCGCGGTCATTTGACCGCAGTACGGTCTTTTGGCGGTTCCCGCCAGGCGGGCCGGGGTCGGAATGACCCCCACAGTCTCTATTGCATATAAATCACACCTGAACTCTACAGCTTTGCTCCCACATAAACAAATTCTGACTGCTGTTCCGATGGCTGTCATTAAAGAGAGACCTCTGACTCAGGGGAAGTAGATTATTGTTGTCTCTGTGATCCTAGTCCTTGAGGCTTTCACAAAGGCTAGCATTTCTAACGTGAAAGCATTGCATCCACATTGGATCCAATGGGCAACTTCTCTGACGGCCACTGATGTTGACAACATTTTGGACTCGAAATTACAAACTCAAGAATTCCTTCAATATGAAATGGAATATCCAATCCAGGCAAATACTAATCATTTTCACTGATGGTTCCGCCCAACCAACCATAGGCACAAAACACTAATAGTCCGCCACTTGCACAGCTGTGAGTGGCCACATGAAAGATGGTGAGTTCCATTCACAAAATATTTACATGCAGACCTTAGGGGACTGCACTGCACAACTAGCAGAGCTCAAAGCTCTGGTGATGGCACTGGAACACACAGATCTAGAACAACTAACGTTGATAGTCTGTGATTCAAACTACTGTGTCCATTCCATCAATGAATATCTGCATTACTGGCATCAAAATGGGTTCAGAGATTCAAAAGGCAACACCATTAAACATAACTTACTGTGGGGGAAAGTAGCGGATGTGAAGGAAATGCTATCTAATGCGTATGTAGTTCATGCACTGGGACATCATCCTGTAGGAGTACACGTTGTAGGCAATACCTTGGCTGATGAAGCAGCCAAATCAGCAGTAGCCACGGAGTTCTGTTGCTGCAATAACTTGTTCACAAATGAGGTTGGATGATGAAGCACTTGCTGCTGTGAAAGCTTTGGCTGAAGGCAATCTGTTGGCAAATGCATATCCTGCCAAATATTCCTACCCCATAACTAGCCTAAACATTGCTTTAGTAACCATTCTAGGGGTGGGATATCATGTGATCCCTAACCTTGATCAAAGATTTGAGTTGATAAAAGCAGCACATTAGGGAGTTGCTTCTGACAATGCAGGTGTGGCAGCTACTATTTCTCTACTCCAAAAACGCTATTGGTAGGCAGTTCTATACAAAGAGACAAAATAATATGTCCTTTGCTGTGACATCTGTCAGCACATAAAAGGGCCCACCACAGATACTCCTTCTAATTTCAAACAAACCATTACAATATGTGTACCTGGACCATTGGGGTTCCCTGACACCTGATGGTGCACACAAATTCATCTTAGTTGCTGTCGACTCCAGATTTCTATGGGTATGGCCACAACGATCAGCTGACGCTCAAACTATTATTAAAGATTTGAATGTCTTTATTGGTATTTAAGCAGTTGCAGCTTTCTAGTCGGACCAGGACCCTGTGTTTGCCGAAAGGGCAATCATGCACACCATGGCTTAGTTAGGGGTCCAACTACATTTCTCGTCTCCCTAAAATCCCAAGGGTAACAGTGTAGTGGAGTAGAAGAATTGAGACTTAAGGCAATCCTTAACAGTGAGTGTATTAGGCTCAGGTCATAGTTGGCTTAGTCACCTGTATGGAGTCCAGACAGAACTTAATAATCGGCCCAGAAGGTCTTTGGGAGGGCACACTTCATCTTAGGTGCTGTTTGGGGTACACATATATGTTCCAGATCTTGATGGCTCTAGCACAGAGGTGGCAGACCCACCTTTTTACATAAATGAATGTGTCACCGTCTTGCAGGACTTACAACAGTTCAGAGATGAAAATGTGCCTTCCTGTGCCACCTCCTTGGGACTAAGGGATGCACCAATAACATCAACCAGCTGAATTACGAACGTTGGGGATCTAGTACAAGAAAAGATGGCTGTGATTGAGGAGTTTGGTCCATCAAATCGTGCACCGGTTCCAGTCCTGGGAATACAAGGCACCAAAACTGTCACTCTACTACAGCTGCATGGATCAAAAGAAAATCACTTTGTCTCCATTGATAATGTCAAGCTACACCATATGGCCAATCCTCCACAACAGACCTAATGCACTTCTGGGTAGTTCCTAAATCCCTCTCACTACAGACCAGGATTATTCTTCTCAGGTTTTGTGCAGCAATGCTAAAACGTCCCCGAGCTCAGGAAAGGGGAACAATGATCTTTCATTAGTACCACTATCTTCATCTACAACAACAAACAAGAGAAGTAATGAAGACTACTACACAAATGCAACTCAAATGAATGGAATTGTCTACTGTGAACAAACGAGGGAGTCTTCTTTCTGTTCTCCAATTCCTTACACGGGTCCAAAACTGCTTCTTGATGCTTTGTCAGTCACGATGATTCTTCTTTTGACTCATCCACTTCTTCTGCGACACCACTGTCAAGAGCAAATAAGCTGTTAACTTGGCTTAAAGATAGCTATCTCACTCATTCATGGAACTATCTGTGGCTTTTATTATCTGTGCTTGCCTTTCTTCTTCAGATTTAGGGGGTTATTACAACTGTGGAGGAGGTGTTAATCCGTCCCAAATGTGACGGATATACCACCAGCCGTATTACGAGTTCCATAGGATATAATGGACTCGTAATACTGCTGGTGGTATATCCGTCACTTTACCATCACTTTTGGGACGGATTAACACCTCCTCCAAAGTTGTAATAACCCCCTTGGTTTGTAATTGTCTTTTTCTTACTGATACATGGTCATTACCTTTCTGAATGCTCCGCAGTTGAACTGGTGGGTGAGGTCCTAAAACCACATTTTTCATCACACAAGGTCTATCAAAATCTGGTCCTAGTGAACATTTCAGCTATTCGTGTCTTTGATGGGATTGTTTGAGATAAAGTTTCCTTTGATATATTCAGTCCAACGGAGGTTCTTCAAATTCCATATGTTTTCAAACTATCTTTAAATGATGTAATAATCCACAGAGTTGTTTCTGATGACTGGGATGTAAAAAACTGTTGATTCTATGCTATCTGAATTGGAGTACTTTACTGAATTTGAAAGTGAAGATATTTATCAAACAAAAAATTATGGTGATATGTTCTGTTATAATTATTAAGAACATCATTTCATTTATAGAGCATGCACCCAAAAGACTATTTTTAGCTATACACAATGGGAACATTGTCCTACCCCACCAGTGGGAAATTCTAAAACAAATTTGGATAGGTTTACATATTATTCTGGGCACAATGTTGAAGATGCTGTGTGATGGAAATGCATAATGTATTGTTGACTGATACAAAATTGATTTATTTTGATTCCTTTGTTTCCCGATTGACTATAGAAGACTATGATTATTGAATGAAGATGATTGACTGGAACTAAACATTGGCAAATACAGGGAAGAGAAGCTTTGATTAGTGCATGCCTGATACTTTTACAAATTATATTTGTAAATGATACAGTGCAGCAAACGCGTTGTTTAGGCTTGGCAAAAAATAAATAATGAATGCGCCCTGTATACCCACTCCTGCAAAATTTGACAAATGGCAGAAATACATTAATGCAACCAAAGATCAGCTCGCTGGGTGGGTCCAAAATGTAACATTTAACAAATCACTTTCAAGTCCTGGCGGGTGGTTATTGTGGTCCGTGGACACAAATTATTGTCATTCCCATTTTGTAAACTCCACTTGGGGCTTTAGAGCAAGCAGACCAGATTTTTGCTATGTTTCACCAGAACATTCGGGTATTGTGACAACATACAGTGTAGGAAAATTATGCCAGCAATGGTTAAAAAGTTCTTCACTAGATGCCGTAAAGGAACACCTCAGTCTCCTGTCTAATAACACAGACTTACAGGATTTTCTGTTAGGCCCAAAAAGACAACATAAACAGTGCTTCTTATATATATGCAATTTACAAAGAGATTTAGAAAGTTTCTCAACAAGAAGCCGCAGCCCAGTTAGGGCAAATAGATCACGATAACTTATAGAAAGAATTAGCTGTTGTAGATAATGGGATTAAAACCTTGTCTGAACCCATTAACAGTCTCAACAACATAATTTCCTCTGCAACAGACATTATGCAAACTGACATGGCTTCTTCACACCATGGACAGAGTCAACTTAGGTCCGTTATTCAGTTAGGTTGGACTCTACAGACATTGAAAAATGGTTGTGTTCCAAGGCATTATATCAGGGCCAAGGACTTGTTTGCTGCATTTAAAATGACACAAGAACGAGAAATAATGGCTAAGAAAGACGCAACATATACAATGCTGAACGTGGAAATACCACGAGCAGTATGGCTAATTGATGGGGTTGTTAATCTGCCTATTTCATTACTTCAATTCACGTCCTGCTTGAATCACATTCCTGTGGGCAGATATGAAGGGCCAGGAGATAGTTACATTCATGATATGTGGAAGTTACCCTTTTCATACAAATGTTTTAATGGCATGAAACTTAGCAGCAGTGAATGTGATACTTCTGTGAGCCATTCAATGGTTTGCAAACAGCTTTCCTTGCACGAAGCACATAATGCTTCAGCAGCCAATTTGGCCTCTTATCTGAAGGGAGTTCCTGTCCCCTCAATTCAACCAACATTGAAGGTGCTCTCAAATGGAAGCTTTGTACTTCTAAACAGCGAGAGCTGTTGTGGAATGCAAGCCAGAATTGCCTACTTAGTTTTTGTCTCCCAAATTGGAACTTGTTGCGGTAACGTCCTTTTTCCCCCTATGCAACAGAGAAAAGTAGCTGACATCTGGTCTCATACTGCTGCTTCTAATGTGAATGTTGGCAAATTGAGCAGGCTAAAAGCTCTTTTGTTTCAGAAAAATGTAGCACTGACATCTGCGAGTGAGACCCACGCACTTCAAGAAGCAAGGTCATCCGCGGAAATACAGTCCCTTTTAAGCACAAACCTTCCAAGATCCTTTACTGAACTTGATGGATGAATATTCAATGCTTCAAATACTGTGGGGGTTGTAAACATCTTTAAAGTTGTTGGTTCTGGGTTTGTCAGCACCTTTTCATCTATATTTGGCATAATACCTTAGCCGAGACACTCATTACTTTCTGGTGTATTCGGGGGATTCCCAATTACTTTGGTCTTAATTGGTGCCTTTCTGCTGTTGCTATTTTTAATTCACAATAGGTGCACAATCACAACAAGGAGGACTGATGGCGCTTCCACCAGCGCTACTGTATCATGAATGCATGATGCAGTATTTCGGAGCACCACTCATTGAGGAACTGGAGTGCAACTGGTCTGTCATTCAGACCGGTACTGAACTGTGTACAGTCTGTGTTTCATTGCATTTGGTGCACTTTTAAATGTGCACTACAACTGTATCTTTCTACGTGTTGCCTACTTTCACTGGACGCTGATCTGCTGATGTTCTCGATGAGGGCTCATTACGAGCCATGCGCGCTGAAGGTGCGTTTGCTAGAGGTAGCCTCCTATGAAGCGCCCTTTGTGGATCAAGTGGTTCTGGGCACTTCAACATCTGGCACTACACGGAATACTACCGCCTCAGCTGGAGCTGATATCGAGGAACACCAGTGCTCTTTGATTTTCCTTGACACCGATTTTGTTGTTTTAACACCTGCGAAGTGGAAACTTTCCTCGATTGAATTGTCCTGGATATAATTGGCAGTTTTCAAAGTGAGACTGATTTTTAAATTTGACATTCAACATTTTGGCCCTCATTACAACCCTGGGGGTCGGTGATAAAGTGGCAGTAATACCGCCAACAGGTCGGCGGTAAAAAAATGGAATTATGACCACGGTGGAAACCACCCACACAGACAGCCACTTTAACATACTGACCGCCACGGCGATAGCAACAAGCACCGCAGCTGCAACCGCCAACAGGCAGGTGGAAGACAATGTACCGCCCACACTATGATAACAGGCCTATCTGCCACTTTTTCCAGGGTGGTACCAATGACATCAAAAGCACAGCGGACTCACCTCTGGAGACTCAAGGAAGAACCACAATGCCATGGAGCCCAAGTTGCAAGTCTTCCGCATGCTTGTATACCTCCTCATGCACTACGAACAGCAACACCGGTGAAGACGACCACGGTGAATATTGTCGCCTAGCACACAAGGGAGGGGGGGAGGAAAAAGAGAGTGACACACACACAACATGCAACATCCCCAGCCCCAACACCATACACACAAACAGATGCAGTAACATTACATATACACCCCATAGCCCTCAGGGATAATGCAAGGACAAAAGGAATTGATTAAAGTGAGTGTAATAAGATAAAATGCTAGAAAATCGTGCTTCAAAATCAAAACAGTTTACACATATATACAAATGGAGAGACACTGCCCAGTTCTCAATGTCCGTGGGCCACGGGGCCACATCACATAGGCCAAGGCCCCACTTGACTCCTGCAACAACACAGAGAGAACACTGCAGGGCCATCAGGTTGAAAATACACAGATACCTCAGGGGGACGGGGAATGGGGGCACCTCTGCCGAAAGATGGTACAGCACCACATGTCCTTGGGGCTACATGCCCTGTGCTATGTCCTGTGGAGTGCAAAGCCACAGTCTCTCTAGTGGGTGGTTTGCCCACATGCTCTGAAGGGGGCAACATGCCCTGTACGTGTTTCTGGGGAGTGCAAGGCCACAGTCTCTCTAGTGGATTGCTTCTCCACTAGTTCTGGAGGGAGCCTTGTGCCCAGTGTTCTTCCACCTGTCAAGGAGGGGGTGAGTGGATGGCTTCTCCACTGGTTCTGGAGGAGCTTTGTGCCCTGTGATGCAACACTTGGGGAGTGCAAGGTCAGAGTCTCTCACCTGGGTGTCACACCTACAGGATTTGCAGGGTCCAGGACGCACTACAGCCCATGGAGGCAGGACTACACACTGCCCGCCGGCTGTGACAGCTGCTCAGTGGTGGCAGTGGTGGTGCTGGTGTCGGGGATGCCAGTGGTTGGGTGAGACTCCATCCCTTCCCCTGCAGCCTCGGACGGCTGCCCACTAGGGCTGCTGGCAGTGGTGCTGGTGACGGTGCAGGCAGTGGTGGGGGAGACTCCAGGCTTTCCCCTGCAGCCTTGGACAGCTGCACACTGTGGCCGCTGCTGCTGACAGTGATGCTGGTGTCGGGGATGCCAGCGGTGGGGGGAGTCTCCAGCCCTTCCCCGGCAGCCTCAGAGGGCTGCCCACTGGGGCTGCTGCTCCTGGCAGTGGTGCTGGTGATGGTGCTGATGTCGAAGATGCCAGTGGTGGGGGGAGGCTCCAGCCCTTCCCCTGCAGCCTCGGACGGGTGAACCGCCATGGTTGGTTGTCGGGGCTCAGAATCAGTCCCAGCACCAGGCCTCCTGTCCTTCCTGGCTGCAGGTGCAGGCCCCTTGTCCTTTCAATTGGCAGCTGGTGGTGCATCCTTGCCCTTCCCCTTGGCAACTGGGGGTGCATCCTTGCCCCTGCCCTTGGCAGCTGGTGGTGCCTCCTTGCCCTTCCTCTTGGCAGCTGGTGATGAATCCTTGCCCTTCCCCTTGGCAGCTGGTGGTGCATCCTTGACCTTCATCTAGGCAGCTGGTGGTGCCTCCTTGCCCTTCCCCTTGGCAGCTGGTCAGTGCTGATGGCTGGTTCCCTAGAGCCTCTCCCACCTGCAGTAGCTATTGACACTACTGTGGCCGTGGACTGGGTGGCAGAGGTGCTCGCCTGGGTTCTGACCACCCTGGCCTGATGTGAGGGATGGGGGGGGTGGGTAGGGAAGAGGTCAAGCTTCTTAGGGACACTGGGACGGGAAGAGAGTGAAGGTTTGGGAGTGGAGGAAGAGGGAGTGGTTGTTGGAGGTGTCTTTCTGCTGTGTCTAGGTGCAGGTGCATGGGCTGGATGCTGTTGTGAGGTAGATGGCTGTTGAGTGTCTGAGTGCTTGTGTTTGTGTACTTTGGGAGGAGGGGGCACAGACACAGTGGGAGAGGACACAGGGGACGCGTGCATGGATGTGGGAGTGGTGACTGCCAGTGAGGGGGTGTAGTGATAGGCGTGATGGTGAAGGGGATAGTGGATGAGGATGTAGTGCATGCAGGTGTGAGTGTAGATGCTACTGGGAGGGTGGTGGATAATGAGGAGGGGGACACAGTGGAGGCAGTGGATGTTGGTATGTCTGCATCTGGATGGTGCTTGTGTGAGTGACCGTGGGACGATGTGTGGTGCTTGTGTATGCCTGAGCCACTCCTGTGTGTTGTCTTGGGTGCATGCTGGTCTAAATGTGTGCTTGGGATAGGTTGGGGTTGAGGGGAATGGGACTGGGTAGAGGAAGTTAGAGGTGGGAGGCTAGAGACAGGGACCATGGCTGCCATCAGGGAGCAGGCCAGAGCCTGGATAGATCTCTGTTGGGCTGCCATGCCAGAGTGAATGCCCTCTGTGGAATGCATTAGTTTGTTGCAAATGGGCTGCCAGCCCCTGGGTGGCATTCACTATGGCTGATTGCCCAACTGAGATGGATTACAGGAGGTCAATCGCCTCCTCTCTCAGGGCAGCAGGTCTAACTGGGGCAGGGGCTGAGGAGCCTGGGGTGAAGGAGATGCCCACCCTCCTGGGTGAGCAGGCACGGGAAACTCGCTGAGGGGCTGCTTCGAGGGCGGTGCTGGTACTGGGGTGGCAGCTGTACCTATAGTTGGGGTGGGCACAGTGGTGTCGGCCACAGACAGGGAGCTTCCATCGGAAGAGGTATCACAGTCCCCTCAAAGTCTAAGGTATGGTGCTCCCCTCACCTTCTGACCCACTGGTGCCCTCACCGTCTGTAGATTCAGCCTCCTGGGCCCTGTGGGATGCAGCTCTCTCTGTCACGGTGCCTCTGCTCCTCCACCAAATGATGCTAATACACAAAATGACAGGGTGACAAAACAAAAAGGGGGGGAAGAGACAAAGGATACACTTGGTCAATGGCAGCAATGATACCACCATTGGTGTACACAACACACACACACACACAGGGAACAGCCCTACACATTAGGCAAAGCACTACCAGTCACAAGGCATGTCACCAGCCCATGGACAGGAATACCTAACACCAATATCAGCATACCTGACACTCACAGACCCCTGCCCAGTAGTGGATGCCTACTAGCTTGGTAGGAGGTGGTGTTCATCAGCCCCTGCCCAACATGGGACCTACCCTGCAATGTCTGGCCTGGCCTAGGGGCACCCACAGTGCACCATCCCCAACCCAGAGACACCCCACCATGCGCAAGTAGTATATTGGGAAACTGTACTCACCCCCTTGTGGCTGCTGTGATGCCCTCAAGCACCCATCTAGCTCTGGATAGGCCACCGCCAGTATGTGAGCCATCAGGGGGTCAGGGTTCGACGAGCACCCCTTCTTCATTGGAGTCCATCCCGAGCTGAGCCTCTGCCGTCTTCCTTGCCCAGCATCTCAGGTCCTCCCTCTGTTTCCGACAGGGGGTGCTCCGCCTGCCGTAGACCCCCAGGGTCCGCATGTCCTTGGCGATGGCACACCAAATACCCTTTTTCTGATGGGCGCTGACCTGTAGAAAAAGAAACATAGAAAAAGGTATCAGTCATACCGTCCGGCCTGTTACACTCATGGCCCACCATAGCCCTCACATCCCCTTATGCACAGACATTGCCCACCATACATGCAGCACGCTGTCCAGAACACTCCCACCAACTCCCCCACATGAGGCCCTCACACACAGCACTCCATGCATCCATGCCCCTTGCATCGTGCTCACAGGGTACCCACCTGTTGGTCTGGAGGCCCATACAGCATTCAGTACTGGGGTAGGACCCCATCCACCAGTCCCTCCAACTCCACAGTGGTGAAGGCAGGGGCCCTTTCCCCAGTGACATGAGCCATGGTAGGTTCCAGACACAGGTCACAGCAGCACTTGCAGTGTATTTCCTCTCCTGTTGAAGGTCAGGTAGCAAGAATAGGAGATGGAGACATCTCCCCATGTACAGACCCCTGCTGGACTTGGCAACAATGGAGGATAGGCACATCATCCTCACCTATAGACTGGGCTAGGCCACAATCACAGAGCTGTGTGCCCAATTGGGGCCTGACCTGATATCTGCTATGCGTCAGCCCACTGGGATCCCCCCTCTTGTGCAAATCCTATCTGTGCTCCATTTCTTGGCAACTGGCGCCTTCCAAGTGACAGTGGGCTTGGCAGCAGGAATGTCTCAGCCAATGTTCTCAATAGTGCTGACCAGGCTGTTGTCTGCCCTGACTAAACAAATGCGCAGCTACATTGTTTTCCCCCAAGTGGAGGATTTGGCCACTGTGAAAGCTGACTTCTATGCAATGGGACATATCCCCAATATTATTGGGGCTATTGATGGTACACATATTGCATTTGTGTCCCCCCCAGAGAAAAAAACAGGTCTTCAGAAATCGAAAGAGCTTTCACTCGATGAATGTGCAGATAGTGGACGTGGCGGACCAGTACATCTCCCATGTCAATGCAAAGTATCCTGGCTCCATGCATGATGCCTATATCCTGAGGAATAGCAGCATCCCATTTGTGAAGGCTCAACTCCAGAGGCACCAGGTGTGGCTAACAGATGAGCCCTGATTCCCACCCAGTAGATGTTGGTGTATGGGTATGGTGAGGGCCATAAGGGTTAGCGTGTGGCTAACAGTTGTCCCTCAATATTTGCAAGTGACTCTGGTTATCCCATCCTCTCATATGGCTACTGACTCCTGTGAGGAATCCCAGGACAAGGGCAGAGGAACGTTACAATGAGGCTCATGGGCGAACAAGGAGAATAATAGAGAAGACATTCAGCCTCCTGAAGGCCAGGTTTTGTTGCCTCCATTTAACCGGTGGACCCCTGTACTACTCACCCAAGAAGGTGTGCCAGATAATCGTGGCATGCTGCATGCTGCGTAACCTTGCCTTGAGATGCCAGGTGCCTTTTCTGCAGGAGGATGAGGCTGTAGATGGGTGTGTGGCAGTAGTGGACCCTGTGGACAGTAGAGATGAGGAGGATGAGGATGAGGACAATAGAACAGCTATTATACGACAGCACTTCCAATGACACACAGGTAAGACACTGTAACTTCACTTTGCATTGACAGTTTTGTATTTGATATTGTACATGGCAGGCAGATTCTCCCAATTCTATGTCCACTTACTGTACCCTTTGGCATCTCTATTTTCAAATATCTGTGCCCCACTCTGGCACCAGGTGTGTTGACTGCAGCCAACTACAGGTCATTCCTATGTATATATCACTGTACAGCTGTACTGCAGTGTTTAAACCTTGTTAAACGAATATATAGTTAAATCATTTGACATACTCCATACTTGTATTTTTTCAAAGGGTGTTTATTTAAGTGTTAATAAGTAGAGGTGTATGTGCAATGGTCTGGGGTGATGGTGGAGGAAAGTCCAGGATAGAGTCCAGTCTATTTGTCTACAGGTGCATTGTCCAAGAGGGCATAGGAAGGGCCGCAATGGCAGTTCAAGGTGGACAGGGTGGGGCACAAAGATGACAATCAGGAGAGTCCTATTTCCTAGAGTGGTCTTGGCAATGTTCTCTGGCTTCTGCCTGGATTGCAGGGACCGTTTGTGCGGTGGTTCTCCTTCTGCAAGGGGAGGGGTGCTGGTGGCCTGTTGTTCCTGTGGTGGGGCCTCCTGTCCACTAGCGACAGCAGAGGTGGAGTGCTGTTCATCGGTGTGGCTAGTGTCAGGGGCCCGTTGGTGTGCAATTGCCTCCCTCATAGTGTTGGCCATGCACCCCTGCAATGGTGACCAGGGTGGTGTGAATGTCCTTCAGTTCCTCCCTGATCCCCAGGTACTGTCGCTCCCGCAGCCGCTGGGTCTCCTGCAACTTGTCTAGTATCTGGCCCATCGTCTCCTGGGAATGGTGGTATGCTCCCAGGCTGTTGGTGAGTGCCTTGTGGGGAGTTTGTTCCCTGGGCCTGTCCTCCCCATGTCACACAGAAGCTCTCCCAGCTTCCCTGTTGTCCTGTGCCTCTGTCCCCTGAACCGTGTGCCCACTGCCACTGACCCCAGATCCCTGCTCATCCTGTGTTTGTGGGATTGCCTGGGGACAGAGGTATGGGCCCGCTGGGTGGGTGCTATGGTGGTGTTTCCTGAGGTGGAAGGCTCTGTGGTGGTATGGGACTGTGCCTGGGTAACCGACTCTCCGGAGATCCCTGATGGGCCAGGTTGGTCATCCAGATCCAGGCGACCAGAGGTGCTGTCATCAATGTGGGCCTCTTCTGTGTGGGGACTAGATGTTGCTGGTACCTCCTCTCTGGTGATTTTGGGTGGGGGACCTGTGGGGATGTAAATGCAGTGTTATTGTTTCTGAGTGTGACATTTTGTGCATGGGTGTGTTGCCCTTTATGGTTGTGAGATCCCTTTCAGCGTTGCCTTGTGTGAGTAGTGATTTTGTGGGCTAGGTGATTCCCTCTAATGTGTATGCTTTAGTGATGGGTGTCCATCCAGGGCTGTGAGTGATGTCCATGCATTGGTGGTGCATGTAGGGCTTGGTATTGGGATGGGTGGGTTGTGATGGTGGGGTGTATGTGAGGTGGTGAAGTGATAGGGGTGAGGGTAGGGGTGGGGGCATGTGATGGCATGAAGTTAGGAGGGGTGATAGTAATAGATATTTGACTTACCAGAGTCCAGTCTCCTGCTACTCCTGCCAGGCCCTCAGGCGGCAGTATTGCCAAGACTTGCCCCTCCCATGTTGTTAGCTATGGGGGAGGAGGTGGGGGTCCACCGCCAGTCCTCTGTACAGCTATCTGGTGACTTGTTACCACGGACCGCACCTTCCCCGTAGGTCATTCCACCTCTTCCTGATGCCATCCCTTTTTCTTGGGTGCTGTCCCACGGTGTTGACCCTGTCCACGATTCTCCGCCATAGTTCCATCTTCCTAGCAATGGATGTCTGCAGCACCTGTGATCCAAATAGCTGTGGCTCTACCCGGATGATTTCCTCCACCATGACCCTTAGCTCCTCCTCTGAGAACTTGGGTGTCTTCGTGGTCCATGGGTGTACTGTGTGTGGTGTGTGTGAGGGTGTGTGGGGTGATATGTTGGGGTGTGTGCTGTACGGTGCGTGGATGGTGTATCGGTGATGGTGTTCTATGGCTCTGGGTCTGTGGGTGCTCTTGGTGTGTCTCTCTCTCAGTTGTCAATTTTGAGTCGTAAAGGGTTGTGGGTAATGTGGGTGGGTGTTTTATAGTGGTGTGGGTGTGGTGTGTGTATGTGTGTCAGAGGTGTGTAGTTTGAATTGTCCAATGTTGTGTTGTTTTGTTAGTGTGTGTGTATTTTGACCCCAGAGGTATGTACCGCCAATGGCTTACCGTGGTTGAATGTCCGCTGTGGTGATTTATGGGTCATAATGCTGTGGGCGTAGTTCTGTTGGCGTAACGGTGTGGGTTTGGATACCGCCAGTTTATCACTGACGTTTGGGCTGGCGGAGCTGTGTGCGTGTCTGTATAGTGACAGATTGCTATGTGTGGGTCATGATATGGGTAGCGGTAAACCGCTGCCGTGGCAGTATGTTGGTGGCAATCGGCATGGCGGTAAGTGGGACTTACCGCCAATGTCATAATGAGGGCCTTTATCTCCAAAATTTTTTGTTTTAATTGACAGTTTTTACTTTGGCCCGCTTCAAGTATGCTTGCTTGTCAACTTCAACATATTTTAATTAATTTTTTATGCAGTTTTGATTGAGTTGGCCTCTTCACTTTAAACTGACAAGGGGAGCGTGTCATGAGGGTACCTTAGTAGCTTTATGGGGATGGTATTTTAGCCATAGGCCTGTGCCCTTTAGCCTAGTTGCAATTCATTTTATTCATTTTCTGAGAAGAAGCTCTCTTCTTCGGTGATGTTTTACTTTTCTTTATCCTGTGGACTTTAGCACAGAAACAGTTTTTATTCTTTGTACTCTGACATTCTTGTTCTGTTCTCTGCTCAAGGCTGTCTCCATTATGTTGCCAGTACAAAGTGCAACACCGCTATCTCTGCCATGTCACGGAAACGTGTGTTTTATGTTAGGGCAGATTTCTTGGAACATTATCTGTCTTTTTATAAAACATCTCTGTGCCCCCTATACGTTAGAGGGAGAGTTTCAACAAGAAGATTGCCACAAGTTGTCACTTCATTGCAGCTGTCTGCTGAGATTTGACATCTTTCTCTACCTCCATTCAAGAAGACCTTTGATAGACTAACAGCCCTCTTCACTACTACCAAATCTAGGTATGGAGGTTGGTGTTTTCCTAGAGATTGTGAAGAGCGGATTAGGGCTAACACTGCTGTGCTCTAATATAGTACTTTATTGGCGTAGACAGAAATTCCAACACCTAGCATTCTGACACTATGACCAGACTTTTCTTATGTTTCACTTTCTTTGTCACCTTACTATTATTATCATGTTTTATAATCCTAATCATTGCAGTACATGCCATTTTATCTAGGACAGAATTGATTAAATAAAGTGTATTGAACCAATCTTTGCTTCTATTTGTCTTTGCATGGGTGAGACGAATGTAACTGGGAGAAAAGGATTAGATCTGTTCCACCATAACTACTCTTGAGAAGTCAGAATGTCATGTGCACAGCTGCCACAAGTCACACCCACTTCCAGGTGCTGGTGAGCTACTGCTAGGTGGCTGAAATGGTTAGGTGACAGTTGTCATAATATGTGGAATTGGACTAAGTTCCGCACAACCTGGTGGTGCTGCCACGTGAATCCAGCAGTCTCATTAGTACAATGAGAGCCAACACGTAAAGCCCTGCCATACCTGTACATTGTCTGTTAAGCAATGACCTGGAGCACACTACCTGGAGGGAGGTATAGTTCAGGTCTTACTTGGAGATGATGAGTTTGCCTGAGGGGGTTTGTTTGACCACACAGTCAATGGCTGTGCGAGAAGGAAGTCAAGGGTGTCTGGATCTTGGAACATTGGCCCAGATAGCTGCCAAGGAGAGGGGCAAGGGATGTGGGAAACCAGTCCCTGATGTTCCCGCGGTGGAGGTTTAACTGGGAGGAGGATCCTGAGCCAACCGGGGGGGGGGGCATTGCTACCCTAGCTGGCAAGTTGATGGTGGACCCACCAGGGAGGAATTCTGCAAAGGGCAAAGAAAGTGTTCCACTCTTGAGGGCTTGAGGTGACAGGCCTTTGCTCCTCCAGCAGGTGAAGTCTCTGGGGATCACCTCATCTACTGTGAGAATGATCTCCTCTACAGCAATCCTAAGGCTCCAGGTACTGGGGCAGCCCGTGTGCTGATGGTCCCCTAGTGTTACCAGGCCTTCCTACGTGTTTGGCTCATGACATACCCCTGGCAGGACAGTTAGGACAAGACAAGACCTGCGCCAGGTGTGCCGCCTACTTTTACTAGCCCGTTATGAAGACAGCCTCAGATAAATTCTGCAGGTTCTGTCCTACCTGCCAGGGCAGTGGTTAGTCAGGAAAAAAGCTAAAAGCTCCCCTGATCCCACTTCCCATCGTTGGCAGTCCCTTTGAAAGGGTGGTCATCAACGTCATTAGTCCATTGGACCCTAAGACAGCCCTAGGCAACAGGTTAATTGTGGTCTTGGTAGACCATGCCACACTCTACCCAGAGGTAATACCTCTGAGGACGGTGACTGCACCTATGGTGACCAGAGCTCTGATTGGGATGTTTAGCTGTGTGGGGTTCCCCAAAGAGATAGTGTCTGACGTCATATCTGCGTTGGATGCATGTGGTGTACCTTATAAGTTCAATACACCCTATAACCCCCAAAGCAATGGTCTAGTTGAGATGTTAAACAAGACCTTGAAGACCGTGAATGCAGGCTTACCTGAGGCCAAGAGGAATAAGTGGGATGCCCTCTTGGTGTGCCTTCTCTTTGTCTACGGGAAGGTGCATCAGAAAGGAGGAAGGTTCAATCCCGTCCAACTTCTCTATAGCCACCCTGTCAGAGGACCTCTGAGCATTGTCAAGGAGGAGAGAGAGAAAGCTCAGAGGAAACACCCCCAGGATGTGATCAGCTACATGTTGGCCCTATGGAACCAGATGCACCGCTTCTGGTAAAAGGCCAAGAGCAACCTCAAGGCCAGCCAGGTGGTAATGAAATGCTGGAATGACCAGAAGACCACTCTGGTACAGTTTCAGCCTGGCCAGAAAGTATGGGTTATGGAGCCAGTAGAGCCCAGAGCTCTCCAGGACCTCTGGACTGGCCCATACAAAATCAAGGAGCATAGGTGGGAGGCCACTTACTTAGTGGATCTCCAGATCCCTAGGTACCCCCTAAGGGTGCTCCATGTCAAAAGATTCAAGCCTCACTTCGAAAGGTCCGAAGTGAGCATGCTCCTTGTGACAGATAGGGGCGTAGAGTAGGAGAGTGAACCTCTCCCTGACCTCTACTCTGCACAGAAACGCAATGGGTCAGTCAACCTTTTGCTATTCGACCGCAGAACAGCAAGATAACTTACGATTTCCTGGGACAGTTTGCCTTCCTGGGTGTATGTACATGACACTGACACAGGAGACAGTCCCCCTGTAAAGAACAAAATGTACAGATTTTCAGACAGAGTGACAGCCGTCATCCAGAAGAACATCTCCAAGATGCTAGCTTTAGGGGTGATTGAACCCTCTAGCAGTCCCTGGTCCAGCCCGTGGTGTTGGTACCAAAGGCCACACCACTGGGCACCAAACTAGAACTTTTGTTCTTCATGGGCTACAGAGGCCTTACTTCTGTCACCAAGTTTGATGCACACTCCATTCCCAGAGCTGATGAGCTCATTGAAAGGCTAGGTGCTGCCGAATGCCTCAGTACCTTTGATTTAACATCTGGGTACTGACAGATGACCTTGACAGAGGGTGCAAGAGAGAGGTCAGCATTCTCAAGCCTGAGGGCCATTACCAATTCCAGGTGATGCACTTTGGCTTGAAGAATACCCCTGCTGCCTTTCAAAAGTTGGTTAGCAGGGTCCTGGCTGGAAAGGAAGCTTTCTGTGCCGCCTACTTAGAAAGCATTGCCATCAACAGTGCCAGCTGGGAGAAATACCTGCATCACCTCTAAGACGTGCTTCAGATCCTGCAACAAGGAGGCCTGGCAATCAAGGCCAGCATGTGCCAGACTGGGCAGGGTTCTGTGGTGTATTTGGGACACCTGGTGGTTGGTGGCAAGGTGCAGCCCCTCCAGGACAAGATTTAAACCATCATGGCCTGGCAACCACCTAAAACCCAAACCAAAGTGAAAGCCTTCCTAGGCCTCACAGGCTACTACAGGAGCTTCATTAAGGGCTATGGCACCATTGTTCTCCCCTTAATTGAACTGACTTCTAAGAAGCAGCCCAGCTTGGTTATCTGGCTAGATGCTTGTAAGAAAGTTTTTGATTCGTTTAAGGAAGCCATGTGGACAGAACCTGTGCGTAGGGCCCCTCATTACTCCAAGGAATTCATTGTGCAGATGGACAATTCGTAGCATGGAACTGGGGCAGTCTTAGCACAGCTGAATGATGAGGGCCTAGACCAACCGGTAGCCTTCATTAGCAGGAGGTTACTTCCACAGGAACAGAGGTTGAGTGTCGTGGAAAGAGAAGCATTTGTTGTGGTCCGGGCACTGAAGAAGCTGAAACCATACCTTTTTGGGACTCAGTTCTGGTTTCTGACCCACCATAGGCCCCTCAGATGGCTCATGTAAATGAGGGGTGAAAAGCCTAAATTCTTGGGGAGGTCCATCTTTCTACAGGGAATGGGCTTTATGGTGGGGCATCACCCGGGGATTGACCACACAAGTGCTGATGTTCTCTCCAGATTCTTCCACCTTAGTGAAGAGAGCTCCCAAGAGGTTGGGTAGCTCTCCCCAGTTTTATCTGGGGGAGCATGTTAGACCTGATAGCCTTACAGTGGTCTCCCCCCAACTTTTTGCCTTCTTCCCTCAATTTTTACTGAGCTCCTCCTTGCTGGTTTTAAGACTCTGCATACTTTGTCACGTCTGACCAGTGCTCACTCCCCTAAACATGGTAACATTGGCTCCTACCTTATTGGCATATTTAGTTTACCTACCGGTCCTTAGTAAAGTGCACTATTTGTGCCCAGGGTCTGTAATTTAAATGCTACGAGTGGGCTTGCAGCACCGATTGTGCAGTAAGTAGCCCCTTAACCATGTCTCAGGCCTGCCATTGCAAGGCCTGTGTGTGCAGTTTCACTGCTACTATGACTTGGAATTTAAAACAACTTGCCAACCCTTAAACTCCCCTTTTATTATATATAAGTCACCCCTAAGATAGTGCTGAGTAGTGCAGGGTGCTATGTAACTAAAAGGCAGGACATGTACTTGTAAGTTTCAGATGTCCTGGTAGTGAAAAACTCCCAAAGTTGTTTTTCACTATTGTAAAGCCTGCTCCTCTCATAGGCCAGTATTGGAAAATCCTTTATATACATTTAAATGGTAATTTCTGATCTGAAATGAGTGGCATTGTCATTTTTATTATGTTTGAAATGGCAGTGAGAAATCTTGATTACTGGTGAAGTTGGATTTAACATTACTATTTTAGAAGTCCCACTTTTAGAAAGTCTGAACTTACTGCTCTCTGTGCCTTACAGCCTGTTTCCAATCCACATCTGGTCTGTGCTGGTTGTAAGCTCCCCATCTGCATTCCACCCAGACAGCCATAAACACGACACTCAGCTGCATCTGCATTCATCTGCATACTGATGCATCTTCCTGGGCACGAAAGGGGGAGAGACTCTTGCTTACACTTCAAATTATAGTGGCTTGACCCCACACAAAGGACAGATCTCCTGGAAGATAGGTCTAGGTTGAAAGAGGAACTGGTGCACTTCAAAACAACTCTTTGAAGTCTCCTCCACTTCAAAGGCACATTTGGGTATAGAAAATGGGTCTGTGACCCCCTAAAATAGGACACTTCTGGACCCTCAACTGGTCTCTGTCAGAAGGACTGCAGGGCTGCTTAAAGAACTTAACTGGACGGCTTTCCTGGAAGGACTGCTCTTCTTCTTCTTGCCCTGCTGCCTGCTGCTCCCTGACTATGCTGGAAGGACTTTGCCTCCCACCACAAGTTATCTCCAAGGGCTTGTCAACTTGCCTCCTGTTAAAAAGTCTCAGGGTCATGAAAGACTTCACCTAAAAGAGAAAATCCATGCCTCAATGCACAGCGCCAGAAAAAATCAAGACAACACCTGCAGAATCTGAGCAGTGTCTGTCTTGCGCCTGAAAAATCGATGCAGCGCCTGCAGAATCAATGCAGCACCTGTTTCACCACGGTTCCATCATCACAGCACATCTGGATTTTCCACACATTGTCCCTGGGCGTTATTTTGTCATCAACCCTGCACTGCAGTAAGGAACTGAGACTGCGTGTCCGGAAAATCAATGCATCACTCTTCCAGAAAGAAAAGAATTTGACGCATCGCTTTCCCTGCCATTAAGAAACAAACACATCGTCTTACCTGCAAGGGAAGAATCAACACAGTACCTCCCCTACACAGTAAGGAATGGACGCATCACTTTGCTTTTCCGGCACCTCATCTGTGGCCCGCATCGTCTTTGTTTGTGACGCATCCTAGGTATTTTGTGCTAAAACGATACATCCATTGATTCCTATGGATTAAAACTTACGTAAACATCTTACAAGTGATATCTTGGCCTTTGTATATTGGACCTTTGTTGTTTGGTTCTTGTTTTATTCAGATAACTATTATATATTTTTCTAAACTGGTGGTTAGTATTTTATACAGTGTTTTCACAGTGTTACTGTATGAGTTATTGCACTACTACATTAAACATTATCTTCTAAGTTAAGCTTGCCTGCTTTGTGCCAAGCTACCGGAGGGTAAGCACCGGATAATTTAGGTTGGTTGTGACTAACCCTTACTAGGACTGTAGTCCCTACTTGGCAAGGGTACATACCTCTGCCAACTATAGACCCAATTTCTAACACAAACCTAACATCCTTTGTCACCCTGACCATTTGTCAATCTTTAAATCAGGCACTAAGGGACTTATTTAGAATCCAGCTGATGGAATACTCTATCTAAATATGGAGCATAGCTTGTGTGGCCTACTAAATGTGCTTTAGGCTGTAATGCACCTGTAATACACAGATGAGACACCCCCCACATTTGTGAAAGAGTACTCTGTATGACAAACTCTAAGTAAGGCCATATATCGGGCGGATGGGATATCCACTGTTTTTGGCAGATGTTCTGCATCAGAGCAGATCTGTGATCTGTGAGTGGTGGACTTTGGAGTAGGGGAAGGCAGAGGAGCGCAAAGGAGCAGCACAGAGGAGCACTGCGGTTGCGGCAGGGGTTGTGGCAGAAATGTGTATTGAAATTTCTCTCGCCGTACTCTACATACCGCCCATTGCCCCCCACATACCACATACCACGGCCCACAACCCCTGGAGTAGCCATGTCTGCCCAGTGACAGTAACAGAGTGAGGCTGGACCATGGCAGGACTGCAACAGGCCAGGAGAGAGTCTTCAGAGGCCACGTAGCAGCAGGAGAAGTCAGGCGTGCTAGTCGGGCGTGCTGGTCGGCACAAGGTTAGGGCTTCAGCTCTGGTAAGGCCCCTTGGCTGTCGCCCCTGCTCTACCTCTAGCTTCTTTCCTTGCTGAAGGAGTGGCGTTTTGTGTGTTCCCTTTGCTAAACGAGTGTTGTTTCATGTATACCTGAGTTCAGAGGCCTGGGGCAATTACTGTCTGCTAGCTAACACCAGCAGATAATGTCAGGAGCAACCAGGAGGCATGTGCTATGTGCGTAACCCAACTTGATGCTGCTAAGGAGCTTGTGCATAGTTACATGGCTATTCAGCTATATTGTCCTTCTATTTTAAAGACATGCAAAACTCACTTGAACATATGTACAAGCCCAGAAAGCCCAGAAAAGCGATATGAGGGATGGTCTTTTATTTATATTTTATTTGCAGTGTCTGGCTCTCCTGCCAAGCTATGTTTAATGCTTTGGGACAACTTGGTGTAAAGACCGGTGGTAGAAAAAAATTGGCATAAAGTCTTGAAGACAGCTGCAAGAAGGTCTTTAGTCAGCTACTACTGACTCTGATAACATTGTTGCCACTAAGGTCATTGTGGTCTACTGGCTGTGGATTGCCTTTGGGTATCCAGTGGCGGGAGGTGAGAACGCAGAGGGCGTAGCTGACTACCACAGAGAATGAGCCCTGCAGATCTCGCAGAAGCGGCCCAGCTAGAGCTGGATGCGGCTTGGAAGAGTCTGCAGTGTGCCTCACTCAGATCCCTTGCCAAGACGCAGTGTGCCCAGTTTTAAATACAACCTACAACTGACATTTTTATCTATAATCTACAATTTACTTTAATGACTTCACTATTTGTATTAAATGTGAAACAGATACCTATAAGTTTATAAATTGTATAAAACCGTATAAAACTCAGATAAAAATCAAAGTATAATTCCCATATAGCAACTATAAAGTACTGATGTGATTAAGGGCCCTTTGAGGAGCTGATAATTTATCTTGAATCTGCCTGTAATCTGCCCTCTATTTTGTATTACACATTTATAACCATCTGGATCCTGACATCTGGACCAGCTGTATCATTGTGTAGAGTAGCCCAGAATTCATTAGGTGAGTGCAGTTGTGTCTTTGAGCTGGCCACATAGTACGCCTAGTGCAGAGCGAAGAAGTGTTTTTTTTTTTTTAGACCCATAATGACGTTGGGCCTGTAAAACAAATCCCTACAAGGACAAATAAGAGAAGAAGGTTACAGGTGGGGCAAAAGTTAATATGGTAAAGGCAAAATCTTGGAAAGATAATATATCCCTAATTTTGCCTGTGGCCTGGATATTTGAGCAAGTTCTAAAAGTTCCAGAAAAGTTTGACTTTCTTAAGGACCCAGTAGAAATTATCTTCTCCACCCCTCAGGATGCAAATCTACTTACTGCACCTGTTACACCAATAACTTCTAGCTCTGCACAATCTCAGGAACCAAGGGATGATTTGCGACAGGATACGATTAAAACCATCTTACAAAATACTTCAAAAAATAGCTCAATCAATCAAGAAGTTGAAAATGAAGATAATGAAGTGTGAAGTCAGTGTGGGGCCCTGTTAGTGGTTTGGACCTTTTGGCAGTGATGCCTGAGTCTCCCTTATTACAAAATTTTGAAAACGGGAACACAGCCCCAGTGCTGAAAATGGGTTTCCTATACCACTGAAAGTGAATGTGGAGATCGATAACAGGACAAGGAAATTAATGACACCCTTGCTTCCAGTTGATATAATTGAGATACTAACAGATAACACTGAGCAAGTATTAATAACTTCAGAAATGCGTAAGGAGCCCTCTCAATGATACAACGTCAGCAAGTAAAACAGGTTCAACAGGTGCAACAGAATGCCCAGTATGAGGGAATTGAGCAAAAAAACAGAGACACCATCAGTCGTCGATATTGCATTCGTGTGGGATCTTTTTTTTAGATCATCGCAATTGTTTAGTGAGGCTTTAACATATCAATCGAATAAAATTGATGTTCAAATTGATCTTTTGAATCTAATGGCAACTTCAATTTCAGGTATCAACCAGAAGTTTGTGGAACTTAATGGTTTGATCACTTGTGCACAAATTATGGCAGCATCATCAAATATTGAGTGTTTGTGTGTTCCTGTTGTTAGTAAATTGGAATCATTACTTGGGGTTTTAACTTCCATAATAGAGGATATAAAAGGGATTTATGTAGCCCCAAGTTTAGAATCACAATGGGAAGTGAAACAGTGTGGTTCCCTCGAGCAGGAGGGCACACAAGCTTCTGGACGGAATGAACAGATATATTTTAAGGATAAAAAAGAATGTGAACCCATTAATACTAAAGGTGAAACTAAGTGTAATACCATGAAAGGGAAAGTGGTTTTGAAAGATAAAGATGAACCTGCAGTGGGCGCTGAGCAAAGAGTTCATGGTTTGGAAATACAATCTGAAAATCAATCATAACAGCTGGGAATGACTAAAGGAAGGCTAGGAACAAGCATCTAACAAGTCTTGCTAAGTTGGAGGAACTTAATACATGGAAGAACAGAAAAAAAGTTGTGAGATGTCACCTGTAGTAGAGCAACCTGAGGCAGCAACTACCACGTTCTTTTCAATTTTTAACAAAATTCTTAAGGGTTGCACAAAAAAGACTTCTGATGTTGAGATAACAACGGTTGACAATCCTCAAATAAAAACAATGAAAGTTGGTGACTCATGACCAATTTCATACCAGAAGGATAGAAAGAGCATAGGTACTCCACATGGGATTCATATTTCGGATAATAAGTTTAGAGAACACAGGAATCAGAAGCAATTAGTAGTGCTGCAGTCCCTCAGAGTGGAGATGATATTGATGATATATGGCAGGGAGTCTGTGAGGGGGACAGTAAAGAATTAAGAGAACAACCATCAGAAGTGAAAGTAGTGATCAAAAACGTTCCTAAAAATACTCCTAAAAATGCTCCACAGTCTTATAGCGGAAGCAATCAGCATGCAACATATTGAGCGTTGGAGTACACTGTGGCTGGGTAGAGGCAAAACACTGCAGGCATGGGACCTATATGTACGAAAAAAACAACTGCAAGAAAGGAGGACCGGGACACTCCTCTTCAACCATGGACATCATTGAGTAAATTAATTTGTACCCCATATATAAATTGAGAGGCCCACATGACAAGCTGAGGTAATATATTGAATCTGTTGCATGCAATTCCATTAGTGTCTAAATTAACCATGAGTGATATTGTATCAATTGAGTTCCTTGATTCAGCGGGGGGAAGGGCTCAGGAATCTACTTTGGTTTCTTTGCAAAATAAGTCAATGGTTCAGCTATTAATGAAAGAAAAAGATATATTGGCGGGTTGGGGAATTGAGTTAAGTCAACCCCCAAAGGATCTGTACTCTGTGCCCTTTGTGTTGACAGAGTTAAAATCAACTGAAAGTTTACTCGTCAGGGGGGATCCGCCATACTCAGCCCTGAGGTCTGCAAGTGCTAAGATAGAGACATCTGATGAATCTCACCTCCCTGTAAATCCAGTTAATAATATAAGGGGTATTCAAGTAAATGTGAAGGGTATGCATAATGCATGATCTGATAAAGGCAATGTTAGTAACACAAGTTATGATGTGTTAACCATTTTTTCATGGAATATTAACGGTGTAAATTAAACTGGGGAAGAAAGCTATTGCTCATTTGTTAGAAGGATATCAGCAAATATGACTCCAAGAAACATGGGCTCTTGAAGGTTTTGATTTAGCGGGTTATGAGGGCTTCTTTAGAACAGCAGTTAAAATGATAAATCAGGGGCGCCCAAAGGGAGGGTTAGCAATTTTTGTTGAAATAGCATTGAAGGTCAAAGTTGCTCAGGTGGAATTAGGAAATAGTAATATTCTAGTGATCAAATAAAAAAATTGGACAAAAGATTGTAAAACTCCACTATATATAATACACATTTATATACCTCCAAATATAAAAATTAAGGGGGTCATTACATCCCTGGCGGACGGTGTTAAAGCTGCAGTAATACCGCAAACAGGGCGGCGGAGAAAAAAAGAGAATTATGACCCAGGCGGAAACCGCCAACAAAGACAGCCACTTTAACACACCGCCCGCCACGGCGGTACAGACAAGCAGCGCGGCGGTCACCGCCAACAGACAGGCGGAAGACAATGTACCGCCCATAGTATCACAACCCGCCAATCCGCCACCTTTTCCGGGGTGGATTCACTGTGGATAAAAACACATCGGAAACAGCTTTTGCAATGGGAAAACGCTCACCTGAACACATCCCACGAGGAACGAGGACTCCATGGACCCGGAACTCCAAATACTCCCTGCCCTTGTCTTTCTGCTCCTCTACGACCACCATCTACGTAGGCGCCGAAGACAACGGTGAGTACTGCACCTACGACATGGGGGAGTGGGGAGGCAAAAGTTAGGGGGACACCCACCAAACACCCCCACCGCTACCCTCGCATATTACAACATACACACCAATGTATCCACAAAAATCACGGTAACAACCCACAATCCCCCCGGACAAAGCGAAATCCGTTCAAACATTGTAATGTTGCAATATACATGTCTTTCAAAAATATACAGATATACGAAATTCAGTCAGAAATATATACATTACGAGAAGTAGTGCAGATATGTACATAACAATGTCCGTGCACCAACAGTCCAAAAATGCATGGGCGAGGCCCACAAAAGATACCTGACCACATTCGGAGAGAGCACTGCCGGGGCATCAGATAGAAATACTACAGGCACCTCATGGGGAAGGGAAGGGGGGGCACCTCAGCCGGATTACTGTAAAGCCAGATCCACGACAGGGCTCCATGCCCATTGATGTATCCTGGGGAGTGCAAAGCCACAGCCTCTCAAGTCTCTACAGTGGGTGGGTTGCCCACTGTGCCATCCTGGGGAGTGCAAAGCCACAGTCTCTCAAGTCTCTACAGTGGGTGGGGTGCCCACCGTGCCATCCTGGGGAATGCAAAGCCACAGTCTCTCAAGTCGATAACATTCTCCACTGGTTCTGGGGGGGACTGGTGCCCAGAGTGCTTCATCCTGTGCAGGACTGAGGTAGTGGATGCATGTCTCCACTGGTTCTGGAGGGGAACTGGTGCCCAGACTGGATGAGTCTCCCCGTGAAAGTTCCATTCCTGTCACTGTCCCAGCTGCACATGGGATAAGGAGGCCTGATCTGGTGGTCTATTCATTCCTACCCGGTGCTTGCCCTGTTCAGCGGTCTTCACCATGGCGGTCTTTGCCCTGTTCAGCGGTATTCACCATGGAGGTCTCTGGACTGTTCAGCGGTGCTTTGCCATGGCGGTCTCTGGACTGTTCAGCGGTGCTTTGCCATGGCGGTTCTGGACTGTTCAGCTGTGCTTTACCATGGCGGTCTTTGCCCTGTTCAGCGGTGCTTTGCCATGGCGGTTCTGGACTGTTCAGAGGTGCTTTGCCATGGCGGTCTTTGCCCTGTTCAGCAGTGCTCTGCCATGGCGGTGCTGGACTGTTCAGCTGTGCTTTGCCATGGCAGTTCTGGACTGTTCAGCTGTGCTTTGCCATGGCGGTTCTGGTACGGACATTGGTGTGTGGCATGACGTTCCCTACACTGGGCATTGGTGTGTGGCATGACGTTCCATCATAGCCCACCTGGGCTGTGGCAGCCGGGGCCCTCCTGGGCACTGACTCCGGCGGTGGCGGTGGTCTCCTGACCAGTGACGATACTTGGGCCCTCCTGGGCTGTGACTCTGGCGGTGGTCTCCTGACCAGTGACGATACTTGGGCCCTCCTGGGCTGTGACTATGGCGGTGGTCTCCTGACCAGTGACGATACTTGGGCCCTCCTGGGCTGTGACTATGGGGGTGGTCTCCTGACCAGTGACGATACTTGGGCCCTCCTGGGCTGTGACTCTGGCGGTGGTCTCCTGACCAGTGACGATACTTGGGCCCTCCTGGGCTGTGACTCTGGCGGTGGTCTCCTGACCAGTGACAATACTTGGGCCCTCCTGGGCTGTGACTCTGGCGGTGGTCTCCTGACCAGTGTTGGGCCCTCCTGGGCTGTGACTCTGGCGATGGTCTCCTGACCAGTGATGATACTTGGGCCCTCCTGGGCTGTGACTCTGGCAGTGGTCTCCTGACCAGTGACGATACTTGGGCCCTCCTGGGCTGTGACTATGGCGGTGGTCTCCTGACCAGTGACGATACTTGGGCCCTCCTGGGCAATGACTCCGGCGGTGGTCTCCTGACCAGTGACGATACTTGGGCCCTCCTGGGCACTGACTCTGGCGGTGGCGGGGGTCTCCTGACCAGTGACGACGGTGCAAGCGGTTGTGTCTCGACCGCCGGGAATGATGGCACACTTCTCTGCCATGACACTCACAACAGGCTGGGCAGACTTCCTCTGGCCCTTCCCCACCTTTGGTGGAGTCACAGCTGACTCTCCAATCCCCTTGGAACCCATGTCAGTTGTTTTCCCACCAGGAGTCTTCACACGGTCCCGTCGTCCACTCTCCAATTTTAGAGCCTTTACAGGGGGTGGGCTGCCAGTGCCTTGGCTCCGGGTCACACTGCCTGCCCTGGTGGCCGGTGCACTCCACAAACCTTGAACAGGCACCACTGGTATTGGAGGCTTTTTGGCTGAGGTGCTACGACGGGACTGATGAATTGGAGGGGGGGTGGGGGCAAAAAGGTCAGCTTTACAGAGGGACAGTTTCTGACGTACACTGGGATGGGTAGTTGGAGGGGGTCTGGGAGTGGAGGAAGAGGAGGTGATTGTCAGAGGTGTCACTTTAGGTGTTTTGGGTGCAGGTGCAGGTACTGGAGGCTGTCGTGAGGTGGATGGATGTTGGGTGTGTGGTTGCTGGCGTTTGTGTACTTTGGGAGGGGGCGTCACAGACACACTGGGAGAGGACACAGGGGACGTGTAAATGGCAGTGGAGGTGGTGAGTGCAGGTGAGCGGCTTGGGGTGCTGGGACTCCTTGTGCGATTCATGGTGCCTGTAGATGCGGTGCATGCAGGTGTGTGTGTAGACGAGACTGGGAGGGAGAAGGGAGAAGAGGAGGAGGGGGACACAGTGGAGGCAGTGGATGTTGCTTTGTCTGTACATGGGTGAGGCTTGCGTGAGTGCCTGTGGGTTGTGTGGTGCCTATGTTTGCTTGAGCTACTTGTGTGTGCTGACTTGTGTGCATGCTGGTCTGTAGGTGTGCTTGGGATGGGCTGGGGTACAGGAGATTGGGTCTGGGTGGAGGAGGTTGGAGGAGGAGGCTGGACACAGGGACAATGGCTGCCATCAGTGCTGAGGCTAGAGATTGCAGGGTTCGCTGAAGGACAGCCTGACCAGAATGAATGCCCTCCAGGAATGCATTACCGTGTTGCAACTCTCGCTCTACACCCTGGATGGCATTCACAATGGTAGACTGCCCAACAGTGAGTGACCTGAGGAGGTCAATGGCCTCCTCACTGAGGGCAGCAGGGGTGACTTGGGCAGGGCCTGAGGTGCCTGGGGCGAAGGTGATGCCCACCCTCCAGGGTGAGCGGGCACGGGGCGAACGCTGAGGGGCTGCTGGGAGGGCGGTGCTGGTAGGGGAAGTGGCGGCTGTACCTGTAGAAGTGGGGCACACAGATGGTGCCGCCACCACAAGGGAGCCCCCATCGGCGAACGAGTCTGTGTCGCTGCTTGGTGATCCGGTGGCCGATGTGAAGCTCCCGTCGCCCTCCGTCCCACTGGTGCATTCAGAGTCCGTGGTGTGGCCCTCCATGGCCATGTGGGATGCAGCTCCCTCGTGCTCCGGTGCCACTGTACCTCCGCCTGATGATGCTGATGTACAAAAGGGAGAGCAGAAAAAGGGTTGGGGAGACAGAAGAAAGAGAGTTTGAGTGCATGGCATACCGCTACCGTTGGCGGACAAGACAGACACAGCAGCCCCCTGCATTGCGCCGTGCTCCTGCCCTCTGCATATGCAATTTCTGGGATATGGCCTACATGGCAATGGTGGACATCTGCACACATGTATGCCACAGGGGCAACTATACCTGTACTTGGCACTCTGCTGAGGTGGGGTAGAGTGCCACATGGCCTGCATTACGGAGGGGCCTTGCCTACCGAACTCGCCCTGGCCTAGGGAAACCCACAGCCCACCTCCCCCACCCAGACACCTCCACTGCACGCAAGTCAGCAGAATGAGAGTGTACTCACCCCCTTGTGTCTGCTGTGATGCCCTCAAGCGCCCATCCAACTCTGGGTAGGCCACCGCCAGGATCCGGAACATCAGGGGCGTCATGGTGCGACGGGCACCCCTCCCACGTTGGGAGGCCATCCCCAGCTGAGCCTCCGCCATCTTCTTGCTGCAGCGGCGAATGTCCTCCCATCTTTTCTGGCAGTGGGTGCCCCGTCTCTGGTGGGCCCCCAGGGTCCAGACCTCCTTGGCGATGGCACGCCAGATGTCCCTCTACTGGTGGGCGCTGACCTACATGACATGCACAAGGAAAGAGGAACAGTCATTACCAACTGCACCGTCGATGTGAGTGGCCCCTTCCCTACTCTGGCCATGTGGCCCATTCATTCCCATGCATTAATGTTCTATGAACTCGGCCCCCTTCCCTCTTCCAACCAGCCCTCTTCACCCAAGCCTAGCCCATACAACGTGCTCCCTGTGTACTAACCTGTTGGTCTGGAGGACCGTAGAGTAGCGTGTACTGGGGGAGGACCCCGTCTACCAGTTTCTCCAACTCCTGTGCAGTGAAGGCAGGGGCCCTTTCCCCAGACGCAGCAGCCATCGTCGCTTCCAGACCGAGGTCACAGCAGCACTTGCAGTGTAGGTCCTCTCCTGTCGAAGGTCAGGTATCTAGTGATTGAACAGATAGAAAATGGCAGTGACGTCCGCGGCGGTGACGTCCGCGGCGGTGCGCATCATCACCGCCGGCGCACCTGTTCATTGGCTCCTAGGACCCATAGGGTCCTATGTCAACCAATGCAGCATTGCGCCGTGGTCTACGACCGCCAACTGCGATGGTGTGCAACGCCAGCGCAGTTACCCCACAATCCCATTGTCCCAGTTTAGAGGTCAGGCAGCCGCCATTTCAGGGGCCCACATGGCTTAATTTACCTCTGCGTCACACATAGCTAGGCCTACACTCAACACACATACAGGAAGGGTTTTGTGAGTGGTGTAGTCTTGTGTGTAACTGTGGGTACATACCTGGAGGAATAATGACTGATTCGTCGCTGTTGTCCTTCGTAGGCACCGTCAGCTGGGACATGTGAGAAGATGGCGGAATCCTCCGGTGTACCGCCCGCTGGTGGACCTGTTGACAATGGAAGAGCGACATGTCATCGACACCTACTGGTTTGACCGTGCCACAATCCAGGAACTATGTACCCAGTTGGAGCCAGACCTGATGTCACCAATCCACCATCCGACTGGAATCCCCCCTGACGTGCAGGTGCTGTCAGTGCTCCATTTCCTTGCTAGTGGGTCTTTTCAGACAACAGTGGCCATTGCATCAGGGATGTCCCAGCCTATGTTTTCCAACGTGCTGTCCAGAGTGTTGTCTGCCCTGCTGAAACACGTAAGGAGATACATAATTTTCCCTGAGGTGGCAGATTTGCCTACAGTTAAAGGTGACTTCTATGCCCTTGGACATATCCCCAGCGTCATAAGTGCCATTGATGGGACCCATGTAGCTCTGGTCCCCCCCCCCCCACAGGAGTGAACAGGTGTACAGGAACAGGAAGAGTTATCATTCTATGAATGTTCAGATGGTCTGTTTGGCAGACCAGTACATCTCGCAGGTAAATGCTATGTTCCCTGGCTCAGTGCATGATGCCTACATCCTGCGGAATAGCAGCATCCCAGATATGATGGGTCAACTCCAGAGGCACCGTTTATGGCTATTGGGGGACTCTGGTTACCCCAACCTGTCCTGGCTATTGACCCCAGTGAGGAATCCCAGGACCTGGGCAGAGGAACGGTACAATGAGGCCCTTGGGCGGACTAGGAGGGTGATCGAACGCACCTTCGGCCTCCTGAAGGCCAGGTTCAGGTGCCTCCATATGACAGGTGGTTTCCTATTCTACTCCCCGAAGAAGGAGTGCCAAATCATCATCGCCTGCTCGATGCTTCATAATTTGGCTTTGCGACGCCAGGTGCCTTTTCTGCAGGAGGATGATCCAGATGACGGTGTTGTAGCAGCAGTGGAGCCTGTGGAGCCTGTGGACAGTGATGAGGAGGAAGCTGAGGAAGAAGACAACGACAACAGGGAGTCAGTCATACAGCAATATTTCCAGTGACACACAGGTGAGAACATTTTCATTTTTACCATTACATTAACTTTCACACGTCTACCTCTATCCTGTATTTGGTAACTGAGTTGTACCTTTCCATTACGGTTTCACAGTTGTGGTTACCAATGTGTCATCTGCTTGCATCCTTCAAGGACTTGTGATGTGTGACATAGGTATGTTAGCTTTACAATAGGAAACGCATTATGACATTGTCATTGATAATACATATTTACTAAATCACAGACTGACTCCAGATTGTTTTGTGTTTCAAAGGTGTTTATTGAAGTGCCCAGAAATGGGGGGGGGGTTGTAAAATGAGGATGGGTGATGGCGGAGGAATGTCCATGGCAGAGTCCAGTCTATTAGTCTCACAGGTGCACTGCCCATCTGGGCATAGGAAGTGGAGCTGGGGCAGTTTAGGTACGGACAGGGTAACAAAGTGGGACAGTGGGAGGACAAACAGGGTGGTCTAATTTCCTGGCGGGGGTCTTGCCATCTTGCTCTGTCCTGTTCCTGGATCTCAGGGACCGCTTGCGTGGTGGTTGTCCATCTGCAGGGGGTGGGGTGCTGGTGTGGTGGTCCTGTGGCGGGGCGTCCTGTCCACTAGCGCCGGCGGAGGTGGTGGGCATTTCATCGTCCTGGCTAGTGTCAGGGGCCCCTTGGAGTGCCACGGTGTCCCTCAAGGTCTGCTGTATGTCCTTCAGCACCCCTATGATGGTGCCCAGGGTGGAGCTGATGGTCCTGAGCTCCTCCCTGAACCCCAAATACTGGTCCTCCCGCAGGCGCAGGGTCTCCTGCAACTTGTCCAGGACCGTTGCCATCGTCTCCTGGGAGTGGTGGTATGCTCCCATGATGGAGGATAGGGCCTCGTGAAGAGTTGGTTCCCTTGGCCTGTACGCCCCGTCGCACAGCAGCCCTCCCAGTTCCCCTGTGTTCCTGTGCCTCCGTCCCCTGGACCGTGCTCCCACTACCACTGCCCCCAGGTCCCTGTTGTTGTTGGGGTGGTGGGTTCTCCTGGGTTCCCTGTAGTGGTGGACACACCGCTGATTGACCTGTCCTGGGTACGGAGGTTTGGGCCCGCTGGGTGGGTGCTGTGCTGGTGTTACCAGAGGGTGGAAGGTCGGTGTTGGGCTGTGCAAGGGGAACCGACTGTCCCGAGGCCCACGATGGTCCGGGCTGGTCATCAGGATCCAGTAGGGCAGAGCTGCTATCGTCACTGTGGGCCTCTTCTGGGGGAGGAGTGGTGTTGTCTGGACCCTCTGGTGTGGTGACGGTCCTTCGGGTTCCTGCAGGGGCATAAGAGCATGATTATTGCATGTGTGTGTAATGGTGTGCAATGGGTGGGTGAGCGTGTACCCCAGTGCAAGCATTCCTATGTGGGAGCTTGTGTGATGGTGGTTTAGGGAGTTGTAATGGTATGTGCAGTGGGCATGCTTTAGTGCTGGGTGTCCATGCTTAGTTTTATCATGCAGGGCTTGGTGTTGGGATGGGTGGTTTGTGTTATGAGTACATTAGTGAGGAGTTGTAGTGATAGGGGAGGGGGTGAGGGTGGGGGTGTGTGAGAGCATGCAGGTAGGGTGGGGGATATGATAGTTAAGATTTGACTTACCAGTGTCCCATCCTCCACTGACTCCTCCGAGGCCCTCAGGATGCATGATGGTCAAGACTTGCTCCTCCCATGTTGTTAGTTGTGGGGGAGAAGGTGGGGGTCTGCCGCCAGTCCGCTGAACCGCGATGTTGTGCCTGGAGACCGTTGAACGCACCTTCCCCCGTAGGTCATTCCACCTCTTCCTGATGTCCTCCCTATTTCTTGGGTGCTGTCCCAAGGCGTTGACCCTGTCCACGATTCTTCGCCGTAGCTCCATCTTCCTGGCTATGGAGGTGTGCTGTACCTGTGAGCCAAATAGCTGTGGCTCTACCCGGATGATTTCCTCCACCATGACCCTGAGCTCCTCTTTGGAGAAGCGGGGGTGTCTTTGGCGTCACATGGGGTGGTGTGTGTGATGTGTGGGGCGGTGTGAGTGTTGGTGTGTGTGGTGATGTGTAGTGGTGTGTGGTGTTTTGTGCGTGGATGTGGTGTGGGTGATGGTGTTGTGTGCCTCTGTATGGTGGTGTTGTCTTGGCTGTGCTGTCTCTCTGGCCTTCGTCTCGAAATTGTGGTCGTAGGGATTTGTGGGTGATGTGGGTGTGTGCTTTATATTGTGTTGGGTGTGTGGGAGTGGTGTGTGTATGTGTATCAGGTGTGTGTATTTTGAATTGTCCAATGTGGCGATGTTTTGGAGATGTGTGTGTATTTTGAGCGCGGCGGTGTGTACCGCCAATGGAATACCGCGGTTGAAAGACCGCTGCGTGGATTCATGGGTCGTAATAGCATGGGCGTGTTTCTGTTGGCGTGGAGTTGGATGTTTTGTTTTCGTCAGTTTAACACTGACCTTTGGTGTGGTGGAGTTGTGTGGGTGTCTGAATTTCGGCAGATTCCGAGATGTGTGTCACAATAGCTGTGGCGGACTACCGCCGCCGCTGCGGTGTATTGGCAGTCTTCTGCATGGCGGTAAGCGACTTTTACCGCCAATGTTGTAATGACCCCCTAAGTGTGCATAGTTCCTGAACTTTTTGATGTGATACTAGCACTACCTCAAGAATCTGATCTTCCGGATATGTTAATAACAGGGGATACTAATATGGAGTTAATGTATCATTTTAAGCATGAGGATCAGATTATTCAGCAAGTCCATAGGTGGTCAGTGCCCCCACAAGCCATAAGACTCTCCAATAAAAGGACAAAGGACTCTATGGCAAGAACTTTAGTAAAGGATTTGGACTCAGATTTAGGAAGGCCTAGCTCCTTCTTGTGCCACCTTAGCATCATTTTTATGATGCTAATGTGGCTCAACAAGGTCAAATTCGCTGTGCCAGATTTACAATGTGGTGCAATGCATCCATTGCACCACTTCGTAACCCTTTGCGCCACCTTATGCCTGCACCAGACAAAATGTATGCAAGGGGGGCGTTCCTCAGTTAGAGGGACCACACAAATGGGGCAATGGAATCAATGAGATTCCACTCCGCGGTATTTAGCATCTATTTTTAATGACTGCACAGAGCAGGCATTAAAAGGGGGCACACGATTATTCTTAATGGGCTTCTACCTACTTTGCAGGATTAGCAACAAAATTTATGGCGCTAATCCTGCAATGTACAACAATAGCGTAAAAAAATGATGATGCTATTGTCGCTAACATGTGCCATGGTGCGCCGTATGTTAAACACTGCGCACATATGGTGGCGTTGGGGGGGCACTAAGGGGTGCAAGAAAGGTGACGCTGCATGTAATGCAGTGCCACTTTTCTTAAATTTGGGCCTTGGAGTCTTAAGGTGTCTGAGTCCTAAACTTAATGTATCAATCAGATAATCCATCGGAGTGGACCTATCACTTGGCTACAGCCCACTGTATAATAGATTATACAGCAGTTATCCTTTCACTATTGGGTAGTGTAATATATTTTAATATTAGAAAGTCAGATTGTACTGATTATGGGCAGCAAAGGATTGTGATCTCAGCTTGGCTAAAGCATCATATTATAGCTCCACTCATGCCCGAGGTATACAGCACAATAAATTATTGTAGACTCATCTGATCAGACAAGTTAAAAAATCAAAGTAAAGAGCTAGCAGAATATTTAGTAACAGAGGCTTTGGGTGGTGAATGCACTAATCTTGTTAAGCAGTGGACTACATTTTTGGGACAAATAATGGCTAACCAGCTAGGAAATAGGTCCCATAAGATTCACCGAGGAAGGGCAGCTTATGAAAACAAATGTAGGTTTAAAATTGTCAATTACTTTGTTGCATTAAGAAAGGAGTGCAATTGATTTCATAAAATGTTTAGGAAAACATCACTCAATAGAGAGCTGATTTGTGCCCTTGTAAAGTTAAATAGGTGCTTTAGAAAATTAGGGGCATATTTATAGGCCCCTAGTGCTACCCTGCACCACATTAACAACATTTATTTTGATTTTAAGTGGCCCAACGAGGCCAAAATCCCCACACCATATTTACAGGGTGGCGCAATGCATGCATTGCGCCACCCTATAACCCTTTGCAATGCATTATGCCTCCGCCAGGCATAATGTATGCAAATGGGGCACTCCCCCGTTAGGGGAGCCAGCAAACTGGTGCAAGGAAATCTATGGGATTTATTATGACAATTTCAAGAGCACGCATTAAAAGAGGGCTTCCATTCTTTAGAATGGGCTCCTTTGTACTCTGCAGAAGTAGTGCCAACAGTTTGGCGCTACTTCTGCAGAGTACATCAAAAGATTAATGAAAAATGACTTTATTTCCCCTTACCCTGCACCATGGGGCACACATGGAGGCAGTAGGGGGGTGCTAAACGGCACAGAGAAAGTGGTGCTGCACTCAGTGTAGCACCACTTTCCATAAATCTGCCCCTTAGTGTGGGAGGAAAAAAGAAAAGTAAAAGGTCATTTCTGGGCAAAAATGCTATACCTGTTGAAACAATAGAATTCAAGGCAGTTTTGGAAGGTAATAAATAACTTAATTTGTGCTGCAGCCCCCATATTTAGCTCAAATGTACCAGATCAGACGTGGGTGAACTACATGAAGGAGAAATTTAATATACCCCAATAGAAATGGAGGGAGACAATCTCATATACTGTAATAGTAGTGAAGGTAGGCTGGCGGACAGTTTTGTTATCACTGGCTTTTTTCAGAGACAGTTAAAATGTTGCTAAGTTCAAAGCAGGATGGTGTCCCGGGTCCAAATGGGTTACCCCAAGTTCTTTTTAAATCTAACAAAGCATTTTGGGTCCCAATATTAACATCATTCTATAATTGTGCATTACAGCAGAAGATAGTCCAAGTTTCATGGCAGGGAACGATAATAAACCTGATATTTAACAAAGAAAATAGGTACCAACCTGAAAATTACCATCTGATGACACTTCAAGATGTCGAGGCTAAATATTTTGTCAGTTTGTTTTCAGGAGAGTTACTCGGTTGGACTGCTGATAATAAAAGTGTACCATTAAATCAAACGGGCTTTACACAAGGGGTGGGAAGTGAGATTAGTTTATTGCCTCTGTTCTTGTAAATGGATAAGCAAATTCTTAAGAAACAACCAATGTATTTATGTTTTGTCAATTTTAAGTCGACTTTTGATTTTGTGAATCGGAAACTGCTTTGGAAAAAAACGTTTATCCTTGGGAATTTCCACGGGATTTATTAAAGCAATCCAGCTTCTTTATGCAGTTACCTGGGTTAGGATTCGAGTAGGGGATTGAACCATTTTATCTAGGAAACTTTATACTTCAAATGGTCTAGAACAAGGTTGTGTTTAGGCGCCCTATTTATTTAATTTGTCGAGTGAACGTCTTGCTGTAAATTCACATGCACCCAGAGTAGGGCCTATGCCTATTTCTAATCTGCTCTGTGCAGATGATGTCATTCTTATTAGCCAAACAAAGGTTGGCCTACAACGGTTTATGGGGAAGTTATCTGACTTTTCTCATAAAAATGGGGTGGTAGTCAAACTAAGTAAGATGAAGCTAATGGAATGCGCACGAAGATTTCATAATAATTTTAAATGGTATTTAAATGAAGAACAAGTGGAGCAAGTTTGGTCTTATATATATTTGGGAGTTCTTTTCGATGATCGTGGAAGCTTTCTTCAACAAAGGAAAGAGCTAAAGAGAAAAAGCATGCCATTGGCCTTGGCGTTTCTTCCCTACACCATTGTTCTCCCCTTAATTGAACTGACTTCTAAGAAGCAGCCCAGCTTGGTTATCTGGCTAGATGCTTGTAAGAAAGTTTTTGATTCGTTTAAGGAAGCCATGTGGACAGAACCTGTGCGTAGGGCCCCTCATTACTCCAAGGAATTCATTGTGCAGATGGACAATTCGTAGCATGGAACTGGGGCAGTCTTAGCACAGCTGAATGATGAGGGCCTAGACCAACCGGTAGCCTTCATTAGCAGGAGGTTACTTCCACAGGAACAGAGGTTGAGTGTCGTGGAAAGAGAAGCATTTGTTGTGGTCCGGGCACTGAAGAAGCTGAAACCATACCTTTTTGGGACTCAGTTCTGGTTTCTGACCCACCATAGGCCCCTCAGATGGCTCATGTAAATGAGGGGTGAAAAGCCTAAATTCTTGGGGAGGTCCATCTTTCTACAGGGAATGGGCTTTATGGTGGGGCATCACCCGGGGATTGACCACACAAGTGCTGATGTTCTCTCCAGATTCTTCCACCTTAGTGAAGAGAGCTCCCAAGAGGTTGGGTAGCTCTCCCCAGTTTTATCTGGGGGAGCATGTTAGACCTGATAGCCTTACAGTGGTCTCCCCCCAACTTTTTGCCTTCTTCCCTCAATTTTTACTGAGCTCCTCCTTGCTGGTTTTAAGACTCTGCATACTTTGTCACGTCTGACCAGTGCTCACTCCCCTAAACATGGTAACATTGGCTCCTACCTTATTGGCATATTTAGTTTACCTACCGGTCCTTAGTAAAGTGCACTATTTGTGCCCAGGGTCTGTAATTTAAATGCTACGAGTGGGCCTGCAGCACCGATTGTGCAGTAAGTAGCCCCTTAACCATGTCTCAGGCCTGCCATTGCAAGGCCTGTGTGTGCAGTTTCACTGCTACTATGACTTGGAATTTAAAACAACTTGCCAACCCTTAAACTCCCCTTTTATTATATATAAGTCACCCCTAAGATAGTGCTGAGTAGTGCAGGGTGCTATGTAACTAAAAGGCAGGACATGTACTTGTAAGTTTCAGATGTCCTGGTAGTGAAAAACTCCCAAAGTTGTTTTTCACTATTGTAAAGCCTGCTCCTCTCATAGGCCAGTATTGGAAAATCCTTTATATACATTTAAATGGTAATTTCTGATCTGAAATGAGTGGCATTGTCATTTTTATTATGTTTGAAATGGCAGTGAGAAATCTTGATTACTGGTGAAGTTGGATTTAACATTACTATTTTAGAAGTCCCACTTTTAGAAAGTCTGAACTTACTGCTCTCTGTGCCTTACAGCCTGTTTCCAATCCACATCTGGTCTGTGCTGGTTGTAAGCTCCCCATCTGCATTCCACCCAGACAGCCATAAACACGACACTCAGCTGCATCTGCATTCATCTGCATACTGATGCATCTTCCTGGGCACGAAAGGGGGAGAGACTCTTGCTTACACTTCAAATTATAGTGGCTTGACCCCACACAAAGGACAGATCTCCTGGAAGATAGGTCTAGGTTGAAAGAGGAACTGGTGCACTTCAAAACAACTCTTTGAAGTCTCCTCCACTTCAAAGGCACATTTGGGTATAGAAAATGGGTCTGTGACCCCCTAAAATAGGACACTTCTGGACCCTCAACTGGTCTCTGTCAGAAGGACTGCAGGGCTGCTTAAAGAACTTAACTGGACGGCTTTCCTGGAAGGACTGCTCTTCTTCTTCTTGCCCTGCTGCCTGCTGCTCCCTGACTATGCTGGAAGGACTTTGCCTCCCACCACAAGTTATCTCCAAGGGCTTGTCAACTTGCCTCCTGTTAAAAAGTCTCAGGGTCATGAAAGACTTCACCTAAAAGAGAAAATCCATGCCTCAATGCACAGCGCCAGAAAAAATCAAGACAACACCTGCAGAATCTGAGCAGTGTCTGTCTTGCGCCTGAAAAATCGATGCAGCGCCTGCAGAATCAATGCAGCACCTGTTTCACCACGGTTCCATCATCACAGCACATCTGGATTTTCCACACATTGTCCCTGGGCGTTATTTTGTCATCAACCCTGCACTGCAGTAAGGAACTGAGACTGCGTGTCCGGAAAATCAATGCATCACTCTTCCAGAAAGAAAAGAATTTGACGCATCGCTTTCCCTGCCATTAAGAAACAAACACATCGTCTTACCTGCAAGGGAAGAATCAACACAGTACCTCCCCTACACAGTAAGGAATGGACGCATCACTTTGCTTTTCCGGCACCTCATCTGTGGCCCGCATCGTCTTTGTTTGTGACGCATCCTAGGTATTTTGTGCTAAAACGATACATCCATTGATTCCTATGGATTAAAACTTACGTAAACATCTTACAAGTGATATCTTGGCCTTTGTATATTGGACCTTTGTTGTTTGGTTCTTGTTTTATTCAGATAACTATTATATATTTTTCTAAACTGGTGGTTAGTATTTTATACAGTGTTTTCACAGTGTTACTGTATGAGTTATTGCACTACTACAATAAACATTATCTTCTAAGTTAAGCTTGCCTGCTTTGTGCCAAGCTACCGGAGGGTAAGCACCGGATAATTTAGGTTGGTTGTGACTAACCCTTACTAGGACTGTAGTCCCTACTTGGCAAGGGTACATACCTCTGCCAACTATAGACCCAATTTCTAACACAAACCTAACATCCTTTGTCACCCTGACCATTTGTCAATCTTTAAATCAGGCACTAAGGGACTTATTTAGAATCCAGCTGATGGAATACTCTATCTAAATATGGAGCATAGCTTGTGTGGCCTACTAAATGTGCTTTAGGCTGTAATGCACCTGTAATACACAGATGAGACACCCCCCACATTTGTGAAAGAGTACTCTGTATGACAAACTCTAAGTAAGGCCATATATCGGGCGGATGGGATATCCACTGTTTTTGGCAGATGTTCTGCATCAGAGCAGATCTGTGATCTGTGAGTGGTGGACTTTGGAGTAGGGGAAGGCAGAGGAGCGCAAAGGAGCAGCACAGAGGAGCACTGCGGTTGCGGCAGGGGTTGTGGCAGAAATGTGTATTGAAATTTCTCTCGCCGTACTCTACATACCGCCCATTGCCCCCCACATACCACATACCACGGCCCACAACCCCTGGAGTAGCCATGTCTGCCCAGTGACAGTAACAGAGTGAGGCTGGACCATGGCAGGACTGCAACAGGCCAGGAGAGAGTCTTCAGAGGCCACGTAGCAGCAGGAGAAGTCAGGCGTGCTAGTCGGGCGTGCTGGTCGGCACAAGGTTAGGGCTTCAGCTCTGGTAAGGCCCCTTGGCTGTCGCCCCTGCTCTACCTCTAGCTTCTTTCCTTGCTGAAGGAGTGGCGTTTTGTGTGTTCCCTTTGCTAAACGAGTGTTGTTTCATGTATACCTGAGTTCAGAGGCCTGGGGCAATTACTGTCTGCTAGCTAACACCAGCAGATAATGTCAGGAGCAACCAGGAGGCATGTGCTATGTGCGTAACCCAACTTGATGCTGCTAAGGAGCTTGTGCATAGTTACATGGCTATTCAGCTATATTGTCCTTCTATTTTAAAGACATGCAAAACTCACTTGAACATATGTACAAGCCCAGAAAGCCCAGAAAAGCGATATGAGGGATGGTCTTTTATTTATATTTTATTTGCAGTGTCTGGCTCTCCTGCCAAGCTATGTTTAATGCTTTGGGACAACTTGGTGTAAAGACCGGTGGTAGAAAAAAATTGGCATAAAGTCTTGAAGACAGCTGCAAGAAGGTCTTTAGTCAGCTACTACTGACTCTGATAACATTGTTGCCACTAAGGTCATTGTGGTCTACTGGCTGTGGATTGCCTTTGGGTATCCAGTGGCGGGAGGTGAGAACGCAGAGGGCGTAGCTGACTACCACAGAGAATGAGCCCTGCAGATCTCGCAGAAGCGGCCCAGCTAGAGCTGGATGCGGCTTGGAAGAGTCTGCAGTGTGCCTCACTCAGATCCCGTGCCAAGACGCAGTGTGCCCAGTTTTAAATACAACCTACAACTGACATTTTTATCTATTATCTACAATTTACTTTAATGACTTCACAATTTGTATTAAATGTGAAACAGATACCTATAAGTTTATAAATTGTATAAAACCGTATAAAACTCAGATAAAAATCAAAGTATAATTCCCATATAGCAACTATAAAGTACTGATGTGATTAAGGGCCCTTTGAGGAGCTGATAATTTATCTTGAATCTGCCTGTAATCTGCCCTCTATTTTGTATTACACATTTATAACCATCTGGATCCTGAAATCTGGACCAGCTGTATCATTGTGTAGAGTAGCCCAGAATTCATTAGGTGAGTGCAGTTGTGTCTTTGAGCTGGCCACATAGTACGCCTAGTGCAGAGCGAAGAAGTGTTTTTTTTTTTTTTAGACCCATAATGACGTTGGGCCTGTAAAACAAATCCCTACAAGGACAAATAAGAGAAGAAGGTTACAGGTGGGGCAAAAAGTTAATATGGTAAAGGCAAAATCTTGGAAAGATAATATATCCCTAATTTTGCCTGTGGCCTGGATATTTGAGCAAGTTCTAAAAGTTCCAGAAAAGTTTGACTTTCTTAAGGACCCAGTAGAAATTATCTTCTCCACCCCTCAGGATGCAAATCTACTTACTGCACCTGTTACACCAATAACTTCTAGCTCTGCACAATCTCAGGAACCAAGGGATGATTTGCGACAGGATACGATTAAAACCATCTTACAAAATACTTCAAAAAATAGCTCAATCAATCAAGAAGTTGAAAATGAAGATAATGAAGTGTGAAGTCAGTGTGGGGCCCTGTTAGTGGTTTGGACCTTTTGGCAGTGATGCCTGAGTCTCCCTTATTACAAAATTTTGAAAACGGGAACACAGCCCCAGTGCTGAAAATGCGTTTCCTATACCACTGAAAGTGAATGTGGAGATCGATAATAGGACAAGGAAATTAATGAGACCCTTGCTTCCAGTTGATATAATTGAGATACTAACAGATAACACTGAGCAAGTATTAATAACTTCAGAAATGCGTAAGGAGCCCTCTCAATGATACAACGTCAGCAAGTAAAACAGGTTCAACAGGTGCAACAGAATGCCCAGTATGAGGGAATTGAGCAAAAAAACAGAGACACCATCAGTCGTCGATATTGCATTCGTGTGGGATCTTTTTTTTAGATCATCGCAATTGTTTAGTGAGGCTTTAACATATCAATCGAATAAAATTGATGTTCAAATTGATCTTTTGAATCTAATGGCAACTTCAATTTCAGGTATCAACCAGAAGTTTGTGGAACTTAATGGTTTGATCACTTGTGCACAAATTATGGCAGCATCATCAAATATTGAGTGTTTGTGTGTTCCTGTTGTTAGTAAATTGGAATCATTACTTGGGGTTTTAACTTCCATAATAGAGGATATAAAAGGGATTTATGTAGCCCCAAGTTTAGAATCACAATGGGAAGTGAAACAGTGTGGTTCCCTCGAGCAGGAGGGCACACAAGCTTCTGGACGGAATGAACAGATATATTTTAAGGATAAAAAAGAATGTGAACCCATTAATACTAAAGGTGAAACTAAGTGTAATACCATGAAAGGGAAAGTGGTTTTGAAAGATAAAGATGAACCTGCAGTGGGCGCTGAGCAAAGAGTTCATGGTTTGGAAATACAATCTGAAAATCAATCATAACAGCTGGGAATGACTAAAGGAAGGCTAGGAACAAGCATCTAACAAGTCTTGCTAAGTTGGAGGAACTTAATACATGGAAGAACAGAAAAAAAGTTGTGAGATGTCACCTGTAGTAGAGCAACCTGAGGCAGCAACTACCACGTTCTTTTCAATTTTTAACAAAATTCTTAAGGGTTGCACAAAAAAGACTTCTGATGTTGAGATAACAACGGTTGACAATCCTCAAATAAAAACAATGAAAGTTGGTGACTCATGACCAATTTCATACCAGAAGGATAGAAAGAGCATAGGTACTCCACATGGGATTCATATTTCGGATAATAAGTTTAGAGAACACAGGAATCAGAAGCAATTAGTAGTGCTGCAGTCCCTCAGAGTGGAGATGATATTGATGATATATGGCAGGGAGTCTGTGAGGGGGACAGTAAAGAATTAAGAGAACAACCATCAGAAGTGAAAGTAGTGATCAAAAACGTTCCTAAAAATACTCCTAAAAATGCTCCACAGTCTTATAGCGGAAGCAATCAGCATGCAACATATTGAGCGTTGGAGTACACTGTGGCTGGGTAGAGGCAAAACACTGCAGGCATGGGACCTATATGTACGAAAAAAACAACTGCAAGAAAGGAGGACCGGGACACTCCTCTTCAACCATGGACATCATTGAGTAAATTAATTTGTACCCCATATATAAATTGAGAGGCCCACATGACAAGCTGAGGTAATATATTGAATCTGTTGCATGCAATTCCATTAGTGTCTAAATTAACCATGAGTGATATAGTATCAATTGAGTTCCTTGATTCAGCGGGGGGAAGGGCTCAGGAATCTACTTTGGTTTCTTTGCAAAATAAGTCAATGGTTCAGCTATTAATGAAAGAAAAAGATATATTGGCGGGTTGGGGAATTGAGTTAAGTCAACCCCCAAAGGATCTGTACTCTGTGCCCTTTGTGTTGACAGAGTTAAAATCAACTGAAAGTTTACTCGTCAGGGGGGATCCAGCCATACTCAGCCCTGAGGTCTGCAAGTGCTAAGATAGAGACATCTGATGAATCTCACCTCCCTGTAAATCCAGTTAATAATATAAGGGGTATTCAAGTAAATGTGAAGGGTATGCATAATGCATGATCTGATAAAGGCAATGTTAGTAACACAAGTTATGATGTGTTAACCATTTTTTCATGGAATATTAAAGGTGTACAAATTAAACTGGGGAAGAAAGCTATTGCTCATTTGTTAGAAGGATATCAGCAAATATGACTCCAAGAAACATGGGCTCTTGAAGGTTTTGATTTAGCGGGTTATGAGGGCTTCTTTAGAACAGCAGTTAAAATGAAAAATCAGGGGCGCCCAAAGGGAGGGTTAGGAATTTTTGTTGAAATTGCATTGAAGGTCAAAGTTGCTCAGGTGGAATTAGGAAATAGTAATATTCTAGTGATGAAATAAAAAAATTAGACAAAAGATTGTAAAACTCCACTATATATAATACACATTTATATACCTCCAAATATAAAAATTAAGGGGGTCATTACATCCCTGGCGGACGGTGTTAAAGCTGCAGTAATACCGCAAACAGGGCGGCGGAGAAAAAAAGAGAATTATGACCCAGGCGGAAACCGCCAACAAAGACAGCCACTTTAACACACCGCCCGCCACGGCGGTACAGACAAGCAGCGCGGCGGTCACCGCCAACAGACAGGCGGAAGACAATGTACCGCCCATAGTATCACAACCCGCCAATCCGCCACCTTTTCCGGGGTGGATTCACCGTGGATAAAAACACATCGGAAACAGCTTTTGCAATGGGAAAACGCTCACCTGAACACATCCCACGAGGAACGAGGACTCCATGGACCCGGAACTCCAAATACTCCCTGCCCTTGTCTTTCTGCTCCTCTACGACCACCATCTACGTAGGCGCCGAAGACAACGGTGAGTACTGCACCTACGACATGGGGGAGTGGGGAGGCAAAAGTTAGGGGGATACCCACCAAACACCCCCACCGCTACCCTCGCATATTACAACATACACACAAATGCATCCACAAAAATCACGGTAACAACCCACAATCCCCCCGGACAAAGCGAAATCCGTTCAAACATTGTAATGTTGCAATATACATGTCTTTCAAAAATATACAGATATACGAAATTCAGTCAGAAATATATACATTACGAGAAGTAGTGCAGATATGTACATAACAATGTCCGTGCACCAACAGTCCAAAAATGCATGGGCGAGGCCCACAAAAGATACCTGACCACATTCGGAGAGAACACTGCCGGGGCATCAGATAGAAATACTACAGGCACCTCATGGGGAAGGGAAGGGGGGGCACCTCAGCCGGATTACTGTAAAGCCAGATCCACGACAGGGCTCCATGCCCATTGATGTATCCTGGGGAGTGCAAAGCCACAGCCTCTCAAGTCTCTACAGTGGGTGGGTTGCCCACTGTGCCATCCTGGGGAGTGCAAAGCCACAGTCTCTCAAGTCTCTACAGTGGGTGGGGTGCCCACCGTGCCATCCTGGGGAATGCAAAGCCACAGTCTCTCAAGTCGATAACATTCTCCACTGGTTCTGGGGGGGACTGGTGCCCAGAGTGCTTCATCCTGTGCAGGACTGAGGTAGTGGATGCATGTCTCCACTGGTTCTGGAGGGGAACTGGTGCCCAGACTGGATGAGTCTCCCCGTGAAAGTTCCATTCCTGTCACTGTCCCAGCTGCACATGGGATAAGGAGGCCTGATCTGGTGGTCTATTCATTCCTACCCGGTGCTTGCCCTGTTCAGCGGTCTTCACCATGGCGGTCTTTGCCCTGTTCAGCGGTATTCACCATGGAGGTCTCTGGACTGTTCAGCGGTGCTTTGCCATGGCGGTCTCTGGACTGTTCAGCGGTGCTTTGCCATGGCGGTTCTGGACTGTTCAGCTGTGCTTTACCATGGCGGTCTTTGCCCTGTTCAGCGGTGCTTTGCCATGGCGGTTCTGGACTGTTCAGAGGTGCTTTGCCATGGCGGTCTTTGCCCTGTTCAGCAGTGCTCTGCCATGGCGGTGCTGGACTGTTCAGCTGTGCTTTGCCATGGCAGTTCTGGACTGTTCAGCTGTGCTTTGCCATGGCGGTTCTGGTACGGACATTGGTGTGTGGCATGACGTTCCCTACACTGGGCATTGGTGTGTGGCATGACGTTCCATCATAGCCCACCTGGGCTGTGGCAGCCGGGGCCCTCCTGGGCACTGACTCCGGTGGTGGCGGTGGTCTCCTGACCAGTGACGATACTTGGGCCCTCCTGGGCTGTGACTCTGGCGGTGGTCTCCTGACCAGTGTTGGGCCCTCCTGGGCTGTGACTCTGGCGATGGTCTCCTGACCAGTGATGATACTTGGGCCCTCCTGGGCTGTGACTCTGGCAGTGGTCTCCTGACCAGTGACGATACTTGGGCCCTCCTGGGCTGTGACTATGGCGGTGGTCTCCTGACCAGTGACGATACTTGGGCCCTCCTGGGCAATGACTCCGGCGGTGGTCTCCTGACCAGTGACGATACTTGGGCCCTCCTGGGCACTGACTCTGGCGGTGGCGGGGGTCTCCTGACCAGTGACGACGGTGCAAGCGGTTGTGTCTCGACCGCCGGGAATGATGGCACACTTCTCTGCCATGACACTCACAACAGGCTGGGCAGACTTCCTCTGGCCCTTCCCCACCTTTGGTGGAGTCACAGCTGACTCTCCAATCCCCTTGGAACCCATGTCAGTTGTTTTCCCACCAGGAGTCTTCACACGGTCCCGTCGTCCACTCTCCAATTTTAGAGCCTTTACAGGGGGTGGGCTGCCAGTGCCTTGGCTCCGGGTCACACTGCCTGCCCTGGTGGCCGGTGCACTCCACAAACCTTGAACAGGCACCACTGGTATTGGAGGCTTTTTGGCTGAGGTGCTACGACGGGACTGATGAATTGGAGGGGGGGTGGGGGCAAAAAGGTCAGCTTTACAGAGGGACAGTTTCTGACGTACACTGGGATGGGTAGTTGGAGGGGGTCTGGGAGTGGAGGAAGAGGAGGTGATTGTCAGAGGTGTCACTTTAGGTGTTTTGGGTGCAGGTGCAGGTACTGGAGGCTGTCGTGAGGTGGATGGATGTTGGGTGTGTGGTTGCTGCCGTTTGTGTACTTTGGGAGGGGGCGTCACAGACACACTGGGAGAGGACACAGGGGACGTGTAAATGGCAGTGGAGGTGGTGAGTGCAGGTGAGCGGCTTGGGGTGCTGGGACTCCTTGTGCGATTCATGGTGCCTGTAGATGCGGTGCATGCAGGTGTGTGAGTAGACGAGACTGGGAGGGAGAAGGGAGAAGAGGAGGAGGGGGACACAGTGGAGGCAGTGGATGTTGCTTTGTCTGTACATGGGTGAGGCTTGCGTGAGTGCCTGTGGGTTGTGTGGTGCCTATGTTTGCTTGAGCTACTTGTGTGTGCTGACTTGTGTGCATGCTGGTCTGTAGGTGTGCTTGGGATGGGCTGGGGTACAGGAGATTGGGTCTGGGTGGAGGAGGTTGGAGGAGGAGGCTGGACACAGGGACAATGGCTGCCATCAGTGCTGAGGCCAGAGATTGCATGGTTCGCTGAAGGACAGCCTGACCAGAATGAATGCCCTCCAGGAATGCATTACCGTGTTGCAACTCTCGCTCTACACCCTGGATGGCATTCACAATGGTAGACTGCCCAACAGTGAGTGACCTGAGGAGGTCAATGGCCTCCTCACTGAGGGCAGCAGGGGTGACTTGGGCAGGGCCTGAGGTGCCTGGGGCGAAGGTGATGCCCACCCTCCAGGGTGAGCGGGCACGGGGCGAACGCTGAGGGGCTGCTGGGAGGGCGGTGCTGGTAGGGGAAGTGGCGGCTGTACCTGTAGAAGTGGGGCACACAGATGGTGCCGCCACCACAAGGGAGCCCCCATCGGCGAACGAGTCTGTGTCGCTGCTTGGTGATCCGGTGGCCGACGTGAAGCTCCCGTCGCCCTCCGTCCCACTGGTGCATTCAGAGTCCGTGGTGTGGCCCTCCATGGCCATGTGGGATGCAGCTCCCTCGTGCTCCGGTGCCACTGTACCTCCGCCTGATGATGCTGATGTACAAAAGGGAGAGCAGAAAAAGGGTTGGGGAGACAGAAGAAAGAGAGTTTGAGTGCATGGCATACCGCTACCGTTGGCGGACAAGACAGACACAGCAGCCCCCTGCATTGCGCCGTGCTCCTGCCCTCTGCATATGCAATTTCTGGGATATGGCCTACATGGCAATGGTGGACATCTGCACACATGTATGCCACAGGGGCAACTATACCTGTACTTGGCACTCTGCTGAGGTGGGGTAGAGTGCCACATGGCCTGCATTACGGAGGGGCCTTGCCTACCGAACTCGCCCTGGCCTAGGGAAACCCACAGCCCACCTCCCCCACCCAGACACCTCCACTGCACGCAAGTCAGCAGAATGAGAGTGTACTCACCCCCTTGTGTCTGCTGTGATGCCCTCAAGCGCCCATCCAACTCTGGGTAGGCCACCGCCAGGATCCGGAACATTAGGGCGTCATGGTGCGACGGGCACCCCTCCCACGTTGGGAGGCCATCCCCAGCTGAGCCTCCGCCATCTTCTTGCTGCAGCGGCGAATGTCCTCCCATCTTTTCTGGCAGTGGGTGCCCCGTCTCTGGTGGGCCCCCAGGGTCCAGACCTCCTTGGCGATGGCACGCCAGATGTCCCTCTACTGGTGGGCGCTGACCTACATGACATGCACAAGGAAAGAGGAACAGTCATTACCAACTGCACCGTCGATGTGAGTGGCCCCTTCCCTACTCTGGCCATGTGGCCCATTCATTCCCATGCATTAATGTTCTATGAACTCGGCCCCCTTCCCTCTTCCAACCAGCCCTCTTCACCCAAGCCTAGCCCATACAACGTGCTCCCTGTGTACTAACCTGTTGGTCTGGAGGACCGTAGAGTAGCGTGTACTGGGGGAGGACCCCGTCTACCAGTTTCTCCAACTCCTGTGCAGTGAAGGCAGGGGCCCTTTCCCCAGACGCAGCAGCCATCGTCGCTTCCAGACCGAGGTCACAGCAGCACTTGCAGTGTAGGTCCTCTCCTGTCGAAGGTCAGGTATCTAGTGATTGAACAGATAGAAAATGGCAGTGACGTCCGCGGCGGTGACGTCCGCGGCGGTGCGCATCATCACCGCCGGCGCACCTGTTCATTGGCTCCTAGGACCCATAGGGTCCTATGTCAACCAATGCAGCATTGCGCCGTGGTCTACGACCGCCAACTGCGATGGTGTGCAACGCCAGCGCAGTTACCCCACAATCCCATTGTCCCAGTTTAGAGGTCAGGCAGCTGCCATTTCAGGGGCCCACATGGCTTAATTTACCTCTGCGTCACACATAGCTAGGCCTACACTCAACACACATACAGGAAGGGTTTTGTGAGTGGTGTAGTCTTGTGTGTAACTGTGGGTACATACCTGGAGGAATAATGACTGATTCGTCGCTGTTGTCCTTCGTAGGCACCGTCAGCTGGGACATGTGAGAAGATGGCGGAATCCTCCGGTGTACCGCCCGCTGGTGGACCTGTTGACAATGGAAGAGCGACATGTCATCGACACCTACTGGTTTGACCGTGCCACAATCCAGGAACTATGTACCCAGTTGGAGCCAGACCTGATGTCACCAATCCACCATCCGACTGGAATCCCCCCTGACGTGCAGGTGCTGTCAGTGCTCCATTTCCTTGCTAGTGGGTCTTTTCAGACAACAGTGGCCATTGCATCAGGGATGTCCCAGCCTATGTTTTCCAACGTGCTGTCCAGAGTGTTGTCTGCCCTGCTGAAACACGTAAGGAGATACATAATTTTCCCTGAGGTGGCAGATTTGCCTACAGTTAAAGGTGACTTCTATGCCCTTGGACATATCCCCAGCGTCATAAGTGCCATTGATGGGACCCATGTAGCTCTGGTCCCCCCCCCCCCCACAGGAGTGAACAGGTGTACAGGAACAGGAAGAGTTATCATTCTATGAATGTTCAGATGGTCTGTTTGGCAGACCAGTACATCTCGCAGGTAAATGCTATGTTCCCTGGCTCAGTGCATGATGCCTACATCCTGCGGAATAACAGCATCCCAGATATGATGGGTCAACTCCAGAGGCACCGTTTATGGCTATTGGGGGACTCTGGTTACCCCAACCTGTCCTGGCTATTGACCCCAGTGAGGAATCCCAGGACCTGGGCAGAGGAACGGTACAATGAGGCCCTTGGGCGGACTAGGAGGGTGATCGAACGCACCTTCGGCCTCCTGAAGGCCAGGTTCAGGTGCCTCCATATGACAGGTGGTTTCCTATTCTACTCCCCGAAGAAGGAGTGCCAAATCATCATCGCCTGCTCGATGCTTCATAATTTGGCTTTGCGACGCCAGGTGCCTTTTCTGCAGGAGGATGATCCAGATGACGGTGTTGTAGCAGCAGTGGAGCCTGTGGAGCCTGTGGACAGTGATGAGGAGGAAGCTGAGGAAGAAGACAACGACAACAGGGAGTCAGTCATACAGCAATATTTCCAGTGACACACAGGTGAGAACATTTTCATTTTTACCATTACATTAACTTTCACACGTCTACCTCTATCCTGTATTTGGTAACTGAGTTGTACCTTTCCATTACGGTTTCACAGTTGTGGTTACCAATGTGTCATCTGCTTGCATCCTTCAAGGACTTGTGATGTGTGACATAGGTATGTTAGCTTTACAATAGGAAACGCATTATGACATTGTCATTGATAATACATATTTACTAAATCACAGACTGACTCCAGATTGTTTTGTGTTTCAAAGGTGTTTATTGAAGTGCCCAGAAATGGGGGGGGGGTTGTAAAATGAGGATGGGTGATGGCGGAGGAATGTCCATGGCAGAGTCCAGTCTATTAGTCTCACAGGTGCACTGCCCATCTGGGCATAGGAAGTGGAGCTGGGGCAGTTTAGGTACGGACAGGGTAACAAAGTGGGACAGTGGGAGGACAAACAGGGTGGTCTAATTTCCTGGCGGGGGTCTTGCCATCTTGCTCTGTCCTGTTCCTGGATCTCAGGGACCGCTTGCGTGGTGGTTGTCCATCTGCAGGGGGTGGGGTGCTGGTGTGGTGGTCCTGTGGCGGGGCGTCCTGTCCACTAGCGCCGGCGGAGGTGGTGGGCATTTCATCGTCCTGGCTAGTGTCAGGGGCCCCTTGGAGTGCCACGGTGTCCCTCAAGGTCTGCTGTATGTCCTTCAGCACCCCTATGATGGTGCCCAGGGTGGAGCTGATGGTCCTGAGCTCCTCCCTGAACCCCAAATACTGGTCCTCCCGCAGGCGCAGGGTCTCCTGCAACTTGTCCAGGACCGTTGCCATCGTCTCCTGGGAGTGGTGGTATGCTCCCATGATGGAGGATAGGGCCTCGTGAAGAGTTGGTTCCCTTGGCCTGTACGCCCCGTCGCACAGCAGCCCTCCCAGTTCCCCTGTGTTCCTGTGCCTCCGTCCCCTGGACCGTGCTCCCACTACCACTGCCCCCAGGTCCCTGTTGTTGTTGGGGTGGTGGGTTCTCCTGGGTTCCCTGTAGTGGTGGACACACCGCTGATTGACCTGTCCTGGGTACGGAGGTTTGGGCCCGCTGGGTGGGTGCTGTGCTGGTGTTACCAGAGGGTGGAAGGTCGGTGTTGGGCTGTGCAAGGGGAACCGACTGTCCCGAGGCCCACGATGGTCCGGGCTGGTCATCAGGATCCAGTAGGGCAGAGCTGCTATCGTCACTGTGGGCCTCTTCTGGGGGTGGAGTGGTGTTGTCTGGACCCTCTGGTGTGGTGACGGTCCTTCGGGTTCCTGCAGGGGCATAAGAGCATGATTATTGCATGTGTGTGTAATGGTGTGCAATGGGTGGGTGAGCGTGTACCCCAGTGCAAGCATTCCTATGTGGGAGCTTGTGTGATGGTGGTTTAGGGAGTTGTAATGGTATGTGCAGTGGGCATGCTTTAGTGCTGGGTGTCCATGCTTAGTTTTATCATGCAGGGCTTGGTGTTGGGATGGGTGGTTTGTGTTATGAGTACATTAGTGAGGAGTTGTAGTGATAGGGGAGGGGGTGAGGGTGGGGGTGTGTGAGAGCATGCAGGTAGGGTGGGGGATATGATAGTTAAGATTTGACTTACCAGTGTCCCATCCTCCACTGACTCCTCCGAGGCCCTCAGGATGCATGATGGTCAAGACTTGCTCCTCCCATGTTGTTAGTTGTGGTGGAGAAGGTGGGGGTCTGCCGCCAGTCCGCTGAACCGCGATGTTGTGCCTGGAGACCGTTGAACGCACCTTCCCCCGTAGGTCATTCCACCTCTTCCTGATGTCCTCCCTATTTCTTGGGTGTTGTCCCAAGGCGTTGACCCTGTCCACGATTCTTCGCCGTAGCTCCATCTTCCTGGCTATGGAGGTGTGCTGTACCTGTGAGCCAAATAGCTGTGGCTCTACCCGGATGATTTCCTCCACCATGACCCTGAGCTCCTCTTTGGAGAAGCGGGGGTGTCTTTGGCGTCACATGGGGTGGTGTGTGTGATGTGTGGGGCGGTGTGAGTGTTGGTGTGTGTGGTGATGTGTAGTGGTGTGTGGTGTTTTGTGCGTGGATGTGGTGTGGGTGATGGTGTTGTGTGCCTCTGTATGGTGGTGTTGTCTTGGCTGTGCTGTCTCTCTGGCCTTCGTCTCGAAATTGTGGTCGTAGGGATTTGTGGGTGATGTGGGTGTGTGCTTTATATTGTGTTGGGTGTGTGGGAGTGGTGCGTGTATGTGTATCAGGTGTGTGTATTTTGAATTGTCCAATGTGGCGATGTTTTGGAGATGTGTGTGTATTTTGAGCGCGGCGGTGTGTACCGCCAATGGAATACCGCGGTTGAAAGACCGCTGCGTGGATTCATGGGTCGTAATAGCATGGGCGTGTTTCTGTTGGCGTGGAGTTGGATGTTTTGTTTTCGTCAGTTTAACACTGACCTTTGGTGTGGTGGAGTTGTGTGGGTGTCTGAATTTCGGCAGATTCCGAGATGTGTGTCACAATAGCTGTGGCGGACTACCGCCGCCGCTGCGGTGTATTGGCAGTCTTCTGCATGGCGGTAAGCGACTTTTACCGCCAATGTTGTAATGACCCCCTAAGTGTGCATAGTTCCTGAACTTTTTGATGTGATACTAGCACTACCTCAAGAATCTGATCTTCCAGATATGTTAATAACAGGGGATACTAATATGGAGTTAATGTATCATTTTAAGCATGAGGATCAGATTATTCAGCAAGTCCATAGGTGGTCAGTGCCCCCACAAGCCATAAGACTCTCCAATAAAAGGACAAAGGACTCTATGGCAAGAACTTTAGTAAAGGATTTGGACTCAGATTTAGGAAGGCCTAGCTCCTTCTTGTGCCACCTTAGCATCATTTTTATGATGCTAATGTGGCTCAACAAGGTCAAATTCGCTGTGCCAGATTTACAATGTGGTGCAATGCATCCATTGCACCACTTCGTAACCCTTTGCGCCACCTTATGCCTGCACCAGACAAAATGTATGCAAGGGGGGCGTTCCTCAGTTAGAGGGACCACACAAATGGGGCAATGGAATCAATGAGATTCCACTCCGCGGTATTTAGCATCTATTTTTAATGACTGCACAGAGCAGGCATTAAAAGGGGGCACACGATTATTCTTAATGGGCTTCTACCTACTTTGCACGATTAGCAACAAAATTTATGGCGCTAATCCTGCAATGTACAACAATAGCGTAAAAAAATGATGATGCTATTGTCGCTAACATGTGCCATGGTGCGCCGTATGTTAAACACTGCGCACATATGGTGGCGTTGGGGGGGCACTAAGGGGTGCAAGAAAGGTGACGCTGCATGTAATGCAGTGCCACTTTTCTTAAATTTGGGCCTTGGAGTCTTAAGGTGTCTGAGTCCTAAACTTAATGTATCAATCAGATAATCCATCGGAGTGGACCTATCACTTGGCTACAGCCCACTGTATAATAGATTATACAGCAGTTATCCTTTCACTATTGGGTAGTGTAATATATTTTAATATTAGAAAGTCAGATTGTACTGATTATGGGCAGCAAAGGATTGTGATCTCAGCTTGGCTAAAGCATCATATTATAGCTCCACTCATGCCCGAGGTATACAGCACAATAAATTATTGTAGACTCATCTGATCAGACAAGTTAAAAAATCAAAGTAAAGAGCTAGCAGAATATTTAGTAACAGAGGCTTTGGGTGGTGAATGCACTAATCTTGTTAAGCAGTGGACTACATTTTTGGGACAAATAATGGCTAACCAGCTAGGAAATAGGTCCCATAAGATTCACCGAGGAAGGGCAGCTTATGAAAACAAATGTAGCTTTAAAATTGTCAATTACTTTGTTGCATTAAGAAAGGAGTGCAATTGATTTCATAAAATGTTTAGGAAAACATCACTCAATAGAGAGCTGATTTGTGCCCTTGTAAAGTTAAATAGGTGCTTTAGAAAATTAGGGGCATATTTATAGGCCCCTAGTGCTACCCTGCACCACATTAACAACATTTATTTTGATTTTAAGTGGCCCAACGAGGCCAAAATCCCCACACCATATTTACAGGGTGGCGCAATGCATGCATTGCGCCACCCTATAACCCTTTGCAATGCATTATGCCTCCGCCAGGCATAATGTATGCAAATGGGGCACTCCCCCGTTAGGGGAGCCAGCAAACTGGTGCAAGGAAATCTATGGGATTTATTATGACAATTTCAAGAGCACGCATTAAAAGAGGGCTTCCAATCTTTAGAATGGGCTCCTTTGTACTCTGCAGAAGTAGTGCCAACAGTTTGGCGCTACTTCTGCAGAGTACATCAAAAGATTAATGAAAAATGACTTTATTTCCCCTTACCCTGCACCATGGGGCACACATGGAGGCAGTAGGGGGGTGCTAAACGGCACAGAGAAAGTGGTGCTGCACTCAGTGTAGCACCACTTTCCATAAATCTGCCCCTTAGTGTGGGAGGAAAAAAGAAAAGTAAAAGGTAATTTCTGGGCAAAAATGCTATACCTGTTGAAACAATAGAATTCAAGGCAGTTTTGGAAGGTAATAAATAACTTAAATTGTGCTGCAGCCCCCATATTTAGCTCAAATGTACCAGATCAGACGTGGGTGAACTACATGAAGGAGAAATTTAATATACCCCAATAGAAATGGAGGGAGACAATCTCATATACTGTAATAGTAGTGAAGGTAGGCTGGCGGACAGTTTTGTTATCACTGGCTTTTTTCAGAGACAGTTAAAATGTTGCTAAGTTCAAAGCAGGATGGTGTCCCGGGTCCAAATGGGTTACCCCAAGTTCTTTTTAAATCTAACAAAGCATTTTGGGTACCAATATTAACATCATTCTATAATTGTGCATTACAGCAGAAGATAGTCCAAGTTTCATGGCAGGGAACGATAATAAACCTGATATTTAACAAAGAAAATAGGTACCAACCTGAAAATTACCATCTGATGACACTTCAAGATGTCGAGGCTAAATATTTTGTCAGTTTGTTTTCAGGAGAGTTACTCGGTTGGACTGCTGATAATAAAAGTGTACCATTAAATCAAACGGGCTTTACACAAGGGGTGGGAAGTGAGATTAGTTTATTGCCTCTGTTCTTGTAAATGGATAAGCAAATTCTTAAGAAACAACCAATGTATTTATGTTTTGTCAATTTTAAGTCGACTTTTGATTTTGTGAATCGGAAACTGCTTTGGAAAAAAACGTTTATCCTTGGGAATTTCCACGGGATTTATTAAAGCAATCCAGCTTCTTTATGCAGTTACCTGGGTTAGGATTCGAGTAGGGGATTGAACAATTTTATCTAGGAAACTTTATACTTCAAATGGTCTAGAACAAGGTTGTGTTTAGGCGCCCTATTTATTTAATTTGTCGAGTGAACGTCTTGCTGTAAATTCACATGCACCCAGAGTAGGGCCTATGCCTATTTCTAATCTGCTCTGTGCAGATGATGTCATTCTTATTAGCCAAACAAAGGTTGGCCTACAACGGTTTATGGGGAAGTTATCTGACTTTTCTCATAAAAATGGGGTGGTAGTCAAACTAAGTAAGATGAAGCTAATGGAATGCGCACGAAGATTTCATAATAATTTTAAATGGTATTTAAATGAAGAACAAGTGGAGCAAGTTTGGTCTTATATATATTTGGGAGTTCTTTTCGATGATCGTGGAAGCTTTCTTCAACAAAGGAAAGAGCTAAAGAGAAAAAGCATGCCATTGGCCTTGGCGTTTCTTCCCTAAAAAGATATTTGATTGGCCCAAACTTTTCACTATTAATGAATGCGATATAAGCCAAGCTGATACCGAGTTTAACTTACAGCAGTGAAGCCTTCGTGGAAGGGATACATTATGCTTAAATACGATAATAATAAGTGTATAGGCTACTTTTTCACCTTCCGCATAGTGCATTGCCGGCACAAATACGCTTAGAGTTTGGGTTACTAATCAGATAGTAGGAAAGGGATCTATGTGAAGACCTGGTATAGATTTAGAATGGCCAAGGATAATGAACTGTGCCAGGCGTTATGGCACGAATCGCAAAGAAGCAGTGGGGCCCCTGTGCATCATGATTTGACTCAGGCAATAAATGATTTGGGTCTGCAAGGTATTTGGGAAAGTGCCCCATCGAAGCTGTGTTTCAAGAGAGTAGTAAATGGTAATATGAAGCGGTTGTCATTGCTGAAGGATAAAGATTTATTATTAAAAAGGTCTCATGTGTGGGGGGGCCTGAATGATTACAAGATCCTTCGGCCCTGTTTTTTTAGACCGGATGGTCTTTTTCCTTAAAAATAGCCTTCTTGCACTTCCGACTGGGAAAGCTGCTGGGTGAAACAAGTAAAAAATTGAAGGAATAAGGAGACTTTGATGGAGAGCTGTAGGTTATGTAATGATGGGAAGAGGAATCATATTCATTTTCTATGAATTTGCCCAGCTTTAGTGGAGGAAGGAAGATTCTTTCTAAAATCACTTTTTAATCAGCATGGCTTTTGGACTTGTCGACAAGCAGTCGTTGCATGCCTAAATCCAATAGATTCAATATTAAACTCCGATATGGTGAAGTTTTTAAAACTGGCTGAAAAGAAGATGGCTCTCCAAAACGCCAATAATACACTGTAGGTAAAATTGAAAATAGACTTAGCTGCAGTGGGTTTAGTGAATGAAATTGATACCTATTATAATGGGTGATTTCTGATTAGATTAGATTAGATTTAGCATGCCGCTTGATCTAGATGCTTGTAGATTACATAGTGGTTACTTTGACGATGATATAAGGATTATATTACTATGCATGTTCATGTAATGTTTGCTCAAAGTCTGTAAGGTTGATAGTAGTGCAATATATTAAGAAATTACAAAGGCTAGGAGTGGAACTGTGTAGGTTTCTATAGTATTGAACAACATGGAATTGAGAATACTTTACTCCCATTTCTTCCCATTTTGTGCTATTGTAAAACAGCAAGAAAATGAGTTTTTTGTGATATATATATGTAGTTTGTTGTAAATATTGCTCTTCTGCATTTTGTATAAATGTATATTTATACAGACAAAGGATATAAAGGATGATGCAAGGTTTTATATTACTATTGATTTGGGTATAATGCTGCCAAAAGTCTCTAAGGTCGATACGGATTAAACGGGTAGATGTGAAAATGTGAAGTTTTCTCTAGTATTGAATGACTGTGAATTGAGAATATTTTTCAACCCATTCGTCCTTTTTGTGCCAGTGCAAAATAGTAAGAAAATGATTTTATTGTGAGATACACATGTAGTTTGTTTTAAATATTGCACTACTGCACTTTTCTCAAATTTAAAGCTATATAGATAAAGGCTTAACATATTGATGTGCAGTTTAGGTTTTTTATGTTTGTATCTATTTTACGATTTTATGAATTGGGTGTTTTTATGATAAATACAAATTGTTGTTTTTTGTAATGGCTTTTATTAACTGTACAATTAATTATTCATATTCATTCATTGAGATGTTCTGCATCTGAGAAACTTTAATTTGAGCATCTATGCACAACGTCAGTCTGAAGCACAAGGATACCGCAAGCCTTCAAGTGAGACGTGCAAGACACGGATATAGCCGAGAGTGAGCATGTGAGTCTCCAGGTAATTCACATCACACGAATCATTTTTAACATCATTATAACTATTCCAGACTTCATGGCACCTGCAGTTAAAACCCCACTAGGGAAACAAGAGGTTCAGGGAAAGAGACTGAATGCATCCTTGTTTAAAGGGAGATGTTCCTGTGGAATGCAAAAGATACTGAATTCACCGTTGTTTAAAGAGAGATGTTCCTGTGGAATGCAAAAAGTTACGGAATTAACCCTTGTTTTACGGGAGATACTCCTGTGGACCGTCAAAAGAAACTGAAAGCACTTCTTGGAAGAGAGTTGTTCCAGTGGAATGTAAAGTGAATGAATTCACCATTGTTTGAAGAGAGATGTTCCTGTAGAAAGTAAAGTTGGAATGCGATCAATGAAGCTTTTTTCCCAAAGAGTGGGGCCTGTTATTGAGATAGGTTCGTTCAGTAAAACGACGCCAGTGACATAGCAGGATAACATGGACCATAATGCAAGCAAGAACATGTGCCTTTTTGCTCAAGGTTGGCTCGAAAAGCACAGCCATTGGGTCGAAAAACACAGCCATCGCCGTTACACCTTCTGCACGAGTACTACCTGCACCCTTCGAAGATGCTATATTCTGGCATAGGAGACACCGAAAATGGCAGCAAGTGCACGCGCATTATATCACCAAATTCGTAGGGGCGGAAGGGAGACTGAAAACATCAAGCTCTCAAGTAGAACATGTTCAAAAGCAGCAAGGTGTTAGTCGCCATAAACATATTGACTAAAAGCACCACATTTACTGACTTCCTGAATGATCAGGGGTTGATAGGGAAAAGACATGTGTAGCCAGAGATGGCAGGACCATGGGCGCCTTTTATTACCTAACCTTGTATTTCAAAATTGAATAAGTTGTATATTTTTGACAATTGTAAATGGCGACATTACTCAAGTGACTCTGTCCATTGGGAAATAGCTTGGGACTAGAAACTACTTTAACATGACACACAAAATAAAATGTTTTATGAAACTTTGTTGCAAGAGTTTTCAGTGCACGAAGGAAACGTTAGCCAGGTTGATGCCTCACCACTCATAGCAATGAGGCCAGTTTTGATCCAATTTTTCCAATATAGAGCCCTCATGTAGCCTCTTTCGGTGGCACGGTAAAGCACCTGCCTAGATCTATCTTAGTGTAGCATAGTTTCTGGGCTCATAACAGACTTCAGCATCTTCCAAGGTTGTTAATGTCATCTCCATAAACCTATTTTTGATTATTATGATAGACTTTTCGATGCATGTGAATGGCAGTACCAGTGCCAATCCTGAGTTGATCAGAAACTAAAGAATGTTCAAAGAATGTTCAAAATGCAGCACCATTTACATTCTTCACCGTCTTTGGAGAAGTTGGATATCAGTCGAGGGTTAACGGGGATGTGCAATTCTGTGGTCCGGTGCTTTGCGCAGGGGGCGACCCTCCCGCGGGTTAGTGGGTCTAGATTTCACATCATGGCACCTTCTGTCGGGTACCAGAGGTGCTAGAATGTATTTGGGAGCAGCAAAAGTGGACGTTTATTTTTCTGAGAGGAGTTGGTTTGAAATGTACAAGATGAAGTTTTGCATGTGGTGCCGAATAACCTTGGGACCCTCTTCTTTTACGAGTCACCCATTAGCGTGCCACTTTACTCAAAAACATAGTTCAGCTCCGTGGCGATGGGTTGATGAAATCAGAGGGCAACCTTCTACACTGCTTGCCTGTCTTCCACATCGAGGGCTACAATACAAACCCCAACATATTGAAAAAAGGGTATTCCAGCACACTGCAGTCGGCCCCCATTAACCTCAAGACTGGTGTAATGTGAATCAGTCACATTGTAATGGAAGAAGCTGGAGCGTGCTAGCGAGATGCAGAGTCATGTACTCGGATGTCAATTAAGTCTAATTTTAAAGAGCTAGAGTTTAAAATTATGATCTGCTTCAGCTAGAAACCTGAAGTAACCGCAACGCAGCGCTACACCTGATATGAAAAATACTGTCGGGATGTGTAGCTGTGGACAGCTGGGATTGCCAGGATTTCAGAACTTTCTTCGAAGGTATTTATCGGTTATCAGTGTCATTTGGCATGCACAATTTAGAAGCCGTGTACCTTTAAACCACGCACCGCCCTAGTATCCTGGAAGTGATGGAATTAGAATATGTTTTTCAACCTTCCCTCTGTAGATGGAGAAATTATACAGCAAGCTGGAGTGAGCTTAGTTAGGCTAAAAGGTGTAAGTTCCCAAGACACCTAAAGAGAAGCTAGGGGGTTCTACCCCAATTAATTCAGGAGCCTGATGTGAGAAAGTAGCCTCTTTCTATCTTGGTTACCCCCATTTTTGGCCTGTTTGTCAGTGTGTTTGTCTCTGGGATCCTGCTAACCAGGACCCCGGTGCTTATGCTCTCTTTCCCCTTTAAATTTGGTTGTTGGATACTGCCAACACAGTATTCCACTCATAATTGGTATACTGGTGTCCCCTTATAAGTCCATAATATATGGTACTTAGGTACCCAGGGCATTGGGGGTCCCAGGGGATCCCTATGGGCTGCAGCATTTATTTTGCCACACATAGGGATCCCATGAAAAGGCTTCTACATGACTGCCATTGCAACCTGTGTGAAATGGTGCATGCATCCTTTCACAGCCATTTATACTGCACCAGGAAACTTATAAGTCACACATTTACCAGGCCTTCCAACCCTGAAGGCTGGGTGCAGAGTACCTGAGTGTGAGGGCACCCCTGCACTAGCAGTGGTGCCCCACGTCATCCAGGACCATTTTCCCGGACTTCATGAGTGCACAAACACCATTTTATGTGTGCACTGGACATAGGTCAATACCTATGTCCACCTTCACAATGGTAACTTTGAATTTGGCCATGTAAAGTGTCTAACATCTTGGAATTATACCACAATGCTAATTCTAGCATTGGTTGTATGATTCTATGCACTCTGGGGGCTCCACAGTGGACCCCAGTACTGCCATACCAGCCTATTGAGGTTTTCAAGGCAGCCCCAGCTGCTGCCAACTCACAGACAGGATTCTGCCCTCCTGTTGCTCAAGCAGCTCGAGCCCAGGAAAGCAGAACAAAGTATTTCCTTTGGGAGAGAGATGTTACACCCTATCCCTTTGGAAATAAGTGTTACAGGCATGGGAAGGGTAGCCTCCCAGAGCCTCTGGAAAAGTTTTACAGGTCTGTGCCCTCCTTACATAGTCCAGTCTACACCGTTCAGGGACCCCAAGTCCTTGCTCCGGTGAGAAACTGGACAAAGGAAAGGAGAGTGACCACTCCCCTGTCCTTCACCACCTTAGGGGCGGTGCCAAGAGCTCCTCCAGAGTGTCCCTGGTTTTTGTCATCTTGGATTCCAAGGTGGTATCTCAGTGGCCAGTGGCAAGTGCCAGCAGGTGACGTTAGAGCCCTCCCCTGATAGGTGCTTACCTGTGTAGCTGACCAATCCCCCTTTCAGGGCTATTCAGGGCCTCTTTCCTTGGTGTTTCCTCAGATTTACATTGCAACACTCCAGCAAGAATCCTCTGCATCCTTTACTTCACCTTCTTACTGACAGAACTGCATCTTGGCCCTCCACGAACTCTACAAACTGCAACAAAGAAGCAAAGACAACTTTTGCAACATTGTAACTTCAGCTCCTGCCAGCAACTACAACTGTTTCCAGGTCGTGTATCTTCCAAGGACTGCCTGTTTTCAGCCTGCGCCACAAGAAAGAGGGAATCTCCCTTGAAGTGAAGAAGTCACTTCCCTGCTTCAGCAGGCACCCCTTTGCAGTGACGACCGGTGCCTTGGGTCCCCTCTCCTGATGAATTGCATGGATCCAGCATCACAGGTGGTGGACTGAAGTGGTCTTGATGGTCCTGACGTCCTACTGTCCAACTTTGGTGGAGGTAAGAGCTTGCTTCCCCACGCAAGACAGTACCCCCGTGCACTGCATGTTTTGCAGTTGCCAAGGCTTGTTGGCATCCTTCCATGAAGTTCTTTATGCACCGTGCAGCTCCTGCCCCACAGCACTCTATCCTGTGATGCACAGCTTCCTGAGTGGTTCTCTGGTGGTGTGTGATCCCTTGGTGTAGTGCTGCCTGGGACTCCTTTTTGAACCTTTTTTGTCCCCATGCTGTGGGAATACTGTGCATACTGACTGGTCTTCCGAGGGCTCTCTGAGTTGCTGAGAGACCCTCTGCCTCCCCCTCCTGGGTAGAGGCCACCTGGTCCCTCCTGGTCCTGGGCAGCACCATTTTTTGGTAACTGCAAGCTTTTTGTGTGCCAAGGCTTGTTGGTGGAATCCAGCAACGCAAACCAGACTGCAATCATCCATTTGGTGTGAGACACCATCTGCACCAACCAGGAACCCACATCCATTTTCTTGGGTGCAGTCCTGACTGTTGTTCTTCACCGGTGGTTCTTCTTTTGCACCTTCATCCGGGTTAGCATGGGCTCCTGTTCTCCCCGGACTCTTCAGTGCCTCTTGAACTTGGTCCCCTTCTTCCACAGGTCCTCAGGTCTAGGAATCCATCATTGGTGTCTTGTAGTCTCTTCCGGTACTTGCATAATCTTCTAACACATGTTCTTGTGTGCTCTAGGAAAGCAATGAATCCAGAATAAAGTGCTTTACAAGTGCTGTAACAAACAGGTGGAGCGCCCTCAATGCGCCAGAACAACACACACAGCACTTCCCACATGCTGGGGAAATAAATCATGAAGCACCCTTCATGCGCCTCAGAAAGGGGAAATGCAGGGGGGAAGAGGGGACCACCACCCAGCTCCTGGAGACAGCTATGGGGGCACAAGGTTGCAGGGCCCAAGCATGCAGGCCAGCATAAGGGTTTCAAAAGCAGTGGCAGTCTCTCTCAGAGACCTAGCAGGTCACAGATCAGTACAACAGAAGAGCAGCCTCAAAGGGGTTGCTGACGAGTCCTTCTAACATCTAGTGCCCAGTTCATCAAAGTCCATCAGTGTCTCTGTCCAAAAATATGAGGAACAACCTCTTGTACCTATACTCACTTTGCACAGCTTCCACACAGGGGTAGGGGGTTCCAACAAGCTCTAACCAGTTCCAGGAATGTCCCCTTCTCCTCCAACACTGGCTCCAGACATCAGTAGAAGGTAAACAAGCCCTTTGTGTGAGGTCAGGGCACAGCCTTTACAGATGCATGTGTTCCCCACCTCTACCTCTATCAGCCCAGGAAGACCACCCAGTGTACAGATGCAACCCCGTCACACCTCCACCCTCCCTGTGTACAGGCTGTCTGGAAAGTATGCACAAAGCCCAGTTGTCACTCTACCCCAGACATGGATGGGAGTCAAGCTGCAAAACACAGAATCATAAGCACAAAGAAATGCCCACTTTCTAAAAGTGGCATTTCTATAATGATATTAAAAAATCCACCTACACCAGTAAGCAGCATATCTCACTACCATTCCAAACAAGCCAAACATGCCCACACTATTCCTCATAGATCAGAAGATACTACTTAGGCATAATTCAAGGGCTTTTCCAGTACAACCTTATGGAAGAATCAGCACTCACAGCAATGAGAAACAAAATAGACTGTTTGTCACTACTAGGACAGGCCACACAACAAGGCACATGTCCTACCTCTTACAGGCGCAGCATTCTGCCCATAGGACTCCCTAGGGCCTAACTTAGGGGTGAATTATATGTAGTAAAAAGGGAGCTGCAGGCCTGGCAAGTACATTTATGTCATGTCCATCTGGCAGTAAACTGCACATGGAGGCCCTGTGGTGGGGGTCCTGTAATAAGCTTGAAAGGCTACTCCTGTGGGTGGCGCAACCTGAGCTGCAGGCCCACTAGTAGTATTTAATGTATAGGCCCTGGCTATAGGGGATACCACTGTACAGGGGATTTACAGGTAAATTAAATGTGCCAATCAGGTGTAAGCCAATCATACCAAGTTTAGAAGGGTAAACATATGTACTTTAGCACTGGTCAGCAGTGATAATGTGCCCACAGTCCTAGGGCTAACTAAAAGAGGCCAGAAAAAGTAGAAGCAGGAAAGCAACATTTTGGGGATGGCCCTGCAAAAAGGGCCAGGTCCAACACATATAGTCGTAACCAGTGAACTAATGATGTTTCACTTGAAATTACTTAAATATTTCATTCAGAAGTGTGATTAATAATGTAGTATAGTTATGCCATATTTTCATGAGAGACACCATTTATTTAAAATGGATGTAGTTTCTGGTGTTAAACTTATCTTACTCCTGTCATTCCCACTACCAAATCAGTGACCTGCTGCAAGTCTTCTCTCCCCATGGTTTTCACAGAGCAGAGACTGCTGTGATGCAAAGAAGTGATTGCATTAGAAAGCATGTATTGTGAATGTAACTTTCCGTCAAGCACCTGATACACAGTTTTGAAGGATTTCCACTGGAAGTTCCAATGCAGGTGTGCAGAAGACGATAATTCTATGAGCAACTGTTTGAGAAATGTTTCATATTACGCTGTACATCTCTTGAGTGCAGTTTCTGGGAAAGATAATAGGGGATTTCTCTTACCTTTAGAAATGGTCTAATATTAGGAAACTTTAGAAATTACATGGTTGTTTTTGATTTGCCAATGCAACCAAACCATTTTCACACCATGCTGAATGTCCAGTTTTAATAATTGGTATGCATTAATTTGTATAAAACCCCTTGTTTTGAAGGCTCGGGCCAACTTCTTATTTTTCTCTGGAGAGTCTGTCTCATCGGTCTTCAACCATTTTTGTAGTGAGTGCTAATTGTGATCAGTCAAAATCATTATGAGCTACTGTAGGTCAACCCACTGGTGCAGTGTTACCAGACATCCCCACTCCCACTTTCATTGACTTTAAGCCTGATGTCCACTTGAACTAGATGCTCTGGTTTGAACAGAATACTTTGACTAGGGGTACTGTGACAGGGTTGCGATTTGTGTCAGTGAAAGCGTGGTCTTTGTGTACATAGGAACATGTTTGTGTATGATGGGATATATGTATATGGGTGAATGAGAGCCTCTAACATATTCCCTTGTGGGACAAGACATACTTTTTGCCATATGTGGAACCGTTTCATGTAGAACACAAACATACAACCATTGTTTTTGAATGGGATTTTTTTTTATTTCAGAAAACTGTTCTGGAAATATGTTCATAACATTTCTCCCACTTAAAAAGTGGCTGTATTTTTCAGTATAAATGTGGCACCATGTCTGTCACCCACTGGGAGCAAGATGCCTGCTGTTTGCGAATGCAAAACTTTGAAATGGGAGAAGATTAAACTAAGGAGTTAACTTTATATTTACCTTGATTCCATAAAACCCATTGTTTATTTTTTTCCCACTTGAACGTTTGGCATTAGCAAACTGCAGGCATCTTGCACTTAATGGCCTAGAGATACAATACCCCTCATTATGACATTGGTGGTCAGCTGACCGCCACGCCGGCGATGGTGGTAGTTCCGTTGCCAGGCTGGCGGTGAAGACTGCCAAATTATGACCATGGCGGTGATCCCTTTATAGACAGTCAAAGTACCACCTGAAGTGCCAGTGCGGTCTGGCCACCGACCATGGCATTTGACATCTTCAGGCTGGCAGAACACCATTCCCTGCCCACTATATTATGACATAGCAGACCGTCAGGATTTTCAGGGCGCTACCATTGCCATGAAAAGCCTGGTGGAAACAAATTATATAAAAGGAGACACTCACCTCCAGTGACACAGAAGAGTCTGCAGCCGCCCTGGAACCCAAACTTGAAGCCCTGCTGATGCTGTACCACGCGATGGCAGTCCCGGAGGAGCAACCCAGATGACGGCGGTGAGTACAGCTGCCTAGCACACAAGGGAGGGAGGGAAGAGTGACACACCCACATGCACAACACACATTAAACACACATACCACACACCAATAACAATCTGCAGAGAAATCCAACAACAACATAAGCCAGAAGTAAAGAAAGCCAGGACACATACCTTTGGCCCAACAACTGTATTCCGGTGGACTTGTGCCCACAACAAATGAGGCAACCATATACAAAGGGCCATTGGCCAGTGAATTGTTCTGAACAACCCTCAGGGCAACATACAAGGCCCAACTTGATTCCTGACAGCCCAAGTCACTCCACTGGGCAGGGACCTCATGATGGAAGGCAGGCACCTCAGGGGGAGGGAGGGTTGCGGGGGGGTTGGGGAGGGGTTTCTTGGGAGGAGAGTCTTTGGACTTGGGTTGGGAGGGAGCCAGCCTTTTCTCTTCTGTTTAGGGGTGGAGGAGGGGGCTTGGAGCGGGAGGTCGGAGTGTCAGTCTTGTGCTCCTTAGTGGTAGGTTCTGCTGTGGGTGGAGGGACATGAGAGGACTGGAAGAGCTGGAAGAGTTGGGCTGGGGGAGCAGGACCTTCCTTTTCCGAGAAGGATGGAGTAGGGGAGGAGGAGGGAAGATGTCAAGGTGGACAAGGAAAAATGTCTTTGGTACAATAGGGCAGGCTGTGAGAGCAGGTTTGGCAGTGGAGGTAGAGGGAGTAGTTGTAGGAGGAGTAGGTGTGCTGGACTGTGTTGCAGGTGCATGTACAGTGTGCGTGTGTGAGGTGGATGGCTGCTGAGTATCTGAGTGGGACCTTTTATGTGTTTTTGGAGGGGGGCAGGCAGGGTGGGAGAAGACAAACAGGTCGTGTGCATGTATGTTGTGGTGGTGTCTGCAAGTGAAGTGGGTGTGCTGCATGTGGCTGTGATGGTGGTGGTGGTGACTGTGCATGTGGTGAATGGGGTGCTAGTCTGCATATCTGCTGTTGTGGTAACTGTGGGCAAGGATGTACAGGTGGCAGGATCTTGGACTGAAGACACAGTGCTTGCAGGTGTGAGTGCTGACATGACTGTAAGGGAGGAGGAGGAGGGAGAGACAGTGGAAGCAGTGGCTGTTGTTATGTGTGCACCTGGGTGTTGGCTGTGTGTGTGCTCATGGTGTGATCTGTGGTGCCTGTGCTTGTCTTTGCGAGTCCTGTCTGTTGTCTTGGGTGCATTCTGGTCTCATTGTGGATGGGTGGGGAGAGAGGGCTTTGGGACTGGGAACAGGTAGATGGAGGGGGGACGGATGAAGCAGGGACACGGGTGGCTGTCAAACAGGAGGCCAGAGCCTGAAACGATCTCTGTAGGGCAGCCAAGCCACTGTGAATGCCCTCCAGGTAGACATTGCATTGCTGCATCTGGGATTCCAGCCCCAGGATGGCATTCACTATGGTTGGCTGCTCTACAGAGATGGATCTCAGGAAGTCAATAGCCTCCTAAGTGAGGGCAGCAAGGCTGAGTGGGGCAGGGTCTGAGGTGCCTGGGGCAAAGGAGATGCCCACCCTCCTGGGTGAGCGGTCATGGGCAACTGATCGGGGGCTACTGGGAGGGTGGTACTGGTATGGGGGCTGGCAGAAGATGATGTAGCTGGGTGGTCCCAGAGCGGTCCGCCACCACCAGGGAGCTTCCATCGGAGGAGGAATCATAGTTGGTAGTATCAAATCCTTTCTCCCCTGTGGTGCTCCCCTCACCCCTACCCCACTGATCCCCTCGGCGTCAGTGGACTCTGCATCCTGGGTCCCGTGGGCTGCAGCTCCCCCACTTCCCAGTGCCCCTGCTCCTTCACCAGATGATGCTAATACACGCAAGGACAGGAGAAGAAAAGAAGGGAGGGTGGGGGAGAAAGAAAGGGAGCACAGGGTCAATAACAGCAATATCAGCAAATATGGCATACACATAATAATGACCCACAAATAAATAACACTATGCAGTGACAACCACAATACCACACCATTGCCTGTGAACTACAGCAGAAATGAATTCAAACACTACCATCTGCACTCCTACTGGGACTCACTAAGCCATGTCTGCTTTGGTATGCTAGCTACTTGCAATACCAAATGTGAATACCACTCTTCATTGCTAAGCAGGCCTCTACAAGATTAGCTAAATGGGCATATTAGGCCATTCACTGACTAGAACCTTGCACCCATACAACATGGTAGGCATCAAGACAGATTTCACACAGTGTGTATTCACCCCCTTGTGGCTGCCCTCAAGCGCCCATCCAACTCCAGATTGGCCATTGCCAGTATGCGGTCCATTAGGGGGGTCAGGATCAGATGGGCACACTCCCTCGTTGGGAGGATGTCCCCAGCTGGGCCTCCGTAGTCTTCTGGGCCCAGCATTGCAGGTCGTCGCACCTCTTTCTGCAGTGGGTGCTCCTCCAGATATGTACCCCCAGGGTCTGCACATTCTTTGCGATGATATGCCATAACCCTTTCTTCTGATGGGTGCTAACCTGCATAGGGAACAGAGACGAAAGGACACCATGAACCTAACACTCCATTCTGTTACAGCAATGGCTTCCATACTGCATAGGTCCCACATGAACCTCACACATTACTCGTACCTCTGCGTACACATTGCATGCAGCAAAAATACAATCCCCAAATGACACACTTCCAGCACACACATACATCTACATATAGCCATGTCGAAACCAAATTATCTAAGAGGGGCTCACCTGTTGATCTGGAGGCCAATACAACTGCCCATGCAAGGGTAGGACCCAATCCACAAGCCTCTTCAGTTCCTCCAATGTGCAGGCTGGGGCCCTATCCCCTATAGGACAGGCCCTCATGTGTTCCAGGCACAGGACACAGCAGCACATGCAGTGGAGGTGATGATGTGTTGAGAGTCAGGAATCAAGTGAAGTGGGATAGAGAAAATGGCAATCATGTCTGCGCCTATGAACCCCGTCACCACCGGCAGTGATCATCATTGGTTCCTGTGCTCCATAGACTTCCATGTTAACCAATGAGGAGTTCCACAGTGGTGTAGACCACCTTCTGCCATGATGACAAAAATCAGCAGAGTGAGGTCACTTCCACCTGTCCCTGCATACAGGACAGACAGTTGCCAATTCCTAATGCTGGTACTCATGGCGGTCAATTTAATGTGCGTTAGCGGTACCGAATGTGGACACCAAGGAAATTCCAGTCCACCACATACTTTGATTTGCTTGTAGACTCTGGCACTCAAATTAGAACTCATACCAGTGCACTGCTTGCAGATGAGTAGTTGACAGGACATTTAAAATGGGATGCTACTTATCACAACACACGACTCCGACTACATCTGTGAGACACCATGGCTAATGAAAAGTATTGGTATTTTTGAGGAAGTCCATTTGCATGTAGAGGACACCAGTGCAATTTACAATAATTGTTAAAGTATATTGGATGTGACTGCTCTGTGTACTGTAATAGTGTGTGTCCATCCTTTCTGTAGTCACAAACATCTCATATTTGGTTCACTTAGATACCAACCACTGTGGAGGAGGTGGAGGCAAGCACCCATGTACAGACCCCTAGTCGACTTGGCTACACTAGAGAAATGGACCATTATAAAGACCCATCGTCTGGACAGGGCCACAAACACTGAACTGTGTCAACAATTGGAGCCAGATCTGATTCATGATATTCATAGCACTACAGCAATACCCCCTTCAGTACAGGTTCTGCCACTGCTCCACTCTCTGGCAAGTGGTTCTTTCCAGATGACTTTGGCTGCAGGATTGTCACAGCCAATGTTTTCGAATGTGCTGAATAGAGTTTTGGCTGCCTTGATGAAACACATGAGCAACTACATCTCATTCCCCCAGAGTGAAGATTTGCCCCCTGTGAAGACTACATTCTACACCATGGGACTTGGGTTGGGGAGGGAGCCAGCCTTTTCTCTTCTGTTTAGGGGTGGAGGAGGGGGCTTGGAGCGGGGGGTCAAAGTGGCAGTCTTGTGTTCCTTAGTGGTAGGTTCTGCTGTGGGTGGAGGGACATGAGAGGACTGAGAGCTGGAAGTGTTGGGCTGGGGGAGCAGGACCTTCCTTTTCCGAGCAGGATGGAGTAGGGGAGGAGGAGGGAAGATGTCAAGGTGGGCAAGGAAAAATGTCTTTGGTACAATAGGGCAGGCTGTGGGAGCAGGTTTGGCAGTGGAGGTAGAGGGAGTAGTTGTAGGAGGAGTAGGTGTGCTGGACTGGGTTGCAGGTGCATGTACAGTGTGCGTGTGTGAGGTGGATGGCTGTTGAGTATCTGAGTGGGACCTTTTATGTGTTTTTGGAGGGGGCAGGCAGGGTGGGAGAAGACAAACAGGTTGTGTGCATGTATGTTGTGGTGGTGTCTGCAAGTGAAGTGGGTGTGCTGCATGTGGCTGTGATGGTGGTGGTGGTGACTGTGCATGTGGTGAATGGGGTGCTAGTCTGCATATCTGCTGTTGTGGTAACTGTGGGCAAGGATGTACAGGTGGCAGGATCTTGGACTGAAGACACAGTGCTTGCAGGTGTGAGTGCTGACATGACTGTGAGGGAGGAGGAGGAGGGAGAGACAGTGGAAGGAGTGGCTGTTGTTGTGTGTGCACCTAGGTGTTGGCTGTGTGTGTGCTCATGGTGTGATCTGTGGTGCCTGTGCTTGTCTTTGCGAGTCCTGTCTGTTGTCTTGGGTGCATTCTGGTCTCATTGTGGATGGGTGGGGAGTGAGGGCTTTGGGACTGGGAACAGGTAGATGGAGGGGGGACGGATGAAGCAGGGACACGGGTGACTGTCAAACAGGAGGCCAGAGCCTGAAACGATCTTTGTAGGGCAGCCAAGCCACTGTGAATGCCCTCCAGGTAGACATTGCATTGCTGCATCTGGGATGCCAGCCCCAGGATGGCATTCACTATGGTTGGCTGCTCTACAGAGATGGATCTCAGGAAGTCAATAGCCTCCTAAGTGAGGGCAGCAGGGCTGAGTGGGGCAGGGTCTGAGGTGCCTGGGGCAAAGGAGATGCCCACCCTCCTGGGTGAGCGGTCATGGGCAACTGATCGGGGGGCTACTGGGAGGGTGGTGCTGGTATGGGGGCTGGCAGAAGATGATGTAGCTGGGTGGTCCCAGAGCAGTCCGCCACCACCAGGGATCTTCCATCGGAGGAGGAATCATAGTTGATAGTATCAAATCCTTTCTCCCCTGTGGTGCTCCCCTCACCCCTACCCCACTGATCCCCTCGGCGTCAGTGGACTCTGCATCCTGGGTCCCGTGGGCTGCAGCTCCCCCACTTCCCAGTGCCCCTGCTCCTTCACCAGATGATGCTAATACACGCAAGGACAGGAGAAGAAAAGAAGGGAGGGTGGGGGAGAAAGAAAGTGAGCACAGGGTCAATAACAGCAATATCAGCAAATATAGCATACACATAATAATGACCCACAGATAAATAACACTATGCAGTCACAACCACAATACCACACCATTGCCTGTGAACTACAGCAGAAATGAATTAAAACACTACCATCTGCACTCCTACTGGGACTCACTAAGCCATGTCTGCTTTGGTATGCTAGCTACTTGCAATACCAAATTGTCGAAGCCAAGATGTCGAAGCCAAGTCAGAGTATTTCAGATCCAGACAATTCAGGAAACAAACCGAGACCAGCCGCTCTTCTTCAGATTACTTTTAATAAGAACTAATAAGACACAATAAGAAATACATGTACATGGAGACTGAGCGGGCAAAATCCAGCTCGAACAGTCTACCCAAAGAAGTAATGCATGATCTTTTATAGCATTAAACCGCAGACATATTAATACATTTTCATTGGTTCTTGATAATGTCGTATGATAAAACGTTTTCTATATAGCACACGTGATGCTCCATATAAGGGTTAGAATGTTGGACAGGAAGCTTGCACAATGTCCTCTGAATCAAATGTCTTGTGATACATCTATATGTGGAGAAAGAGGAACCATAAGTGCATACGTTAGTACTTTTAGCAGTGAGGATTTCGCAAGCTAGCATGCAGTGGTGTCTTGTGATGGCCGTCAGTTTAGCAAGCCTTGCAACATAATGCGTTTCAAGCACAATAGACATTTCTTCAAGGCCTAGTTAATTCAACATTGTAATGTGTTCAACAGAAACAGGCCTGTATTTTCATTGTGTATCACAGGGTCTACTAGGTCCAAATGGATCCAGGAGAACGTGATTCCACATTACGCCCTCTGATACCCAATTAAAACACTCATTGACAGTTTAATCATCCTGATGGACAGGTGTCATTTCAATAGCATCATCTTCCCTGGCCTCATCCTCATGCCTTCTCTTATGACACATTTTCTTCATTAACATGTTCAAACAGGAAGGACACACCCTTATCAACACACATAATATTATAAATCCTACTATTCCCACCACTAGTACTTCTATCAGCCAGGATCCCCAACCACGGAACCATGCTGCAATGTCCTTTAGTATTCCTCCTATTTCCGTCACATCCGTCACATCCGCCACTTTCCTTGCTCCTTCTTCGACCACCTCTATTTTCCCTATTTCCATCCTCACATTCCCACTGTTGTCTGGTATTAAAACACAGCATTCCTGATGGATCACGTTACATACACCACCGGCTCTTGCTTAAATGAAGTCTAATGCAAGTCTGTTCTGTATTACAACAGCTCTTAAGTCTGTAAGTTCTTCAGTAATGTTACCTAAGGCTGCTGCAGTAGAACTTGCTAACGTTTCTACCAATACTGCCAATCTGTGTATTTGATATTCTGAATGCGCTATTCCTAATGGCATCACAAATATTCCTTCCACTGCTATGAACCTATCCAACCAAGTAGGTGCCCTTCTTCTTCGTACCCTACCGGGTGCCTTTTGTGTTGCATTGGTCAAATTTGTTATATGCAACATTCGGAGTAGTACGAACGCCAGGTAGCAGGAGCCCTGCCACCCTGCAGGCAGTTTAAAATATGCAGATGTCCTGCATACTATGTATATTCCCCTTGGAGCTGAGAGACCTATTGACAAACCTTCTGGGCCCTTCCGTATGTTATCCAAATCAGAGTATTTGGAGCAGGTGCTTTCTACTACCTTTATGCTGCTCTTATTATGGTTGGGGAGGTGTATGTTAGGGCATTTCATTACTGGTGTAACCATTCGACACACCTTATCATAAAATGTATTTGGCCTTGGGATGCTGCCTTTGAGGTATCGAAAACACCATGACCCCTTTTTCTCCTTATGTATAGAAAGGGACATTTGTGATATATCTATGTTCTTCTCCCCCTGTACATAACCCTCATCTCTTCCTATGTTGAATGCTTCCAATAGCTCTGTTTCACCTTTTTCCGGTACAAGTTGTCCACACACACCCATCCTACCTCCTCCTTTACTTTCTCTTCCCGCCCCACTGTTTCCCTCCTTTAATCTCCCTTTTCCAACCTTCCTCTTCCTTTTAGGTGGCCTTCTCTTTATAGTCCCATTTACTTCCTTTGCAAACATGCTGTTTAGTATGTGACATGAAGCATACTGAGGAAGAGGAATCTGGGCGTAATCTGTCCTTCCCTGGGCAGAGGTGGATATATGTGTACAAATATAGCAATCAGACACATTTGCCAATTCCTTATAAAATTTCACCATTTGCACAAATGCATTATCCCTGTAATTGTTCCCATCTTCCTCCCATTTGGAATATTTTATCCACTGTGTCCTGTTCCCCACCCTTTCTACCACACTAGAGTTCTCCCCTTGTTCTTGTTTCACTGCAATGGTAATCCCTATTTTTTTACACTGTTATTTATATAATGTTCTTGGTCCAGATATGGGATTTGTATTTCTTCATGATATATAATAAGTATTATAGTGATAATTATTGCTGGAACAGGGGTACATATGGCAGTTAGTACCATAGGCCACTTTTTCTCTTTTCTTCTTCTTCTAGGCATTATTCTATTCCAAGTGTCACAACTTGCACTTGTTTAGTTCTTGTCTGTTAATCTCTTATTCTCTGTATCTTCTTGTTGGCATGTCACAGAGTGGTGTCAGAGGTTACTAGCACTTAAACCCACTTGCATGATATACGTAGATATTCAGGTAAGACCCGCTTGCACCCATCCCTTTCCTGAGGTGTGCAGCACGAGCAGTCTATCAAGAACTCTTTGATGGACCCGCTTGCGTCTCCTGACTCCTGTAGGAGCGCAGCACGAGCAGCCCTGCAGTCTCACCGCAGGACCCGCTTGCACCTCCTGACTGCTGTAGGAGTGCAGTACGAGCAGCCCTGTAGTCTCACCGCAGGACCCGCTTGCACCTCCTGACTCCTGTAGGAGTGCAGCACGAGCAGCCCTGTCAGTGTTGTTTGGTGTTTCTTGTTGATCAAAGGTTGTACCCCTGCGGTGCAGGTGTGACCTTTATGGGTACCGCAGGTGGTGGCTGGATGACCTCAGGTTCAATTGCTCTCTTGGTGTATGAGCTGTGGATCCAGTATTTGAGACCCTCACACTTGACCACTGTGGCTGTTGTCAGTAGGACTTGGTAAGGCCCTTTCCACCGTGGTTGAAGGCAATGGCGCCTAGTGTGGGCCTTGACCCAAACCCAGTTGCCAGGCAGTAGTCCGTGTACTGGTGGCGTTCCTCCTTCTGGCAGGGCCTGCAGTACCTGGCGGTGAAGACAACGTAACGTCTCTGTTATCTTCCTGCAATATTGTAACAAAAGATCATCTGTTATTGCCAATGGGGCAACTGACATGTGGCCTGGAATATTCATGGGGCGCCCAAATAGCACCTCATGGGGACTTAATTTTGTGACTCTATCAGGGGTACTTCTCATAGCGAGGAGCGCTAATGGTAATGCATCAATCCAAGATAGTTCAGTCACTGCGCACATCTTCCCTATTCTGTTTTTCAACACCCCATTTTTTATCTCTACTGCCCCTGCTGCAGGTGGATGGTATGCGCAATGCAACTTTTGTGTTATTCCCAGCCCTTTGCAAAGGCCCTGAATAACATGTGAAATGAATCCTGGTCCATTGTCTGAACTTAAAAGAATCGGCACCCCAAAACGTGGTATTAACTCTTTTAAAAGGCACTTAGCCACAGTTTGTGCATCACAGTTCCTGGTGGGGTATGCCTCAGTCCATTTGCTGAACATACAAACTATTACCAAAACATATTTTAGCTGGCATACCGGGGGCATCTCAATGAAGTCCATTTGGAGGCTCTCAAAGGGTCCATGTGGCGGTGGGAAATGGCCTGAAGCGGTTGGTGTACCTTTTCCCGTGTTGTACTGTGCACAAACCGTGCATCTCTTACATAAATGTTCTGCATATTGCCGAAATTTGGTATTAAACCAACATTGTGAAAACAGTCGTATCATTCCATCCCTACCCACATGTGAGGGGCCATGGAAAAGGCGTGCATAGAGGACAGTAATGTGGATGGTAGACATATTTTACCGTTGGGTCCCACCCACACACCCTCCCCGTCTGTCTTGCAACCACCTTTTTCCCAATCTGTTAGTTCTGACCCGTCAGCCTGCTGTTGAACACATTTTGGATCAAAATATGTACTTTCCTCCTTAGCTATTGTGGTGGGTTTAACCTGGACCATTACTTACTCACACCCACTGAGGGCTATTCTTCGTGCCTCTATGTCAACAAAAGCATTTCCCACAGAAACATAGTCCTTAGCAGAAGTGTGGGCTGCACATTTTACAATTGCAATTTTTCTGGGCAATAGTAGAGCTTGCAACAAGGCAACAATCAATGAAGCATGTTGTATGTGTTGGCCTGCTGAAGTGAGAAATCCCCTCATTGCCCACAGTTGACCGAAATCATGAGTGACCCCAAAAGCATATTGGCTGTCTGTGTAAATATTCGTTGTCTTTCCCGCTGCCAATTTGCATGCTCTGATTAGTGCTACTAATTCTGCTGCCTGGGCACTTTTAATCTTTGGTAGCCTTCCTCCTTCAAGTAATCTTTTGGCCGTCCCCACAGCATAGGCTGCTTGTAGCATCCCTGTGTGGTCCCTAATGCATGAACCATCCACAAACAAATCACCCTCAGCCTTAGGGAATGGGGTGTCTCTGAGATCTGGCCTCACCTTGGTGTGTGTGTCGACTGCCATAATACAATTGTGGAAAGAATTATCTATGGTGGGATCATCGTGATCCATTTCGGTAGGCAATAGGCAGGAGGGATTCAATGTTGTGCATCTCTTTATCCTTATATGTGGTGCCAATAGTGTCAACTCATAGCGTGAGAGGCGAGCATTTGTCAGGTGCTGGGTCTTAGTGGTAGTTAGTAATGTGTCAATTGCGTGTGGGACATGTAACACCAAAGTATGAGCCAGGACAATGTTTTCAGATTGTTCCACTGCTAAAGCGGCTGCTGCTACTGCCTTCAGACATGGGGGAAGACCTGCTGCTACTGGGTCCAGGGTAGCCAAATAGTAAGCCACTGGGCGGTAGAAGGTGCCTTGTTTTTGTGCCAAAACCCCTAAGGAGCAACCACCTTTTTCATGGCAAAATAAATGGAAATCTTTGGTGTAATCTGGGAGGCCTAATGCTGGTGCCGCACACAATGCTAACTTTAATTTCTGGAAAGCCTCTTCACAGTTTTCTGACCATGGTACTTTGTCTGGCACATACTTGTGTGTTAAATTCAAAAGTGGTCGTGCAATCAGGGAGAAATTCGGTATCCAATGCCTGCAGTAACCTGCCACCCCAAGAAAAGCCCTCACCTCCTTCTGTGTTTGTGGCCTGGGGTGCTGAGTTATTGTTGCTATCCTATCTGGTAGCAATCTCCTGGACCCTGGTGACAGTTCGTGCCCTAGGTACTTCACCTTTGATTGGCAGAACTGCAACTTCTTTGGGGAGACCTTATGTCCTTTTATGGCAAGGTGACAGAGTAGGGCCACGGTGTCCTGGACACACGCTTCCCGTGATGGTGAGGCTAGCAACAAATCATCAATGTATCGTATCAAAGTTGATCCTCCTGCAAAGTGCAATGATGCCAAGTCTGCTCTTAAAGCGTCTGAGAATAATGTTGGACTGTCCACAAACCCATGAGGGAGACAAGTATATGTCAGATTTCTATTTTTGTACATAAAACAGAATTTCATCACCTTGTCTCTTGCTGTCTCTACCTCTTGTCCCGGTGCCCCCCCTTTTCCCCTCACTGGTTCCTCTGCTGGCCATCCTACCACCTTCTTACAATCCTCCCATAAATCTTGTGGTATTATTATACTGAATAACATGTTCAAATCCTTCACAACATTTCTCCCATTGCCACTATTCTATTCAATTCTGTGTACCATTTGTGTGGCTCATCGCGTAATTTTGGGAAGTCTTTGGTGAAGGAAAACAGGTCAGCTCTATGCCAAGGTACATAGACATATGTTGGGGTATGGCCATCCTCCCCTAAGGAGGACGAAGGTACCTCTCTCAGAGGCATCATCTTTGTCTGTGCCTGTTCTGTCCCTTCCTTATTTTTCTCTAGGCTCTGCAGAACCTCAGCTGCTTTTAACCCTTCTTTCAATTCTTTCCATTTCTGTAATTTTAATATAGCGTATTCCAGTTTTTCAGACAATTTGTCGTTACTCCAGGATGGCACGTCTGCATCTGTGAAACTCATTTGAGAAGTGTCCCAACTGTATTCTGTTGGCAGGGGATTTGTGCTGTTAGTGTAGTGAGCATATATCTGGTGTATCTCAGGGCCTAGGGCCATCAGTTCTGATCGCGCCATGGCTAGAAGTTCCTCTCTGTATTCCCTATTGTTGTCTCTTTCTACTTCCACAAATGTCTGTCTTTTATCAATGAGATCTGTGAGTATGGCACGACAATTTTTCTGTCTGATTTCAGGAACTTAGTCTTTCTTAGTGTGCTGGGAGAAGCACTCGGTGTACCGTATGGTGAATTTCCTTTCATTTGTGTTGCTGTGAGGCTGTTCCTCCTTTCAAATAGACTTCCGTCTAAAAACCTCGTCAAAATATCAATGTTATGCTTCGTGTGGTGTGTGAAAATACATATCTCCCATATCAGCTCATGCAATCCCTTTATCCCTTCACTACTGTCCCTGGATGCGTCTTGGAACTGCTGTTTCCAATGTGTATTCAACAATTTTGGTCCATTTCCTTTCTTTGTAGCCTGCGCCAACAAACTGTCACTTTCCTTGTTCGTTTTCTGAGCAATGTCGGCCACTTCCTCTCTGACTTCCTGCAGCATTTGAAAGTCTTTCAATCGGTCAAGGTTCATTTTTGTTAGTTCCTCTTTTATTAAACCATGTGCAAGCTCACGGGCTGTAGTTTTCTGAGCCAGAGATAGCTCAGGAGGCTCTGTACCTGTCGCTAAATGCTCAACGTGCACTTTTTTCTGAGCCAGAGATAGCTCAGGAGGCTCTGTACCTGTCGCTAAGTATTCAACGTGCACTTTTTTCTCCAAACTTACTGTTTTGTTCTCATTACCTAACCTCCCCATCAGTATGTCTTCTATGAGGGCGTCCTTGGTCTCTTCCTTTGTTGTTCCCTGCATACTGTCTTCCTGTGATGGTGCACCTACCACAGGAAGACATGGGAATGTTCCTACCATATCCAGCATTTTATCCCTCCGCTCCTCCCTCTTCTCATTTCTCTGTCTTTCACAATATAATCCGTCTTTCAACACCACCAATTCCTTGCACACCTTAGCTTTTATGTCGTTTGTATGACGGAGGTCTCGTAGGCAATAGTCCCAGGAATAGAAAGAGTCCCATTCCAGGTTACGAGTCTTACGTCCCCTTAGAATCAGCATTTGTCTCAAGTATGACAACTTGTTCATGTCATATGTGCCATTACTTGGAAACTGTAAGTCGGGTCGCCTTGCCGTCAGCCTGTGCCATTTGTCAAGAAACATTAATGCATGTAGTCCTTGCTTAACGGCTACTTGGTAGGCAGGACTATCCCTAGGGGGTGTGATTTGGTGTGTGTCCAAATGTTCCTTACTAAAGGGGTTCCCCACAGCTAAATAAAAGGTCACTGCTTTCCCTTACCACTTCACGTAAACAGTACAGTCACACCAGGAAACACCAGGGAGTCAGCTATTTCTGCCGCTCATATCAAATGACACATGAGGAAAACCCGCACTCAGATCAGCACTGCCAACTGCATTTGTTATTAGTGAAGCGGAGAGTTTGTCTGCAATCACACAACAGTACACGCAGCCTTGTTCATCGCAAGCATGCACAAGTTTGGAATGAAAAAAAAAAAACAGTGCCAAGGTGCTGGTGACGGCGTACACTGGCGTCCTTTTAGCGAATAAAAGATGACAGGAAAGTCAAGAGAGAAAGGAAAAGATCCCACACCCTTGCTTTCCTGCCCTGAGACAGGGTGCGGCTGTATGGGATTAGAACCCGGACCAGATCCGTGGCGGGTGACACACAGGTAATGCAATAATGGTGAACAGTGCACTCAATCACATATAGAACAATACGATAAAAATATAACAAAAACAGGTACTTGCCCTACGTGATGGTCATGCCTCCCACCCTTTGTGCTGGTGCGTGGTGACAGTAGAGTGTGGTGCGCAGGCAGACCCTGTCAGTCGTAGTAATCAGTCACTGTAATGGTACTGGCGGGCGTAATGCTTCTGAGTTCTGGTACAATCGCCGCTTGAGTCAGTCAGTTAATACACATCCCCTTCCTCACTATATTCTCACTACTATCCTAACACATAATTCAACCACCCCGTCTATCTCTCCATCTAACCAGCAGGAGAGAGAGAGAAAGAGAAGAAAGAAGGAAGGAAAAATTCAATACGACGCCCCCACAGAGCACAACACCGCAACGCTATCAGCGCAGAGAGAGAGAGAAAGTAAATAAATAAATGTGCGAGAACACGGCCCTGCCTGCCTTGCCTGCTCCACTGGAGTGGACACCTACCACTCGATCAATCACCGGGCACAACCTGCCCTTCCTGCTGGGGTGGACAATCACCACCCCCTCTGGCCAAAGTATTCCTCCCCAGCCCCTCCGGCTGGGAAATGCTGCCCCAACCCTTTCCGGTTGGGAGCTGTGGCCACACAGCGCAGTCCGCTGTGTACCGAGACCATACCACTAACAGTCTCACACATGTAGCGTCGCTGGATAATCAGAAACCCTTGGCTCATATTTACAGCAACTACTGAACCATGAATTCCTTAGCACTGAGAACAAAAGAGGGAAGGAAATGGCGCAATAAGGCAGAAACGATAATATCAACACAAAACTCCAGCACGCGGCCATCTGAAGGCCATTATCTGAATGTCTGAACGACAGAACTCTAGAAGAGTCTGAAATAATGGGGACAGGAACATCCGCATGCCACCGTAAACAAATAACAAACATAACAAGAAAGAACAGCAGGCTAATAGGGATAGCATATAGTACAATTATCCACAACTCCATTTAGAAGTGCAAACGTAAATCACCCCGCCACCTCCCCCCTATACAACACCCTCTGCGAACAGAGGGAGAGAGAGAGAGAAGAAGAGGGAAACAAAAAACTCATAACATAAACAGACGGGACCGAGGAAATGACAGATACTCACGACAGCACCAACACCCTACCCCTGAGGGGGCCGACCAGCCCAAAACGCCGTTGCCCCCCTCCGCAGAGAGGCAGGAGCTGAGCCTGTGATAACGTAAATCGAATCGCCATTCTCCACCAGATGTCGAAGCCAAGATGTCGAAGCCAAGTCAGAGTATTTCAGATCCAGACAATTCAGGAAACAAACCAAGACCAGCCGCTCTTCTTTAGATTACTTTTAATAAGAACTAATAAGACACAATAAGAAATACATGTACATGGAGACTGAGCAGGCAAAATCCAGCTCGAACAGTCTACCCAAAGAAGTAATGCATGATCTTTTATAGCATTAAACCGCAGACATATTAATACATTTTCATTGGTTCTTGATAATGTCGTATGATAAAACGTTTTCTATATAGCACACGTGATGCTCCATATAAGGGTTAGAATGTTGGACAGGAAGCTTGCACAATGTCCTCTGAATCAAATGTCTTGTGATACATCTATATGTGGAGAAAGAGGAACCATAAGTGCATACGTTAGTACTTTTAGCAGTGAGGATTTCGCAAGCTAGCATGCGGTGGTGTCTTGTGATGGCCGTCAGTTTAGCAAGCCTTGCAACATAATGCGTTTCAAGCACAATAGACATTTCTTCAAGGCCTAGTTAATTCAATATTGTAATGTGTTCAACAGAAACAGGCCTGTATTTTCATTGTGTATCACAGGATCTACTAGGTCAAAATGGATCCAGGAGAACGTGATTCCACAAAATGTGCATACCACTCTTCATTGCTAAGCAGGCCTCTACAAGATTAGCTAAATGGGCATATTAGGCTATTCACTGACTAGAACCTTGCACCCATACAACATGGTAGGCATCAAGACAGATTTCACACAGTGTGTATTCACCCCCTTGTGCCTGCCCTCAAGCGCCCATCCAACTCCAGATTGGCCATCGCCAGTATGCGGGCCATTAGGGTGATCAGGATCAGATGGGCACCACTCCCTCGTTGGGAGGATGTCCCCAGCTGGGCCTCCGTAGTCTTCTGGGCCCAGCATTGCAGGTCGTCCCACCTCTTTCTGCAGTGGGTGCTCCTCCAGATATGTACCCCCAGGGTCTGCACATTCTTTGCGATGGTATGCCATAACCCTTTCTTCTGATGGGTGCTAACCTGCATAGGGAACAGAGACGAAAGGACACCATGAACTTAACACTCCATTCTGTTAAAGCAATGGCTTCCATACTGCATAGGTCCCACATTAACCTCACACATTACTCGTACCTCTGCGTACACATTGCATGCAGCAAAAATACAATCCCCAAACGACACACTTCCAGCACATACATACATCTACATAAAGCCATGTCGAAACCAAATTATCTAAAAGGGGTTCATCTGTTGATCTGGAGGCCAATACAACTGCCCATGCAAGGGTAGGTCCCCATCCACAATCCTCTTCAGTTCCTCCAATGTGCATGCTGGGGCCCTATCCCCTATAGCACAGGCCCTCATGTGTTCCAGGCACAGGACACAGCAGCACATGCAGTGGAGGTGATGATGTGTTGAGAGTCAGGAATCAAGTGAAGTGGGATAGAGAAAATGGCAGTCATGTCTGCACCTATGAACCCCGTCACCACCGGCAGTGATCATCATTGGTTCCTGTGCTCCCTAGACTTCCATGTTAACCAATGAGGAGTTCCACAGTGGTGTAGACCACCTTCTGCCATGATGACAAAAATCAGCAGAGTGAGGTCACTTCCACCTGTCCTGCATACAGGACAGACAGTTGCCAATTCCTAATGCTGGTACTCATGGCGGTCAATTTAATGTGCGTTAGCGGTACCGAATGTGGACACCAAGGCAATTCCAGTCCACCACATACTTTGATTTGCTTGTAGACTCTGGCACTCAAATTAGAACTCATACCAGTGCACTGCTTGCAGATGAGTAGTTGACAGGACATTTAAAATGGGATGCTACTAATCACAACACACGACTCTGACTACATCTGTGAGACACCATGGCTAATGAAAAGTATTGGTATTTTTGAGGAAGTCCATTTGCATGTAGAGGACACCAGTGCAATTTACAATAATTGTTAAAGTATATTGGATATGACTGCTCTGTGTACTGTAATATTGTGTGTCCATCCTTTCTGTAGTCACAAACATCTCATATTTGGTTCACTTAGATACCAACCACTGTGGAGGAGGTGGAGGCAAGCACCCATGTACAGACCCCTAGTCGACTTGGCTACACTAGAGAAATGGACCATTATAAAGACCCATCGTCTGAACAGGGCCACAATCACTGAACTGTGTCAACAATTGGAGCCAGATCTGATTCATGATATTCATAGCACAACAGCAATACCCCTTCAGTACAGGTTCTGCCACTGCTCCACTCTCTGGCAAGTGGTTCTTTCCAGATGACTATGGGCTTGGCTGCAGGATTGTCACAGCCAATGTTTTCAAATGTGCTGAATAGAGGTTTGGCTGCCTTGATGAAACACATGAGCAACTACATCTCATTCCCCCAGAGTGAAGATTTGCCCCTTGTGAAGACTACATTCTACACCATAGGACTTGGGTTGGGGAGGGAGCCAGCCTTTTCTCTTCTGTTTAGGGGTGGAGGAGGGGGTTTGGAGCGGGGGGTCGGAGTGGCAGTCTTGTGCTCCTTAGTGGTAGGTTCTGCTGTGGGTGGAGGGACATGAGAGGACTGAGAGCTGGAAGTGTTGGGCTGGGGGAGCAGGACCTTCCTTTTCCGAGCAGGATGGAGTAGGGGAGGAGGAGGGAAGATGTCAAGGTGGGCAAGGAAAAATGTCTTTGGTACAATAGGGCAGGCTGTGGGAGCAGGTTTGGCAGTGGAGGTAGAGGGAGTAGTGGTAGGAGGAGTAGGTGTGCTGGACTGGGTTGCAGGTGCATGTACAGTGTGCATGTGTGAGGTGGATGGCTGTTGAGTATCTGAGTGGGACCTTTTATGTGTTTTTGGAGGGGGCAGGCAGGGTGGGAGAAGACAAACAGGTTGTGTGCATGTATGTTGTGGTGGTGTCTGCAAGTGAAGTGGGTGTGCTGCATGTGGCTGTGATGGTGGTGGTGGTGACTGTGCATGTGGTGAATGGGGTGCTAGTCTGCATATCTGCTGTTGTGGTAACTGTGGGCAAGAATGTACAGGTGGCAGGATCTTGGACTGAAGACACAGTGCTTGCAGGTGTGAGTGCTCACATGACTGTGAGGGAGGAGGAGGAGGAAGAGACAGTGGAAGCAGTGGCTGTTGTTGTGTGTGCACCTGGGTGTTGGCTGTGTGTGTGCTCATGGTATGATCTGTGGTGCCTGTGCTTGTCTTTGTGAGTCCTGTCTGTTGTCTTGGGTGCATTCTGGTCTCATTGTGGATGGGTGGGGAGAGAGGGCTTTGGGACTGGGAACAGGTAGATGGAGGGGGGACGGATGAAGCAGGGACACGGGTGGCTGTCAAACAGGAGGCCAGAGCCTGCAACGATCTCTGTAGGGCAGCCAAGCCACTGTGAATGCCCTCCAGGTAGACATTGCATTGCTGCATCTGGGATGCCAGCCCCAGGATGGCATTCACTATGGTTGGCTGCTCTACAGAGATGGATCTCAGGAAGTCAATAGCCTCCTAAGTGAGGGCAGCAGGGCTGAGTGGGGCAGGGTCTGAGGTGCCTGGGGCAAAGGAGATGCCCACCCTCCTGGGTGAGCGGTCATGGGCAACTGATCGGGGGGCTACTGGGAGGGTGGTGCTGGTATGGGGGCTGGCAGAAGATGATGTAGCTGGGTGGTCCCAGAGCGGTCCGCCACCACCAGGGAGCTTCCATCGGAGGAGGAATCATAGTTGGTAGTATCAAATCCTTTCTCCCCTGTGGTGCTCCCCTCACCCCTACCCCACTGATCCCCTCGGCGTCAGTGGACTCTGCATCCTGGGTCCCGTGGGCTGCAGCTCCCCCACTTCCCAGTGCCCCTGCTCCTTCACCAGATGATGCTAATACACGCAAGGACAGGAGAAGAAAAGAAGGGAGGGTGGGGGAGAAAGAAAGGGAGCACAGGGTCAATAACAGCAATATCCGCAAATATGGCATACACATAATAATGACCCACAAATAAATAACACTATGCAGTGACAACCACAATACCACACCATTGCCTGTGAACTACAGCAGAAATGAATTCAAACACTACCATCTGCACTCCTACTGGGACTCACTAAGCCATGTCTGCTTTGGTATGCTAGCTACTTGCAATACCAAATGTGCATACCACTCTTCATTGCTAAGCAGGCCTCTAAAACATTAGCTAAATGGGCATATTAGGCCATTCACTGACTAGAACCTTGCACCCATACAACATGGTAGGCATCAAGCCAGATTTCACACAGTGTGTATTCACCCCCTTGTGGCTGCCCTCAAGCGCCCATCCAACTCCAGATTGGCCATCGCCAATATGCGGGCCATTAGTGGGGTCAGGATCAGATGGGCACCACTCCCTCGTTGAAAGGATGTCCCCAGCTGGGCCTCCGTAGTCTTCTGGGCCCAGCATTGCAGGTTGTCTCACCTCTTTCTGCAGTGGGTGCTCCTCCAGATATGTACCCCTAGGGTCTGCACATTCTTTGCGATGGTATGCCATAACCCTTTCTTCTGATGGGTGCTAACCTGCATAGGGAACAGAGACGAAAGGACACCATGAACTTAACACTCCATTCTGTTACAGCAATGGCTTCCATACTGCATAGGTCCCACATTAATCTCACACATTACTCGTACCTCTGCGTACACATTGCATGCAGCAAAAATACAATCCCCAAATGACACACTTCCAGCACACACATACATCTACATATAGCCATGTCAAAACCAAATTATCTAAAAGGGGCTCACATGTTGATCTGGAGGCCAATACAACTACCCATGCAAGGGTTATTGTGTGTCCATCCTTTCTATAGTCACAAACATCTCATATTTGGTTCACTTAGATACCAACCACTGTGGAGGAGGTGGAGGCAAGCACCCATGTACAGACCCCTAGTCGACTTGGCTACACTAGAGAAATGGACCATTATAAAGACCCATCGTCTCAACAGGGCCACAATCACTGAACTGTGTCAACAATTGGAGCCAGATCTGATTCATGATATTCATAGCACAACAGCAATACCCCTTCAGTACAGGTTCTGCCACTGCTCCACTCTCTGGCAAGTGGTTCTTTCCAGATGACTATGGGCTTGGCTGCAGGATTGTCACAGCCAATGTTTTCAAATGTGCTGAATAGAGTTTTGGCTGCCTTGATGAAACACATGAGCAACTACATCTCATTCCCCCAGAGTGAAGATTTGCCCCTTGTGAAGACTACATTCTACACCATAGGACTTGGGTTGGGGAGGGAGCCAGCCTTTTCTCTTCTGTTTAGGGGTGGAGGAGGGGGCTTGGAGCGGGGGGTCGGAGTGGCAGTCTTGTGCTCCTTAGTGGTAGGTTCTGCTGTGGGTGGAGGGACATGAGAGGACTGAGAGCTGGAAGTGTTGGGCTGGGGGAGCAGGACCTTCCTTTTCCGAGCAGGATGGAGTAGGGGAGGAGGAGGGAAGATGTCAAGGTGGGCAAGGAAAAATTTCTTTGGTACAATAGGGCAGGCTGTGGGAGCAGGTTTGGCAGTGGAGGTAGAGGGAGTAGTGGTAGGAGGAGTAGGTGTGCTGGACTGGGTTGCAGGTGCATGTACAGTGTGCATGTGTGAGGTGGATGGCTGTTGAGTATCTGAGTGGGACCTTTTATGTGTTTTTGGAGGGGGGCAGGCAGGGTGGGAGAAGACAAACAGGTTGTGTGCATGTATGTTGTGGTGGTGTCTGCAAGTGAAGTGGGTGTGCTGCATGTGGCTGTGATGGTGGTGGTGGTGACTGTGCATGTGGTGAATGGGGTGCTAGTCTGCATATCTGCTGTTGTGGTAACTGTGGGCAAGAATGTACAGGTGGCAGGATCTTGGACTGAAGACACAGTGCTTGCAGGTGTGAGTGCTCACATGACTGTGAGGGAGGAGGAGGAGGAAGAGACAGTGGAAGCAGTGGCTGTTGTTGTGTGTGCACCTGGGTGTTGGCTGTGTGTGTGCTCATGGTATGATCTGTGGTGCCTGTGCTTGTCTTTGTGAGTCCTGTCTGTTGTCTTGGGTGCATTCTGGTCTCATTGTGGATGGGTGGGGAGAGAGGGCTTTGGGACTGGGAACAGGTAGATGGAGGGGGGACGGATGAAGCAGGGACACGGGTGGCTGTCAAACAGGAGGCCAGAGCCTGCAACGATCTCTGTAGGGCAGCCAAGCCACTGTGAATGCCCTCCAGGTAGACATTGCATTGCTGCATCTGGGATGCCAGCCCCAGGATGGCATTCACTATGGTTGGCTGCTCTACAGAGATGGATCTCAGGAAGTCAATAGCCTCCTAAGTGAGGGCAGCAGGGCTGAGTGGGGCAGGGTCTGAGGTGCCTGGGGCAAAGGAGATGCCCACCCTCCTGGGTGAGCGGTCATGGTCAACTGATCGGGGGGCTACTGGGAGGGTGGTGCTGGTATGGGGGCTGGCAGAAGATGATGTAGCTGGGTGGTCCCAGAGCGGTCCGCCACCACCAGGGAGCTTCCATCGGAGGAGGAATCATAGTTGGTAGTATCAAATCCTTTCTCCCCTGTGGTGCTCCCCTCACCCCTACCCCACTGATCCCCTCGGCGTCAGTGGACTCTGCATCCTGGGTCCCGTGGGCTGCAGCTCCCCCACTTCCCAGTGCCCCTGCTCCTTCACCAGATGATGCTAGTACACGCAAGGACAGGAGGAGAAAAGAAGGGAGGGTGGGGGAGAAAGAAAGGGAGCACAGGGTCAATAACAGCAATATCCGCAAATATGGCATACACATAATAATGACCCACAAATAAATAACACTATGCAGTGACAACCACAATACCACACCATTGCCTGTGAACTACAGCAGAAATGAATTCAAACACTACCATCTGCACTCCTACTGGGACTCACTAAGCCATGTCTGCTTTGGTATGCTAGCTACTTGCAATACCAAATGTGCATACCACTCTTCATTGCTAAGCAGGCCTCTAAAACATTAGCTAAATGGGCATATTAGGCCATTCACTGACTAGAACCTTGCACCCATACAACATGGTAGGCATCAAGACAGATTTCACACAGTGTGTATTCACCCCCTTGTGGCTGCCCTCAAGCGCCCATCCAACTCCAGATTGGCCATCGCCAATATGCGGGCCATTAGTGGGGTCAGGATCAGATGGGCACCACTCCCTCGTTGAAAGGATGTCCCCAGCTGGGCCTCCGTAGTCTTCTGGGCCCAGCATTGCAGGTTGTCTCACCTCTTTCTGCAGTGGGTGCTCCTCCAGAAATGTACCCCTAGGGTCTGCACATTCTTTGCGATGGTATGCCATAACCCTTTCTTCTGATGGGTGCTAACCTGCATAGGGAACAGAGACGAAAGGACACCATGAACTTAACACTCCATTCTGTTACAGCAATGGCTTCCATACTGCATAGGTCCCACATTAATCTCACACATTACTCGTACCTCTGCGTACACATTGCATGCAGCAAAAATACAATCCCCAAATGACACACTTCCAGCACACACATACATCTACATATAGCCATGTCAAAACCAAATTATCTAAAAGGGGCTCACATGTTGATCTGGAGGCCAATACAACTACCCATGCAAGGGTTATTGTGTGTCCATCCTTTCTATAGTCACAAACATCTCATATTTGGTTCACTTAGATTCCAACCACTGTGGAGGAGGTGGAGGCAAGCACCCATGTACAGACCCCTAGTCGACTTGGCTACACTAGAGAAATGGACCATTATAAAGACCCATCGTCTGGACAGGGCCACAATCACTGAACTGTGTCAACAATTGGAGCCAGATCTGATTCATGATATTCATAGCACTACAGCAATACCCCCTGCAGTACAGGTTCTGCCACTGCTCCACTCTCTGGCAAGTGGTTCTTTCCAGATGACTATGGGCTTGGCTGCAGGAATGTCACAGCCAATGTTTTCGAATGTGCTGAATAGAGTTTTGGCTGCCTTGATGAAACACATGAGCAACTACATCTCATTCCCCCAGAGTGAAGATTTGCCCCCTGTGAAGACTACATTCTACACCATGGGACACATACCACATGTGATTGGGGCCATTGGCGGACCCCTATTACCGTGGTCTCTCCCAGGACAAATGAGCAGGTCCACAGGAATAGGAAGAGTTACCACTCAATAAATGCACAGATGGTGTGCCTTGCAGATCAATTCCTCTCCCAAATTACTGTCAAGTTTCCTGGATCTGTACATGATGCCTACGTATTGAGGAATAGCAGCATCCCACAGGTGATGGCACGACTACAAAGGGAGAGAGTGTGGCTCATAGGTGAGCTTGAGTTTTCACCCAATGTATATCACTGCATGCCACCTGAAGTTGTCCTTTGTGCCATTGTACATGAGTAATGTTTGTCTCTCTCACTACTTCCAGGTGACTCCGGCTACCCAAAACTATCCTGGCTGTTGACACCAGTTAGGAATCCGAGGACAGGTGCAGAAAATTGGTACAATGAAGCACATGGTCATACCAGAAGGATAATTGAACTGACGTTTAGGCTACTGAAAGCCAGGTTCCGGTGCCTCTATGTAACTGGTGGATCCCTCCTCTACACCCCTGGGAACGTCTTCCAGATGGAGGTGGCCTGCTGCATGCTGCACAATTTGGCCCTCAGACGCCATGTGCCATTCCTGCAGGAGGAGGGGGAAGACAATGTACCTGTAGCAGCAGAGGACACTAAAGTCAGTGATGATGAGGAGGAGGATGTGGACAACATGACACATCTGATACAGCAATACTTTGAATGACCCTGAGGTAAGACTGAACTTCTGTTCATACCTCCATTACAGTTAAGTGCTGTGTGCCTGCTGCATTGTGCCAAGCAAAAATGTGTGCATTATGTGAGCTGACACTGTTCCATCTGTGATCAGTCATGCCAGTGTTATGGTGATGTTGTACACATTTTATTCTGCCCATGCAATGTGTCAGTAGTTTAGCTTTCTCAAATACATGGCATTGCAAACTGTATCCTCATCCCATACACTACTTAGCATCTGTTGCTAGGAATGACATGTGACTTACAATGCGCTTACACAACCGATCTGTGAGTTCTATTTCATTGACAGTGTTGCCCAGACTAGGTTGTCCAGAGGAGGGATTGGCATGCTGACAACATGGCATAGCTAATACTGTGGCATCTTGTCTGAGGGCCTGAGATGAGTTGTTTCTCCTCACCGATGGTGTTTGGAGTCAATTGCTGTGCAAATTACTGAGTAGAAGTGACCAGCTGATTGTAAGCTGTTTTGTTACAGGGGCTCATGTTGCTCTAATACCTTTACTTCTCAACTGACTGTCACTAATGCTTTCCCTTTTTGCAGCTGTTGGTGTGGTCACAACTGAGAACTAATATGATGACTACAGACTGTTGTCACACATGTGGTGGATGGAGTCACACTTTATATGACATCTGCACAGGATAAAACAGGTCAAGGGTGTTTATGAAGTGACAAAAAGGAAGGGATGGTGCAATAGAGTGGGGTGATTGTGGATGAAATCTTCAGTGTAGTGGCCCAGTTGGTTTGTAACACAGGCCCAGTATCCATGGGGCTATAGGAAAAGGAGCAGTGGCAGTCCAAAACGAACAAGGTGTCTCAGTGGCACACAAGGGAGACATTCAGGAGGGGCTCATTTCCTGGTGGTGGTTTGGGTCTTGGCTAGTCTTTGGTGTCCGTCTGGGTCTCAGCAAATGTTTGCGGGTGGTTCTGCTGCTGCAGAGGGAGCTATGCTGTTGGCCTGTGAGTCTCATGGCAGGTCCTCCTGTCCACTAACTGAAGCAGATGTGGAAGGCTGGTGAATACACTGGCTAGTGGAAGGGACACTCTGGTGTGTTGTGTACTTACGCATGATGTTCGGCATGTCACCCAGCACCCCTGCAATGAAAGCTATGTTGGCATTTAAGCCCTGCAACTGCTGTATGACCTCCTGCTGGTGTTCCCACTGCAGCCACTGGTTCTCCTGCAAGATGATAAGTACCTGGCCCATCCTGTCCTGGGATTTCTGGTAGGCTCCCAGGACATAGGTAGGTGCCTCCTGGCAGTAGGCTCCCTTGGTTGGGCCTCCACTTGGCACACAGCTACCATCCCACTGGCCCTGTGCCTGTGTCCCCTGAACTGTGTGCCCACTCCCACTAACACCAGGACCTTCATCGTCTTACCTGTGTGGTGTCGACTCGGGTCCCTGTACAGGTGGGCACACTGTTGATCGACCTGTCCTGGGAACAGAGGTTTGGGGATGTTGGGTGGCTGCTGTGGTATTGGAGTCGGATGGAGGGGCCTGTGGTGGACTGGGTGTTGGCTGTGGTACACGACTGACCAGTGGTGGGGTATTGGGCCAGGGAGATCATCCAGATCGAGACATCCAGAGTTGCTGTAATCACTGAGGGCTTCTTCTGGTGGAGCACTGGTTGCCGTGGCACATGATCACCACTGACATTGGCTCTTGAGAATGTCCTCCCTTGTGCATGGATAGGTTCCCATGGAGTTCACCTTGCCCACAATCCTCTGCCATAGCTCCATCTTCCTGGCAATGGATATCTGCTGGAACTGTATACCGAACAGCTGTAGCTCTACCCACACAATTTCTTCCGCCATCACCAGCAACTCCTCATCAGTGAAATGGAGTTCTTTTGTGGGGACATGCCTACTGTGTAGTGTGTGCGTTGTGCAAAGGGTGTTAGGTGTTGAGGTACAGTGGCCCTCATTACAACCCTGGTGGTCGGTGTTAAAGCAGTGGTAACACCGCAAACAGGCCGACAGAAAAAAAAATGGGATTAAGACCATGACGGAAACCGCTAACATAGACAGCCACTTTAACACTCCGACTGCCACGGCGGTAGAAACAAACAACGGGGCGGTAACCACCAACAGACAGGCGGAAGACAAAGTACCGCCCACTGTATTACAAGAGGCCTATCCGCCACCTTTTCCGCGGCAGAACCAACGCTATCAAAAACATGGCGGAAACAGTACCCAGAAGGCAAACCACTCACCTCTCGACACCCAACAAGGAACCAGGATGCCAGGGAGCCCGAACTTCAGGTGTTACCTATGTTGGTTTACCTCCTCTTCTACCAGGAGTACGAATGGCTGTGGTGGCGACTACAGTGAGTACTGCACCTACAACACCGGTGGAGAGGGGAGAGGGGGAGGAAAGAGAGTGACACACACACACAACACGTAACACCCCCACCTTCACCCTCACACACAACAACATACACATAAATACATTCATCAACATTACATACACCCCCCCCCACCCCGGGAAGAACGCAAGGACAAAAGGAAATGATTGTAACGATAGTAATCATGAAAAATCCATTAATCAAAAATCAAAATTCAGTATATACAAATATGTACACCAACTACACAAGACCAGGTAGTGTGCCAATCATTGTCCGTGGACCACTGGGCCCAAAATACATGGTCGGAGCCCACACATGATACCTGATTCGAAATGGAGAGAACACTGCTGGGGCATCAGATCGAAAATACACAGGCACCTCAGCCTGATGAACGCACGACGCCTCTGCTGGACGAGGGGGCTCCATTCTCACTGCTGTATCCTGGGGAGTGCAAAGCCACAGTCTCTCAAGTCTCTCCAGTGGGCGGATTGCCCACTGCTGTATCCTGGGGAGTGTAAAGGCACAGTCTCTCAAGTCTCTCCAGTGGGTGGTGTGCCCACTGCTTTATTCTGGGGAGTTCAAAGCCACAGTCTCTCAAGTGACTAGTTCTGGAGGGGGCCTGGTGCCCAGAGTGCTTCATCCTGCCATGGACTGAGGTAATGGATGTGATACTCCACTGGTTCTGGAGGGGGCCTTGGGCCCAGACTGATTCATCCTGCCAAGGACTGAGGGAGTGGATGTGATACTCCACTGGTTCTGGAGGGGGTCTGGTGCCCAGAGTGCTTCATCCTGCCAAGGACTGAGGCAGTGGATGTATCTCTCCACTGGGTCTGGAGGGGGCATGGTGCCCAGAGTGCTCCATGTGCAGTGTGGCCGGTACAATTCCCTCACCTGGGTGTGCGTGCCATGAGATTGGCAAGGTTCAGTTAGCATGATAGGCCATGGAGGCGGCAACATTCCCCACACTGCTGCGACTTCGCCTTCCACCTGCAGGTGCAAACAGTGATGGAAGTCATGCCTCATGGAAGCTGCCCAGAGTCCAGGAACTCTCCTCCAGCCTCAGACAACTGACCACTGGGGATGGTAGTGATGTCAGCGGTGGGTGGTGCCAGTGTCCGAGGATGCCGCAGGCCGGTGGCGGTGCTTGCGGCGGTGTCTTTGGCGACGGTGCTTGCAGCAGTGTCTGTGGCGGCGGTGCTGGCGGCGGTGCATGGGTCAGCACCTGCTGAGGGACACAGGCTGAGGCTGTAGACATGCCGGGGCAGTGCAGGTGGCGGTGCAGGTCACGGAGTCTGTGGCGGCAGTGCTGGCAGCCGTGTCTGTGGCGGCAGTGCTGGCGGTGGTGCTGGCGACGGGGCATGGGTCAGCACCTGCTGAGGGACAAAGCAGGATGTCTCCTCCAGCCTCGGATGGCTGCCCACTGGGGAAGAGGCTAGGGACTGTTGCTGAGGCTGTAGACATGCAGGTGGCGGGGTGGCGGTGCAGGTGGTGGTTGTGGTGGAGGGGCAGCTAGCGGTGTTCGCCGCCATACAGGTTGGCGTGGTCGTGGACATAAAGTGTGACACTGGTCCCTCAGTCGGTGCCACCATGCCCTCTCCTGATCTGCTCTTCTGCTTTTGGCCCTTCCCCACCTTTGATGGTGCCGCAGTTGTCTTACCACTATCCCCTTTGTTTTTGTTGAGCCCTTGGTGGCTGGTAGTTTTGGCTTCTCCCTCCGGAATGTGGGCACCTTTTTCACCTTAGCAGGTGGTGGAATGTCCTTGCCCTCGCTACGTGGCACACTGGCAGCCCTGATGGGTGGCGCACACGATGACCCCACAGTTGCTGGCACCACTGTACCTGGGGATGTGGTGGATGAGGTGCTGGGCTGGGAACTGGAAAGCCAGGCCCTAGGGGAAGGACGAGGGGTGGAGTAGGGAAAAGGTCAATGTTAGCCAGGAAAAGTTTTTTAGACACACTGGAATGGGAAGATAGAGGGGGTTTGGGAGTGGAGGTAGAGGTAGTGGTTGTAAGAGGTGTATATCTGCTGAAGTTGGGTGAAGGTGCATGGGCCGGAGGCTGTTGTGAGGAGGACACTGGGGATGTGTGAATGGAAGTGGGAGTGCACGTGAGTGGTGTGTGGTGATGGGCGTGCTGGTGATGGAGGTAGTGGCTGAGGATGTAGTGCATGCAGGTGTGAGTGGAGATGAGACAGGGACAGAGGAGGAGGACTTGGAGGAGGGGGACACAGTGGAGGCAGTGGATGTTGCTGTGTCTGCATCGGGATGGTGCTTGTGTGAGTGCCTGTGGGATGTGTGGTGCTTATGTTTGCCATGTCCACTCTTGTGTGTTGATTAGTGTGCATGCTGGTCTGATGGTGTACTTGGGATAGGCTGAGGTACAGGGGATTGGGTCTGGGTGGAGGAAGTTGGAGGGGGGAGGCTGGACACAGGGACAATGGCTGCCATCAGTGCTGAGACAAGAGCCTGAAATGCTCTCTGTTGGGCTGCCTGCCCAGAATGAATGCCCTCCAGGTATGCATTTGTTTGTTGCAAATGCCTCTCTACACTCTGGATGGCATTCACAATGGTTGATTTCCCAACAGTGAGGGATCTCAGGAGGTCAATAGCCTCCTCACTGAGGGCAGCAGGGCTGACTGGGGCAGGGCCTGAGGTGCCTGGGGCAAAGGAGATGCCCACCCTCCTGGGTGAGCAGGCACAGGACACACGCTGAGGGGCTGCTGGGAGGGCAGTGCTGGTGTGGGGGGTGGCGGCTGTACCTGTTGATGCGGTGGGCACAGAGGTGCCCGCCACCGGATGGGAGATCCCATCAGAGGAGGAGTCGCTGTCACTGCTGTCTGCTCCTGTCCTGCCGAAGAGCTCCCCTCACCCTCCGTTCCACTGGTGGCTTTAGACTCCGTTGCTTCACCCTCCAGGGCCAAGTGGGTTGCAGCTCCCTCTTGCTCCGGTGCCAATGCTCCTCCTCCTGATGATGCTATTGCACACAAGAACAGGGAGACCACAAAAAGGGGAGGGAGACAGAAGAAAGACACGTTCAGTGCATGCAACACCACTACCGTTGGCGGACACAACACACAGGGAGCAGCCCTCTACACTACACCATGCACTGACAGTTCCTAGAAATTTCAGCTGACCATGGGGTACGAGGCCTAAGACCAATTCCTGCACACCTGGAAGTCACAGGAGCCTGACTATGTGAAGATGGCTCTTACCACTGGTGCCACATAGCCTGCCTCACAAGGGACCTTGCCTAACAAGTGCGCCCTGGCCTAGGGAACCCACTGACACCCCGTAATGCACGCAAAGTCAGCTGAATGAGAGTGTACTCACCCCCTTGTGGCTGCTGTGATGCCCTCAAGTGCCCATCCAACTCCGGATACGCCACCGCCAAGATCCGGAACATCAGGAGGGTCGTGGTGCGACGGGCACCCCTCCCACGTTTGGAGGCCATCCCCAGCTGGGCCTCCGCTGTCTTCTTGCTCCAGCGGCGCAGGTCCTCCCATCTTTTACAACAGTGGGTGCTCCGTCTGTGGTAGACCCCTAGGGTCCGGACGTCCATGGCGATGGCACGCCAAATACCCTTCTTCTGGTGGGCGCTGACCTAGAGGAAAGGTACAGGAGTAAAGGAAATTACTCACCCATCCAGACCATCATTCTCATTGCCTACCAGTTCCCACACATGCCCTGACGCACATACACTCACCATCCACACATGCAGGCCTCAGCCCCCCCATGTATCTTCCATCCACTCCACTCAAAACGGGCATGGCCCACGCAGCATGCTCACAGTGTACTCACCTGTTTGTCTGGAGGACCATACAGTTGCGTGTACTGGGGGAGGACCCCATCCACTAGTTTCTCCAACTCCTCCAAAGTGAAGGCAGGGGCCCTTTCCCCAGACACTGTAGCCATAATCGCTTTCAGACACAGGTCACAGCAGCACTTGTAGTGTAGGTCCTCTCCTGTTGAAGGTCAGGTATCAAGTGAGCGAACGGACAGAAAATGGCGGTCACGTCCGCACTGGTGCGTACCGTCACCGCCAACGTACATCGTCATTGGCTCCTGGGACCCATAGGGCCCAATGTTAACCAATGCAGAATTGCGCTGCGGTCATCGACCGCCCACCGCAACGGTGTACAATGCCAGCACAGTTACCTCATATCCCCTTGTCCCACCTTACAATTCAGGCAGCACCCATTTCAGGAGGCCACATGGGATGGATGTTAACTGCGTCACACCTATCTAGGCCAGGAATATAGACAGATACCGGCACATTGCGGATTAATAACGTTTCTGCAAATACCACATTGTGATACCTAAGTGTTGGATGACTCTCTGCTCGCTGTTCTCCTCCATAGGGCACGTCCGCTGGGGCAGGTGATGAGATGGTGGCATCCTCCGGCGTACAGACCCCTGGTGGACCTGTTGACATTGGAAGAGAGACACATCCTAGTCACATACAAACTTGATCGTGCAACACTCCAGGAACTGTGTGCCCCGTTGGAGCCAGACCTGATCTATCCGCCATCCCACAGGAATCCCCCCTCTAGTGCAGGTCCTGTCTGTACTCCATTTCCTGGCCAGTGGGTCTTTTCAAACAACAGTGGCCATGGCATCAGGGATGTCCCAGCCAATGTTCTCTAACGTGTTGTCCAGAGTGTTGTCTGCCCTGCTGAAATACATGTGCAGCTACATCGTGTTCCCTCAATTGGAGGATTTGCCCACAGTGAAAGGTGATTTCTATGCCCTTGGACATATCCCCAACATCATTGGTGCCAATGATGGGACACATGTGGCATTTGCACCCCCCGCAGGAATGAACAGGTGTATAGAAACCGGAAGAGCTACCATTCGATGAAAGTGCAGATGGTGTGTTTGTCAGACCAGTACATCTCCCATGTCAATGCCAAGATTCCTGGCTCTGTGCATGACGCTTACATTTTGAGAAATAGCAGCATCGCTTATGTGATGGGGCAACTCTAAAGGCACTGTGTGGCTAACAGGTGAGCCCAAGGTCCCAATACAGTTGACATAGGTGTCTGGGTATGGGGCTGTCCCTAAGGGTTAGTGTGTGTCTAACAGTTGTCCCTCAACATTTGCAGGTGACTATGGTTACCCCAACCTGTCATGGCTACTGACCACAGTGAGGAATCCCAGGACAAGGGCAGAGGAATGCTGTATGGGTGAACTAGGAGGGTGATGGAACGCACCTTCGGCCTCCTGAAGGCCAGATTCCGGTGTCTCGATCTGACAGGTGGCTCCCTATACTACTCACCGAAGAAGGTGTGCCAGATATTCGTGGCCTGCTGTATGCTGCACAACCTGGCTTCACGACAGCAGGTGCCTTTTCTGCAGGAAGATGGGCCAGATGGTGGTCTTGTGGCAGCTGTGGAGGCTGTGGACAGTGAAGAAGAGGAGGCAGAAGAAGAAGATATCGACAACTGAAACAACATCATCATGCAATACTTCCAGTGAGACAAAGGTAAGAATATGTCACTGCTTCCCACATCTCATACTATTGTTTGAGCTAACATAAGTCTGTCATTTTCATTCAGTGTATGGACCCTGACTTGTCACTTTGACTTTCCATTTCACAGATCTGGGTCCCACTTTGTGTCCTCTGCTATGTTTACTGCTGGCCTACAGCTGTGTTACATTGGTATGTGAACAAGTAAATTGACATTGCTATATTCTATAGTTATTGCAATTACACATTTGTGAAAGCACAGACTGACCCCAGATTGTTTTGTGATTGAAGTGTGTTTATTCCTGTGCAAATAAGTGGTGGGGGTTGTAAAATGGGATTGGGTCATGGTGGAGGTATATCCATGGCAGATTCCAGTATATTTGTTTCACAGGTGCATTGTCCAAAGGGGCATAGGAAGTGGAGCAATGGCAGTTTAAGGATGGACAGGGTGACATAGTGGGACAGAAGGGTGACATTCAGGGGGTCTCATTTCCTGGCGGGGGTCTTGGCAATGTTCTCTGTCTTGTTCCTGGATCTCAGGGACCGTTTGCGGGGTGGTTCTCCTTCTGCAGGTGGTGGGGTGCTGGTGTCCTGTTGCTCCTGTGGCGGTGCCTCCTGTCCACTAGTGCTGAAGGAGGTAGAGGGCTGTTCATCATCCAGGCTAGTGTCAGGGGCCCCTTATTGTGCAACTGTGTCCCTCCTGGTGTTGAGAAGGTCTGCCAGCACCCCTGCAATGGTGATCAGGTTGGTGTTAATGGACTTCAAGTCCTCCCAGATCCCAAGGTAGTGTCCCTCCTGCAGCCGCTGGGTCTCCTGAAACTTGGCCAGTTCTGTTGCCATGGTCTCTTGGGAATGATGGTAAGCTCCCATGATGTTGGAGAGAGCCTCGTGGAGTGTCAGTTCCCTGGACCTGTCCCCCCCGTCGCACAGCAGTCTTCCCAGTTTCCCTGTTATCCTGTGCCTCTGTCCCCTGAACTGTGTGCCCACTGCCACTGCCCCCAGGTCCCTGATCGTCCTGTGTTAGTGGGGTTGCCTGGGTTCCCTGTAGTGGTGGACACACTGCTGATTGACGTGTCCTGGGGACAGAGGGATGGGCCCGCTGGGTGGGTGCTTTGCCGGTGTTTCCTGAGGGGGGAGGTTCTGTGGTGGCTTGTGACAGTGGCAGGGGAGCCGACTGTCCCGAGGTCCCAGATGGGCCGGGCTGGTCATCTTGATCCAACCATGCAGAGCTGCTGTCATCACTGTGGGCCTCTTCTGTGGGGGGACTGGATATGTCTGGCACCTCCTGTCTGGTGACGTTGGGTAGGGGTCCTGTTGGGTTGTAAATGCATAGATATTGTATCTGTGTGTGCCATTGTGTGCAATGGGTGAGTGACCCTCTACTCCAGTGATTGCGTTATTGGCTTGATCCTTGTGTGATTGGTGATTTTGGGGCATGAGTGAGTCTCTGTACTGGACATGCTTGGGTGATGGATGTCCATGCATTGGTGTTACATGCAGGGCTTGGTTTTGGGATGTGTGGGTTGTGTTGGTGGGGTATCTGTGAGTTGTTGGAGTGATGGGTGTGAGGGTAAGGGTGGGAGAATGGCATGCAAGTGGGGTGGGGGGCATTAAGATACTAAGGATTTGCCTTACCAGAGTCCAGTCCTCCTGCTACTCCTGCGAGGCCCTCAGGATGCAGTATTGCCAAGACCTGCTCCTCTCATGTTGTTAGGTGTGGGGGAGGAGGTGGGGGTCCACCGCCAGTCTTCTGTAGCAATCTTGTGTCTGGATACCACGGAACACACCTTCCCCCGTAGGTCGTTCCACCTCTTCCTGATGTCATCCCGTGTTCTTGGATGCTGCCACACTGCGTTAACCCTGTCGACAATGTTGCGCCATAGCTCCATCTTCCTAGCAATGGATGTCTGCTGCATCTCTGATCCAAAAAGCTGGGGCTCTACCCGGACGATTTCCTCCACCATGACCCTGAGCTCCTCCTCAGAGAACCGGGGGTGTCTTTGAGGTGCCATGATGTGGTGAGGGTGATGTGTGAGGTGGTGTCTGTTGTGATGTGTGAGGGGATGTGTTGGTGTGTGTTGTTTGAGGTGCGTGGATGTTGTGTAAGTGATGGTGTTGTGTGTTTTTGGATGCTGGTGTTGTTTTAGGTAGTGTCTCTCTCTGGCCTGCTTTCAAATTTCTGGTAGTAAGGGTTTGTGGGTAATGTGGGTGTGTGTTTTATATTGGATTGGGTGTGTGGGTGTGGTGTGTGTATGTGTATCAGGTGTGTGTATTTTGAATTGTCCGATGTGGCTGTGTTTTGTAAATGTGTGTGTATTTTGAGCGTGGCGGTGTGTACTGCCAATGGTTTACCGCGGTTGAAAGACCGCTGCGTTGATTTGTGGGATGTGATAGTGTGGGCATATTCTTGTTGGTGTGACAGTGTCGGTTTTGTTCTCGCCAGTTTATCACTGACCTTTGGTGTGGCGGACTTGTGTGGGTGTCTGTATTGTGGCGGATTCCAAGCTGTCGGTCGTAATACCTGTAGCAGAATTCCGCAGCGGCAGCGGTATGTTGGCGGTCTTCTGCACGGCGGTAAGCAGGATTTACCGCCAGGGTTGTAATGAGGGTTAGTGTGTGGTGTGTGATGCATGACAGTGGCTGTTGTTTGTGTGCAGTTCTAGGGATATGTGGCCTGGCAACGTCTAGAGTCTTTTCGAGTTTGCAAAGACTTGTGGTTTGTGTGGGGGTGTTTTATAGTGCTGTTCGTGGGTGTGTATGGTGTGTGAATATGTGTCAGGTGTGGGTTTTTTAATCTGGCCAATATTGCCTTATGCTGGTGTGGAGTACACAATTCGACTGCGGGTGTTCGCACCGCCAATGGCTGACAGCCGTTGCATGTCTGCTGTGGTGATTCGTGGTTCATAATTTGGAGGGCAGTGTGTTGCAGGTAAAGTGGGGATGGTGGTGGGTCTGACAGTTTTTCGCCTCTGTAGGGTCTGGTGTAATTGTGTTTGTGTCTGCTTTCTGTCAGTTTTGTGCTTGTGTGTCATAATATGGCGGGCGGAATACCACCTCTGCAGCGGTCTCTTAGCGGCCGTCACTACGGCGGTCTTCGGAAAAGATTGTCAATGTCAAAATGAGGGACAATAGCATATTTATAACAAAAAATGCACCCATTAATTTAAATGCAAGGAATTTGAAGAGAAAAAAACATGCTTTAAGAAATAATGTTTCATAGAAATATATATACTTCAATTTGAATTTCTCATATTTAATATAAACTTCCATATTTTTCATTTATAAATATGGCTCAGTGTCTACTGGCCATTGGTAGCAAGAGGCTTGCTGTTTGTAAATGCAACACTTTGAAATTAGAGAAAATTTAAATGAAGAGTTAACTTAACAATTAAGTTAACTCTTCATTTTAATTTTCTCCCATTAAAAATCATTCAGAAACTTTATTTTGATCTCATGTTCCAATATTGGGTTGTCAAGACTTTTAGTTAAGAGTTGAATACTTCAGTTAAATTACTAAGAGCTTCAGTTGCTTCCTTTCTTTATCCCTGTGCCTAACCCTTGATCATAAATCCCATTCCAGAAGGAATCATTATCAGGCCCTGATATCTGCAGCCTGAAGATAATAATATGAAATAAACGCAGCCTGAAGGTAATAATATGAAGTAAACACAGTCTTCCTTTAACGTTAAAAGGGACATGTGACCCTGTATTTATTTAAAAATGAACTTAAGGTTGCAAGCTACTCTGAATGTTACTACTAGCTACTAGCAGCTCGCAATCGGCTGGTTGGACAAACCTGCTCTGTCCAATTATTTTGAGACTTTCTTTTTCCTCCCTTAGTATGCTGCCTATGGTCTGTATGAGTTTGGTACTTAGAATCTAATGAGATTTCATTGCCTAAATAGCGATGTTACTATGATTTGTAATTCTTCATCCTGTTCTGAGCATTCATGGGAAGTTATGCCTTCCTCTGTATGATGATCATGGGTTCAATTGGTTGTTATCGGATTTTATTGAGTTGGATACTGGATTCATCATAAAACCAAGATCTCAAGATTTTGATTATTTGTCTATGTTGCGGTGTGTGTTGGGTGAGGACCTGCAAGCCCTTTTATAGGGATACTGAATGAAAAAAATTCTTTTCAGGTTTGAAAGCTCAATTTGAGTTATTGGGCTTATCCTGAGTGCATGGGGTGAATTGCATTTAGTAGGAGATATATTTCTGCTGGTCAGAGTTTGCCTAGTGAGAACTTTTGCAGGTTGCCGTGGTCCATTCTGTTAATCATTCTTGTTTTTAATTTTCTCTTTTTGCTTGTATTTGAGTTTCTATGGTATGCAAGTGAGTTTTACTTAATAAGCTGACTTATTCCTTTCTAGGGTGAACAGAGAAAATGGTTTATTGATTTAAGTGGTTTAATGTGGTTCCACAATTGTTTTCCAGTTCACAAAGAAGTTGTGCTGTGACTGGTTTATTGAGCCAGTGAGCTGCCCTGGGATTTGTGAGATGCTATCAGAAAGGTGTGCTGATATTGGTAGGTTGCTGGCATAGTCATATTGTAAAAAGTTGCCTTTGACAGATCCACAATGTAATAGGTTGTTGCTCCCTAAGTTTGTTCATAGAGTTTTATTGTGAGTTTGAGGTTGTTTTGAGTTAATTAAGGTGTAAAACTTGGATGGGGTGGACTAGTCACAAAACCCAAACCTAAATATGAGATACTTAGAGAGGGTCAGAAATTGCAGAGTGAAGGAACACCAGCAAATGAAGTGATGGTAGAGGACAGGTATTATACTTATACCTGGATCACTAAATAAAATAACTACACAGCATATGATGAGGTTTTACAATTTCAAATGGAGGGCACATTTGATATTAAAAAATTACATGCATGATATTAAGTCAATGCTAAGAACTGCACAGTTTGCGGTGCTTAATAAATGGGATTGCACGGTGATTGAAAATGTGAGGAAAAAGAAAGATAACAATATCAAGAAGTCAAACAGGAATTGGCTAGAAAGTAAAATAGATTGTGAAGAGAAAGGATGGAGAGAAGATATGATTGGGTGTGCAAAAACGTTTCCTGCTATAGTTGCTGGAAAAGAGCAGAATAAAGAGAAAAGCAAAAAAAAGGGAATTAGGAGGTGGATCACTGACGTCAAATTCATAAGTGAGTCATTGAGTTCTAGATGGCTTCGAGATACAGATCAATGGAGGCATCCAGACTGCTGTAGGGTTTGAGAAGAATGCTGGTGGAGACACAGTAAAATCATAAACTCCTACTGGAGTTGTACCAAGTGTCCTGACAAACATTACAGTGACAATGGCAAGGCCTAATACAAGTGGAAGTGGGGTACTAGAGGGTCAGCTACAGGTTACTCATGTGAGAGCAGTAGTAGTAAATTCACCAACTAAAGCAATTTGTATTCAAATTTTAAAAGTAGAATTTGATGAAGTACTACAAGGGAATGTGGATTTAAACAGACTATTGACTTTAGCAAAATGAAAAATGTAAAGCAAAATTAAAAAACTGATTTGACACATGATAAGATCAGGGTAATGGGCCTGATTACTTTAAGGACTCATAATAAAGACTTAATTGAGAAAACACGAGATTGGAATGACTTGAAGAAATATTGAGAGAAATAGAAGATAGGGACAGCAAATAAAAAGAAAATAAAGTGGTTAAGGGAAAGGCAAGAAATATTGCGAGCAATTCAGAAACAGGGACAAGTTCAGTAACAAGGTTCCCTTTAGGGAAATTACATGGAGGGAATTTGGTGCATGTTCCATAGACAAGGGCTGATTTGCATGTTCCTATGCATAACTTTCTGAAATTATAAGAAGACCCAGCAAAGTGGTAGGATCACATTTATAAATTGAAACACATTTCCCTGATGATATAGACTGATTTAAATAAGTTGTTTGAGATTGTAGTCCCTGAAGATCTGTTGTTACAGTGTAAGCTTGTTGTTGGATGGCGACACAAGAACCAACTAGACTTGTCCTAATAATGCACCAGCAGTAGAGATAGCAGACAAATACAAAACAGTGACTGAGTATTTGCAAAAGCCAACTCTTGAAAGGGATATACATTTGGGGCCGATTTTGAGAATAGGAAATGGATTGCGACCAGAGATTAGTCATCATATTCAACAGAGTGTTGGCAGATCAAGAGCAAAGCTGTGATCTTGGTGTTTGTAAAAAAAATAGTATTGACTATTTTGAGATAAGGCAAAGGTCGTTACAGGAGAAGATGATGTTTGCTCAGACCAAATAGTTGGGGAGAAGTTCACAGAATGAAATAGGTTCAAATATGAATTTTGTGCTGAAATAAATGTCTGAATGAATCAAGTAATGCAAGGAGATGGTGAAGATGGTATGAATGCAAATGGTGAGACGTTGATACCAATGTTGTGTATGGATAGGTCAGTGGAAAAGAGAGTGTATACAGAATCCTAAAAGGATTCAGATGAACTAGGAACAAATGCAGCAAACACAAAGAGATAATGTGATGTTGAATGTGCAAAATTTGGGGAAGAATATGCAGAATCAGAAAACATTTCGAATGTCCAGGCCAACAGTCCCGGTGAATCAACAAAACATGAGAAATAAAATGTCACATAATGCAAGAAACCAAGAAAATACTATGATTTTGAATGACAAGATGGAAGAAAGTATAGCACAATGACGGTGCCTGAGAGGGAAGTAGGACTGACTACTTAGAGCAGTCCTGGAGATAGATCAGAGTGGCACATATATTTAGAGAGAAGTCAATGGCTATCCCATTTCATTTTTGATTGATACGGGGTCTGCCCATTCTACAGTTTATTCTTGGAAGTCCCAAACCTACCCCTCTCAGGAAGAGAAGATCAGGTTGTAGGGATCAGCAGTAAGCAAATGTTAATCAAGATACAGCAGATGTTCTAGTTAAAATGGAACTGATGAAGAATGAACATCACTTTATATTACGTGATACATGTCCTGTGAATTTAACCTTGTTTTTAAGATGAATTATGTGATATATTGCACACTAGATGGTGTGGCAATTAAAACGCAGGGTCAGTATTCTATTTTTAAAATTTGTTTAGAATATCAAAGAGTTGAATTGTCCCCAATCTTTAAAGAATGTGTTTCAGCAATTCTGAAATTGAGTCTACCCACCACCCCAAAGAAGATGTGGATGTTTCTTGGAATAGCTGGGTATTGTTGTCAATGGCTTCCAAACATTTCTTTGACTGTAAAGCCTTTATTATAGGTAATGTGCAATGGTGTGCAGGATCCAGTACCATTTGATATTAAGGTGGTCATTACAACCCTGGCGGACGGTGTTAAAGCGGCGGTAAGACCGCCAACAGGCCGTCGGTAAAAATTTTGGAATTATGACCGTGGCGGAAACCGCCAACAAAGACAGCCACTTTAACACTCCGACCACCACGGCGGTACAGACAAACAGCGTGGCGGTCACCGCCAACAGACAGGCGGGAGACAAAGTACCGCCCACAGTATCACAACCTACCAATCCGCCACCTTTTCCGGGGCGGATTCACCGCGGATAAAAACACGGCGGAAACAGGAATTTCAAAGGGAAAACGCTCACCTCTACACACTCTACGAGGAACGACGACACCATGGAGCCAGAACTCCATATTCTTCCTGCACTAGTCTTCCTGCTCCTATACGACGGTCATCAACGCCGGCGGCGAAGACAACGGTGAGTACTGCACCTACGACATAGGGGAGGGGGAGGCAAAAGACAGGGACACACACACGCAACACCCCCAGCCCAACTCTCACCCACTACAACCCACACACCAATGCGTATCCAAACATTACAGTAACAACCCCCAGCCCCCAGCCCCCCTGGAAGAATGCAAAGACAAAAGGAAATTAGTGGAACCATTGTAATATATCAAAATACAGTAAGGAAATATCTACATATATATATATATATATATATATATATATATATACACATTAAACAAAATATACACCACGATTAGTAGTGCAGGTAATGTACCATTCATTGTCTGTGGACCACTGGGCCCAAAATGCATGGGCGAGGCCCACACTAGATACCTGATCAAAACGGAGAGAACACTGCTGGGGCATCAGATAGAAATACAACAGGCATCTCAGGGGGAAGGGAAGGGGGGGCACCTCAGCCAGATGAGTGCACGACGCCAGATCCATGAGGGGGCTCAATTCCCATTGATGTATCCTGGGGAGTGCAAAGCCACAGTCTCTCAAGTCTCTACAGTGGGTGGGTTGCCCACTGTACCATCCTGGGGAGTGCAAAGCCACAGTCTCTCAAGTGAATAACAGTTTCCACAGGTTCTGGAGGGGGACTGGTGCCTAGAGTGCTTCATCCTGTGAAGGGCAGAGGTAGTGGATGCATGTCTCCACTGGTTCTGGAGGGGGACTGGTGCCCAGAGTGCATCACTCACCCGTGACGGTCCCAGTTGCGTCACTGCCCCTGCCGCCCATGGGCTAGCGTGGCTTGAGTTGGTGGTCTTTGCCCTGTTCAGCGAAGCTTGCCATGGCGGTCTTTGCCCTGTTCAGCGGTGCTTGAGTTTGCAGTTCCTGACCTGTTCAGCGGTGCTTGCCCTGTTCAGTGGTGCTTGCCATGGCGGTCTTTGCCCTGTTCAGCGGTGCTTGAGTTTGCAGTTCCTGACCTGTTCAGCGGTGCTTGCCCTGTTCAGCGGTGCTTGCCATGGCGGTCTTTGCCCTGTTCAGCGGTACTTGAGTTTGCAGTTCCTGACCTGTTCAGCGGTGCTTGCCATGGCGGTCTTTGCCCTGTTCAGCGGTGCTTGAGTTTGCAGTTTCTAACCTGTTCAGCGGTGCTTGCCCTGTTCAGCGGAGCTTGCCATGGCGGTCCTTCTTTGCCCAGCTGGGCTGGGGCTGGTGGTCCTTCATTGGGCAGCTGGGCTGTGGCTGCCAGAGTGCATCACTCACCCCGTGACGGTCCCAGTTGCGTCACTGCCCCTGCCGCCCATGGGCTAGCGGGGCTTGAGTTGGCGGTCTTTGCCCTGTTCAGCGGTGCTTGAGTTTGCAGTTCCTGACCTGCTCAGCGGTGCTTGCCATGGCGGTCTTTGCCCTGTACAGCGGTGCTTGATTTTGCAGTTCCTGACCTGTTCAGCGGTGCTTGCCCTGTTCAGCGGTGCTTGCCATGGCGGTCTTTGCCCTGTTCAGCGGTGCTTGAGTTTGCAGTTTCTGACCTGTTCAGCGGTGCTTGCCCTGTTCAGCGGTGCTTGCCCTGTTCAGCGGACCTTGCCATGGCGGTCCTTCATTGCCCAGCTGGGCTGGGGCTGGCGGTCCTTCATTGGGCAGCTGGGCTGTGGCTGCCGGGGCCCTGCTGGGCAGCTGGGCTGTGGCTGGCGGTGGCCTCCTGGGCACTGACTCTGGCGGCGGCCGCCTGGCCAGTGACGATCGGGCTGCCTTCCTGGGCACTGACTCTGGCGTTGGCCTCGTGGGCACTGACTCTGGCAGTGGCCTCCTGGCCTGTGACGATTGGGCTGGCGGTGGCCTCCTGGGCAGCGGGGATGATGGCGGTCTTCTCCGCCGTGCTGTTCCTCCCAGACTTTGGCGATTTCTTCTGCCCCTTCCCCACCTTGGGAGGAGTCACAGCTGAGTCGACACTCCCCCCGGGACCCTTGTGAGCGACTTTGCTGGCTGAAGTCTTCACCCTCTCCTGCCGGGCATTGTCCAACTTCTGGTGCTTCACAGGGGGGGGGGACTGGCTGTGCTGTGGCTCCATGTCACAGTGGCTGCCCTGGTGCCCGGTGCACTCCACATACCTGTAACAACAGGCACCACTGGTCCCGGAGATTTTTTGGCTGAGGTGCTAGTACGGGACCTATGAATTGGAGGGGGGGTGGGAAAGAGGTCAAGCTTGATCAGGAAAAGTTTCTTAGGAACACTGGGACGGGTAGCTGGAGGGAGTTTGGGAGTGGAGGAAGAGGTAGTGGTTGTAGGAGGTGTACGTTTGGTGACTTTGGGTGAATGTGCATGCGCTGGAGGCTGTCGTGAGATGGATGGCTGTTGGGTGGGTGTGTGCCTGCGTTTGTGTACTTTGGGAGGGGGCGTCACAGACACACTGGGAGAGGACACAGGGGACGTGTAAATGGTAGTGGGGGTGGTGAGTGCACGTGAGCGGGGTGTGGTGGTGGGTGTGCTGGTGCGGGACGTAGTGGCTGTAGTGGTAGTGCATGCAGGTGAGAGTGTAGACGAGACTGGGAGGGAGGAGGGAGACGACGAGGAGGGGGACACAGTGGAGGCAGTGGATGTTGCTGTGTCTGTATGTGTGTGATGCTTGCGTGAGTGCCTGTGGGATGTGTGGTGCTTATGTTTGCCTGAGCTTCCCTTGTGTGGTGAGGTGTGTGCATGCTGGTCTGATGGTGTGCTTGGGTAGGCTGGGGTACAGGGGATTGGGTCTGGGTGGAGGAAGTTGGAGGGGGGAGGCTAGACACAGGGACAATGGCTGCCATCAGTGCTGAGGCCAGAGTTTGCAGGGTTCGATGAAGGGCAGCCTGACCAGAATGAATGCCCTCAAGGAATGCATTTGTGTGTTGCAATTCCCTTTCTACACCCTGGATGGCATTCAAAATGGTAGACTGCCCAACAGTGAGTGACCTGAGGAGGTCAATGGCCTCCTCACTGAGGACAGCAGAGGTGACAGGGGCAGGGGCTGAGGTGCCTGGGGCGAAGGTGATGCCCACCCTCCTGGGTGAGCGGGCACGGGGCGAAGGCTGAGGGGCGGCTGGGAGGGCGGTGCTGGTAGGGGGGGTGGTGGCTGCACCTGTAGAAGTGGGGGCACAGATTATGCCAACACCACAAGGGAGCTCCCATCGGAGGACGAGTCCGTGTCGCTGGTTGCAGATCCTGTGACCGCAGTGAAGCTCCCCTCCGTCCCACTGGTGTATTCCGAGTCCTTAGAGTGGCCCTCCATGGCCATGTGGGATGCAGCTCCCTCGTGCTCCGCAAAATGGGGGGGGACGACAGAAGAAAGACAGGTTGAGTGTATGGCTTACCGCTACCGTTGGCGGACAATACAGACACAGCAGCCCCCTGCACTACGCCGCGCTATTGCGCTCTAAAGATGCAATTCCTGGGATATGGCCTACATGGCTATGGTCGACATCTGCACACATAGATGACACAGGGGCATGTATACCTGTACTTGCCACTCTACAGAGGTGGGGTGGGGTGCCACATGGCCTGCATTACGGAGGGGCCTAGCCTACGGAACTCGCCCTGGCCTAGGGAAACCCACAGCCCTCCTCCCCCACACAGACACCTTCACTGCGCGCAAAGTCCACTGAATGATGTTGTACTCACCCCCTTGTGTCTGCTTTGATGCCCTCAAGTGCCCATCCAACTCAGGGTAGGCCACCGCCAGGATCCAGAACATCAGGGGGGTCATGGTTCGACCGGCACCCCTCCCACGTTAGGAGGCCATCCCCAGCTGAGCCTCTTCCGTCTTCTTGCTCCAGCGGCGAATGTCCTCCCATCTTTTACGCAGTGGGTGCTCCGTCTGTGGTGGACCCCCAGGGTCCGGACGTCCTTGGCGATGGCACGCCAAATATCCTTCTTCTGGTGGGCGCTGACCTACATGAAACGTACAGGGGAAGAAGAGAAGTCATTAGCAACTGCACCATCGAAGTGAGTGGCCCACATCCCTAGCCTTGCTATGTGGCACATGCATTCACAGTCCTTCATGCACGCAGAACTGTGCCCCCTTCCTTCTTACAACCAGCCCTCTCCACACAGGCATAGCCCATACAACGTGCTCCCTGTGTACTTACTTGTTGGTCTGGAGGACCGTAGAGTAGCGTGTACTGGGGTAGGACCCCGTCTACGAGTTTCTCCAACTCCTCTGCAGTGAAGGCAGGGGCCCATTCCCCAGACGCACGAGTCATTGTCTCTTCCAGACCGAGGTCACAGCAGCACTTGCAGTGTAGGTCCTCTCCTGTTGAAAATCAGGTATCGAGTGATTGAACAGCTAGAAAATGGTGGTCACATCCACGGCGGTCACGTCCGCGGCAGTGCGTAGCATCACCGCCGGCGTACATCGTCATTGGCTCCTGGGACCCATAGGGTCCAATGTTAACCAATGCAGCATTGCACCGCGGTCTTCGACCGCCTACCGCGACAGTGTACAACGCCAGCGCAGTTACCTCACATCCCATTGTCCCACTTTAGAGGTCAGGCAGCCGCCATTTCAGGGGCCCACATGGCCTAATTACCAACTGCGTCACACAGGCCTAGGCCTTGTCACACAACACAAATACAGGCCAGAATCTGTGTATGAATGGTGTTCTGTGTAGACTGTGGGTACATACCTCTGAGTTGTTTGACTCTGTGGTCGCTGTTGTCCTTCCTAGGCACCCTCCGCTGGGACATGTGAGGAGATGGCGGAATCCTCTGGTGTGCCTGCCGCTGGTGGACCTGTTGACAATGGAGGAGCGACATTTGATCATCACCTACAGGTTTGTCAGTGCCACAATCCAGGAACTGTGTACCCAGTTGGAGCCAGACCTGATGTCAGCAATCCGCCATCCCACAGGGATCCCCCCTCAAGTGCAGGTGCTATCAGTGCTCCATTTCCTTGCAAGTGGGTCATTTCAAACAACAGTGGCCATGGCATCAGGGATGTCCCAGGCTATGTTTTCCAACGTGTTGTCCAGAGTGTTGTCTGCCCTGCTGAAACAAATGCGGAGCTACATCGTTTTCCTCAGGTGGAGGATTTGCCTACAGTGAAAGGTGACTTCTATGCCCTTGGACATATCCCCAACATCATAGATGCCATTGATGGGACCCATGTAGCTGTGGTCCCCCCCCCCCCACAGGAGTGAACAGGTGTACAGGAACCGGAAGAGTTATCATTCCATGAATGTACAGATGGTATGTTTGGCAGACCAGTACATCTCCCAGGTAAATGCTATGTTCCCTGGCTCTGTGCATGACGCCTACATCCTGCGGAATAGCAGCATCCCTTATGTGATGGGTCAACTCCAGAGGCACCGGGTGTGGCTATTAGGGGACTCTGGTTACCCCAACCTGTCATGGCTACTGACCCCAGTGAGGAATCCCAGGACCAGGGCAGAGGAACGCTACAATGAGGCCCATGGGCGGACTAGGAGGGTGATCGAACGCACCTTCGGCCTCCTGAAGGCCTGGTTCAGGTGCCTCCATATGACAGGTGGTTCCCTATTCTACTCACCAAGGAAAGTGTTCCAGATCATCGTGGCCTGCTGTATGCTTCACAATTTGGCTTTGCGACGACAGGTGCCTTTTCTGCAGGAGGATGGTCCAGATGACGGTGTTGTGGCAGCTGTGGAGCCTGTGGACAGTGATGAAGAGGAAGCAGAGGAAGAAGACATTGACAACAGGGACTCAGTTATCCAGCAATATTTCCAGTGACACACAGCTGAGAAAACATTCCTGCCTACTACAAGTACTTTCACACTTCTACCTCTATCCTGTCTGTCGATTTCAACCAGTACATGGTAACTGAGTTGTACATTTCCATTACGGTTTGACAGGTGTAGTTTCCAACGTTTGTTATCTGCTTAGATTCCTCATGGACTTGAGATGTGTGACATAGGTATGTTGACATTACATTTGAGAACGCATTTTGTCACTGTCATTGTTAATACACATTTTCAAAATCACAGACTGACTCCAGATTGTTTTGTGCTTCAAGGGTGTTTATTGCAGTGCTAAATATTGGAGGGGGGTTGTAAAATGGTGAGGGGTGATGGTGGAGGAATGTCCATGGCAGAGTCCAGTCTATTAGTCTCACAGTTGCATTGCCCATATGGGCATAGGAAGTGGAGCTGGGGCAGTTCCAATATGGACAGGGTGACAAAGTGGGACAGTAGGATGACAAACAGGGTGGTCTCATTTCTTGGTGGGGGTCTTGGCATCATGCTCTGTCTTGTTCCTGGATCTCCGGGACCGTTTGCGGGGTGGTTCTCTGTCTGCAGGGGGTGGGGTGCTGGTGTGGTGGTCCTGTGGCGGTGCCTCCTGTCCACTAACGCCGGCGGAGGTGGTGGGCAGTTCATCGTCCATGCTAGTGTCAGGGGCCCCTTGGAGTCCCACAGTGTCCCTCCTGGTGTTAAGTATCTCCTTCAGCAGCCCTACGATGGTGCCCAGGGCGGTGCTGATGGTTCTGAGTTCCTCCCTGAAGCCCAAATACTGTTCCTCCTGCAGGCGCTGGGTCTCCTGAAACTTGGCCAGTGCCGTTGCCATCGTCTCCTGGGAGTGGTGGTATGCTCCCATGATGGAGGAGAGGGCCTCGTGGAGAGTGGGTTCCCTAGGCCTGTCCGCCCCCTGTCGCACAGCAGCCCTCCCAGTTCCCCTGTGCTCCTGGGCCTCCATCCCCTGGACCGTGTGCCCACTACCACTGCCGCCAGGTCCCTGTTGTTGCTGGGGTGGTGGGTTATCCTGGGTTCCCTGTAGTGGTGGACACACAGCTGATTGACGTGTCCTGGGTACGGAGATATGGGCCCGCTGGGTGGGTGCTGTGCTGGTGTTACCAGAAGGTGGAAGGTCTGTGGTGGCCTGTTACTGGGTGTGAGGAACCGACTGTCCCGAGGCCCAGGATGGTCCGGGCTGGTCATCTGGATCCAGTTGGACAGAGCTGCTGTCATCACTATGGGCCTCTTCTGTGGGTGGGGTTGAGATGTCTGGACCCTCCTGTCTGGTGACGTTGGGTAGTGGTCCTGCAGGGGTGTAAAGGCATGATTATTGCATCTGTGTGTGTCATGGTGTGCAATGGGTGGGTGAGCATGTACCCCAGTGCTAGCATTCCTGTGTGGGGGCTTTTGTGAAGATGGTTGAGGGGGGTGTTATGGGTATGTGCAATGGGCATGCTTTAGTGATGGGTGTCCATGCTTTGTTGTGTCATGCAGGGCTTGGTGTTGGGATGGGTGGTTTGTGTTATTAGTACATTAGTGAGGAGTTGGAGTGATAGGGAAGGGGGCGAGGGTGGGGGTGTGTGATAGCATGCAGGTAGGGTGGGGGATATGATAGTTAAGATTTGACTTACCAGAATCCATTCCTCCACCGACTCCTGTGAGGCCCTCAGGATGCAGAATAGTCAAGACCTGTTCCTCCCATGTTGTTAGTTGTGGGGGAGGAGGTGTGGGTCCGCTGCCGGTCCGCTGCCAGTCCGCTGTACCGCGATGTTGTGTCTGGAGACCACGGAACGCACCTTCCCCCGTAGGTCGTTCCACCTCTTCCTGATATCGTCCCTATTTCTTGGGTGCTGTCCCACTGCGTTGACCCTGTCGACTATTTTTCGCCATAGCTCCATCTTCCAAGCTATGGAGGTGTGCTGCACCTGTGATCCAAATAGCTGTGGCTCTACCTGTACGATTTCCTCCACCTTGACCCTGAGTTTCTCCTCCGAGAACCTGGGGTGTCTTTGCCGTGCCATGGGGTGGTTTAGGTGATGTGTGGGGTGGTGTATGTGATGATAAATGTGGTGATATGTAGTGGTGTGTGGTGTTTTGTGCGTGGAAGTAGTGTGGGTGATGGTGTTGAGTGCCTGTGGCTGGTAGTTTGTGGATGGTGGTGTCTCTCACTGGCCTTCTTTCAGATTTTTTTGCCGTAGGGGTTTGTGGGTGATGTGGGTGTGTGTTTTATATAGTATTGAGTGTGTGGGAGTGGTGTGTGTATGTGTATCAGGTGTGTGTCTTTCGAATTGTCCAATGTGGTGGTGTTTTGGAGATGAGTGCCGCCAATGGAATACCGCGGTTGAAAGACCGCTGCGTGGATTCGTGGGTCGTGATAGCATGGGCGTATTTCTGTTGGCGTGACGGTGTCAGTTTTGTTTTCGCCAGTTTATCACTGACCTCTGGTGTGGCGGACTTGTGTGGGTGTCTGAATTTTGTCGGATTTCGGGATGTGGGTCATAATAGCTGTGGCGGATTTCCGCGGCCACGGCAGTGTGTTGGCAGTCTTCTGCACGGCGGTAAGCAGCTTTTACCGCCAATGTTGTAATGACCCCCTAAGTGTCTTGGTGCATTTAGGAAATTAAAAGAGAGTTTGTGGACAAACTCGGGATGCCTGATTATAATAAAATGTTTTTTCTAGTTTGCCATGAGAAAGATGGACTTTCACTTTCAATTCTCACTCAAACACATGGAGGACTTATGCACCCAGTGGTATATCTCAGTTATATTGGACCAAGTAGCAGTGTCCTCACGGTTGTATGAAATCAGTTGCAGCTGTTTGTTTGACAACTGAACAAGGTGAAATAATTGTGATGGGTCATACTTTACCTGTGTATAGCCCTCATAAAGTTGAGATCCTTTTAACAAGGAAACAGCACATAATGAACAGTAGGTTGACACGTTATGAGCAAAGCATTCTTGCAGCAGAGAATATTTCAGTTCGAAGATATAGGCCCTCATTATGACATTGGCAGTAAATCCCGCTTACCGCCATGCTGACTGCCGCCAACATACCGCGGCGGCGGCAGATATTCGCCAACCATATTATGACACACTCATACCAATCCGTCACTATACATCCACACACACAATTCCACCAGCCCAAAGGTCAGTGACACACGGTTCAGAGGACAGAGGCACAGGACAACAGGGAAGCTGGAAGGACAGGCCCACGGAACTGACCCTCCAGAAGGCACTCAGCGCGATCCTGGTAGCATACCAATATTCCCAGGATACACTGGGCCAGATTCTGGACAAGTTGCAGGAGAACATGCGGCTGCAGGAGGGACAGTACCTGGGGATCAGGGAGGACCTGAAGGCCAGCAACACCACCCTGGTCTCCGTTGCACGGGTGCTGGCAGACATGGCCAACAGTATGAGGGAGGCAGTGGCACACCACAGGGCCCCTGACACTAGCCAAACCACTGAACAGCCCTCCACCTTTGCTGCCGCTAATGGACAGGAGTCCCTGCCACAGGACCAACAGGCCACCAGCACCCCTCCCCCTGAAGAAGGAGAACCACCCGCAAACTTTCCCTGTGATCCCGGCAGAAGCCAGAGATTATTGCCAAGACCCCCGCCAGTAAATAAGACTCTCCTGATTGTCACCCCTTGTGTCCCACTGTCACCCTGTCCACCTTGAACTGCCATTGCTCCCCTTCCTATGCCCCTATGGACAATACACCTGTGATACAAATAGAATGGACTCTAACCTGGACTTTCCCCCATCATCACCCCAGGCCATTACACCATCCCCTCTTCTTCACAGTACTACAATAAACACACTTTGATAAAATGCAATTATGGTGTATGTCAAATGTTTCCAAAATGTATTTGTTTAACCAGGTTCAAACATTGCAATTCAACTGTACAGTAAAGTTAACATTGGAAAGACCTGTTGTTGCCTGCACTAAACACACCAGGAGCAATAGTGGGGCACCAACATCTGCAAAATGAGATGCCAAAGAGTAAAGTGAGTGGGCATTGAAGTAGGAATACACAGCCTGCCAGTGACAATGTCAAACTGTCAATTATATGCGGATTAACAATGTCTTACCTGTGTCTCCTTGGAAGTATTGATGAATAATTACACTCCTGTTGTCCTCATCCTCAACCTCTGCCTCCTCATCTTCAATGTCCACAGGATCCACTGCTGCCACATGGCCTCCAGCCTCCTGCAGAAAAGGCACCTTGTGACGCAAAGCAAGGTTGTGCAACATGCAGAATGCCACTATAATTTTGCAGACCTTCTTGGGTAAGTAGCACAGGGATCCACCTGTTAGATGGAGGCAATGAAACCTGGCATTCAGGAGGCCGAAGGCCCCCTTTATAATCCTTCTTGTTCGCCCATGTGCCTCATTGTAATGATCCTCTGCCCTTGTCCTGGCATTCCCCACACGGGTCAGTAGCCATGAGAGGCTGGAGTAACCAGAGTCACCTGCAAATATCGAGGTACAACTGTTAGCCACACACTCACCCTTAGGGCCCACAACATACCCATACACCAACATCCACTGGGTGGGAGCCAGGACTCACCGATTAGCCACACCCTGTGCCTCTGGAGTTGGGCCATCACATTTGGAATACTGCTATTCCTCAGGATAAAGGCATCATGCACAGACCCAAGATACTTTGCATTGACGTGGGAGATGTACTGGTCCGCTAGGCACACCATCTGGACATTCATGGAGTGAAAACTCTTTTAATTTCTGAACACCTGTTCATTTCCCCGGGGGATGGGTGACAAATGAAATATGTGTTTCATCGATTGCCCCAATGATGTTGTGGATATGTCCCATTGCATTGAAGTCAGCCTTCACTGTGGCCAAATCCTCCACCCGGGGGAAAACAATGTAGCTGCATATGTGTTTAATCAGGGCAGACAACACTCTGGTCAGCACTACTGAGAACATTGGCTGTGACATTCCTGCTGCCAAGCCCACTGTCACTTAGAAAGAACCAGTTGCCAGGAAATGGAGCACAGATAGGACTTGCACAAGAGGGGGATGGATAGCAGATATTAGGTCAGGCTCAAATTGAGCACACAGCTGCGTGACTGTGGCCTTGTCAAGTCTATAGGTGAGGATAATGTGCCTGTCCTCCATTGTTGCCAAGTCTACCAGGGGTCTGTACATGGGGTTATGTCTCCACCTTCTATTCATCCTCAGCGGTTGCAATCTATGTGGAAGAAGAGTGAGTAGCTGGTCATTATCTGTACATTGTAACCACTACAGTTAAATGCATATTGTGATTGTTACAATATTTTTGTGTTATAGGTCCAGAATGTGAAATTGTGTACTGTGACACAGTTAGAATCCATGGCCTGCACCCCCCTGAAATGGCGTCCACCTGTCCTGTATGGAGGGACAGGTGGAAATGAGGTAATTCCACTGACGTGCGCCGTTGCAGGAGGCGGTCGAGAACCGCTGTGCAACTCCTCATTGGTTATCATTGGGCCCTATGGGGTACAGTGGCCAATGGTGATCTATGCCGGTGGTGATGGTACGCACCACCGCGGACTTGACCACCATTTTCTATCTGTGCACTCACTTGCTACCTGACCTTCAACAGGAGAGGACCTACACCACAAGTGCTGCTGTGACCAGTGTCCGGAACCGACCAACGCTCGTGTTACGGGGGAAAGGGCCCCTGCCTCCACCTCGGGGGAGTTGGAGCGACTGATGGATGGGGTCCTACCCCAGTACCGACTGCTGCATGGGCCTTCAGACTAACAGGTGAGTACACCGTGAGTACAATGCATGGGGCATGAATGCATGGAGTGCTGTATGTGAAGGCCTCATGTGGGGGGAGTGGGTGGATGGGCCCTGGGCAGCGTACAGCATGTATAGTCGACCATGCGTGTGCTAATGAGGATGGGAAGGGGCATGGTGAGCCATGAGTGTAACGGGCAGGACAGTTGGGCTAATACCTTTCCTTGTGTCTATTTCCCTGCAGGTCAGCGGCCATCAAAAGAAGGGTATATGGCGTGCCATCGCCAAGGACGTGTGGACCCTGGGGGTCTATGTGACAGGCATAGTACCCACTGTCGGAAATGGTGGGAGGACCTGAGACGCTGGGCACAGAAGACTGTGGAGGCCCAGCTGGGGATGGCCTCTCAATGAGGAAGGGGTGCCCGTTGAACCCTGACCACCCTGATGGCCCGCATACTGGGGGTGGCCTATCTGGAGCTAGGTGGGCGCATGGGGGCATCACAGCAGCCACAAGGGGTTGAGTACAGTCCCCTAATTTACAACTTACACCTGGTGGGTGGTATCTGGGTGGGGTGTGTGGGCCCTGTGGGTGCCCCAAGGCCAGGCCTGACATTGCAGAGTAGGTCCCATGTTGGGCAGGATTCTGATGTGAAAGTTCTCCAACCATGCTAGTAGGCATCCATTACTGGGCAGGGGTCTGTGGGTCTCAGGTATGCTGCAATTTGCGTTAGATGTCCCTATCCATGGGCTGGTGGCTAGTATTGTCACTGGTAATGCATTGCCTAATGTGTAGGGCTGCTCCCTGTGAGTGAATGTGTTGTGTCCGCCAACAGTGGTATTGGTGCTGCCATTGACCAAGTGTATCCTTTGTCTCTCCCCCCCTTTTTATTTTGTCACCCTGTCCTTATGTGCATTAGCATCATCTGGCGGAGGAGCAGACGCACCGGCGACGGAGGGAGCTGCATCCCACAGGACCCAGGAGACCGAATCCACTGACGGTGATGGCACCAGTGGGACTGAGGGCGAGGGGAGCCGAACAGTGGAGACTGGAGGGGACCATTCGGACACGGATATCTCCTCCGATGGATACTCCCTGGTGGTGGCGGACACCTCTGTGACCTCCCCAGCTACAGGTACAGCCGCCACCCCCGTACCAGCACCGCCCTCCCAGCAGCCCCTCAAGCGAGTTTCCCATGCCCGCTCACCCAGGAGGGTGGGCATCTCCTTCGCCCCAGGCACCTCAGGCCCTGCCCCAGTTAGCCCTGAGTGAGGAGTCTCTTGACCACCTGCAATCCTTATCTATGTGGGGCAGTCAACTATTGTGAATGCCATCCAGGGGCTGGCAGCCCAAATGCAACAAACCAATGCATTTCTGGAGGGCATTCACACTGGCTTGGTGGCCCAACAGAGATCAATCCAGGCTCTGGCCTCCTCTCTGATGGCAGCCATTGTCCCTATTTCCACCCTCCCCCTCCAACTTCCTCTTCCCAATCCCATTCCCCTCAATCCAAACCTATCCAAAGTGCACAGTCAGACGAGCAGGCACCCAGGACAACACACAAGAGTGGACATGGCAAACACAAGCACCATATTTCATCCCACATGCACTCACACAAAAAACATCCAGAATCAGACATACCAACATCCACTGCCTCCACTGTGTCCCCCCCTCCACCTCCCTCCCAGTTGCATCTACAGTCACACCTGCATGCACTACATCCTCATCCATTACCACCAGCACACTTATCAGTACACACCCATCACTGGCAGTCACCACCCCCACATCCATACACTCATCCCCTGTGTCCTCTCCCACTGTGTCTGTGCCCCCTCCTCCCAAAGTACACAAACGCAAGCACTCAGACACCCAACAGCCATCCATTTCACAACAGCATCCAGCCCATGCACCTGCAACCAAACACAGCAGACTGACACCTCCTACCACCACTCCCTCTTCCTCCACTGCCAAACCATCTCCCTCTTCCCACCCCAATGTCCGTAAAAAGCTTTTTACCGCCAACATTGACCTCTTCCCTATCCCTCCCCCGTCCCTCACTTCAGGCCAGGGTGGTCAAAACCCAGGCAAGCACCTCAGTCGCCAAGTCCACGGGCACATTAGTGTCCCCAGCTAATCCAGGAGGGAAAGGACCCCGGCCAACAGCCAGCCAGACGGAAAGGGTGCCTTCCCCAAGTGCATCAAGGAAGGGCAAGGAGTCAGCCCCAGCTGCAGAAACGAAGAGCAAGGAGCCAGCCCCAGATGCAGGAAGGAAGGACAAGGAGGCAGCCCCAGCTGCAGGACGGAAGGGCAAGGAGGCAGCCCCAGCTCCAGGAAGGAAGGACAAAGAGGGAAGGGCAAGGAGGCAGCCCCAGCTGCTGGAAGGCAGGGCGAGGGGCCTGCAACAGCAGGCAGTAGAAACAAGGGGCCTGGTGCTGGGATTCAGTCGGAGCCCCCACCACCAACTATGGTGGTGCAGCTGTCCGAGGCTGCAGGGGATGGGCAAGAGCCTCCCCCCACCACTGCCAGCACCGTCACCAGCACCACCACCAGCAGCAGCAGCAGCCCCAGTGGGCAGCCATCTGAGGCTGCAGGGGATGGGCTGGGGCCTCTCCCCACCACTGCCAGCACACACCACCACCAGCAGCAGCAGGCCCAATAGGCAGCTGCTCGAGGCTGCAGGGGATGGGCTGGAGCCTCCCCCCATCACTGCCAGCTCCAACAGCAGCACCACCACTGCCACCACTGAGCAGGCGTCACCGACAGCGGACAGTGTGTAGTCCCGTGTCCATGAGCTGTTGTGCGTCCTGGCCCCTGCAAATCCTGTGGGTATGGCACCCAGGTAAGAGACTGTGACCTTGCACTTCCCAAGATCTCCATCACAAGGCACAATGCCCCATCCAGAACCAGTGGAGAAGCCACCCACTCATCCCATCCTCCCTAGGATGAAGCTCATAGGGCACAATGCCCCCTCCAGAACCAGTGAAGAAGCCATCCACTCACCATATCCTCCCCAGGATGAAGCTTACAGGGGACGATGCCCCCTCCAGAACCAGTGGAAAAGCCATCCACTCACCCCATCCTCCCCAGGATGAAGCTCACAGGACACGATGCCCCCTCCAGAACCAGTGGGCAAGTCACCCACTTGAGAGACTGTGGCCTTGCACTCCTCAGGACAGAGTAATGGGCATGTTGCCCCCTCCAAGACCAGTGGGCAAGTCACCTACTGCCCCTTTCTTTGCAATATGGGTAGATAAGGAGTTTGGGTCCTACTATAGCTGGCACCTCCAGAAACCTAGCAAACCTGTACATATCTGACAACTAGACACCTAGGGGAATCTGGCTTGGGGTGACTTGTGTTGCTCTCGCAAGGTTTTCGTACCGGGAAGCCCTCACAAACCTCAACCCTTGACTAAAACACACACAACGTCTGGAGTCTGACGGGAGCCGCAGATTTCATACTATTCAGCATTCTTCAAAGTCGCCCTATAAAAATGGTACCTTTGATGTGTGGGTAGGCATAGTGTCCCTGACAGAAAAGGGTCCCAAATGCGACATGGACACTTCACATTTTTCCACTGAAAACTGACTATTTTTCTTGCATTGTGTGTAGCTGTGGATTTTGGGCCATAACTCAGCAGTAACCTAGGGAAACATAGAAAGCCTGTACATTTTTTTAAACTAGACACCCAGGGGAATTAGGGTGGGGGACTTGTGTGACTTGCACCAGGTTTTCTTACCCAGAAGCCCTTGTAAACCTCAAACTTTGACTAAAGCAACACAATTTCCTCACATTTCAGTGAACAAAAGTTCTGGAATCTGTGGAGAGGCCCAAATTTACCACTTAGCATTCTCACAGGTCTCCTGATAAAATGGTATACCACTTGTGTGGGTAGACCTGGTGCTTGTAGTAGAAAAGGCCCCAAATCGCAACATGAACACATCAAATTTTGCCACTCAAAACTGCCCTTTTTTGTAATGTGGGTAGCTGAGAATTTTGAGCCCCAACTCAGAAGGGGAGTAGGGTAACATAGAAAACCTGCACATTGTTTAAACTAGACACCTGGGGGAATCCAGGGTGGGGTAACTTGTGTAGCTTGCACCAAGCTTGCAAACCTCAAACTTTGACTAAAAAGACACATTTTACTCAGTGTAGAAAAGTTCTGGAATCTGTGAAGAGCCACACATTTCTTACCACCTAGCACTTCCCTTAGATTCCTGATAAAAATGGTACCTCATTTGTGTTGGTAGGCCTGGTGCATGTGACAGAAAGGGAACTAAAATGCAATGTAGAGACTTCAACATTTCCTGTCACAAACACTATCTGATTTGGCAATGGGATAGTTGTGGCTTGTAGGCCAGGGAACAGCAGCCACCGAGGGTAATCTACCAAATCCAGATGTTTTTGAAAACTAGACAACCAGGGGAGTCCAGGGTAGTGTGCCTCATGTCGATCTCATAAAGTTTTCTCACCCACAATGACCAACACACCTCAAATTTTGCCTAATATTGTGCATTTCCTTGCAATCTTTGTGACATAAACTTCCAGAATCACCAGAAATCCACAATATTCTTTGTAATCCAGCATTTCCCCACCTGTTCTGATACAAATGCTACCTCACTAGTGTGCCTTGTGCCCATGAGACGCAAGCATCAAACCAAGATCAATGGGAGTCCTGTGGAGCGAGTTTCATTGACACAGGTTTGTTGTGTGCTTGTTGTGGGCAAAAGGCCAAGCCACACAAGTGGGGTTGCATTTTTATCGGCACATGTGTAGAAATGCTGAGTTCTATATGAATTTGCAGGGCATTTTAGGTAAGAGGACACACACGAGGCACACCATTTTGGTCTGCCCCAGCTATCTAATTTACAGAAAGGTCTGGGTTTGATGGGTCTCCCCAGGTGGCAGCCCGAAACATGCAATAGAAGTAGCAGCACAATATTGGCATTTAGCCCCACTCTGCAACCAATATGTATAAAAATAAATTAAAAAAACAGATTCAAAATGTCCCTTCTTGCCAAATGGGTGGGAATCTGTAGTCCCCATAGGAACAGAAAAACTCTACTTCCCATTCAGGGCGGAGTATTGGCTCAATGCCAGCATAGGTCACCCAAGCCTTTTGTTTGCTTTGGTGCCATGTTGAAATCCTGGTGTGTAGTGGCCTTTCTGTCACCCAGGGGTGCATTTTGGGAAAATATCCTCAATCCACCCCCCAGGTGGCAAAAAGACTGATGCAGCTATACTAAGGTGGGAACATGGCATGATTACTAGGTGAGCCACTGATCCCTTTTTTGTTTGGTCCAAAAAAGGTGTGGAGGCAGCTTATCCAGGTGTCATGCTCTGCTCTCACCCCAGAATAGGTGAATCAGTGTTCCACTCACTCACTCCCTCCCCCAGAGTAGACTGGGGATGTTTCACCAAGATTTGCCCTAGGGACAGAAAGGCGACTGGACACCAGGGAAAACAGGCCTAAAGAAGGGTGCGAGCAGCTCACCCAGGCATCCCACCATGCTCCCATCCCAGAATAGGTGCATTAGTCTTTCTGCCCCTCTGGGGTGTAGTTAGGGCATTTACTTAAAATCTGCCCCCAGAGGGCAGAAAAACCACTAGGCACCAGGGGGAAAGTAGGCCGAAAAAATTAAAAAGGGGTTGGGGCAGCTCTGCCATTTATTGTGCCATCCCCTTAGTCCTGATTGGGTTCAACAGTTGTACTAACCCTTTGAGCAAATTATGGGTAAACACCCTCTAACCCCTTTTTACAAACTCTCTGGTGTCTTGTGGACTTTCTCCATGATGGACATATTGAAAGTAAAGACCTAATATCTGCCACTCAAAAAGCAGAAAGACTATTGGGATTATTTTGTAGGTGGGAGTTCACAACAATCCCTGGGCGGGTCAAACCTACCCAGACAGAAATAAAAAAAATCTCTCTGGTGTCTAGTGGGCTTTCTGCCCCCCAGCAGTGTAAATTGGAGGTAATGACCTCTCATCTGACCCAGGTGAGGCAAAAAGACTGCTGCATTATTTGTTGGATTGTGTTGTGGCCCATTGCCTGGGTGGGCATTATTTAAAAAACAGGAAATAATCCCTTGTCAAGTAGACTTTCTGCCTTCCTTCCATTGGGAGGATTGGAGACAACTTTCTCCTATTTTCCCCAGACAGGGGCAGAAAGACTTTTGGGACTAGGGAGAGGGAAGCATTAGCCAGGGTGTGTGTCCCCTCCACATAGGCTCCCTGGGGGTTCTGGTGGGCTTTCTGTCCCCCTGTCAGGGGGAAAATTGGAGGAAAACACCTCCTACCTGCCCTCTTTGGGGGCAGAAAGACTGCTAGGGCTATTTGGGGGTGGAAGAAAGACCCGATGCCTGGGCAGGACACACCACCCATTTTCCAATAAAAAAATAACACCTTTGCTTCTAGTGCATTTCTAAACCCCTCTGGGGGCAGATTGGAAGTAATTGTCTCTAATCTACCCCTGAGAGTAGAAAGATATTTGGGGCTGGGGAGGGAAGCATTAGCCCTTTGCCATGGGGGGCACCCCCCTCCAAATACCCTTCCAGGGGGTTTAGTGGGATGCTTCCACTGCTGGAGGGCAGATTGGAGAAAAACACCTATCTGCCCCTGATGGGGAGCAGAAAGACTGCTGAGGGATAGAATAGGGAGATGGGGGATAGACCCGATGCTTGGAGGGGCAGCCCAACATACCTTCCAATAAAGAATATCCTGATGTCTAGTGGGTTTCTGCCACACTCTGGGGACAGATTGGAGGTAATTGCCTTTAATCTGCCCCTGCAGGGGCATAGCGAATTTTGGATCTGGGTGAAGCATTAGGCCATTGCCACTGTCAGGCGGTCCCCCTCCAAATGCCCTCTGCCTTGCTGGAGTCAGATTGGCAGAAAACATCTCCTATCTGCCCCCCAAGGGGGACAGAAATTCTTCTCAGGGTAATATGGTGGGGGCTACGTCAGATGCCTAGGCGGGCCACCACACCCATTTTCCAACTGAAAAAAACACCCTGGTGTTTGGTAGACTCTCTGCCTCCCTGGGGCCAGATTGGAGGTGCTTGCTTCCAATCTGATACCGGAGGGGGGGAGAAGGACTTTTGAGGCTCGGGGGAGTATTAGACCAAAGTCAGGGGGCCACTCCCCTCTCGAAAATAACCCTTGATGTCTAGTGGGTGGATTCCTGCTTGGGGATCGCCCTCCTGTGTTGATCCCCAAGCATGGATCCACTATGGAAAGGCACAGTTTGAAAGGGGAGATTGTCTCTTTTCCTATGACACTTCCTCCATATAAATCAATGACCTGAGGGGATGAGATATGCCCGAGAGCACTGACATAAGTAAAAATAAATGAGACAATCAGCTGGTTTTACTTTTACTTTCTATGCAATTACATCAGCATGCCATGTGTGACGAACATCATTGCACAGAAAACAACCTGCCCCAGTTGCTGGGGAAGCTCTTCCCTAGCAGCTGAGGCTAAAAATGCAAAAAGGAGATGCCTCTGGTGCTCACACTAGAGGGATTTCCTGCATCTGATGCCAACACATGCTGGGGCTCAGCACCTGAGCACTGGTGGTGAGGATGGCTTTGGCATGTCCTTAGCACCAAATAGGTTAAAGAGTATATAGACATAAAAAAAATTAGTAAGTGGTATATATGTACTTACCTTCCTACATCGACTGGAGAGGGTTCAACATATGTGCAGTTAGAGATTTCATATTCGCTGTTGTGTAATGTTTTCAGTGCAATTTGTAATCACAAATGTTGGACCTGGCCCGTTTTGCAGGTTCAACCCCAGACTTTTTGCCTCCTTCCTCCTATATGTTTTGACCTCTTGCTGTTGGATCTAGGACTCTGAGCACTATATCACTGCTGCTCAGTGCTAAAGTTCCGGTGCTCTCCCTTCTAAAGTTAGTATGATTGGCTTATACTTAACTGTCAGAGTTAATTTACCTTTAAGTCCCTTGTACTGTGGTATCCCTATACCCGGGGCCTGTAAATTAAAAGCTACTAGTGGGCCTGCATCCCAGCATGCACAACCCACTGAAGTAGCCTTTCAAACCTGTGTCAGGCCTGCTAGCGCATGGACTGCATGCGCAATTTACTGCCAGAGGGACCTGGCATCTAAATTTATTTGCCAGGCCCAGAACTCCCCTTTTATTAGATGTAAGTCACCCCTAAGGTAGGCCCTAGCTAGTGCTTTAGGCAGGGTGCTATGTACATAGAAGGCAGGACATGTGCCTGGTTGCTTGGCCTGTCCTGGTAGTGACAAACAGCCTATTTAGTTTCTCACTGCTGTGAGTGCTGCCATCTCATAGGATTGCATTGGAAATGCCCTGCCTTATGTCTAGAGGGTATTTCCTGATTTATGATGGGTAGGGTATGCATGTTTGGTATGGTTGTAATGGTAGTGAGAAATGCTGCTTTCTGGTGTAGGTGGATTTTTTTTTTATCATTACAGAGATGCCACTTCTAGAAAGTGAGCATTTCTCTGTGCTTATGACTCTGGTGTTTTGCAGCTTGACTCCTATCCATGTCTAGGTAGAATGACAGTTGGTCGATGTTCATACTTTTCATACAGACTGTACACAGGTAGGGTGGAGGTGTCACGGAGGTGCATCTGCATTTTTGAACGGTCTTCTTGGGCTGAGAGAAGGGGAGGCGGGCATTCTTGCATCTGTAAAGGCTGTGCTCTGGCCCTTACACAAAAGACTTGTTTACCACCAACTGATGTCCGGAGCCTGTGCTGGAGGAGAGAGGGGACACTCCTGGAACCAGTTATAACTGGTTGGAACCTCTTCCCCCCTTCTTTGTTAAACCATTGCAAAACTGAGTATAAGTATAGAGGATTTTTGCCCACAAGGGGTGCACAAGGAACTTCTCTGGAACTGGAAACAGAGGCCCTCATTATGACATTGGTGGTAAATGCTGCTTACCGCTATGGTGACGTCAGCCAACATACTACTGCGGTGGCGAATATCCAGTCGCCATATTATGACACACACACCAAACCGACAGAACACTGCCACATACACAAATCCACCAGCCCAAAGGTCAGTACTAAAGTGGCGGTATAAACACCCATACCGTTACGCCAACAAAACATCGCCCACCACATTGTGACCCACGAATCACCATGGTAGACACTCAATGGTGGTAAGCCATTGGTGGTACACACTGATGCCCTCAAAATGGACACCCAAATACGAAACAAAACAACATTGGCCAATACCAGAAACACACATTTGACACTCATACACACCCCACACCCACACACCAACAAAACTATAAAACACACATCCACATTACACACCACCCTTTAGGAATAACAAAAAAACACCACAAGACTAACATGAAGACCACTAAGACAACTACACACACTCACACCACAAATACCCATTCATCCGTCATGCACCCCACATCCTACACCCCACCACATAACCTAACACATTCTGCACAACACACACCACACAACACCCATCTCCCTACTAAGGCACCCCCGTTTCACTGATGAGGAGTTGCGGGTCATGCTCCAGGAAATAGTCAGTGTAGAGCCACAGCAGTTTGAGGCACAGGTACAGCAAGTATCCATTGCCAGGATAATGGAACTATGGAGGAGAATCGTGGACAGGGTGACCACCATGGGACAGCATCCAATAACAAGGGACATTAGGAAGAGGTGGAAAGACCTACAGGGGAAGGTATGTTCTGTGGCAGCAAGGCACCTGCTCGCCATCCAGAGGACTGGTGGTGGACCCCCACCTCCTCCCCGACAGCTTACAGTATGGGAGGAGCAAGTCTTGATAATAATGCATCCTGAGGGACTCACTTAAGTAGCCGGAGGACTGGACACTGGTGAGTCAATATTTACTACTTATCACCCCTCATACCTCCATGCCATCACACCCCCTCACCCTCATTCCCATCACTCCACTCCATCCCACACACTGCACCTACACATCTGACTTACCCTAATGCCAAGACCTGCATGCTGTATCAATGCATGGACATCCCTCCCATCCCTGCAATAACACCTATCACTAAAGCATGCACAGCAGGGAGAAATAAACCCACAATACATCACCATACATAAACAAAGGTGGCAGGGCAACAGCAACAATAGAGGGGAAGCAAGGGATGTACAATATGTCACAGACAGGAAGTATAATACATCACTTACATCCCCACAGGTGCCCCAGCCAATCTAGCGGTGAGGAGGTACCACGACTAACCAGTCCCCCAGCAGAAGTTGCCCCCAGTGATGACAGTAACTCTGGACTTCAGGATCTGGATGAACTACCTGGCCCATTAGAGATCACTAGTGAGTCAGCCACCCCAGTCTGCCACACAGCCTCCCCCATCAGTATCCAATACCACAGCACCCACCCAACATCCCCACACCTGTGTCCCCAGGACATGTCAATCAGCAGTGTGCCCACCTGTATAGGGACCCCAGTCCACACCTCACACCCAAGACAATCAGCAACCTGGGTTCTGTGGCAGTAGGGACACACCGTTCAGGGGACAGAGGCAGAGGGGAACAGGGACACTGGGATGACTACTGTGCACCAGGGGAAGCACAGGCTCAGGGAACCGACTCTCCAGGAGGCACTCACTAATCTCCTGGGGGCTTACCAACAGTCCCATGACAAGATGGGCCAGATCCTTACTAACATGCAGGAGAACATGCGGCTGCAGGAGGTACACCATCAGGAGATCAGGGAGGATTTGCAGGCCCTCATCACCACCATGGTCTCCATAGAAGGGGGCTGGCAGATATGGCCAACATCATGAGGGAATGGACATCTCACCAGTGGGCACCCATCACTAGCTAGTCTACTGACCAGCCCACCACTTGCGCTGCAGCTAGTGGGCAGGAGGCCCTGCCACAGGACCCACAGGCCACCAGCACCCCTCTCCCTACAGAAGGTGAATCACCCTCTAAACATTCCCTGCAACCCAGACAGAAGCCAGAGGCACCTGCAAGACCACCACCAGGAAATGAGACCCCCCTGAATGTCCCCCTTGTGTCCAACCTTGTCACCTTTTCCACATTGATCTGCCTTTGCTCCCCTTCCAATGGCCCCTTGGGCACTGAACCTGTGCTGCAATCATAATGGAACAATACCCTGGACTTTCCTTAACCATCACCCCATTCCATTGCACTTTTCCATCAATTATTTGCACTACAATAAACACCCTTGAACACAACCTAAGTGGAAGTGTTTTATGTGATGAAAATATGCATATATGGAAACAGTCACATCATGTGCAAATGATCTGAACACTGTGATAGCATACGTTTTATGACCTGTGTCTGTCTGTAGTCATCACATCAGTACACTGTTGTCATATCACCAACATCTGCAAATGAGAAGCCATAGTGGACAGTAAGTAGAGATGCAAAGGAAGTGAATGCAATCCTGCTACAGTCACACAGAAAACATCATTAATCAGAGGAATGGTCAGTTCCACAGTGTAGGAAGCTGGCTCTGTAAATACTATATCAAAATGAGATATAGGCCCTCATTATGACATTGACGGTAAGTGCCGGTTACCGCCATGCTAACTGACGCCAACATACCGCGACCACGACGGTATACCACTACGCATATTATGACCTACACATAGAAATCCGCTTCTATACAGACACACACACACAAGTCTGCCAGCCTAAAGGTCAGTGATAAAATGGCGGTAGCAAAACCCACACCTTTACGCCAACAGAAATGCACCCACAGCATTATGACCCACGAATCACCGCGGAGGACATTCAACCGCTGGTAAACCATTGGCGGTACATACCGCTGCGCTCAAAATACACACAACCTAACAAAACAACACCACATTGGACAATTCAAACTACCCACACATGCACACACCACACCCACACACCCACAACACTATAAAACACCCACCCACACTACCCACAACCCTTTATGACTAAAAACAAGTGACAACTGAGAGAAAGACACGCCAGGAGCACCCATGATTCAGATCCACAGAACACCATCACCCATACACCATCCACGCACCTCAGGGCACACCCCCAACACATCACCCCACACACCCTCAAACACACCACACACACTACACCCATGGCACCACAAAGACACCCAGGTTCTCAGAGGACGAGCTAAGGGTCATGCTGGAGGAAATCATCCGGGTAGAGCCACAGCTGTTCGGATCACAGGTGCAGCAGACGTCCATTGCTATGAAGATGGTGCTATGGCGGAGAGTCAGGGACGTGGTTAATGCCATGGGACAGCACCCCAGAACAAGGGATGACATCAGGAAGAGGTGGAACGACCTACGGGGGAAGGTGCATTCCGTGGTTGCACAACACCAGATAGCTGTACAGAGGACTGGCGGTGGACCCCCACCTCCTCCCCCACAACTAAAAACATGGGAGGAGCAAGTTTTGGTGATAATGCATCCTGAGAGCCTGGCAGGAGCAGCAGGAGGACTGGACTCTGTTAAGTCAAATTTTTACTACTTCCCATTCCCCCCTACCTGCATGCCATCACAAACTCCTACCCCTACCCTCACCCCCATCACTCCACCACCTCACATATACCCCACCATCACAACCCACCCATCCCGATACGAATCCCTGCATGCAACACCAATGCAGGGACCCCCGTCACCATAGCATGCACACTAGTGACAATCACTTAGCCAACCAACTCACAACTCACACAAGCCAAAGCTGTCTTGGTAATGACAACCATAGAGGAAAACATACCCATTCACAAGATGTCACACGCAGAAACAATAACACTGCATTTACATCCCCACAGGACCCCGAACCAACGTCACCGGAGAGGACAACAACCAGTCCCCCTCCCCAGCAGAGGACCACAGTGATGACAGCAGCTCTGCACGCCTGGATCAGGATGACCAACCTGGCCCATCTGGGACCTCTAGACAGTCGGTGACCCTGCCACTGTCACAAGCCACCACAGACCCTGCCCCCTCAGGAAACACCACCACAGCACACACCCAGCGGGCCCATGCCACTGTCCCCAGGACACGTCAATCAGCAGTATGTCCACCACTACGGGTGCCCCAGGCAAACCCACCAACCCAAGACAATCAGGGACCTGGTGTCAGTGGCAGTGGGCACATGGTTCAGGGGACAGAGGCACAGGATAACAGGGAAGCTGGTAGGACTGCTGTGTGACAGGGGGAGGACAGGCCAAGGGAACCAACACTTCACATGTGTCCCATCAATGGCACCAATTATGTTGGGGATATATCCCAGGGCATAAAAGTCACCTCTCTGTGGGCAGATCCTCCACCTGAGGGAAAACGATGTAGCTGCACATGTGTTTCAGCAGGGCAGATAACACTCTGGACAACACATTAGAGAACATTGGCTGTGACATTCCTGATGCCATGGCTACTGTTGTTTGAAAAGACCCACTTGTCAGGAAATGGAGAACTGACAGGACCTGCACTAGAGGGGGGATTCCTGTGGGATGGCGGATAGCTGACACCAGGTCTGGCTCCAAATGGGCACACAGTTCCTGGATTGTTGCACAATCAAGTCGGTAAGTGATAATGATGTGTCTGTTTTCCATTGTCGACAGGTCCACCAGGGGTCTGTACACCGGAGGATGCCGCCATCTCATCACCTGCCCCAGCGGACGTGCCCTATGGAGGAGAACGGTGAGCAGAGGGTCATACACCACATAGGTTTCACAAGGCTGTTTAGCACAATCGTTACATTTTCTCTATGTGCCTTTGTCTATCCGTATTCCTGGCCTAAATAGGTGTGATGCAGTTAGTTGGCCTGCCATGTGGTCCCCTGAAATGGCGGCTGCCTGACCTGTAAGGTGGGACAAGGGGAAATTAGGTAACTGCGCTGGCATTGTGCAGCATCGAAGACCGCGACACAATTCAGCATTGGTTATCATTTGGCCCTATGGGTTCCAGGAGCCAATGACGATGTACGACCGCAGTGACGGTACGCACCGCCGTGGACGTGACCGCCATTTTCTATCTGTTCCATCACTTGATACCTGACCTTCATCAGGAGAGGACCTACACTGCAAGTGCTGCTGTGACCTGCGTCTGGAAGCGACAATGGCTACAGTGTCTGGGGAAAGGGCCCCTGCCTGTGGAGGAGTTGGAGAAACTGGTGGATGGGGTCCTCCCCCAGTACACGCAACTCTACTGTCCTCCAGACAAACAGGTGAGTAAACTGTGTGCATGGTGGATGGCACATGATTGTATGGAGTGTCGTGGATGGATGAGACGGGGGGACAGGCCAGCATGTGATGATGGTGTGTGTATGTTTTTCTGGGCCAGGGTGGGAGGTTTGTGGCCAATGTGTGAGAAGAAATGTACGGGGGACTAACATACATTTTGACTTCACTATTCCTCTAGATCAGCTCCCACCAGAAGAAGGGTATTTGGCGTGCCATTGCCAAGGAAGTGCGGAACCTGGGGGTCTACCATAGATGGACCACCCTCTGCCGGAAAAGATGAGAGGACCTGCGCTGCTGTAGCAAGAAGATGGCGAAGGCCCAGCTGGGGATGGCCTCCCAATGTGGAAGGGTTGCCTATCGCACCATGACCCCCCTGATGTACCGGATCCTGGCGGTGGCATATCCTGAGTTGGATGGGTGCTTGGGTGCATCACAGCAGCCACGGGGGTGAGTACACTCTCAATCTGGTGACTCTGAGTCCTTGATGAGGTGTCTGGGTGGGGAAGGTGGGCTGTGGGTTTCCCTTGGCCAGGGCAGACGCGCAAAGGTAGATCCATTGATTTGCAGCCTCATTCCCAGTCCAACCCCAAAGGTGGTATTTTTCCTCTACACCTATTCAGACTCCTACGGGTTCCAGCTGGGCATGAAATGGGTCTAGACAGAGTTCCCCATGAGCATGTGCTTTTCCCCTGCCCTGTTATTGCATAGCTTAGTGCATAGGGCTGCTCCCTGTGTGTTTTTGTCCACCAACGGTAGTGGTGTTGCAGGCATTGACCATGTGGCCCCTTGTCACCCTGTCCTTGTGTGCATTAGCATCATCTGGCGGAGGAGCAGTGGCACCGGAGCAGGAGTGAGCTGCATCCCACATGGCCCTAGAGGGTGAAGTAACGGAGTCCGAAGGCACCAGTGGGATATAGGGTGAGGGGAGCTCCACGACGGGGACAGGAGGAGACACCCGCGACAGCAACTCCTCCTCTGATGGTAGCTCCCTTGCGGTGGCAAACACCTCTTTGCCCACCCCGTCAACAGGTACAGCCGCCACCCCCCTACCAGCACCGCCCTCCCAGCAGCCCCTCATCGAGTTTCCCATGCACGTTCACCCAGGAGGGTGGGCATCTCCTTCGTCCCAGGCACCTCAACCCCTGCCCCAGTCAGCCCTGCTGCCCTCAGTGAGGAGGCTATTGACCTCCTGAGATCCCTCACTGTTGGGCAATCAATCATTTTTAATGCCATCCAGGGTGTTGAGAGGCATTTGCAGCAAACAAATGCATACCTGGAGGGCATTCATTCTGGCGTGGCGGCACAACAAAGAGCATTTCAGGGTCTGGGCTCAGCACTGATGGCAGCCATTGTCCCTGTGTCCAGCCTCCCCCTCCAACTTCGTCTAATTTTTGTTATTTTTTAGATCTCACCTACTAGATAAGTTTTAGCTATCTGTAGGGGAAAGTCTCTTGGGTATCATACCAAAAGTGCACAGTGAATGTATGGCCAGATGTACGAAATTTTAATTTTGCATTTTCTAAAACAAGAATCCTATGAAATTGCTATTCAGGAAATGCAAAATGAAATGTACAATAATAGAGATTTCCTAAGAACGATTCCTAAAGAGTAGGAATCACTATTTCACCCTAGGGGCATTTGCAAGCAACATGGCACTTTAAAAACTGCATTTAGAATGAATTTTTTTAATTATGCACATGATTACCTGTCACTTGGAGTTGATGGTAATAGCATTTCGTAAATGCCCATTTCACATTTAAGAAATGCTTTGTACATATGCTTAGTAAAGCGCAAATAGGAAACCCTATTTGCAATTTCCTATTTGGGAATTTCAAAATGCGATTCCCTTTTGGCCTTTGTACAAAATGTACAAATGTAGCAAAATGCTAAATCCTTTTGTACATCTGGCCCTTAGAGCCCATCCATTGCTTACCACTGGTTAACTTTATTGTTTATCCTGCCATTGTTCACATTTAGGGAACTATGGTACATATTTAAGAAAAGTGCTGCTGCACACAGTGCAGCAACACTTTTCTTGTGCCCTTTGACACCCTCCTACCACCACCATGTGTGCTACGTATTTAAAATAAGGCGCACCATGGCACAGGGCAGGGGCAATAGCATCATTTTTTCATAGGCTATTGATGTACTCTGAAGGAGTAGCACCAAAATGTTGGCACTACTCCTGCAGAGTACATAGGGACCCATTGTATTCAATAGCATGCCCCCTTTTAACGCCTACTCTGAGCAGGCATTAAAAGTTCCGAACAATGACACAAGCAAATCTGTTACATTTCATTGCGCCATTCCCCCCCCCAATGGGGGAACACCCCCTTTGCATACATTATGTCTGGCACAGGTATAAAGTAGTGCAAAGGGTTAAAATGCGTTGCGCCCCTTTGTAAATACAGCACCACGTTTTGGCCTTCTAATGCCACATTAGCATATAAAAATAACACTAATGTGGTGTTAGAATGGCACTAGGAGCTCTTAAATATGCCCCTATGTTTTGCTCTATCTTTAAGCACTCCATGAGAGAAAATGTGTTTTCCATTCTCTCCTTGTGAGCTGCTCCTGTTCCCTAAATACTTGCCATCCTGTGCTCCCTGTTGCTTTTCCCCCCTCTCATTTGCTCTAGCTTTCCGGTGCTGCTTTTTTGCATTGAAAACTCTAACACATGTTCCTTGTTGCTCCCTTCTCCACCCCAACCTGAATTTTCATTGAATCCTCCCTGCTCAGTACTAATTTCTTTGGTCATCTGTTTCTTTGCTCTTCCATCCCCTGTGGTCCATAAAATACTTTTTTGAAACTTCTTTTGAATGGCCCAGCAGCTCTGGTTGTTTGTCTAGCCAGTGAGCTCTCATAAATGCACTTTTTCTCAAGGAAAACAAATATTTTTATTTATCGCTGTAACTAGCACCCACACTCTTGGATCAATTACTAAAGAAATAAATAAAATGCCATCTATATTATTTAGTAGGCGTAATCAAGCGTATGCAAGCATAGTGATGCATGCATACAAGCATCATCTATGTGCACGCCTACTAAATGATGCAACTGCATGGCCTCATGATGCATATGCACTCATGTGGAAGTCACGTCTTTTTTCATATTTTTTTTTGCTGATACTGAACAGCATCGCCAAAAAGCATTTGCTTAAAAAGCGTGGCACAGCCAATAGATCACAATTATGAAACTTATTGGCTTTGTCAATGCTTGTTTTAGAAAGGAACCAAGGATGTGTCCTCCAAAATCAGATTTATTGTTATTGAAGTACCTTGTTGAAATGTTTTGGACTGGCCTCTCTTATTTATTTATCTGAATGTGCTAGCTAGAATTAGATACTTTCACCCATGCACATTGGGGCCAAGAATCTGCATCAGGGTTGTGGCACTTCTGTAGTGCTGCCCCCATACAAATTCCATATTGGGATTTACTAAGCCACACAAATCAAATTTGTGTGGCTTTCATGGAATTGTATCACTAATGTAACAGGACACAGTGTGCAGCACTGTGTTGCCTTACCTTGCATCGAGGAGGCATTACATGGATGGAGCACAGGCGTTTCCGATCATCCACCCATGCATTTGGTGTGGCCGCCCAAGGCCAGCGTAACAAGGAGAAATAACGTTTTTTCTCTTTGTTGCTTCATATTTGCATGTGTGCTGCATTCCACAGCACACATGCACAGAGGAATAAGCCTTCCTGCACAAAAATTTTTCTCATCACAACACAGACACCCTGGCACTCATGGCACAAAGGTGCCTGCAGGCACCCTAGCACTCATGGTGCAAGGGTGCCCGCAATGCTGCAGCCATAACTGAGACATTTCTACAAAAGAGAGCAGAATGCATCATATTGTAGTAGATATGGCAGATCTTAATAGATATGGTGCATTTCTACTCTCTCCCTTTGACACAACAAAGTGCAGCAACATCCCTTTCCATATTACGTTGCTTCAAAGTTTGTTAAATCCAAGAATGTAATTTGAAAGAGACTGTGGAGAGGGTTATGCTGGCGGAAATGCTGCTGCTGCAGGGTGCACCAGCACCATCGCAATTTTCACTGTCTGCACATCTCCCTGCCCAACAGCATTGCACTACAATGGTGCTGGACAGGGAGACCTCTGCACTGCCCATACCAAGTGCATGGGCAATGCAATGCCCCCCTTGTGGCCCCATGCACCTGTTCTCTGCCAGATTTTTTATGAAGGTAAAGCCGCCATGAAAAGGTTGGTGGAGCACGACATTATAATCAACAGGGCGGCGCTGCATGCAGGGCAGCCCTGGCTGATTGCGATCCCTGCCACTGCTAGCCTTTGGGATCATGGATCCCGGCTGTGCTGGTGCTCCTCTAGCAGTCTAACCACCAGGGTCTTAATGTGGCAGTTGGTCCAGAATTTCAGCGAAGGTCCTGACCACCCTAAGACCACCAGCCTCATAATGAAGGCTTTATTGTCCATCCTCGATTATAAAATCATCTTGATTTCAGGGGATATCTTAGCTGTATTCAAATTTGTTATTAGACATTAGTAAAAGGTTCTGAGCCTCTTTATGAGTGTGGTGGTCCAAGGACCGCCACACTCGCGGTGATGGTCAGACAGTTGCACTCCAGGCAGTCTGACCGGCACATTCCAACCCTGGTGGGTGCACCCGCCAAGAGAAACACTGTCCCTGCCAGGAACATCGTTCTAATGGGCTGACGGTGGTCTGAGTTGTACTAAGCTGCAGCGCCGCTGAACTCAGCTCTGCCAAGTTGATTATAACTCAGCTTTCTTCTGTCCTTTCCATCACGGGGACCACAGTGCATTTTCTGATGGTGCTGGTGCATGCCTTACTACAAATAATCCCACAGTTCCCTCTTTATCTAAACCAAGAAGGCAGAACCTTTCTTCCCTTTTGCAGAGTTCTTGTGTACGCCCTAGAGATTTTGCTACAGAAATGAGCAGCTCCCTCCCTGTAATCACTTCAAACCATCTCTCTCCTGAGCTCCTCTCCCAATTGAGTTGGTGCTTGTCTGACGAGGTGGACAAAAGAGGGCCCTGTCTAGGTGTCAGCTAACATTTACCTGTCACAGAGTATGTCTCTTTGAAGCTAATTAAGTGCCTGGGCACAGCCCAGGCGGTCCTCATGGCAGAGTAACAGAACACTTATAGACACCCAAGGTTTGTGTCTTTGCTCTGAGATCAGGTTCACACGTCAGCAAGGGTAAAAAGCCTCTGTGACAGTTGGAACCTCATGGCTTCTATAGGCTTTAGGCAGTTAAATTGACAAATTCTAAAAGTACCTTTTTCAAAATATTACAAACCTGACTGTATCTCAGTGAATTGGGCTTGTAATAAGTATTATTAAAAGTCAATGACAATGAACTTTGTACCGTTTCCTAGGCATAGATCACACTATTCAAAGTACTATTATATCCTAATACTTTCCAGTGGACAGCTTACCCTGCAACACTTTTGAGGCTGTTTGACTGTAAGGACATTTTTAACATTAAAGTTTTATTTGTCTAACCTACCTTTAAATACCATGGACCCAGCCTCATGGGAATAAGGCATACCTAGGGTGATTTATTAGTATCTAAAAGCAGGGTGTAGGACTGTGAAAATGGGTTATGTTAGCAGGCCAAATTTGTGGTTTTAAAATTGCACAGACAGGCTACATTGGTAGGCCTGTAGTCATGTGTTTGCACTGTCATTGTCGTGGGCAGCACAATGGGTGTTACAGAGCACTAGTAACATTTTACTTAAAGGGCCTGGGTACACTTTATATTATATGCTAGGGACTTATACATAGGAAAATATGTCACTTAGGAGTCCAACCAATTTTGAAATGTAGAAGGGGTCAAAACATATGCACTGGGGGCTGAACAAAGCTGAAAAACAGCAGCCTCGGTTTAAAAACATGGGAGTGATCATGCAAAAAGAGGGATTTTCCTACAATAGTGATTTCAGCTCTTCTTTCCACCTTTTCTTTTAACATTTGCCAGTAGCACAAACATGTTTCCTCCTTAATCAAACCAACTCTAGGGCAGTGAGTGCTTTACTATGGCTTTTGAAAAGGCTGCATGAGTACAGAGCTACATTTCTACAGCCTGTTTTGACTGTTCCTACAGCACTAGTGTTGTGAAGACACCTCTTTGAAGTTTGATTGGCATTTTGGAGTTTACCACCAATCTAGGCCACCACCTCTTGAAATAAGACAAATGTCCACTTTTCCGTTCTTAAAACTCTACAGTTTGATGGTGCTGATTCTTAGTATTTTTGACAGTGTGTCATATCAGTCCTTCAGTTCAAGGTTATTATTTGAATACATGTATTATCTGTTTAAACCATCTTTTCATTGATTTCAAACAAGTTACCAACACCAGACAAGTACACAATTGGACTTGCAGCACCACAATTGCTCTGTCAACTGAGCCATTAACACATACCTTACAGCTTAACGGTACTGAATATAATCCTTCTCTCTCTCTCACTCTCTCAACTCAATCCAGCCAGCCCACACAATGCATCTGACGTCTCAAACCTCTGGTGCCCTCATGGCCCCAACTCAGGCCTTGGTTGTCTGTCCGAATGTCCTCCTCCATGGAAGGGTGGTGGGGCTTCGACTCTCTTGAGGGTAATACCATGATATTGACACTACGATGCCCATCATTTGTAGTATTTGAAAGGACAAACCCTAGATGGGGTCTTCCAGCTCCATTTAGCATTCTATCCCAGCCTTCCACTGCTCCCAGGTTGGAGGGTTGCAGTCTTTCTACAACATGGCAATGTCCCTTTTCACCCACATTAAGCCCAGACTCAACAGTGCAGGGCAGTATTTGTCGGAGTCTAGCTCCTCTATGCCAAGGAGAATAGCCAGCTTGGGATCCTGGGGAAAGTCCACCCCAAACACCTAGACCAGGCTTGACAACCCTGCCTCCCAAAAGAGGGTCAGCCGCACACATGACTAAATAGTGTGGATCAGGTTCTTCATTGTGTTGGACAGTGCAGGTACCCCAGTGAGGCCACCCCCCCCATCTTCCACAGCCTATCTCATGTGTAATAGGCCCTATGCAACTATTTCCACTGTGCGGGATGAAACTGTGAAGCAACTGACTCACGGGGGGATGCACAGGCTACCCTCCAGTCCTCATCAGTGAGGGGTCCCTCGCCCCTCTCCCTTTCCCCCAAAGGCTAGCATAAGAATCAGGAATATTTATCACCTGTAAGTGGTATACCTGAGATATTTTGTGGCTAGTTAGATACCCCAAGAGGTTTTTGTTGCTTCCAGGGGGTTATGGTCTGGCGGGTCAGTGAGCCTCCTGATGTACTGGGTAAGGGTGTGGCACAGCTACAGATACCAGAAAAACTGTGAGTGATGCAGGTATTTTGCCTGCAGCTCCAAGAAGGATTTCACTATAGTGCCCAATATAATATTTTTCAGTTTCAAAATGCCTAAACTAACGTGTCCCATGATTTGAAGCCCTTCAGAACTGTGACCTGTGGGACCTGGGTTCTGTGCCACAGTGGGATTTTTTTTGTCAAGTCGCCCACCCACATGAGGGCCTTATGTGTGTCCTCCCATATCTGAAGGCTTACTAACGTAGTTCATGGGAGATTATCCGGCAGGGTCCCCTCATATAGCAAATGTAGGAGGGGTACCTCCTGCATTGCCAATGTTTCAGTATTATATATGGGTCAGATGTACAGATGTATTGCTGCACCACCATTCATTTATCACAATGAGGTGGGAGGAACTATACTACAAAAGTATATCTGTGGTAGTAATGACTCCTTTGTATGGGGATTTGTATTATTTACTGAGGTCTATCTGCAGTGTAAGACAGCTCCACAGGAAGGTCTGCAATAATGAGTCCAGTTTCTTAAAAAGCGAAGATCAGAGTGGGAACAGGTAGTTGTGCATCTGGAGTAGCAGACAGGGCAGGATGACTCATACATATGGCCAATTGTCTAAGTATAAAGAGTGGGAGTGTCTCCCAAAACCCAAATTCATTGGACGTTCAGTCTAGGTGAGGGTGGATGTCACGTGCCCCTCCCCAATCGGAGTCAGTAGTTACTGCCAGGTAGAGAAAGCCATCTCAGAGGGGAACATCCATTACAAAGAAGTCTTTACAATGCACTACAATTACCACAACGTCATTACCAGACATAAGTCTTGACCACTCATGTCATTACAATACATATACCTTTATCATGCATGTTGTTACAACACATGACTTTACCAGGCATTACAGCTATATACAGTTACCGCACATGCCTGTACCATGCACTGTTGCATACGTATATAGGTAAGTATATATATTTTTATTACCTTTCCCATGCATCATTAGGTAAGTATGCAGGTTAGTATAGAGGTAAAAATATGGTATATTTATTTACAGAATTATTTTTAAAAAATTGTTTAACTTTTTAGGAGAGGATGCAGTGGATATAAGGGTATTGGGTTCGGAAGCGTATTAATAATTAGGTATTCGTTTTAATACCTGAGTATTAAAGTTTAAACATTATTTATGACTATGAGTGTTACTATTATTTACATAAAATATTTTTTAAACTGTAACACAAATATTTACGGATGGGATGCAAAGGGATAAAGATGTATTAGGTGAGGAAGTGTACCAATACTCAGGTATTAATGTTAATATCTGTGTATTAATGTTTAAACAATATAATGCATGATATTTAACTCATCCCATGCCCGGGATGAGCTGGTCTCGATACTCAGGTATTAATGTTAATATCTGAGTATTAATGTTTAAACAATATAATGCATGATATTTAACCCTTCCCATGCCCGGGATGAGCTGGTCTCGCCCAGGCACACGGTTGCCATGTGCCTGGGACGAGACCAGCTCTTCCTGCACCCAGCCCACGGGGGAGCTCTAGCGCTCCCCCATGGGCCTCCCTCCCACACACTCCAGTCGGGGATGGAAGGGGAATCGCTTCCTCTTCCACCACGACCCCGCCTACCCCTCAGTGACTTCTGACTACGTCAGCGCACAAATTGCACGCTTTTGCATTTCTCTTCCAACCGGGAGGTGGGGCGGGAAGGACAAGAAAGGAAAAACCTTTCCTTTCCTTTCTTGTCTCTCACAGCATTTCTGCTGCCCGATCGCGATGCGATCTGGCAGCAAAAATGCCTACTAGACACCAGGGAATTTTCTTTTAGGTATTTTCAATAAAGGGAGTGGCCCCTTGGGCAAGGGTCGCTCCCTAGGGGGCCCATATTATTTTTAGGCCATTTCTGCCCTGGGCGCAGAAAACGCCTAGAAACAAGGGATATATATTTTTTTGTTTATTTTTTATTTTTATGTGTGGGGAGCGACCCCGTAGGCAAGGGTTGCTCCCCGGGAGGGGCAAATTATTTTCATGCCATTTCTGCCCCCCCAGAGGGCAGAAACCACTAGACACCAGGGAATTTTCTTTTTTATCATGCTGACACATAAGGGGTGTGGCCCCTTGGGCAAGAGTCGCTCCCTAGGAGCCCATATTATTTTTAGGCCATTTCTGCCCCCTGTGGGGGCAGAAAACCCCTAGACACCAGGAATATTTTTTTTTTGTTTATTATTATTTTTTTATATGTTGGGAGCGACTCCTTTGGCAAGGGTCGCTCCCCGGTGGGCCAAATTATTTTTAGGCCATTTCTGCCCCCCCTAATATAATTAGGCCGATCTGCCCCCCGGGGGGGCAGCAACTACTAGACACCAGGGAATGTTTATTGTTTTTATACTTACGCATAAGGAGAGTGGCCCCTTGGGGAATGGCCGCTCCCCAAGGGGGCAAAATATTTTTAGGACATTTTGGGCAGAAAACCCTAGGATATCAAGGCTCCATTTCTTTTTTATTATTTTATTTTATTTTTTTAATGTGGGGAGCGACCCCTTAGGCAAGGGTTGCTCCCTTGGGGGACCAAATTATTTTGAGGCCATTTCCACTAGACACCAGGGAATTTTCTTTTTTATCATGCTGATACATAAGGGGAGTGGCCCCTTGGGCAAGGGTCGCTCCCTAGGGGCCCATATTATTTTTAGGCCATTTCTGCCCCCCGTGGGGGCAGAAAACCCCTAGACACCAGGAATATTTTTTTTTGTTTATTAATTTTTTTTATATGTAGGGAGCGACTCCTTAGGCAAGGGTCCCTCCCTGGGGGGCCAAATTATTTTTAGGCCATTTCTGCCCCCCCCCCAATACAATTAGGCCGATCTGCCCCCGGGGGGGCAGAAACCACTAGACACCTAGGAATTTTTATTGTTTTTATACTTACGCATAAGGGGAGTGGCCCCGTGGGCAAGGGCCGCTCCCTGGGTGGGGGGGCAAAATATTTTTAGGCCATTTCTGCCCCCTGGGGGCAGAAAACCCCTAGACACAAGGGATACATTTTTGTTTGTTTATGTATTTATTTTTAGGCCATTTCTGCCCCCGGGGGGGGGGGGGGAAGGTGTGGCAGAAAACCCATAGACACCAGGGATACATTTTTTTTGGTTTATTTTATTTTATTAATATGTGGGGAGTGACCCCTTAGGCAAGGGTCGCTCCCCGGGGGCCAAAATATTTATAGGCCATTTCTTCCCCCGTTGGGGGAAGATTGGCCTAATATAATTAGGCCGTTCCACTAGACACCAGGGATTTTTTTTTTATCAGACTTGCGCATAAGGGGAGCGGCCCCTTGAGCAAGGGCCGCTCCCCAGGGGGGGCAAAATATTTTTCTGCCTTTTCTGCCCTCCCCAGGGGCAGAAACCTCTAGACACCAGGGATATATATATATATATATATTTATTTACTTTATGTTTTTATGTATGGGGAGCGACCCCTTACACAAGGATCGCTCCCCTGGGGGGTAAATTGAATTTAGGCCATTTCTGCCCATCGGCCTATTTTTGTTAGGCCAATCTGCCCACAAGGGGGGCAGAAACCACTAGACACAAGGGATTGGTGTGTGTGTGTGTTTTGTTTGTGGGGGCAGCCCCTTGGGCAAGGGTCGCTCCCCATGGGGGCATATTACTGTTGGCCATATCTGCCAAGGGGGGCAGATAGCGGCCTATTTTTTGAAGGCCCATCTGCCCCCAATGGAGGCAGAAAGCCCACCAGAGACCAGAGAAGATTTTTTTTCAAAAGAAGAGGGTGGGGGTATGGTCATACCCTCACCTCAAATATATGGAGCCAAAGTTGTTCTGCCCACCAGTGGGCAGATTGGGCAATTACCCAGATCCACACCCCGTGGGGGGAGGGCAGAAGGTCCACTAGATGCCAGGGAATTAAAAAAATAAAAAAGTGGAGTGGTGGCTACCAACCAGCAAGGGCCTGCTTATGCCCCCACCCCAACCCCAACTGAAGGGGATAACAGTCTTTCAGCTCTCCCCTGCACACTGAAACATCTTATCCCACGGCAAGCAAGAGGACATTTTGAAAACTTACCCACAATGCCCTGCAAACCTCCATCTTTTCTGGAAATCACATAATTTTGTAATGGAGCCTTCCGGAATCTGAAGGAACCCACAAACTTCATACCACCCAACATTGTCTCATCTATATTGATAAAAATTCTGCTGCACTTGTCAGCCTAAAATATTTTTTTTTCAAACTGCCCTTTTGAACCCGCTTTGGTTTCCCCTCAATTTCGACATGTTTTTGGCTCTTCCCTATCACAGGCACTTGGCCCACCTACACAAGTGAGGTATCATTTTTACCGGGAGACTGAGGGGAACATTGGGTGGTAGAAAATTTGTCCTGGTGCAGTGATCAGAAATGTGGGAAAAATGTGATTTGTTTAGCTAAATTTGAGGTTTGCTGAGGATTCTGGGTAAGAAAACATTGGGGGATCCAAGCAAGTCACACCTCCCTGCACTCCCTAGTCTAGTTTTCAGAAATGTCTGGGTTTGGTAGTTTTCCCTAGATGGCTGCTGAGCCCTGGACCAAAAACGCAGGTGCTTCCCTTCCCCCGCAAAAACAGGTAGTTTTGTTTTTGATAACTTTGATGTGTCCAGATAGTGTTTTGAGGCATTGCCTTGAGCAACCACTAGGCCTCCCCCCCACACAAGTGAGGTACCATTTTTATTGGGAGACTTGTAGAAACGCTTGGTGGAAGGAAATTTGTGGCTCCTCGAAGATTACAGAACTTTCTGTCACCGAAATGTGAGGAAAAAGTGTTTTTTTGGCCAAATTTTGAGGTTTACAAAGGATTCTGGGTAACAGAACCTGGTGAGAGCCCCACAAGTCACCCCATCTTAGATTCCCCTAGGTGTCCAGTTTAAAAAAATGCACAGGTTTGGTAGGTTTCCCTAGGTGCCTGCTGAGCTAGAGGCCAAAATCCACAGCTAGGCACTTTGCAAAAAACAGCTTTGTTTTCTTTGGGAAAATGTGATGTGTCCATGTTGTGTTTGGGGGCACTACCTGTTGCGGGCGCTAGGCCTACCCACACAAGTGAGGTACCATTTCTATTGGGAGACTTGGGGGAATGCTGAATGGAAGGACATTTGTGGCTCCTCTCAGATTACAGAACTTTCTGTCACTGAAATGTAAGGAAAAAGTGTTTTTTTGGCCAAATTTTGAGGTTTGCAAAGGATTCTGGGTAACAGAACATGGTGAGAGCCCCACAAGTCACCCCATCTTCGATTCCCCTAGGAGTCTAGTGATTTTAGCACCGCAAACCCTTTGTTGATGCCTTGTCAGGGAAAAAACCACAAGCTTTCTTCTTCAGCCACTTTTTTCCCTTTAAAAAATAAAAATACAAATTGCTGTATTTTGGCTAATTACTTGGTCTCTTTCAGGGGAACCCACAAGCTCTGGGTACCTCTAGAATCCCTAGGATGTTGGAAAAAAAGGACGCAAATTTGTCATGACTAGCTTATGTAGACAAAAATTTAAGAGGGCCTAGGCACGAACTTCCCCAAATAGCCAAAAAAAGGCCTGGCACCTGAGGGGGGAAAGGCCTGCCAGAGAAGGGGTTAATCTTAATATTATTTATTTAAAAAAATAGGACTGTTATACAACTCTTTAGGGATGGGTTGCAAGGGATAGAAAGGTATTGAGTGGTGATCTGTATTTATACATATTTTTTAAACTGTAACACAAACCTTTTGGGATGCAATGAAAGGGATTTAGGAGTATTGGGTGGGGATGTGTACTAATTCTCACGTATTCATTCTAATACCTGAGTATTCATTTATAAGCATTAAAAAAATTACTGATATTTAACAATAAGATTACTTATAAAATATTTTTAAAACTGTAATACCGCCCTTTAGGGACAGGATGCATGGGACATAGGGGTATTGGGAAAGGGGGGTAAGTAATACTCAGGTATTAACTTTATTACAGAGTATTCATTTTTTAACATTATTTAACTATTTATTTAGTGGCATAATTAATTATAAAAAGAATGTAATTAATCTGTAAAATATGTGAAATATTTTTAAATAATATAACAACTTTAAAAATAAAATGTACAAACATTAAAGCGTTTTTGTTAGGTTTAATGTAATAGATAAATAACCACACCATGTTTATTATTGAAATATTTATGAATATGTTTTTTAAAAAAATCGAAGACAATGTATAAAAACAATGTATTATATAGTAAAAAACATAACATAATACAGAAAAAGTATAACAGTGCATAACATATATTTTTAAAACATTTCAAGTATTTTCCACGATTTCCTATTGACTTTAACCCCTTCGCAACCAGGCCTTTTCCCCCTCAGGTGCCAGGCCTTTTTTTGGATATTTGGGACAGTTCGCACTTACGCCCTCATAACTTTTTGTCCACATAAGCTACCCACGCCAAATTTGTGTCCTTTTTTTCCAACATCCTAGGAATTCTAGGGGTACCCAGTGTTTGTGGGTCCCCCTGGAGGAGACCAAGAAATTAACAAAAATACAGCAAAAATGTTGTTTAAAAAAAGAAACTGGAAAAAAGGGCCGCAGACGAAAGCTTGTGTTTTTTCCATGAAAAGGCATCAACAAAGGGCTTGCTAAAATAATCACCTTCCCAGCTTTCAGCAACAGGTAGACTTGAATTAGAAAACCACATTTTCCAACACAGTTTTGGCATTTTATTGGGACATACCCCATTGTTACTATTTTTAGTGCTTTTAGCCTCCTTCCAGTTAGTGACTGAAATGTGAGTGAAACTAATGCTGGATGCTGGACAGCTAGACATTTCAGAAAAGTAGACAAACTTCTGAATTCAGTAAGGGGTCATTTGTGTAGATCCTACAAGGTTTTCCTACAGAAAATAACATAATAACAGCTGAAATAAAAAATATTGAAACTGAGGTAAAAAACACAACCATTTCTCTCAATATTTTACACAGTAACTTATTCCTGCAATGTTAGATTTTTAATAGCAAAATACCGTTACGTCTGCTGGACTCTTCTGGTGCCAGGAATATATAGGGCTTGTAGGTTCATCAAGAACCCTAGGTACCCAGAGCCAAAATATGAGCTCCACCTTGCAATGGGTTTTCATTCTATACTGGGTATACAGCAATTCATTTGCTGAAATATAAAGAATGGGATGTGCTAAATATTAGTGTTCTTTTGAGAGGGTTTTCCTTCTCATAGAGGAGGAAAGGTTCATTAGTGTCAGAATAAGATTTTGGTGTTACTCTTTTGGGATTACTTGCCTGTTTCTGTCTCAGAATCATTCTCCTCAAACTGAGTATTTTGGGCATACTATGAATTACATGCAGGGGGATGTTTTAGGCTACCTCCCTCAAAACTGAGCCACAGGGTTCATTGGAGGTGGATGCTAGCATTTTTATCTGCTGAATATTTTCTCTCACTTCAATCTCTATAGGAGAGTTGTTATGCTCTGTGGTCTTTCGAAAGGTGTCACCCAAAGTAACCGCTCTGCCTTTGCAATGGAATAAAATGTACTGCACACAACTCCAAAGACTCCTGAGCTCAGTTAACCTCTTCTTACAATAAAGATAGCCACCATATTTAAGCAGACTATTTCCTCTTTTCGACTGGACACAGGTAGCCAGGTTTCTGCTAGCCATGCTTCAGTGATCTGTAGAAATATAAGAAAAAATAAATGTTTTGTGAATGCTATGGTCTAAAACTGTGCTTTATTTTGTTTGTGTACAATGTAACTGCTAAGGGGAAAATATTTGCATGATTACTTGAGACACTGGTGAAGGAGGAAAAAAAAACATTATTCCTGTTAACAATTTGAGAAGTTTAAGTATTAATCATTGCAGCCTGCAGGATGAAAGTTGCTAGATTTTGTTATTCATAGCCTTTATCAGAATATTTACCTGGTGAGTAGTTTCCTTTCTCTAGTCTTGTCGCCCAAGGTCTGGTGAGATTTCTTTAGGTTTTCAGTGTGGTTGGATCCTTGTTTTTTGATTTTCTGTTTTAATGCTTTTATTGTTTTCTTTGCATTTTCAGTTGTTTATAGATCAGGTCATCTGTGTATTTTTGAGTTTTCTTGCAAATTTGGAATTGTTTTCCTGTTTTCTAGTACTTTCCAATTTCTTTTTTACAGTTAAGGTCTGTAAAAAAGAACATGAGCTAAATATTTGGTGGAGTTACAACAGTAATTTTGCACCCCAGTCACTGTTCAGCACCTTCCCTGAGGTAAGTACCCGGTGGAGTTAGAATAGTAACTCTGCCTCATAGTCACTGTCTAACAGATTCCCTGAGTTAAGTACCCTTCAGAGTTGGAATAGTCATTCTGCCCCAGTCACTGCCCAGCATCTTCCCTGAGGTAAGTACCCAGCAGCGTTAGAATAGCAATTTCGCCCCACAGTCACTGCCCAGCACCTTCCCTGATGTAAGTACTGGCAGAGCTAGAATAGTAATTTTGCCCCCCAGTCACTGTCCAGCACCTTCTCTGAGGTAAATACTTGGTGGAGTTAGAATCGTAGTTTTTCCCACCTGTCACTGTCCAGCACCTTCTCTGAGATAAGCACCTGGCAAAGTTAGAATAGTAATTTTGCCCCCCAGTCACTGTCCAGCACCTTTCCAGAGGAAAGCACCCATTGGAGTTAGAATAATGATTTTGCCCCAGTCACTGTCCAGCACCTTCTCTGAGGTAAGTACCCGACAAAGATAGAACAGTAATTTTGCTTCCCCAGTCACTGTCCAGCACCTTCCCAGAAGTAAGCACCCACTGAAGTTAGAATAATAGTTTGGCGCCTAGTCCACCTGTCACTGTCCAGCACCTTCTCAGAGGTAAGTACCCGGTGGAGTTAGAATAGTAATTTTGCCCCCAGTCACCTTTCCAGTGGTAAGAACCCATTTGAGTTAGAGTAATAATTTTGCCCCAGTCAGTGTCCAGCACCTTCTCTGAGGAAAGTATCCAGCAGAGATAGAATCATAGTTTTTCCCACCTGTCACTGTCCAGCACCTTCTCTGAGATAAGCACCTGGCAAAGTTAGAATAGTAATTTTGCCCCCCAGTCACTGTCCAGCACCTTTCCAGAGGAAAGTACCCATTGGAGTTAGAATAATGATTTTGCCCCAGTCACTGTCCAGCACCTTCCCAGAGGTAAGCACCCATTAGAGTTAGAATAATAATTTTGCCCCCAGTCACTGTCTAGCACCTTCCCTGAGGTAAGCACCTGGTACAGTTAGAATAGTAAGTTTGCCCCACAATCACTGTCCAGCACCTTCCCCAAGGTAAGTACCAGGCAGAGTTAGAATAGTATTTTGCCCCCTGTCAATGTCCTGCACCAAATCTGAGTAGTTGATAAGTCTAAAGGAATACCATATTCATAATTCCCTCTAAACTAAGTTTGTTTTTTCATCTTCTGGGGTATAAAATTAGTAACTGAGCTGAAATGTTGATTGTAGAAAATTTCCTCAAAATTTGTAAAATGTAAAACAATTTTAAATAAATATTTGTTTGGAAGATACCATTAATATTGGTAAAGAACATATGCTGTCTTCTCTAGCTAGATGGCAGTGTTTGCACCTGGCTGTGGCTTTCTCTCTCTCTTTCCTGCTCTCACTGGTGTGTGTGGACACGGAAGAAGTCAGTGTACCACTGAGCACATGTCAAAAACGTAAAAGTGTTTTTTTAAGCTGTTTGCTCTATGTTTACAAGTGTTTTTTAATATTTATTTATTTTAGAAAATATGTAAAAAAGTTACTGTGCTGTCCTGTTTTTGTCACACTGTGTTGGTTTCTAGTAATTTGGGGGTTTTTACTAGTCAACTAATGTTTTCAATATAAAAATAATTGTGCTGTAAATGTTAGCATTGTGATGGTCTGAGTGGTAATGGTACTTGTAATATACCTGTAGGTATACAATAACATGCATGTTAAAGACGTGCGTAGTAGAGGTAGATACATTGCAAAAACTGCATGGTAAAGGCCTGCAGTGTAATGGCATGCGTTGTTCCATCGTGCAACCATCTGGGAGGATTGGTAGGTTATCCACCCACCCAAACTCCAAATAGGGGGCACTCAATAGGGTAAATGGAGGACTTGGCTTTGTTAATCGTAAACCCAGTAAAGGCTCGAGAGACACCAGGGATCTGAAGCACTCAGGGACTGGACTCTTGAGGATCATCACGAAATAGAAGGATGTCGTTTGCGTACACCGCAATCCTTTTAGAAACCGGGGGGCTCCCTCCAGAACCCTTACAAGGTTATTCAGCCTCAGCCACCAAGCTAAAGATTTGATTGCTATCACAAATATCAATGGCGACAGGGGACATCCCAGCTTTGTGCCCGTAAAAAGCAGGAACTTATTGGACACCAAACCTCCCATCCTGACCCATGCCTGGAGACCAGCATACAGTAGTCGAGCCTATTTGAGAAAGCTGGGACTGAAGTTCAGTCGGTGCGGTAGCCTGCACAGATAGTCCCACCACACCGAGTCGAACACCATGTGCAAATCAACAAAGAGAGGTGTATGTACACCCAGATATCTGCCAGCCAGTAACACTGCACTATGCAGGTGCCAGTAATTGTGCCATGTGGCCCGTCTAGGCACAAAGCCAGATTGAGCTGTTCGGACCTGGGTGGAAATCACAGTATACAATCTGTTGACCAGGGCCTTGACCCATATTTTGTCCTCCATGTTTAAAAGGGAAATGGGGTGGTAAGGGGAGCAGGGCTCCAGAGGGTGTCTTTTCTCAAGTATGACTACAATCTCCATCAAGAGAAGGTTGGGAGAAAGTGACCCAGTTTCCTGCACCCATCGGAATGCCTTACAAAGAGGGTCCAGGAGGAGACCACTAAATAACTTGAAAAACTCTGCTGTGAAGCCATTGTGGCCCGGGGTTTTGCCTGACTGGAGGTGAGACAGAGTGTCCCCCAGCTCCTCAGATGTGAAATTCCTGTCCAATGAATCCTGTTCAAGATCTGATAGGGGGTGCAAGGGCATCTAATTCACGTAGTCCCAGAGAACCGCAGGATCCACCTCTGGTGGTGGTGCGTATAGTAGCTAATTATAAGTGGCAAAGAACAGTGCAATGGTGGCATCTGACTGGCTACCCTTGTCTGTTCTGTAGGCGGCTGGGTGCCCAGCCCACCACATTGGTGCAGAGCCACTGTAGAGTCTTGCTAGTTTTGTTGCCCAAATTTGCAAACCAAGCATTATGGGCATCGTCAAGGAGTAACTGTCGGAGTACCTCTTGTTGATGGAGGGAATCTAGCAGCACAGAGGAGGAGCTGGACACGGGGCGAGCCGTCTCCAGCTCCAGGATTCGGATTTCCAGGTCGGTCATCTCCTGCCTGTGCTTCCTGGGCTGGCTGATGATGTGACAAATGATGTCCCGCTGATAGTGGCCTTCAGTTCCTCCCAGAGCTTCACCGGAGACTTGACAAGGCTATTGTTTATCTTCATGTGTATGGCAGTGTGTACATGCGCCCTGGTTTCAATGTCTTGTAACTATGACGTATTTAGGCACCATCTCAGCTATGAAGGCCGTGGGCCAAGCTGCAATCCTATTTCCAAAGAAAGTAGTTGAAAAGGCTGCAACCCTGTATGTGTGCATCTTTGACCCACTGACAGACCGAGGCAGGTAGAAGAACTTTGTGGGCTCCAGAGTAGTAAGTATATTCCTAGTCCAGTGGATACAAGGCCTGCCACACATCCACCAAAAGCAGGGTCTCAAGGAGCCATGCAAGGGGGGAAGGCTCTCAGTGTGCCCACCCAGTCTCGGATGTCCTGTCCAGCTCCCATTCCACCACCCCATTGAAGATGCCTTCTAGGACCCATCATCCCATAGGGAACTGGGTCACTAAGGCTCCCAGGGGTTTCAGGAAGTCTTGTGTAAGCCGTGGAGGGGAATAGACGCTGGCTAGTGCAATAGGCTGCCCGTGGAGAAGGCCAGATATCACCATGTAGTGGCTAAGGTTATCTTGCCAAACCTTATGAACCTCTAGGGGGGAGTGTCTGTGTAGAAAAAGAGCTGTCCCCCTTGACCTTGGGGTAAACCCAGTGTGGTATAACTGTGTGTATTTCATGCAAGCAAGGAATGGGCATCTTTTCACCATTCTCTAAAAGCAATACCAGAAGAATAACTGGGAGAAGAGAAGAAAGAAGGAACAAAGGGGGTCCACGTGGGCATCGGTGAACTACCCAATTCATGGTAAAGATATCTAGTCCAGCAGGGCCCAGACAGACAGCTACCATCAGAGAAGGAGACCTCCATCCATGTGTCAGGTCTGGCTCTAAAGACCTTGAGTTGAGAGGAACCAGAGAGCCAGACAAATTGGTAGCTGAGTGGTGGTGCTGCATCCACTGAGACCAGCGTGGCCCCTAACCTGGGCATCTTTCTGGTCCAACCTGATGGCATGTGAGAAGGGCACAGCCAGTCAGAAGGAGGGTTGCTCCTCCAGCTAAGTCGAAGCCACCTCAGGTGTCACAAAGAATAATGTTGTGTGTTGGAAGATGACCATTAACTGTGCTGGAAAAAGTAGCATGTATTGGATTTGATTTACACTTAATTTTTGCTTGACCTCCTGAAAGGAATGCCTCTGCTGCTGGACGTAAGAGTGCAAAAAGGAAAGACCATTACCCGAACAGTGTCAAACGTCAGTGTCTCCTGCAGAAGAGAGGTTTAGAGGATCTTGGCCTGGTCCACAAAACGGAAGATACAAGCAAAGATAGGTCAAGGCGGCACACCCAGCAGGGGTTTCTGTGCCAGTGACCTATGCGCTCTCTTGAAGCAGAACGACAACTCGCCCTTGGATAGTCATAAGGTCAAGCAGTTGATCATAAATTGAGTTTGGAGAAACCCCTCTGTACCCTCCAGGGTCCCCACAATTCTGCTGTTGTTAATGCTTGGAGTGGCCTTCTGCATCCTTCTCCCAAAGCTCAAGCTGGCACACTGTTTTTGAAGACCTGAGACCATAGTTTGAAGGCAACAGAGATTGTCTTCAGCTGTTGAGATACAATTCTGGGCCTCTGCCATCCTCACTGTTATATTGCACTTATCCTGCCACAATAACAAAATATCAACCTTTAGCTCTTCAATTTTCCATTCCAGTGAGGAGTCCATGTCCTGGATCGTTTGCAGAATCAAAACCAAGGGGTTGGGTGGTGCCATCACATCTGGTAGCAGGGGATTCCTTTCAGGCACCCCTGCCTGCTGTGTGAATTTATCTACCTGGCCCTGGGATGTTGGGGCCCCAGGCTCCTTGTCCTTCCCCATAGTCAATCCTGACACTGAGGTGAACTTGAAACAGCAGCCCATGGGCATCACACACTGCACCAGGCCCAAGGGGCCATGCTGAGGGAGCCCTAGCACAAAGTCACTAGTTGCATCAGCTGCCGATAGTCCTCTTGACACAAGAGTCTGGTTTGCAGAGAGGAGGAGGGAAACTCTGCCAAGTTCCAGGAGTGTGTGTGCATGAGGGGCCTCCTGATTGGAGCCAAAGTCCTCCACCAGCCACCTCAGTACAGTGATACAGCCTTCTGTAACCACCTCAGGGGCCCTTTGGTCCACATGGTACTTCAATGGGTTACCCCTGTGATCCAAGTTAAAGGAGGGGGAGAGTAAAACCAAAAGACAGTCAGCTATGTCCCCAGGACTGACCAGCCGGGCCATCCCCAAACTCACTGGAACCCTCCTGGCCTGGCCTACTAACTGGAGTAATGGGCCAACACACACAGGCCAAGTGGGGATCCCACGCCTGCTGCAGTGCTCAGGTGCTCCAATGGGGCAATGGAAATTGCTTCTTTGGCTGCCCTGATTCCGTGGCTAACCAGGCAAGAGTCAGCCCAGTCCATTAGCTCATCTCAATCTTTACAGGCCTCCAGGGTGTTGCCTCCCCAATAGAGTTGAAGGACGACACCCACCATCGCCTGATGGCTTGGGAGGTCCCAGTCGCGCTGAAGCCACTCCTCCCCACTCCCAGGGAAGCTCCAGCACTCTTTTGAGGCCCACGCCCATTGTGCATGACACCCCCTGAGCCCTGCAGTCCCTCACGGCAGAGCTGATCAGTTCCCCAGCTCACAGTCACACACTTTGGCGAAGGCTTTGACGACAACACCGGCAGCCAGAGCCTCTCCACGCCCTCGAACGGGACCCACCCCCCAGATGTCTAACTCCACCGATGTGGGGGCTGCCCACTCACTCTGCCCCTCCCTGCAGGCCCCCCAGGATGATGACAGATTTCTGCAGGATGGTGGCAGAGCTCATGAACGAGTGGCTGCCTTTTTTGGCATCAAAATCATGCCCCCCCACATTTGCTGCATTTATTAAGCACATTGCATTGCTTCTGGACTTTTTTATCGGCCTCTGCAGAGAACACAGTTCCACCGCCCTTCAGACTTCATTTAGTGTTTATCCTTACTCTTTAATAATAGGTCAAATGCACAGGTTATGTTCCCTATTGTGTTATATTTCAGAGTCTGTTCTGGTCTGTTAAATCACTTGGACATGTTAGAACTGCCTCTGCCACTAGCTGCAGACCAAAACTAGTGGCCAAATGGCAGGGGTGTATAGCTTATTGAGTCTCAGTTTTTGCTTTACGTGCTTGCACTTGTAGTTTTTTTTCTTAATAAAACATTGAAGTATATTCAGTCCTTTAAAAGTCATACGCAGGGATGGCTGTTCCAGACTTCACCTATGGGCAACTTCAGTGCTAGGCTACTTCCCACTTTATAGTACTTGGTGATTCCTATTGACCAACCCAGTTAATCCTTGCTCTTTTTACACCTGTTAATGATAGATGTCTCTGCAGCAGGTTAGGAGCTTACATTAGTGTAAGTGAATTTCACCTGACTGGCCTTTACCCTGACTCATTACACAATCAGTTTGACCTTGCAAATGCTTTATTGTAGCATGGTATTACCCTCAATTGAAGTCTCAATTGCAATGATCTTGTTAATAGAAAGCAACCCTTTGACATTCTTAGCTGTCCCTGTCCACCATCTTGAATAAGCAGCAGCCTAACAGGAACATGTTTCCCTTTCTCTCTTCCTGAAGCTGTGTGAACCACATCTTTTCACACAGAAATTTAGTGTTATCAGACGCTTCAGAGTTCAAATCAATCATAAGTTCAAGTGGTGCTGTTTAACATTTTGGTGTCCCTATATACATTTTAATGAGATTGCAACAGTACCTACTTATCTAAAATAGCGTTGCTCATTATAACAAGTAGGTTATTGGTTGAGGGGGGTGAAAACCCTTCTTAAGCAAAAAAACACAATCCTAGTTAATGTGAACCACGAAAGTCAGTAAATTCACCTGTACTTATTCCTCTGGTAGCTTGGCACAAAAGCAGTCAGGCTTAACTTAGACGCCTTGGATTAATTATTTATGCTGCACACACACAGTAATAAAGTGAACTCACAACACAGGAGAAATCCAAACCCAATTAAAAAATATAAAACAAATTGTAATAAATAAAAATAATACAGAACAAAAATCCAATCAGTAGAACTGGAAATATGCAATTTCAAAGTTTAAGTAAGAATAGCACCTAAAATCACAAGGCGCCACTCACAATCATGTTGTCATGCTAGAACAGGAGAAAATCACAATTTCAGGCTGACCATGATGCAACACAGCCTAGATAGAGGGACCATGTTAGTCCTGCTGGAAAATGTTACCTTCTCAAAGTCTGGCATCGAGAGTCCAGTTCATGGTGGAGGAGGCAGCGAGTAGCAGGGAGAATGCTGAGGACAGTTGCAGCTGTAGTGCAAAGAGAACTCCTGGTTTCATGGACAGGCGTCATTGTAGTATGAAGATCCGGTGGGTATCACTGTTAGAAATTGGGCTTCTGGTTGTCAGAGATATGCACCCTGTCCAAGCAGGAACCACAATCCTAGTCAGGGTAAGTCAGATACAGACCAGAAATGTGCTCCACTTCTGGTAGCCCAGTGGAAACACCACACAAAAAGACACCTCACAGAGCTTCATTTTATGAGTAAAACAAGACCAAATGACAAAAATCCAATAAGTAGAAGCTGAGATATGACTTTTTAAAGATTAAAATGTAATACAGTGCTTAGAAGCATGAAGCACCAAACTAGGATATCTGGTCATGCTACACTAGGGTAAATCCAAAGGTTAAGGCCGACATGGATGGGGTGCAGGTTGGATAAAATCCCAGTAAAGTCTTGCTGAAGATTTACCTTCTCAGAATTGAGCCAAGAGTTCCATTTGTGGGGAAGAAGTTCACAGAGAGCAAGGAGAGCGTCACTGGTGGTGGTCTGCATGCACAAAGAGTTCAAGGGGCAGATTGGAGCCTCGCGGCTGGGAGAGGAACTACTTGCTGTGCAAAGAATGATCTTCATGTGAGAGGCGTGGTCCTGGTGCGAGCGGACCCCCTGCAGTCTCGAAGAGCCCACAAGCTAGATTCCAGGAGCCACAAAACCACTTTAAGAGGCCCAGGAATGCAGGGATGCCTCTTGAGGGTCAAGAGCTGGTTGAAGACAGAGCCAGGAGCTGTAGCAGGACTGTTGTCAGTCTTTTGTATTCCTAAGACTTCAGAAAACAGGAGGAGCAAGCCCTTGCAGTCACTTTGGTTCTAGGATGGACAAATGCAGATTCAGTCCTTCTCACTCACTCAGTCATTCTCACTCCCAGGCAGAAGGGTGGCAGGGTGAGGGTCAGCTCAGAAAAGCAGGAGTCCAGCAGAGTAGTGGCTCAGCAGAATGGCAGTTCTTGCAGCAAAAGTAAAAAAATGCCAACATTCTAAAAGTGGCATTTTCAGAACTGCAATTTAAAATCGGACTTCACCCTAAGTTGTGATTTTAAATTGTGAGTTCAGAGACACCAAACTTGACAAACTTATCTCTTCCAGATTAGGAATTACACTTATAAGATGTAATAAGGTAAACTCGATATGGAAGACATAGGTCTTGCAGTAGTGAAGAACAAATTTAGAAGTTTTCCACTACTAGGGCATGCAAAACTTAAAAGTACATGCTCTGCCTTTACATACATTGAACCCAGCCCTGAGGGGTCATATATGGCCTACATTAGGGGTGACATATATATGAAAAGGGGAGGTTTAGGCCTGGCAAGAGGTTTAACTTGTCAGGTCTATATGGCAGTTTAAAACTGCACACATAGGCTCTGCAATGGCAGGCCTAAGAAATGGTTAAGGGGCTACTTAAGTGGGTGGCATAATCAGTGCTTCAGGGCTACTGGTAGCATTTGATCTACAGGCCCTGGGCACATGTAGTCCGCTTTACCAGGAACTTTTAAGTACATAAAGTATGCCATTTGGGTATCAGCCAATGTTACCATGTTTGAAGGGAGAGAGTACAAGCATGTTAGCACTTGTTAGAAGTGGTATAGTGCACAAAGTTCTAAAGCCAGCAAAAATGAGGCCAGAAAATGGAGGGAGGAGGCAAACAGTTGAGAGTCTGACCACCCTAAGGTGGTCAGGTTTGAAGGTCACATATGGTTGTTGGAGGAGCTTCAAATTGGTGGTTACCATGGACTTTCATTGCTGTAGTGCGAAGTGCAGATCTTCCCTTGCCTGTCATCGATGGTGGGCATGAAGAGTCAGGTTCACCAGAGTTTTGCATTGGCAGACATCATGGGCAGCAGATTCTTAGCACAAACTGGCCTGTTTGAGATTATAAAGAGACCAAAACTTCAGGATATCTCCTTTCTTCATGAAGGAGTGCACTTCCATGTCAGTGAAGGGTCCAGGACCTGGTGAGGACCTATTGGGGATCGGGGACTCACTCTAGCAGAGGCCAGTAGGGCTTAGGCAGTTTCAGGTACAGGTCTAGACTGGTCAAGTTGCAGCATGTCTGCTGGGCAGTTGCAAAGAGGCCTCTGGAGCTTTTTGTGTTCCTGTAGCTCAGAACAAGAGGTCAGCCAGTAGACCCTTGGAGTCACTCAGGATAGCCTGGGATGAAGGGAGGTCCAGTCATCCTTCACAGACAGCATGGAAGGTCTCAAAATGCAGGGCAGTCCTCGTGAGGGCAAGGCAGGCCTCAAGCAGCAGTGCAATCCGTTGGTAGCAGCATTGCAGTCCTCTGAAGAAAAAAACAGTATTTTATGTACTCTACAGATCCAGGCATGTACTGCATAGGTGGATAAGGGTGTCCAATATTTACATATGGTGCTAGCGTTTGACATGGGGTGACATCCTGACTACTCCTGTGTCTGGTTCTGGAAAGTCCTTCTCATCTCCTTCCAAGGCTTCAAGTAGTCTGGGATAATAAAAGACTGGTGTCAGGTCCCTTTGTGTGTGTGCTGGAGGCAGCGCTTTTGAAATGTACGTGGGGCATGGAACAGTTCCTCCCCACCCATTCTGGCAGGATGATCCACTGTGCCTACACCTAGTCCTTAACTGTCTCACTGTCTGGGAGAAATACACAGATGCCTGTTTCCAGAAGAATTGTATATGGATTCTGAAAGCCAGCACGTAGTTATCTACATTCTGGGGGGCTTCTTAGGAGCTGGCTCCTACCCCTCCTTTGCTGTACTAAGAGGTCCCCTAAAAGTTTGATAGTCAAGGAGCTCAAATGGGCTAAACCCAACCCCCCTTGTTGTACCTCCCTGTAGATAAAAAGTAGGCATGGTAAGAGGATGTCCCACTTCCGCCTCATGGGCTTATAAAGGCCCATAATCATGCCTTTTAGAGTCTTGTTGAATCTCTCAACAAGTCCATTGTTCAGAGGGTTATAGGGTGTGTCGAACCTATAATCTATACCACACTCATTCCACACTGACTTTAGGTATGCAGAAATGAGGTTTGCACCCATCAGACACTACTTCTGTGGGGAACACCGTTTGGTTAAAAAAAAAAAAACATTAAGGCCCTAGTCACTGCAGGTAGTCACAGTCTTCAGAGGTTTTGCTTCTGGGGACCTAGTTGCATAGTCCACCAACCCCAGGATAAACTAATTATCAGTTTTGAGGTCCAGAGGAACAACAATGTTGATGCCTATCCTTTCAGGGGGTACCAATGATAGGTAAGGGAACCAGGGGAAGCTTCAGCTTTTTTTCTGACTACCCATTGACTTGGCAGGTGGGTCATGACCTGCAAACTCGATCTAGGTCTGTCTTCATCCAGGGCCAATAGCAGAGGGTGACAAGCCTAGCAAATGTTTTATCCTCTCCCATATGTCCTAACAGGGGTATGTAAGAAGACAGACCCAGCAGGAAAGCCCTGTAAACGAATAGGTCACCACCCCACGGGCTGTCCCAGGTCCAGGAACCTTGGGCTCACTACACAGGAGACGATTCTCCCCGTAGATAAGATGATCTCCAGAGGTATCACCCGCTGCCTTGGCCTAAGGTTGCTGCCTCGAGCCCTCTGGAGTTGGACACTCTTTCTGTGCCCTGCAGAATTCCTCCCTGGTGCGCCCACCCTAAGCTTGCTGTCCAGGAAGCTCAGGCAGGTCTCCCAGAGTGGCAGTGTCCTCCCCGGTAAGCTTGGGGCTGCTTCCTCAGGTGCCCCATTAACCTGTACTGTGGGAGTGTCAAGGACTGGTTTACTGCGCCCCTGCCCTTCCTCTTCTTAACAGCTTCCTGGGCCATTGTTCCAGGCTCTAGGCTTCCTTGCCTCCCCTTTTGGGCAGCCATGGGCCTTGTACTCCTCCAGACCCGTTCAAGCAAGCCCAACATCTTCAAGTATTACATGAGCTCAACTTCCTTCCAGACAGTGTGCTCTAGGTCATTGTTTAACAGACAAATACATGCATGGCAGGGCTAACTGATACTTTTAGAGCATCTGAGACCCACTGCCTACTCAAAATGAACCAGAGCTGCTGGGTAGTGGCACTAGTGAGCCAGAAGAGATAGTTCGATATCCAGGAGTTTCTTCCTGACAAATAAGCCATCACACTATTTAGTTGGTTTTGTTGTTGGGTAACTATGTCCTGATGTGACCCTAACTTTCACACAGGGTAAAAACAAAGCAACTAAAAGGGAGGATTTGTCGACATGCCAAGATTTGTGTTGATTAATGTAGACAACCATTGGGAATGGTACAGTGTCTGTGTTGATGTATGTTGTAAATATATCCACTATTGGAGCACTGTGTCTTCTGCACTATGGTCACTTACCTCATTGTTTGTTACACATGACTGGAGTTAATACATTTCAGATGGAAACTAAACTTGTCCTTTGTTTTTTTTGTAATTAGCTTTGGATTAGAAAATACGTGAAAATAATAACGTACCGTACACACACAAGCCTGGTTATCAAATGCACATATTAAGTGTTGCTGTATTTCCTTTTGCACAGAAGGGCTTACACTTTAGAATTGTGTGTTTTTTAAAAGTATTGAAATTGTTTTGATCAAACCCTGATCTGCACATTTAAGGCTACTAAACAATATCGGAAATGCAAGCCTCCAGGATAACTCGGCGAAGCCTCCTACAATTGATGTACCGACTCACCCCAATCATTTGTCAGCCCCTTCTTCCGTCAGTGAAATATACTCACCCGATCACATGAAGAAGGAGAGCCGGAAGGCTGATAGTACGCGGCTTCCGTCAGTTCAGCTCTGCAGGAGCTCGTCAGCCAGAGCACTCAATGAGACAGGAGCAAGTGGTTTCGGTTTAATTAAACTGCTGAAGCAGAAATGGCAGCCCTTGGTTCCATGAACTCATGTTGCTGCTATAAACGAACGCTCCCAGCACTTTTTAACTATATTTAAATATAAAAATAATAGGTGCAAACAAATAAAAGTATAATCTACTCGTTGGCAGCCAAATATCGTAGTTGTCTGAGATTATTTCTTCGTGAATAAGCCACATCTATTTGTGTCTGTCTTCAGAGGATTTAGCACGCGTGGTTAGAAATTATGGAAAGGTGACGGCCGTATTAATCTTAACGTCTTTTATGCTTACGATACAAAATGTTCAAGTTGATAAAACTTAAAAGTTATAAAAGAGGGGTAATTTACTAATGAGTTGCAGATGTGCAAGTAAATTTAGCTGTGATTTTCATGTAGGCAGATTCCTAGCAACTTCGATAGATGTGCTTTGGGAAATACACAAATGCTAAATGCGCACATTTTTGCCAAGTCACACCAGGTCCCACCATGATCATTTTTAACTTCACTGTCTTGTGCTGTCAGGTGTTCTATAGGCCAACCAATACTACTGCCTGGGCCCATTAGGCCACCGGATGCTCTTGCCATAGTGCCATTGTTTTGGGAGTGGGGATGTGGGGTAGCCTTTGTTGCCCTGTAGAAGAATTTAGAGGTTTTAGCAGGAGAAGGTTGTCTTCTCCATCTCTTCTGGATCTTAGCATAACTGAATCGTAAAAAGAAATAAAAATGTCTACGTGTGCTCTCTGAGACCATGCAAGTGAGGTCATTAGAACGGACGGCAAGTCAGTAAAGCTCGGCATAGTTCCCACGCATTCCTCTTAAGGCTCAAGAACCAGTACCGGAAAGTAGCTGGAACCCGCCAGATCCGCATCCACAGCTATTTGTAGGCTGTATCAGGGATACGGCGGACACAGAGAAAAATGCTGAATTGTCCTGGTGTCATTTGCTGACACAGGACATAATCCAGCACTACCCACATGTTTTCTGCATCCATTTGGAGCAGCAACCTGAAGGCAGAGAGGGGGCTTTCTTATTTTAACATCCAGCTTGGCCCAAAACAAAGGCCTGATTTGAAGTGCCATCAGTCCTCCTCTTGTTCAAGTATCATTATGGGTGGAAGCCACCGGGAGCCAAACACCTAGGGCCATATTTATACTTTTTGACGCAAAATTGCGCTAACGCAATTTTGCGTCAAAAAAATTTGCGCCGTCTAACGCCATTTGGATGCGCCATGCGGGCGTAAAATTTATACTTTGACGTACGGCGGCGCAACCAACAGGTGGGAGTCATTATTTTGTGACGCAGACAGCGTCGGTCTGTCGTAAAGGAAACCAACGTAAATGCGACGCACATCACTGTGGGTCGATTTACGACAGCGCAATCGTGAAAACGCCGTTTTTTTCACGCAATTGCGTCACATTTTTGCACGAAAACTGCCCTATCAGGAGAGGAGACCCAAAATGGATCCTAGATGCCCCAACAGACCCCAGGAGGATGAGAGCAGACCAGGAACCAGCCAGGAGGAAGCATACAGGAACCAGGACATTTTTAAAAAAAAAAGAAAGTGTCGCTTCAGTGCAGAGGAGCAGGAAATCCTGGTGAAAGAGGTGACGGAACACCAGCACCAACTTTTCATCACCTCCAAATTGCCACTCAGTAGGAGAGAGGCCATCTGGAAACAAATTGTGGACAAGATTAACAGTGTGGCTGAAGAACGCCGGACAGTCACCGAGTGTAAGAAACGCTGGCATGACTGCAAACGTAGGACCAAAGAGAAAATGGGCAGGAACAGGAAGGCAGCAATGCAGACTGGAGGGGGGAGTCCAGCACAACAGGAGGCCCTGGACCACATGGAGGAGATGGTCGCAGCCGTCATCCCGGAGGAGATCGTCATAGGGATTCAAGGACTGGACAGCGCAGACTACCACGACACTACGCACATGCAGGGTAAGTCGCATGGGGAATCATGATACAATAATGGGGACTGTAAGCAGGGGGGGGATACCTACTACACAATGCATGTAAGTCAGCACATATATGAAGTGGCATGGGGAAAGGGGCACGGCAGGGGGGCATGCCCAGTACTGACCGAAGCTGGGGCACGACAAAATACAGCAACAACAACAGTCCCACGGGGACATCCTGTAATTACAACAAGAGAGCCAAGGGAAAGCAGTGACAGGTGGGAAGGACACTACCTCAAATCCACATCCAGGCACTTGTATTGCAAAATCTATTCTACATCAACTAGGTCCCTATCTGTAATGCAGTAGCAAATACAACAACTGTAACTTAACTGCAAACACAGTTGACAATAACACCTCTCATCTCTGTGCAGCTATAGTACCAAATGTCAGAAACCCCACCCTGGAAAATACATACCTAAATTAGGGGGTGAGGGTGACATCTGCAATTACTCCTAGAAATAAGACAAAGGTACTAGTACACTCAAATGCCGAATGTCCGTCACTGACACATACATAAGCCTAAGTAAACAGCAATAGGAGCCACACAGCACTAACGATACACACATGCTGCATACGTCAGGGTCCCTCACGTGCCTGGCTAACAAGGCTACATCACTAATGTCATACTGCTCAGACAACAACATTGAGGAGGGGACACAGGCAACTGGTCACTGAAACACACCTGCAAAGTCGGACAAACAAATAGGACCTTCATACGATAAACAGGCCAATCCAATTCAAAACACATCACCCAACATCATCTCAAAACATCAAGAATGTTTACATCCATACCACATCCTAACATTGACATGCATAGGTAATGCCACGTTACATGTACAGATCATGCAATGTGAATAAAAAGTGTATGGGGCAGGGCCTGAGAGGCAAGTGTGCTGGCAGGGCAGTCACAACACCCACAGTCAGTCAAAGTGTAGTGTGGCAAGTGAAACGTATACTTTGCGCATTAGCCTCAGGCTGGAGGCCTTTGTGCATCTTACCCTGAATGTACTTATACTCATTTGCTCACATCTAAGTGCCTCAGAGCAATTTGCACTATATGATTCTCATTGCCCTTCCTATCAGTTAATGTAGCAAATAGTCAGTCCTAAGGTGTTGTCAATTAGTCAAATCACACTGTTTTGCCTACTTCTGCACTGGAGTTTGCCAGAACATATTCACTCTGTGCCCCAGTCAAGGATACCGTCTGGTACGTTGCTGATAGATGTGGTAGGGGTCAAGGTTTTGCATTCCTGCGTAGGGAAACTTTGTCATCACCATGACATATGTCTTTTACATTCACTCCCTTGTCCCAAGACACGCATGGGGGAGTTTCCAAACAGAAAATAACAACTAGATGCTGCCTGCCTTGCTGCTGATGCACAACCAGATCCTAGCCCATTCCTCTGATATGAGGGATGATGTCTCCCCTGTGATTCTGACAGGCAACCTCCAAACTTAACAAGCTGTGCTATACATAGAACATGCAGGGGGAGAATAGAAACAGTTAAGCACCATGAAAGCTGTGTACTAATGTATTACTCTCCTGCGGACTATTTCAATTCTAACAGTGTGTATTGTTTGTGTAATTGGGGCTCACACCTAAATTCCTACAAGTCAGTTGTACAATGAAACTTCATATCAAACTAATACTGTCTATGTCATTTGTGTATGGGAACATACCGGAAAAGATACAAATGTGTAGGACCTGAGTGACCACCACTTCCCTGAGAAGTTCCAAAGATGTCATGCGCTCGGATGTCTAAACATTCCTTTGATGTAGGAGACCAGAGGCACTGCTAGTTAGTCTTAGCTAAATTGAATATCTGGGTGACAGAGTTATTTTCAAGTGGGTCAAACTTAGTCCCCCACACCATTAGCTATCCTGCTGCCTAGAAAGCCAAGAATCACATGTTGGATAATGATAGCCCACCCTACAAAATGTCCCTCCATAACAATAGTGAAACACCGAGTGAGGAGTAGGAGAAAAAAACGCCTATTCCTAAATAATTACAAAGCAACACCTAGAGGCGACCTGGCAGACATGTCTGAAAGATCCATATCAAACATGTGACACACAGGTGGGCCATAGGCCTACAACAATGCCCTATGACGGACAGCAGATACCTAGACAAACACAGAGTACAATGTTAAGGCATCCAAAGGCTTGTATCTTACTGCAAAATTGTCACAACACAGACACACTAATTGTACCCTGTTTCATTGCAGAGGAACACGGATCTCCTGCTGATCTGCCTGTCCATGAGTTCCCTGATGACATGGATGACGACACCATCAACCTCCCACAAGAGACCATTGACATGGTCCTTGAAAGCCTCCAAACCCCACCTTCAGTCACAAGGAGGAGCACAGAAGAAGCAGCCACCACAGTAGAACCACCCACCACCCCAATTGTAAGACCTGCCAGCTCCAACACAGCTGAGGACTCTGACGACACTGGCACCAGCTTTGAAAGAACTGTCGTTGGGGTCCAGCGGGAGCTGGCCAAGGAGGTGCGGGTGGGGATGCAAAATATGGCAGCCAGCCTTGAGGGGGTGCGTTCGTGCATGTTGTCAACTGCTGATCAGGCAGCTGCAATGCAAGCCAGAAATTTTCTCTTGGAGGACATTTCAAAAACACTGAAGGAAATTGGCACAGCTGTCATCCAGTTGACACAACAACTCAAACTGCAAGCCACTCAACGTGTGCACGAATGCAACATAGAACCCCTCAGGGCCGACCTGGCTGCCTACCATCGGGATGTGACTGCCATTCTGAAAAACCAGCAGGCCCTCCTTGCTGCAGTACTGCCCTTCCTTACTCAACAGGGATCAGCCCCCGGGATGTCTGCCTCCATGTCTTCTAACACTGAGGTGTGTGTTGCCCCTTCACAACCAACAACAACAAGGACACACCAGGCAACACACACATCAGAAGAAGAAGACATGGAACAGATAACATTCACACGCAAGAGTACCCGGAAGCCCTAGTCCCTGCACCATGCCCTACTGTGACCAAGGTCCTACGTTTTGACACATGCCAGTCTCACTACAACTAACCTCAATGACTGTTCGGCAATCCACTGTATGACTTGTCCACCTTGCCAGTGAATGTTTCTCTCCTACCATTTGGCATTTCATGTTCCTCTGCACTGTCTGTGACATCACCCCAGCATGTCAGGAGCATCATCCACACCCCTTCTGTAGGATCACCATGTAATAATGCACCAGAAAGGAGTCAGCAAACATGGTGAATGGACATTTTGCACAACACCACTTATAAATAAATATCACTTGCACACCTATTGTGTCTCTGTGTCATTTCAAAATTCAACTGTGCAGTAGATAACTCCAAAGTGGCTGTGTGGAAACCATGTCGATTCTCTATACTACTGTCCTGATTTCATGTATACTGAATCATCTGTGCAGTGGCCAGGATTGCATCATAGCTTTACTATACTGAGGAAAATAACTGATGAAGGGACTAAGCACACACAATCATGCTGTGTTGGACAGAATGATGCACCATCTATAGCTATTCTACACAACTAATGGTGGCGAGAAATGTAGGCACCATGCAATACTAAAATTTGAAATTATGCTGTAGAATGAAAGGAATGATAAACAAATTACACTGCATCAATCACCCTTACGGCGTATACTTCCATGAAGGAAAGTCATGCTGAATCAGTACACACATGATGTAGGTCAGCAATGATAGCAACAAGACAAGAGTGTGAATAAATCATCATCTATAAAGCTCTCCCTGAACTTCACAATGCTGTCCGACCTATCTATTTACCTACAATAACAAGTCTGGAAGCACTCTTTGTGAAGTAGGATACATACCAACCCCAAACCTTGATGATCAATGCACACTACCAATGGTGGCTCTCCAACATGGTGGATACTTACCAAGTTAGCACACGGGTAGCTGGCATGTTAAACCTCATAAGCCTGGGGATAGGGAGCATGGAACACAAATGTCATACTTAACATTTCTGCTACACTGATGTCAAGGCCATGAAAAGGTAGCACCTAACGCATCAGGTAAAGGGTTAACAAAATTTGTATTTAAAAGTAGTAATAAAAGAGGCAACTAAGGGAAAGGTAAACCTACACTAATCTAACCTGACTACTACTAACCCACAACTGTCCCTAACTAACCTAAGCTAAACTTACTCTACACATGTAACGAAACGATCTAAACATCAACCCCCCTCCCACCATTAAGAGACAAGACACATGCAGGACAACACTTACTAACCTACACACATACTATACTATCCTAAACAAACATATATATATATATATTTTTTTTTTATTAAACAGGAATCCCAACATTGCCCCCCACCCACCCACCCACCCAAAAATATTAGATAGAAAGTATAAGGACCCCCCCACCCTCTTACCTAACACTAACTAAGCTAATTACCTATACTTATCCTATAACTAACCCCCCAAACCCAACTAACAGTATGAAAAGAGGAAAGAGGGGAGAGGGGAGGGGTAAAAGTTCAGGAGGGCAAAATAACTAAAGATTTGCCCTCTGAAGTGTGCGCCCTTCTTTTTAACCTCCGCCATGTCTTCCGTCAGGTTGTCCACCTTTTGAATTAACCTGTCCAGTTTCCTAGACAATGCCTGGAAGGCTGCAGGGTCAATTGGAGGGTCACTGCTGGTCTGCGTGCCGGTGGAGGTGGAGATTGTCGCTGGAGTGGAGTGGCCACGGGACAGCCCTGCTCCCAACACACGGCTGGGTCCAGGTCTTGAGGAAGATGGCTGGTCCGTCGCTGGGTCCCCTTGGGCAGACCTGGTGGTTGTAGGTGGCACCGTTGGTGGAGCCTGTGGTGTGGCATACCACGCCCCGGAGGCCCGATCGGAATTGTATCTGCGGGCCATCCTCCGATACCCACACTGCACCTGCAGGATGTGCCTGTACCTCATTGCCCTGCGCTCAAAATGGTTGCGCTCTGCGGCACTCAGGTTTGCAGCTGTGAAGAGAAAAGGGAAATATTGAGCATTGAATTTACAGTGGGTTGAATCCCACAATGGCTCATTTGTCCATTACTAGAAATATATTGTATGCAGCAATTGTTACAACATAGTTCACGGAAATGCTCAGAGGAAGTACATGTGAATCATGCATCCCTAAGGTCATATCACACCTAGCATATCCATGTCTCTACATGATGGATGACATCACCCTAAACTACTCATCCAAATCATACCTAAGGCATTTGACATTATGGCACCAGCTCTTCCGCATACTGACTTCAGTACATATGTCATTCTATGTGATTACACTCACACTCCTCACTCAATAGCATTTTTAATTAGTTGTGTGCTAAGATTGAACCCCTGGCCCAGAATCATGTGTCCACACTAGGTGTCAGATGTAGGAATTTAGGAAAATCAACTAGCAAATTGCAAAGCAGAACGGTGTCTCTGACACCGTCTGCGAGTCGCTATGGGGTCCCTAAAACCCACCTCATGAACATCAATGATGTGGGTTCCAAGTTGCCCCACCTTAGCAACATGGGCACTCACGGGGATGGTGGCCTGCTGGGACCAGCAGAACTCCATAGACGTGACTGTTTTTAAATTAAGCAAGTTATTTCTCCCCAAGTGTAGGCCGTTTACCGGAAAGAAAAATGAGCTGCAATTATTTTTAAATCACAACAATTGTACTTGGAAATTTTCACCGTAATTATTGGTCCCTTAGACCACTGGCTTTTTTGCGCAGCATTTATTTAGTCCACTCACAAAGGCTGAAGCTTTACAATGAGGACCCCTTCCAGTCAGCAAGGTGGTTACCATCCACTTCAAGTGGATGATAACAGCTACTCACTTTGCAACCACGTACTCGGTTGCAAATGGGATTGCCTACCACTGTGATTTGCAAGTAGGTCTGGTAAAACCCTTCATTATATCAATTTTGAAAAGCATTTTACTCATATGTACATGACCACCAAAGACATTTTGGATTAGGAAACAGACGTTTGCAAATCCCACACAGATATTTATGCCATTTTCAACGTGTAGACATTTTTCTCACTCTGGCCCAAGGTACTAACTCAAGTCACAAAAGGTGTTAAGTACGTGTAACATACTGGTTGCTACAGTCCTAGGTACCCTGTTTCACAGTAACATCCCAGTCTTTGTGGGTGGTGTGGGAAGAACAACCTACAATCCCATGTTCAATGCACACCCAGGAGTGTACAGAAAGTTCCACAATTATGTGCCTTCACACACAACACCTATGAAGGGCTAGCAACACGTTGTAGTCAGCCCAACCTTGTCACATCCCAGGTCCACACATGTCAAAATGTTATGACTTAGCCCAACATAACATACTATTAGTGAGGCATGTTTAACAACACACACAGGGGAGGTAGTGCACCCATTCACATGATTCAACTGAACACCTAGGGCATTGCACTCAAGTCACACACACTTCGAGTTCACCTTGTGGAAGTACATGCCCATGGAAGATCCAACCTACAGTGTACACAGTCCATCCTCAACTAGGAAGAAGCACTTGTCATCAATGCCATGTGCCTAAGCTATCTGGGAGACTGTCAGTCTGATATGCAGACTCAGTTCATGGCAAGTCCCTGACCAAGTCTAACATTGACCAGTCTATTCGAAATGAGTCATACCATTCCCAATTGCCGCCATAATTGAATGGGCTACAGCCCCTCAATCTGAGAGATGACTACGTATTGCTTTGCAGAAACATAATTCTAATTTGATATCACACTAAAAGAACAAAGCCAATGAACGGCCAGCACATCAAATCATGAATTCTCTTGAACACACAGTAATCCATCATGCGTCATTACCAAACAATGTAAATAGCACTCAGGCGACACTCAGTGTAGGTATCGGGGTCGTCAAAATGGGCCACCTCTCCCACGGTGTACGGGGCTGGTCCACCTGTAAAGCATGAAACAAAGATTATACTCAGACTGGGTGAACGGACAAAAGATTTCGGTTACAATGACACTGTGTGAAAATGACATGGTAATGATAGACTTTCACACATGCTCATCCTGCATGGATCACTTTGTATTCAACATTAACATTGGATGAGTCTCCTGCTCCAGTGTCACACCCTACTACACTCATGCAGTGGTCAGGACAGTCAGGTGTCGTCCAAGTTAATCCTCCATTAGTATGCCCCAACAATAATGTTATCCATACATCTCAGCATGTGCATCCCCGAGAGACATTCCAAAACTGTTTCCATGAGGACTGCATGACCACTCACAATTAAACAGGCTATTTGGACAGGGTCAACAGACAGCAAACAGACACACATGTGACATATGTGTGAACAACATGACTAACTTCATGTGACGTGACGGCAACACACATGTATAGCATCATCATGTGTTTCCAATTTTCTGTCTAGCTATGGCGTCTGCATATGTAGGTATGTTGTTTCTACATGACGTACTCACTGGCCATTATGACCAGTGGAGTACAAATAGAGCCGTTCACGTGTTGCTTTTCTGACACAAAGGCAACACTACATTACATGCAGCTACAGGCATCTGGTATGTGTTGCAAAAATGATCCATCGGACTGGTAGCATAGGTCTTCATACACATTCTGCAACAAATACACATTAGGACACATATGTATACCTTTGTAGCGCAGCATTTGAAACATTTTGGGACGCAGAGAGGGGGCGACTTAGCATAATACAAATAGATGTTGAATTTATAAAGCTGTCATTGCGTGTACATGTGTTGCAAGAATGGGGATTAATGTGTATAACCATGGGCCTAGGTTTCCCTGGCATTACACACACTCAGCTACTTATTTTGCAGATTCGCTAACAATCATCACATGTTCACACACCGATTTCTGTCATTCCCATGTAATTGTTTTTTACTCACCAACATGGCCACCAATCTGGAGTCCCAGGTGGTCCAGCAGGTCCTGTTCCCTGGTGACCAGATCTGCCCAGCGGTGCTTGAGTTGGTGTACATTCCTGAGACTCCCATAGACCCGGACCAGGTGATGGCGCACCTTCTCCCACCGGATTTTCCTGGCCTCCGTGTGATACCCCTGTATCACACGGCCCCCAGCTTCCAGCATTAGTGGGAGGAAATGGCTTACGAGCCATATGAACCCCCCCCAATTTGTCTTCCCCCATCCTGGACAGGCGAGGCCTACCTGACATATTGAGAGGGATAAGAATGTACCAACAAAATATAAAATATAAAGGGGGAAATGGGGAAAGGTAGAGGTGTGAAAGAAAAAGGAGAAGTAGAAAAATAGCCCAACTAACCCCCCAAACTATGATACCCACAACAGACTCCCACAGACAATACAAACTATCACAGGTATAGACAAAATAACACTAAACAGACAGAGACAATGTGATACAACAATAATAGATTGACACTAAGACAAAATACAAGGCACACAGGACACTAGAGCAGTAAAACACAGGACAACACCTTTCACACAACCACACAGTCTAGAGAAATCTGAGACTGCAAAGTGAAAGTGAAAGTTACCTCCCAGTACAGATTTTGTAAACAGGATATCCTATTACATCACTTCCTGCATAAAATGGCCGCCGTTTTTATTTTCCTGTTTTGCGTCATATTTTCACGCATACACAGTTGTGCGTCATTTTTTTTTTACGCATTACAGTGCACATGATGCGGAGTGAAAAAATATGAGATGATTATTAATATTTTATAATGTACATGAGATGACCAACATATTGTCCATGTAGCGTCAATTTTACCACGCATACAGCATGGGCGTCATTTTTTTTACACGTAAAGTAGTGCACATGATGCGGAGTGAAAAAATATGATATGAATATTAATATTTTATAATGTACATGAGATGACCAACATATTGTCCATGTAGCGTCAATTTCACCACGCATACATCATGGGCGTCGTTTTTTTTACACGTACAGTGGTGCACATGATGCGGAGTGAAAAAATATGTTATGAATATTAATAATTAATACTGTACATGAAATGACCAACATATTGTGCATGTAGCGTCAATTTCACCACGCATACATCATGGGCGTTGTTTTTTTTACACGTACAGTGGTGCACATGATGCGGAGTGAAAAAATATGATATGAATATTAATAATTAATACTGTACATGAAATGACCAACATATTGTCCATGTAGCATCAAATTCACCACGCATACATCATGGGCGTGTTTTTTTTTACACGTACAGTAGTGCACATGATGCAGAGTCAAAAATATTGTGGATGTAAATAATATTTTGAAGGCGAAATATCAAGACACTTTTGGATACATTTGTATCTGACTCTGCATTGTGTGCACTCATGTACGTGAACAAATTATGACGGCCATGCTGTATGCGTAGAATATGGAGCAAATTTATCCAAATGTCTTCATGTGTTTAGCTTTGGAAAGGTGATTTGTCATGGTCAAACGATGTGAGACACATTTGTGTTTGTATATGACAAATGTCCGTACTTTTATGTATAGACGGCCTTCACACTGTGATGTTTGGGATACGTTAACTAATGTATTGACCATATTTGACAACATATTTTGTGTAATTGCTGATGGCTATTTTGAAATGATGTTTTTGATACCATTATGTATTCCGTCTCCAAAATGTGCCCACCTTTATGATGGGGATGCTTTTATCTGTAGTCCTAACAGGGAGTGGGAGAGTCACTTTCAGTTTTTATGGGGCTGACCATGTCCCATTATGATTTTGTGTTTCATATTTGTGTAGGACTTGTGACATGGAGGCCACACATGTGCCTTATGCATGTGTTTAGTTCACAAGTACATGATTCTTGTATGTTTTGGGGGTGGTAGAGGTGGAGTTAGGCCCCCAGCACCCTAGGATTTGACCATCCAGAATAGCTACTGTATCCATGGAGTATTTTTATCATATCATGGCAAACCTGCAGCAGCGGGCGAATGTAAGGCCATATGGTATGAATGACTGTTGACCATTCATTCATCTCATTAGCCCATTTGACGTTTGCAGTAATGATGACTTGGAGCTAAGTTGCATACCATTTTCATATGACTAAGTTTGCAAGACTCAGCGTTCACGATGTGATAATGCGAATAATTTTTTGCTTGTCTGTGTCCCTTTCTGCATAAACTGGTTTAGTGTCATGTTACAATCTTCCTGCTAGGTTCAAACTGGGACACAACTGTGATGGTCTACTTTCAAATATTAGGTTGGTTGTATGACATATGTGTACATGTGTGTGGGAATGTGGATCCAGTATGACCTGTCTGTGTGTATGTTGTCACTGTAACTTCAAGGTCTCCTCCTGAGTTAGTGGCAGCTGATGTTGTTGCAATTGTGTATTGCTCACATCATACACTTGAGAGAAGCCATTGATGACATGTTCACGTACACATGGATGGTCCCACCCTGTCTCTGAACACGTGTGATGTGACTTTCAAATGATCTCCAATTTTGGGCTGGATGAGAGACTGTTTCAGTTGTTTGGATCCGGCATGTGTAATTGTCACATTTGTACTCTTGTTGGGCTCTGTGTATGGTAATGTAACATGTCACATCCTACCCTCTGTGCATACAGTTGTGATGTTTATTTTTGGTGTGATGAATTTTAATGGCATTCTTGATCAATGAGACGACATTCATCTTCAGCTATTTCAAACTAAAGGTGGTCAGAAATGAATAGGCCAAAGCATGATGTGGTGTTTGTTATCTGTGTTTATTTACAAGTGTGGAATACAAGTGATTATAATAACTTAAGTAAAAAAATTGTTCACAAGCTGTTGGCGCCTACGCACTCCTGCTGCGGTGTTAGGTTGTTCCCCCTCCTGTTGCAGGCCAGCATCCTCCTCATCATCATCATTCTCAGGCATGTCTGGGTCCGGTTCAAGGAGGGGAATGTTCCTTTTTGCACAAATATTGTGTAATATGGCACAAGTGGCAGACCATCTCTGGGGAGTATAGTAGGCTTCTGCCAGTGATGTCAAGGCAGCGGAACCTTGACTTTAGGATCCCAAAGGTCCTCTTCACAATGCTGCGTGTCCTCTTGTGGGCGTCATTGTATGCCCGCTCAGCAGCAGTATTTGGGTTCCCATATGGTGTCATTAGCCAAGGCTGGATGCCATACCCCTGATCAGCTGAAAGAGAAACACAGAATGGTATCAATTAGATGTAGGAGGCACTGTTGTACGTATCTTTGATGGCAGTAGTTGTGTTGTGTTGTCTGTGACTATTTTGTGTACTAATGTGACAACCTATGGTTGTTAGTGGAAACTTTGGCATTATTTTTTTTCCTTGGCTGAGCAAGTGTTTGTTGTCTAACTGTTTGTCAGCAGGATGTATTGGTTTCTCAAGTACAGTGTGCCCTCCCTTGCATTGTGACTTGTGACACAGGTGTCCGTGTGTCCTCACTGGGGGTGTGATGATAGTTCCATGCAGAGTTGAAACATGAAAGGGTATTAGAAACGTTCATATGAACATACCCAGGCCATCCCATCCCTTAAAAGTTATGCATTGTATTAGTGTACAGGTTATTGTGAGACTTCCAATTTGCAAGGTGACATTTAGGCAACCACAGTCATGAATGTCTTCACACTAAGCTGTGGAGTAAATTCAAATGTGTGAGAGGTTCAATGGTGACTTGTGACACATGGCTAGTGATGTGAGTACCTCAGTGTGTTCCTGTCTAGGTGTTGTTATTGTGGTGTATGTGTTGTTTATCCTAGAGGGTTTCTGTGCAGTGAGTATATAAGTAGATTTTTGTCCTTACCAACAAGTAGTCCATTGCCATACCGTCCATCCTGGAAGTGTTGGTTGATGGTGCAGTGACGGAAGATGAATGCGTCATGTACACTCCCAGGATATTTAGCCACAATGTTGCTGATCAGTCCTTGGTGATCGACTATGGCCTGCACGTTGATGGAATGTGTGTGCTTCCTGTTGCAGTAGAGGTGTTCACTCGCAGCAGGTGGCACAAGGCGTACGTGTGTGCAGTCGATTGCACCAAGGACGTGCGGAAAGCCACTGATGGCGTAGAACCCCTGTTTTGTTTCCTGCTGCTTCTGCACTGTGTTAGGGAAGCAGATGTGGCGGGGTGTCAGTCCAATGATGGCATCCAGTACTTTAGGCAGGAATGCGGAGAAAGATGGTTGTGAGATTCCACCAACCAGGGCACCAGTTGTCTGAAACGAGCCACTTGCCAGCAGGTGAAGTACGGCAAGCAGCTTTGTTTCGGTTGGGATAGTGCGTGGAGTCACTAAAGTGGGGGCCAATTGCTGTTCAATATTTGTCAGCAGCTGCTGAATGGCCTGCCAGTTCAACCGGTACCTCTGGATGATGTCTCGTTCCCTGATGCCATGCAGGGTTGTTCTTGGGCGGAATATCCTCTCCTGCCTTCTGCGCTGTCTTTGGGGTCCCTGCTGTTGTTGTTGTAGCTGCTGTTGTTGCTGCAGGGCTCTGCGTCTACGTGCACGTTGAAGAAAAAGCACCTCCATGTCTCCCTGTTGCTGCTCTGCTGCTCTGTTGTTTGTTCTGTGTGTTCTGATTAAGTACAGGTGTGTTTGCCCCATTTTAACGCCTGCCCTGACCCAGGCATTAAAATTTCACGATATTCGTGCTTTGCGCCATTTTTTTGCGCCGCCTGCCACGCAGGAGTGATTTTTGCCCTGGAGCATAAATACCACGCACCGCTATGTGTGTCCGTTTTTGGACGGGAACGCCTACCCTGCATGTCATTAACGCAGGGCGGGGTGCCGCTTCCAAAAACTGGCGCACATAGTGCCATTTTCCTGGTGCGCCGGATCGGGCGTCAGGGTTTAAATATGGGACAACGTTTGCGCTGAAAGTGCGTCAAAATTTTTGACGCACATTCGGCGCAAACGGAGTATAAATATGCCCCCTAGACACCAATGGAGTGGAAGGCTAAAAACTTACCACTTCACAAGTAGTTAAGCGAAACTATTGAAATCAGGTTTTCAACATTTTTCAACTCTCTATGACGTATGCGTGCACTGTAAGAATTCAAGATCTATCTGTTTGTATGCATAGTAACACAAATATCGATTTGAATGGCACGTAACAATTTTTTTAATTTAATTCTTTCATCGCACTTGTCATCACAGTGTAGGGTGTCAAATCACTTTACATCCAACAGAGAGGTGCAATAAGTCCGACATGTGTAAATCAATGCACTGGAAATGTTGCATAAGGCAATGCGGTTATATGGTGTAGGAATCCTATAACATCCATACTTGTACACGTTATATGTTTAGAGAGAATGGCCGGGTGAAACACAAAGTCATGATATAAATTAAATTGTAATGCACTGATTATGGTTATTTGTACTAACAAGACCTTATTAGTTCCCAAAGGAATCCTTTGCCATCTTAGATCAACAACAGATTGATAATAAAAAATAAGGATCCAAACCCATGACTTGCAGTGTGAATACAGCTTTTTGATGCCTGTAAATAGATCACTGTGCAATATTAGAAGTACTGCATCATAGGAACTGGAAGTAACAAAGTGATCTCAATGGCAAAAGCGGTAACACATTTACCTATCTAAATAAAATACAAATCTCTAAGTTATATATTGTGCTTTGCAGTAGGCACATTGATCCGCTATCCTACTTTAGGAGTCAAAACTGTGACTGGACAAAAACAGAACTCTCCCACATCTAGGTTAACCTCTAGAGGTATTTTACTGCTACTGTAATTCCCTCAATATTACAGAAGGTGTTGTAACCCTGTCAATATTTCTAGAAACAGCCTCTTTAAGACCAATTAAATAATCTAGAACAGATTTACTGTTGCATGTGTCCTTACTGCCAATTTCTTTGCAGCAGTTTTTTAAAAATAAATGTAGAAGTTGACTGTCAGAGTCGGCTCTTCAAGCCTCTCCCCTTGTGACTCCACCCCCTTTCCTCTGCCATACCATGACCCACCTTACAGCTAAGCAATAGCATATATAAAGGATGCTGTGCTCTAATTGACCCTCTCAGATTGCCACTCACCCTGGCGCGAGATATGAAGAGGTCCTTCCACATCTGTCTAGTAAATTCTAATTCATTTCTTTTTTGTTCTCAACCTGTCATATTCTAATCCTAGCCTGATGCAGAGATTCTGTCCTATTATCTTGATCATTTATCTGCTTGGTGATTTCTTCATGTTAATCTTGCCTGACCAACATTCTGTTAATAATTCACACGTGTACCTAAAGTCTTCTGGGCATATACAGGATCTTCTGGCCATTTGTTGCACTTGATACTCAGATGGAGAAAAACCCCAAAGTTAAGTCAGCTGACAGGAACCTGCCAATGACATGCAGCCTGCATCTGGCAACTCTCTAAGCACCGATCTCTGGGTATTTAACTTCTGACGTTGTCACTCAACTTATGATGTGCTTGCTAGCTCTACTGTGCAGGTGTGGTCAATAAAAAAAATCGGGGTTATAATGCTGATTTTCACTACTCGCAAAGGGTAATTTAAATGTTTAAACATTGCTGAACCTTTCAAAACTCATGGTAAGGCATTCATGCTGCAGACCCCGACTTGCACAAGCTGTACTGCAAGTCTTAAGGGGTCATTTTGAGTTTGGTGAAGGAAAACTGTGTCCGTCAAACTCCCGACAGGGTGGCTGCTGCCTACGCGGCGACTTCTCTGCCAGAGTTATTAAGGGTTTCCCGATAGGAAGGCAGGCAGAAACCTAAGTTTCCGCCCACTAGCCTAGCCGGAAACAGGCTACAGCATTGCCTCTAGCTCAAAATCAAACCAGCGGCAATGCTGTAGCAAACAGGGTGCACCAGCACCCTCGCAATGTTCACTGTCTGCAAAGCATCTGCGACAGTCCACACCACTTTGTAATTATGGTATGGCAGAAAAGCCACTTTAGAGCCACCTTAGCTTCAAAATAATAATGCTATGGCAGCGCTAAAGGGTCTTAAATATGCCCCTCTATATGGTGAGATTAAGCGATTCACCCAGAACCACAGATTGTTGATTCAAATCCTGGATTCAAACCTGCATCACCAGTTTCAAGGCTGGCAGCACTAGCTGCTGGGTCACATCCCCCATTGTTGTGGTAGTTTTAGTACATGTATCTTCCTTTGAGTCCTCTCAATATACAACTCCACTATTTCAATCCAGGTTTTTGTTGACGTAATAATTTCTACATGCAAAAGTTCATCGCTGTGAAGAATAATTTATGCTTTATTAAAGGAAGACACATGATTTAAATAGCTTGTAACAGGCCTCCATATGGTAAAGATTTAAGGAAGATTTCTGTACATCCCCCGATCCAGAGACATGGTCACTGAATGAGGAGATAGTGCTTGCTGTTCGAGAGGATCCTGAAGAGGATGGTCTGAAAAGTTGAACAGAAATGAGTAGAAGCTTCGGCCATTGTAGACCTGAGGGATTATCAATCAAAATGCGCAAAATGGAAATTTTATTCACACTGGATAAAAATTGTATGCCGGGAAATGGCCTATACTTCAACCAATGAGATTACGGCATTTTTACAGTTTTCCATAATGAATATGCAATTATACTCTGTAACCTGCTTTATTTTACTGTCTAAATGTTTGAAAAATTACAAAATTCACTGGAAAATTAATAACAACATTAAAACGTAGGCCACTTCCATGCGAGTTGTTCAATTTTATTTAGCATTCTTTTTATCAAGATGGTAGGATATGAATCGGAAAAGCATTTTAGACCTAAATTCCCTCGATAAATGAAGGTGGTTAAATCAGTTTGTCTTTAATTCAGAATATACTGTAACCTCAGAACTTTGCATAATTTGATACAAAAATGAGAGTAGAGCAGGTGACAAATGCTCCTACTAGCGAGTAAGCCCTCATTTTGTAAGGTCTGTTGCCCACACGCACACCATCTGTATTTTACCTTTGTCTGATTGAGCATAACAGGTTTAATGTCAAGAGGAAAGGGGGGGAAGTGGGGGGCACACTGTCTTGTCCCTTGCAAGAGATTGAAGAGGGCAGAGGGTTGCTGTTAAGAGCCACTATATTACCAATAAACAATGTGCCGAGGGCCATCAGGGCAATAACGAGGGATCCTGAAAGTTTATTGAATGCTTTCTTAGCATCCAAAGCAATCGCTGCCGTAGGGGAAAGTATTTGTTTCGACTGTGCTTCTTCTGTTGTAAAATTCAGGTTATTCCTCCATTTCCTTTTTGCATGGAGCGGGGTGCCTATTGAGTCCAAACTGGTTGAAGTCAGCCCCCAGTAATAACCTTTCTCCCTTCATATGTCCACCGAGCAGGGGTTAAGGAGTTGAAGCATTTAACTAATGTACATTGTTCTGGGGAGGGAAAGGGCAGGTCGCCGGGCTCATAAATTCAGGCAATGTCAAATAGCCACTCCAAGTCACTTCACTCTACACAATGCTTTTCTACAGCACTCAATGTCACTCCACTCTATGTCCCTCTATTCTTCACCGCTCTACGCCACCCTATGACACACTGCTCTACACCACTCCACTCTATGCTACACCACTTTACTCTACACCATTCTACTTCACACCCCTGAACTCCACACCGCTCTACCCCATCTCACTCTATGCACCCCACTCAATGCCACCACACTCTACACCACACCACTCTATGCCATTCTACACTATGCCACTCTACTTTATACCACTGTATGACTTTATGCCACTCTACTCTACATCACTTCACTCTACTCCACTCAAATCAACTCTGCACTACTTTACGCCACTCTACTCCATGGCACTCTATTCCATGCTAATCTACCCCACTCCACCTCACTCTGTGCTACTCTTCAATTTCACTCTAGTCTACACCACTCTATGCCACTCCACTTTATGCCAATCTACTCCACACAACTCTAATCTAGCCCAGCCAACGCCACTCCACTCCAAGTCACTGCACTCCAGTCTATGCCACTCTATGCAACTCCACTCTATGCAACTCCACTCTATGACACTCTACACCACTCCAAACAATGTCACTCTATGTCATTCTACTCTGTGCCACTCTAACCCACTCTGCTCACGGCACTCTCCTCCACACAACTCCATTATATGCCACTTCACTATACACAACTCCTTTTTTCATTCAATGTCACTCCATGTCACTCTATGCCACTCTAATCTACGTCATTCAACTCCATGCCAGTCCACTCTACACTACTCCACTCTATGCCACTCTACTCTATGGCACTCTATTCTATGCCACTGTAGTCTACTCCACTCTACTCTATGTCACTCTACTGTACTCTATGCCACTTGACTCTATGCCACTCTACTGTATGTCACTTTACTGTAAGCCACTCTACACCTCACCACTCTATGCCACTCCACTCTACAGCACCCTGCCATACGCCACTCTACTCTATGCCACTCTACAGCCACTCCAGTCCACTCTACAATACTCTATGAACTCTACCCTATGCCACTCCACATCACTCCACTCTACACTGCTCCAAACGATGCCACTCTGCTATACGCCACTCCAGTCTATGGTACTCTCCTCTAATCTGTACCACTTTGCTGTATGCTACTCCACTCTATGCCACTCTACTCTTCTTTACACCATTCTACTCTACACCTCTCAATGCCATTCAACTCAGTGTCACTCTGTTCCACTCTCCTCTATGCCTCTCTATCCTGCACCACTCCACTAACTTTCAGTCATGCTGAACAGCAGCTGCACCACTGTAAAACATGGCTAAAAGACATTGATAAAGCCAACAACTCTCACAGAGGTGAGACATGATGACTTTGCTAATGCTTGCTTAATGCTATGGCACTGAATGCCGGGAGAAAGCATGGTTGGCTAGCAAGACAGATGACAGTACTTGTCAATTGTGTGGCAAGGAAGTGGGGTTAAGATTCTCGTGTTTTACCACATAGGTGGGACCACTGGAGCCTCTCAGGTATCACCCAATGCAGACCCTGGCTTGCACAAGCAGCACTGCAAGACTTAGTGGAGTTGTGCATCGTTATTTACTTTCCTGGCAAGATGTCTTAGGACCTTTTTAAGTGAAGGCCTGTCATGAACTTTTGTGAGACTTAGGGAAGAAATATTTTGATGGGCCCCACACAAAACATTGTGGCAGTATATAGGGTGTGTTCCCTAATTGTAAAATTATTAGTTTATTCTTTGTGTTTTCCCTTTCCTGGTTATACTTTTCCTGCACCCAACTTTACTGTGGCCTCTTTCCTTTTATTGTCACTAAATCCTCCTGAGCCCCCTGTCTTTTTCTTGCACATCATAATCAAGAACTTTTTTCTCAAATCGGCGTCTTTGCTTATCTTCCATTTACCCCTACTTATCTCCCAGTTCTTTCCCACTCCCAGCTGTTCCTCATTGCTTTCGACTATAGCAATGTAACCTCCCCTGGGTACATCACAGGCACTTCTTGCCTGATGTAGGAGGCTGGACTGGCTTGTAGTGAGTACCAAGGGGTACTTGCACCTTGCACCAGGCCCAGTTATCCCTTATTAGTGTATAGGGTGTCTAGCAGCTTAGGCTGATAGATAATGGTAGCTTAGCAGAGCAGCTTAGGCTGAACTAGGAGACGTGTGAAGCTACTACAGTACCACTTAGTGTCATATGCACAATATCATAAGAAAACACAATACACAGTTATACTAATAATAAAGGTACTTTATTTTTACGACAATATGCCAAAGTATCTTAGAGTGTACCCTCAGTGAGAGGATAGGAAATATACACAAGATATATATACACAATAGCAAAAATATGCAGTATAGTCTTAGAAAACAGTGCAAACAATGTATAGTTACAATAGGATGCAATGGGGAAACATAGGGATAGGGGCAACACAAACCATATACTCCAAAAGTGGAATGCGAACCACGAATGGACCCCAAACCTATGTGACCTTGTAGAGGGTCGCTGGGACTATTAGAAAATAGTGAGAGTTAGAAAAATAACCCTCCCCAAGACCCTGAAAAGTGAGTGCAAAGTGCACTAAAGTTCCCCTAAGGATAAAGAAGTCGTGTTAGAGGAATAATGCAGGAAAGACACAAACCAACAATGCAACAATGCTGGATTTCCAATCTTGGGTACCTGTGGAACAAGGGGACCAAGTCCAAAAGTCACAAGCAAGTCGGAGATGGGCAGATGCCCAGGAAATGCCAGCTGCGGGTGCAAAGAAGCTTCTACTGGACAGAAGAAGCTGCGGTTTCTGCAGGAACGCAAAGGGCTAGAGACTTCCCCTTCAGAGGACGGATCCCGCTCACCTTGTAGAGTCGTGCAGAAGTGTTTTCCCGCAGAAAGAACGCCAACAAGCCTTGCTAGCTGCAAATTGTGCGGTTAGCGTTTTTGGATGCTGCTGTGGCCCAGGAGGGACCAGGAGGTCGCAAATTGGACCAGGAGGTAGAGGGGACGTCGAGCAAGACAAGGAGCCCTCTTAGCAGCAGGTAGCACCCGGAGAAGTGCCAGAAACAGGCACTACGAGGATGTGTGAAACGGTGCTCACCCGAAGTCGCACAAAGAAGTCCCACGTGACCGGAGAACAACTTAGGAGGTCGTGCAATGCAGGTTAGAGTGCCGTGGACCCAGGCTGGACTGTGCACAAAGGATTTCTGCCGGAAGTGCACGGAGGCCGGAGTAGCTGCAAAAGTCGCGGTTCCCAGCAATGCAGTCTAGCGAGGTGAGGCAAGGACTTACCTCCACCAAACTTGGACTGAAGAGTCACTGGACTGTGGGGGCCACTTGGACAGAGTTGCTGGATTCGAGGGACCTCGCTCGTCGTGCTGAGAGGAGACCCAAGGGACCGGTAATGCAGCTTTTTGGTGCCTGCGGTTGCAGGGGGAAGATTCCGTCGACCCACGGGAGATTTCTTCGGAGCTTCTAGTGCAGAGAGGAGGCAGACTACCCCCACAGCATGCACCACCAGGAAAACAGTCGAGAAGGCGGCAGGATCAGCGTTACAGAGTTGCAGTAGTCGTCTTTGCTACTATGTTGCAGTTTTGCAGGCTTCCAGCGCGGTCAGCAGTCGATTCCTTGGCAGAAGGTGAAGAGAGAGATGCAGAGGAACTCGGCTGAGCTCTTGCATTCGTTATCTAAAGTTTCCCCAGAGACAGAGACCCTAAATAGCCAGAAAAGAGGGTTTGGCTACTTAGGAGAGAGGATAGGCTAGCAACACCTGAAGGAGCCTATCACAAGGAGTCTCTGACGTCACCTGGTGGCACTGGCCACTCAGAGCAGTCCAGTGTGCCAGCAGCACCTCTGTTTCCAAGATGGCAACAGCTTTTGGTAAAAAGGACACAAATTTGGCATGATATCTGATGTGGACAAAAAGTTATGAGGGCCTATGCATGAACTAGCCTAAATAGCCAAAAAAAGCAGCAACTCCAGGATAGCCCAACAAAGCACAGTCACAGACAGGGACAACACTTCTCCTCAGCTTTTCAGGTCTTCTCCTTGGCAGAAGTTCATCTTGGTTCCAGAAGTGATCTAAAAGTCTGGGGTTTTGAGTCCACTACTCATACCCCTTTCTGCCTTTGAAGTAGGCAAACTTCAAAGGAAAGTCTCTGTTGTGCACAAGATCCTGCCTTGCCCAGGCCAGGCCCCAGACATACACAAGGGGGTTGGCGACTGTACTGTAGTGTGTGAGGGTAGGCAGAGCCCATTCAGGTGTAAGTGACCACTCCTCCCTCTATTCTAGCTCATATGGCTCATCAGGATGTGCACTCTACACCCCAGCTCCCTTTGTGTCACTGGTAGAGGAGATTCACAAACAGCCCAACTGCCCAACTGTCAGTCTGACCCATATATATATATATATATATATATATATATATATATATATATATATATAAATGTAAATATATATATATATATACGAATATGCATATATATATAATATATATGTGTATATATATATATATATATATATATATATATATATATATATATATATATATATACATATATATATATGTATGCGTAGTTATCGTTAGGACCATGCTTCAATAGAAAAAGCATTTTTTTTAATTACCTATATTTTGGCACTGTTTGACGAATCATCACAAAATGTTCCCAAAAAGGTGTCACCGTGATTCTTGTTACACATGGGAAGTTTTGCGGTGACCTGACAAGTGGGGGCTGGGAAAAAGGGGGCGGGGGTTAGAAAAATTGCATTTCCCATATTAATACCCAAAGGACCTTTAGGCCTGACTACAGCCCGAACCGCTGGACGGAATTAAGCAAATTACACTGTTGCATATTTGACGTAAATCCATACCGTAGTTTACGAGAAATTAAAGAAAATACAAATTAGTATGTCTCTGGCAGAGAATAAATTGCTAATTTTCGCGAATGCGCGCTGGCCACAACCTAAACAGAAAGTTGCGGCTGCCATTTTATGTTATGGGCTAGGGTCCCCAGTGCTGAAAATAGAAATGATAAGTGGTAGAGGGGATGAGGGGATGAGGGTGGAGGTACCCTAACCACAGGGGTGTGATACAGAGGTGTTTTAGGGTCAAATTATGGGTTTAAAATGATTTTTCTTCACCATGCGTGATATAACTACCTACTGGAGACCGTAGGGTCCTTGCACATGCCCTCCCACGTTTTTCTCCCATTTGGATTACTAGATGCTGGCTATTAAACTCTACACGTGCACTGGAACATGCTAACCAGGTCCCATTACCAGTGTTCTCTCTCTAAATTGATTTGTTGACTTGCCAATTCTCTGATTGGTCAAGCCTTTACCCCCTTATAATCCCCTAGTAAATGATATATAGAGTACCAAGGGCAAAGGGGGGTAATGAGTTCCCCAGGGCTACAGCATGAGTTTGTGCCACCCTGAGTGACCCATGCAAACTACTGAAAGAAAGTCTGCAATTGCAGAATGCAGGAGCTCTGCAAACTGCTCAAGTTCAATTGATCCCTCACCATGAGTGGCACAGTCCAATGCACTGCCTTACGTATTAGTTAGACACCCCTAAGGAAGGCCTCTGCGGCCTAGGAGGCAGAGTGCATTATATCTAAGGTGCAGGCATGGAAGCATGAGCTTATATGCCTCTATAGTGTATTTTCCATTAAAGTAAACTGTTAGACCTGGCATCCTTAGTGTGGTCTCCCCTGACTTTTTTGCCACCGCTTCCCATGTTTTGACTGTGTGCTGGACTATGTTTTTGTTGTCTTTGGTACTCTGGGCACTTTACCACTGCTGACCAGTGCTAAAGTGCACGTTCGCTGTAAAAATGTACATGTAATTAGGTTTTCCATGATTGAAATATTTGATTTACTAGTAAGTTCCCAGTGAAGTGCACCAGAGGTGCCCAGGGCCTATAAATCAAATGCTACTAGTGGGCCTGCATCACTGATTGTGCAACCCACCTGATTAGCCCTGTAAACAGGGCTCATACCTGACACTGCAGTTTCTGTGTGTGCAGTTTTAAAATGACAATTAGACTTGGCAATGTACCAACTTCCAGGCCCAAACTTTCCCTTTTTATCCATGTAAGGCACCCTTAAGGTAAGCCCTAGGTAGCCCCATAAGCAGGGTCCAGTATATGTTAAAGGTGGGACATGTACTGATGTGTGTTACATGTACTAACAGTGAAATGGTGCTAAATTCAGTATTCACTGCTACATGGCCTGTCTCTTTCATAGGTTACCACAGGGATGCCTTTAAACAACATTAAAGTCAGATTCCCTTTGAGAGCAGATAGAAACATGGTGTTTGGTGTCTCTGAACTCACAATTTAAAAATACATCATTTAGTGAAGTTGATTTTTAGTTTGAAAATGCCACTATTAGAAAGTATGCATTTTCTTGCTTAAACCATTCTGTGACTCTCGCCTGTTTGTGGATTCCCTGTCTGGGTCTGTTTGACAGTTGGGCTGTTGTGAATCCCCTCTAGACAGTGAGACTAAGGGAGCTGGGGTGTAGCCTGCATGTCCTGACGAGCCATCTGTGCTAGAGTGGAGGGAGGAGTGGTCATTTACACCTGAATGGGCTGTGACTATCCTCTCACAATCCAGTTTCCAACCCCCTCGTGTGTGTCTGGGGCCTGGCCTGGGTAAGCAGGATCTTGTGAACAACAGAGACTTTCCTTTGAAGTATGCCTACTTCAAAGGGAGAAAGAGATATAAGTATTGGATCCAAACCCCCTGAAAATTAGATCACTTCTGGAACCAAGAGGAACCTCTGCCAAGGAAAAGAGCTAAAGGGCTGAGAAGAAGTGCTGCCCCTGCCTGTGACTGTGCTTTGTTGGGCTATCCTGCAGTTGCAGCTTCTGCCTGTGCAAAGGGACAAAGACTGACTTTGTCAAATCAAATCAAATCATTAACATTTATAAAGCGCGCTACTCACCCGTGCGGGTCTCAAGGCGCTAGGGGGAAGGGGGTTACTGCTGCTCGAAGAGCCAGGTCTTGAGGAGTCTCCGGAATGCGGAGCGGTCCTGGGTGGTCCTGAGGCTGGTGGGGAGGGTGTTCCAGGTCTTGGCTGCCAGGTAGGAGAAAGACCTCCCACCCACCGTGGAGCGGCGGATGCGAGGGACGGCAGCGAGCGCGAGGCCGGTGGAACGGAGGAGACGGGTGGGGGCGTAGAAGCTGAGGCGTCGGTTGAGGTATTCAGGTCCCTTGTCGTGGAGGGCTTTGTGTGCGTGGGTGAGAAGTCGGAAGGTGATCCTTTTGCTGACTGGGAGCCAATGCAGGTGTCTCAGGTGAGCGGAGATGTGACTGTTGCGGGGTACGTTGAGGATGAGGCAGGCGGAGGCGTTTTGAATACGTTGCAGACGTTTTTGGAGTTTTGCGGTGGTCCCAGCATAAAGGGTGTTGCCGTAGTCCAGGCGGCTAGTGACTAGGGCGTGGGTCACGGTTTTTCTGGTGTCGGTGGGGATCCAGCGGAAGATCTTGCGGAGCATGCGGAGGGTGAGGAAGCAGGAGGAGTACACGGCGTTGACTTGTTTGGTCATGGTGAGAAGAGGGTCCAAGATGAAGCCGAGGTTGCGGGTGTGGTCTGAGGGGGTCGGTGCGGTGCCAAGGGCCGTGGGCCACCAGGAGTCGTCCCATGCGGCCGGGGTGTTGCCGAGGATGAGGACTTCCGTTTTGTCTGAGTTCAGTTTTAGATGGCTGAACCTCATCCAATCTGCGACGTCCTTCATGCCATCTTGTAGGTTGGTCTTAGCGCTGGCGGGGTCCTTGGTGAGGGAAAGTATAAGTTGAGTGTCGTCGGCGTAGGAGGTGATGATGATGTTGTGCTTGCGTACGATGTCGGCGAGGGGGCTCATGTAGACATTGAAGAGTGTCGGGCTGAGCGAGGAGCCTTGAGGGACGCCGCAGATGATCTCGGTGGGGTCTGAGCGAAAAGGTGGGAGGTAGACTCTTTGAGAGCGGTTGGAGAGGAAGGAGGCGATCCAGTCCAGGGCCTGGCCTTGGATCCCGGTGGAACGGAGGCGGGTTATTAGGGTGCGGTGACAGACGGTGTCGAAGGCAGCCGAGAGGTCGAGGAGGATGAGGGCGACTGTTTCACCGTTGTCCATCAGGGTTCTGATGTCGTCTGTGACTGAGATGAGGGCGGTTTCAGTGCTGTGGTTGGTTCGGAATCCGGATTGTGAAGGGTCGAGAAGGTTGTTGTCTTCCAGGAAGTTGGTAAGCTGTTTGTTGACGGTCTTCTCTATTACCTTGGCAGGGAAGGGGAGGAGCGAGATGGGGCGGAAGTTTTTCAGGTCGCTTGGGTCAGCCGTAGGTTTCTTTAGTAGGGCGTTGACTTCGGCGTGTTTCCGGCTTTCGGGGAATGTAGCAGATGAAAAAGAGGAGTTGATGATGGTCTAGAGGTGCGGGCAATGATGTCGTCGGCTTTATTGAAGATGAAGTGAGGGCAGGGGTCCGAGGGGGCGCCGGAGTGGATAGAGTTCATGGTGGTTTTGGTCTCTTCAGTGTTGATGTGGGTCCAGGCGTTGAGGGTGATGGCAGGGGGTGTGGGTTTGGTGTTGCTTGGCTGGGTCTGGAGTCCGAAGCTGTCGTGGAGGTCGGTGATTTTGCGATGGAAGAAGGGGGCGAGGGAGTTGCACAGGTCTTGTGAGGGCGTGATGGCGTTGGCGTTGGCGTTGGGGTTGGAGAACTCTTTAACGATGCTGAAGAGTTCTCTGCTGTTGTGGCTGTTTTTGTCCAGTCTGTCGGTGAAGAAATTCCTTTTGGCTGCGAGGGTCAGGTGGCGGTGTTCGCGGGTCGCGTTCTTGAGGGCGGTCATGTTGTCAGCGGTGTGGTCCTTGCGCCAAGCTTTCTCGAGGGCACGACAGGTTTTCTTCGATTCCTTAAGGGTGTCAGAGAACCAGAGAGTATTTTTGGTGTTGGCCTGTCGATGCGTGCGTCTGAGGGGAGCAAGGTTGTCTGCGCAGTTGGTGATCCAGTTCGTGAGGCTGAGGGCTGCGTCGTTGGGGTCGGCGGTGGTGAGGGTAGGTTGGTTGACAGTGAGCGCGGAGAAGAGCTGTTCTCTGGGGATTTTGTTCCACTGACGACGAGGGATGGGTTGAGTGCGGAGGTGGTGGGTCTTGCGTCGGAATGTGAAGTGGACACAGCTGTGGTCGGTCCAGTGTAGAGCGGAGGCGTGGCTGAAGGAGACGTGTTTGCTGGCGGAGAAGATGGGGTCAAGCGTGTGTCCGGCGATGTGGGTGTTCATCAGTTGCTTGAGGCCGAGGTTGGCGAGGTTGTCGAGCAGGGCGGATTTGTTGGGGTCGTTGTTGTGTTCCAGATGGAAGTTGAGGTCGCCTAGGAGGATGTAGTCCGGCCAGGGCGTGCGGGGAGACGAAGTCGGTGATGGAGTCGCTGAAAGGGGCGCGCGGTCCGGGGGGACGGTAAATGAGGGATCCTCTGAGGGTGGTCCTGGGGTCGGTGCGAATCTGGAAATGCAGGTGTTCTGCGGCGAGGGGGGTGTCTTCGGTGGAGGTGGTGGCGCTGATGGAGTCTTTGTCAGGTCCATGCCCTAACAAATGAATGTTGGATACAAATCAGGAGTTTACTGCTGTGGAGAAGTGGTTCTTAGCCTGACGTCTGGGAACACCTCGGGGTCTGCAAAGCCCACCCAGGGAGTCAGTGATTGTTTAGAAATTTAAATAATATTAACAGAGTAAGAAAGTGAATATCAATAATGAAGCAAATGTATAATTGAACATTTAAAACCATTCTGTAAATGTGTCGGAATTTGAAACTGGAGGCTAAAAATTAATTTAGTGTCCTCAGATCGATTCATGGGAGCCGTTGCAAGTGCATGAAACAGAATACAATACGGCCAATATGTGGCCTTAATTGAATTTGGAAAGTCTCCAATGTACATATTAAAATTACATTTTTAATTTTTTAAATATTTGTTTGTGAATAAATAAACAATTTCATCATTTGCGTATTTGTTTAATGAATCCCTATTTCTGTATTTTCTTTTTTGTGCTTTGTTTTGTCGTTCAAATCATTAAAAATGCTTAGGCCAGGGTGCTGGACTGCCAGTACTAACTCATTGGAATCCTGAGACTCCAAAAATGAAACAGTTGGGGGTTCCCCGGGTTTCAGTACTGATTAAGTGGGGGTCCACGAAATTGAAAAGGGTAAGAACCACTGCCCTGGGGTGTATGAGAGCGATTAGAAAGGCTGCTGACCAGAAGAATAGAGGTCATCAGGAAAGGTGGTCTGGTTATCGGCCTGTTTAATTTACTACTGCAGATTGAAGAAATAAAGGAATTATGTTTGCAACAATATCAATCTTTGTCCCTGACTTGCAATATGCAATATGACACCGAGAAAAAGAGGATGGGATCAGAGTCTGGCTTATGAGAAAAGATTGTCACATACTCGTGAAACATGAAGCAAACTGCGTGGAGGAGAACCCATTGGAAACCAGTGGAAGTGTAACAGCAGCGCAGGAATTTCTTGTGTTTAAATACTTTCACTGGTACATCAAGCATAGCAATACTTAACATCATGACAAGTCAGCTCTAAGTGATGCAGCCATTGTACCGTGTAGCATGTTAATGACAAGTATGAGAACAATTAAACACAGCGTACAGCACGTCAGCTGAATCATGCATGAATGGATAATTAATGCTATACCAAGATTAGCGAAACGGTTTCAGTCGTTTCACAGAATGCTCGATATCCACCAGTAGCAAGAATAACTAAGAGGATAGAGGGAACAAAATATTCCATTTACAGATTACTAGATGAAATTCCACTTCTTGTGCAGTTGTCATTTATGCTCCCTGTTAGCAATCAACGGGGATCGCTGGGTTGAATGATGCGAAAAACATAGTAATCAGTACTTAGTTTTGCATAGAAAAAGGACCCCCAAATGTCAAGGAAAGTATCCAGCTCATCATTCAGTTTGTAAGTTGTGAGAAAACCAGGCTGATTGAAGAAGCACCCCAACTTTGTGGCCAATTTTTCACTTTTTGCTGGTGTTTTCTTTACTCTAATGATTCCCTGAGTACTTTTAACCAGTCCCAGGGCCTGTGCTCTGCATAAGTAGTATGAGTATGCAAATTAGGCTAATTGTAATTGGCTATGTCAACCTACCTGTACATCCCTAGTCTATGGCAGGGCATGTAGGTTTAGGAACCCCAGGCATAGGTGATGCACCAATAGGTGTACTGCTAAGGTGCCCTGTGTCATTTTAAAGGCAGGGCTGCTGTGCTGGCTGCTTTTAAAACTGAAGTTATATGCAAATTCGACTTTGGAATTAAAAGTACTTCCAAAGTTTTAAACTACCCTATTTGTACATATAAGTCATCCCTAAGATGTGCCCTAAGCGCCGCTAGGGTTGGTTGCCATGTAACTATAAGCAGGGACCTTATAGAAATTGTTTTATAAGCCTTGGTGAGGTAAAATTGCCAAATTCCTTTTCCCCTCACTTTAGTGAATGGGTTCCATAGCCTAAAATGGGGAGTCTTTATTTTAATTAATAGAGTCCCAATAGGAGCCAGATAGTTTGAGTTCGGTATCAAACTGATAAATCCCACAACTTCCATTGCTGAATTTATTATAACTGGTTCAGGGAAAGAGTTTTAGAACTCTACCTGAAAGTTGCCAACTTCAGCTCTGTAGTGTCTTTCTCTGATTGGCCAGCCTCAGGCAGCCTGGCCAGACTGCCTTGATGAAGTGTGAGGTTACCTGGGCTGAACACAAAGGGAGTGCCTGAGGGAGGAGATTTGCCTCAGCAGATGGTGAAACAGGATGGAGGGAGAGCAGCCAAACTGGTCTTCAAAAGAGGGAAGGACATTTGGAGCAGCTTAAGACCTCCCCCATTTTCCTGCAACCCCAGATAACCAGGTGCCCTCTTAATTAGATTAAGAGAGGGCAGGAGAGGGGTGTGTTAAGGATTTTTAGCCACACCAGTGGATGGGCTCAGCCAGACCTAACCTACAAAATTCAGTTTCTGCCATTTTTGATTTTCGAAGAATGTTTCTCCCTTGGATTGATTTTTGCCACCCTCCCCAAGAAGTGGCCATCCTAGGGGGTAGTGGCCTGCCACTGATTGGACAGTTGGACCCCTTGCTTTTCACTCCAGGAGCAAGGAAAACCTCTGCAGAGCTGCACCAACACCTCAGATCCCTACAAGGAACAATGACAGAAGAAGAAGGACTGGCCTGCTGGACCCTGGACCTGCACATGGATACTGCACTCTGAAGGACTGCACCAACTGCACACTTGAACTTCCCCTTAAAAGGACTTGGCCTGTCTTCTATTGCTTCAAGAAGGGACTCCCTGTTTGCTACAGGTACAAAGGAGCTACCCAGAGCCCCCTACACCAAGTCCTGCAAGAAAGTTAAGCCTTGATGCTTATTGCCAAGCTACCAAGGATTGAACTGGGTTTAATTTATAGAGACCAAACTGGACCTAAGTGAGGGTTAGTGGCCCATTGCTAGGTGTAGGTACTTACCTGCCTTTACGAATAATTCACTTTCTAACATAAGTTGTTTTTGCAGAACCAACATATCGCTTCTACTGAGTGGACTTTCCCAGAACAAGGACTTCACATTACCCTCACAGCCCGTAGCCTCTTTGGAAATGCAACTGCACAATGCATATCCAATGCAGGCCCTCACATCTCAAGCCCCTCATTGATGGCATTCTCAATGACTACAGATGTCTCCACAGCACAAGCCACTGCCTTCCAAGCGGTGCTCGACACATCCTCAACACAGGACTTTGCAACGCAAGACCCCTTGTTGATAGCCTCCTCAAATATGATGTAGGACCTCACATCACAGCCTCACAGCTGACCGGAACTGGTGCTGCACAATACATATCCTGACTGTGCAACACATTCTCAATGCGGGACCTCACAACCTTCCACAAACATGATTTAAGATACTATTGTTCAGCAGGCCTAACTGGGCTCCTGTAGCCAGCCCACACTCCATCACCGTTGGCATGAACTTGTGACTTTGTCCTGGTCTGGTACAACTGGATAACCACAGATGGTGCTTTGTGCTTCATGGCATCGTATTCACACAAATGTATAAAACTGTCTATCTCTGGTTCTATTGATTTGACTTTTGTCATTTTGTTCTTGTTGTATTTTAATAAAATGTACTCTATTTTTGGACATTGGTGTGAGATTTTTCTTGTGTTGGATTCCACTTTATTTCTATTTAAAGCTCTGCAAAACTACTTTATATATTGCTTCTATGTTAAGCCTGACTTCTCTGTGCCAAGTTACCACAGGGTTGAGCGCAGTTTAATTTGGGTGTTTCTTGTGCTTGAATAGGGTTTCACCCGTCCTCAACCAGTAATCACATTTCTGAATATATTATCTTGAGTTCTTCAGCTGGAGATTGCAAATGCCAAGGACCTTACAGTAATAGCCAGTGGTTCCACAGCTAAAACAAAAAGTAGCAGGAAAAATGGGCATCCCTGTCACATTCCTCACATAATGAAAATCGGGGCTGAGGCATCCATTACAGTTGATCTGTTCCAACGGAGCAGTCTATAGCCATTTGATATACATAATCAATAAAATATACATCTAATAATAAGGATGGATAGAACGCCATGATGTAGAGTGCTTTACAAGTATTCATTGTAAGTTTCAGCAGTGAAAACGGATTGTACCGTAATACCAGCTGGACAACCATTGTTCAGGCTGGTAGAGATTGGTTCGCACTTGGCAAAAGCGTGAATGTGGGAGCAAGTTAGGCCAGGTGTTGTTCAAAGAGATGGGATTTGAAATCATTTTTGATAGTGAAATGACGTGTCAGTCTGAGACTCGGCAGGAGAGAGTTCCATAATCATGTGGCACTTTCAGAAAAGGATTGTCTCATGTATTGCTCATGCTTGAAGGTGGGGGGGTTGAAGAGGAGCAATTTAGCATTTCATTAGTCTTGGCCAGCTCCTATGATTTTCAGTTTATTCTGAGAGGTACAAGGTTAGAGGGTAGTGTTTAGCTTATTGAATGATAGAAACAGTTTTAAACTGAGCACTTGCCTCTATAAGAAACCACTAAAGGGAGCATACAATGAGGGAAATGTGGCCAATTTCCTTGTGTTCTGTCTAGAAGCAGGCTGCCATATGTAGGACTGCTCTGAGAGGACTTTGGTGAATGTTGGGAATGCCAGAAATGAGAGCAATTCTGTAGTCAAGTCTACAGAGCAAATGTTTCTGAGCATCACATTTTAGATTGTCTGCAGTGATGAGGTTTCACTTATCCCAAAGGAGCTTAAGGTGGCAACTGGAACTCTTTGCCAGGAAGTTGGATAAGTGTGTGCAGTCTTCCAAGCATTAGACCTTCAAGTAGAGTTGGGTGCAATGAGTGTGAGTTCCTGAGGAATGTGAAGAGGGATTTGAGGTAAGAGATGAACCATTTAAGGATGGCACCATCAAACCCCATTCAATTCTTCAGGTTGTCTAGCAGTACCTGGTGGTTGACTGTGTCAAATACGGCAGAGAGGTCAAGGAGCACAAGTAGGCAGAACTTGCCCGAGTCTAGGATACGGAGAGTGTCATCCACAATCTGAAGAATTGCAGTCTCTGTGCTGTGGCCATGACAAAATCTAGATTGAAGGGTTAGGTTACTGTCCTCAGTGTGAGCTGACAGTTGGGAGGCTATGCAACTTTCAATCACCTTTACTTGGACGGGCAGGGTGAATACTGGGCAGAAGTTGTTGGGGCCCACAGATATTTTTTTTGGGAGAGGATAAATTTGACTGCTTTTTAGGCAACAGAAAGCAAGCCATGGCCCAATGATGAGCTAACAAGGGTTGTCAAAGTGAAATGGGGAGAACCAATGTGGCTACTGATTTACAGATGGGATTTGAAATGGTGTCACAAAGATGTTTAGAGGATTGTATCACTAATAGAGTACGTAGCAAACCTGCCTCAGTGATCGGGGTGAAAGAAGACCATGGCTGTAGTACCTTGCATGGCAGTACCTCTTTGATTACGTTGTCATTTTTTAAAGGAAGGGAGATGTTATTGTATTTGATTTGTTTGTCAATGATCTCTGCAAAGTTTTGGCAAATGATCTCCAAAAGGGGGTTTGGAGGAATGGTTTTTGGCATGATTAATTACCTCAAAATATGTTTTCAGTCTATTCTTGACTGTATCAAGGAGGGATCTGATATGTTCACTGAGTCTGCCTCAGAATTGAACAGGCAGACATGCAGGGTGTCTACATGAATCTGTGACTTAAAGCTGTCTTCACTCGCTGTATTTTCTTGGTATTGAGATGTGTAGATCTATGAGTAAAAGGCTGCAAACTCTCATACTATTGACATGTGTTTAGAGAGAGGATTGTTCCCATCTCTATCACACATAGCGGATATAGCTGAGAGGGATTCCTTTTTCAAAACTGCATAGCAAAAAGTCCGCCTGCTTTTACACAATTCTCGTAAGACATCTGCTGGATCCGTGCTAGTGCCTCCTGTTCTGCCAAGGATTATATAGCGTTTAATTAGTATTTTTTTTCCATCAGGGACTGTAGAAAATCTGGAGTCGGGACTCATGGTATTTGGTTTGCAGGGATTTAGTTTCCGTTCAAGTGCTGACTGCCAGGAAGCAGCAGCTTTGGAAGCCAAGTGGCCCTTAGATACGAATTACCTGCTGCCGACAGGAGTTGCATGGAGTCAGTCATAGGTCAATTTACTTCAAGATAATAGCAAAGCATGATCAAACGTTTTTTGTTATCATCTGGAAACTTGAATCTCAAAGTATTCAGTCTCCACATGTGTTTTGGGAGTCACCAGCTTTAGATTCAGAGTAAAGTTTATGAGGAGATGATCAGACAGACTTCCAGCTCCAATCTAACATGATGGCTATCTGGATAGCAGTGCAGCCCTAGGTAAGAAAAAAGTCCAATATGAATTCCAAGCCATGTGCCAATGAGAGAAAGGTATAGTCCTTTACAGTAGGATGAAGGAGTATCTATGGATCAAAGGGAGCCTGGTCCATCAAGAGGTCAGATCTGGGGTTAAGGCAGCTAGTTTGGTCCAGATCCAGGAACAGTTAGGCGGAGGCAAATTCCATCAGGAGGAAACTGAGTTTAGCAAGCCAAGTACATTTAGGCACTACAGAGGCATACAAAGATCTAAAAATGTGATCCTAGATCTTCAGTTAAGCAAACACATAGCGGCATGAGCTGTCTGTTCATGTATTTTGGAGCTGTGCTGGCAGCCTGTAATGGAGGAGGGAGTATAGCCACTCCATTTTTCCATGGCTAATCAGGGTGGATACTGAAGCAGGCCAGTCATTTGACCCTTAGGATAAATGATTTTATCAACCAAATCATACTTAAGTTTTCCTCCTCAGCATTTAGGTGGGTTGCTTGAACTAACACTTCAACAGATTTATTGGAACCTAGAAAAGTCAATATGTTTTTATGTGTAACATAGCTGGTGGTCAGACCATTAACTTTGAGCATCCAAACATTTAGGGTCAAAGTTTGAGATTGTGCCATTATGTAACTAAAATGTAGTTATGAGCAAGTTGTGAAGGGGTTGGAATTGAAAGGTTTGCTGCCCTTACACCAAGAGGGTAAGGAAGAGCTGGCAGCAGGTCCCATGCACTGCCAGACCAAAATGTGCACTCCAGATTTGAAGAGTTCTGTGAATGGAACCTCTTGATAGGCGCCTCCTGAGCTGTCTTTGTTGTTGGTAGGAATAACAGTCAGGAGTCTATCCTCCACGGTACCCAAAACAGGCATCATATTGATCCTCATAGAAGTTGGAACAGTAGTGTATGGATGTAGTTTCCAGAGGTAAGTAATCAGGAAATGATCTCTTACAATATAGTCAAGCATCATGTTTAGAGCGGGACACATGATTTACCTCTGTTAGTTTGATGTGGACCTTTCTCCTAGTTGTGGGCCCTATCTGTTTCTCTTCTCTTTTGATTACAGTCATGGATGCCCATGGTCCAGTTCTTGGATGTGATGGGATATTTCCATGCTGGTACTATGGGTACCTATATTTTCGATCCAAAGCTCTACTGGGTCATTGAATAGCTTGGTTTGATCATTCACTGTCACGATCAGAACAGCACAGTCGAGGAGGCCAAATCTCAGACAGATCTCCACTTTTCAAAATGAAACAAAGAGCCAGAAACACTTTTCATAACATGTGTTCCAAAAAGGAGATCCTGCTTTCATTAAAAGTACATGGCAAACGTTTCTTTAACTTCAGATAGAATAGTCCGTATTTATTGGTAGCATAGTAGATTAGTAAATATCGGAAGTGGTGATCCTAGTTTCACTGAGCTTCGCTGCATCATTCTGTGTGCTCTTTTTCAGCTCAGCCATGAAAGAGGTTGAAGTCACACCAGTGGCATATCTGTAATGACAGCTGCGGCCATTTTTGTCTGAGCACCTCAAGCAATCATGATTTGCTATAGGTGCAACAGGGTTTTGAGGACCCTCAGGACAGATACAGAGGTTCAGCCTGGTGGACAAATGGTGGAAGAACGTTAAATGGAGAGCAGAGGTCAGACCTAGGGCAGCATTCACTGGGGGGAACCAGACAGTGGCACATTACTGCACGTCTACAAGATAGCACAATCACTGAGAGCGGTTTTGTTGATAAGGAAGAGACAGCTGTGAGCACTGTGACGATATCAGGCCAGAACTGTTTTCCCTGTCAAATACAGGGGTCGCAACCTTGGGTCGGTGAAGAAGCCAGCACTGCCACAAACACAGAAGCCTGTAGTGGTGGGCTTGGGGCACATGGTTTCACATGTGGATAGTAGGTAATAAACCACATAGCTTAGCTTATAGGCTGGTGTGCGACTGAGGACTCAGCAACACCCATGTGCTTTTAATCATCTACACGATGCACGCAGGATCAAACCGAAACCTGCATATATGCAGGTAACAACAACTAGACTATCTCATGTTGTACTGTGGGGGTGGTACATTACAGAGTCCTTGGTGAGATTAATGATCATGTCAACTCCAGCGAGGCTGGGAAGGCACATGATGTGACAGCGGCAACCTGAGAAGCAGTGCTCTTGGTCACAGCTGTAGCCCATATGGCAGCACCAACACCTTCCTGGCAAAGCACCTTAATGTTTCTTCCTGTGTTGTGGTTCTCAGCTGCTCCAAAGGCATTAGTATGTGGTGATGAGAGCTGGGGCTTCTGGGGTGTTCTGCAAGGTTGGTCTAGAGAAAGCCTCAGTTCAGACTCACGTACAATGCTGTAGTGGGCTTTTCCCCATGAAAATCTTTGCAGCTATCTGGTGCCACTGGTCATAACATCCCAATGGCACCTACTTAAACGTCGATTAATAGAACTCTGTTTTGGGCACTCAACTCCAGATTTACTCTACAGAGATGTTATTAACTGTATAATGGAGCTTTGCTCCCCCACAGGAATGTATTGAAGGGTGAGTTGTGAAAATGGTTCTCCTCTCATCAGAATAAGAAGCATTGGAAGAGTCAATAGGTCTTGCCAATGCAAGAGTTGTTGGCTATGCCAATGTGTTCAGCCATGCTGTTCAACAGCATGGCTGATGTTCAGTGGCGTGTCATAGAGTGGAATGGTGCATAGAGTGTTGCAGAGTGAAGAGGCAGAGAATGTTGTATATTGGAGTGGCATAATGTGAAGTTACGTAGAGTTGCATACACTGGAGTGGCATAGAGTGGAATGGTATAGAGTGCATTAGTGTAGAGTGTTGCAGACTAAAATGGAGTAGAGTGCAGTGGCACTGAGTGCAGTAGCATTGAATTCAACAGCATACAATGCAGCATTATAGAATGTAGCAGCATAGATTAGAGTGGTGCATAGTAGAGTGCTGTGGTGCAGAGTTGGGTGGCGAAGAATGGAGTGGTGCAGAATGGAGTGGCTCAGAGTGGAACTGCGCAGATCAGCGTAGCACAGAGTAGAGTGGCACAGAGTAAAGTGGTACAGATTAGAATAGAGTGGCATAGAGTACAGTGGTGCAGAGTAGAGTGCTTCAGAGTGGAGTGGCATAGAGTTGAGTGATGCAGAGGGCACTGGTGCAGAGTAGAGTTGAGTGGCATAGAGTGCAGTGGCTTAGAGTGGTGCAGAGTAGAGTAGCATAAAGTGGTGCAGAGTAGAGTATAGTGCCATAGAGTGCAGTGACATAGGGTGCAGTTGCGTAGAGTGGAGTATTGCAGAGTAGAGTGGCATAGAGCTTAGTGGTGGAGAGTGCAGTGTTGTAGTGTGCAGTGACATAGTGCAGTTGTGTAGAGTGCATTGGTGTAGAGTGCAGTGGTTAAGAGTAGAGTGGCATGGAGTAAAGTGACAAATAGTGGAGTGGCGCAAGTGGAGTAAAGTGGAATAGAGTGCAGTGATGTAGAGTAGATTGTTTCAGAGTGAAGTGTCATAAAGTGGAGTGGTGCAGGGTAGAGTGCAGTTGCTTAGAGTGACATAGAATATAAGGACGTAGAGTAAAGTGGTGTAGAGTGCAGTGGCATAAAGTGTAGTGGTTCAGAGTAGATTAGAGTGGCGTACAGTGGATTGGCGTAGAGTTCAGGGACATATAGTTGAGTATTACAGAGTATATTTCATTGGCGTAGAGCGCATTGGCATAGAGTGCAGTGGCATAGAGTGCAGTGCTGCAGAGTGGGTTAGAGTCCAGTGGCGTAAAGTACAGTGGCATAGAGTGGAGTTGTGCAGAGTAGATTGGTGTGGCCTAGACTTGAGTGCTGTGGAGTGCAGTGGTGTAGAGTAGAATGGAGTAGAGGGCATTGGCATAGAGTAGAGTGGTACAGCGTATGGAGGCATAGCGTGAAGTGGCATGGAGTGGAATGGTGTAAAGTGTAGTGTAGTGATGAGGAGTTGTGTCAAGTGAAGTGGTACAGAGCAGAGTGCAGTGGTGTGGAGTAGTGCAGAGTAAAGTGGAGTATTCATGTTGTGGTAGTCCACTGCCATTACAGACAACATATTTTCAATTGAAATGACCATTACATTTGCACAGAAATGCAGTTATACTAAGAAAACTGTACAGTGGACAGACAAAGATGTGTGGAAATTGTATCACCTAGTTAATGATTCATTTTGATCATATTAAGGTATTTGTTTCCAACACACTTCAGGATAACAAAAAATGTGCTTCATTTGTGCATTCATAATTTTGATCTATTCCGAAATACTTACACAGTTCATTTAAATGATACTGTATACTAGAAAAAAACTCTTGCCTACCCCAGTATCCAGCAAGATTGTCACACAAATCCTCTTAATTTGAAGTCAGAGAAAGAAAAGTAAACAAGCTCCATTGGAAGACAGAGCCTGACGTTTGTCCCCAGTCTTTGAATGCTCAGCAAATGTGATAAGATAAGAAAAAGATTTAAAGGCCTGTTGACAGAAAGCGCGTTTGTGGAAGATACAAAAAACATGACTTAGGCAACAGGAGGGAGGAACCAAACCTGTAGAGCCTAAATAAAGCCAGCAAATGGAAAGCCAGAACATGTGAGTTACAAACCACAAAGCCAATGGTAATCAACAAGCGAAATTAATTCCTAGGTCAAATTTCTGAAAGTCCCCAAGATGTATTTAGCAAACCAGACAGCTCTTACCACTACGAGTTACAGCTAATGCTTACTTGGAGGACCATTGTAGCAGGGAAGGCCAACTATGCATCTCAAAAGGAAGATCTCATGAGACACAGGAGATTGCAGGCATCTCATTTTAGAGACAGGCACTAACATATAGACTTTAATCATGTCAGCCATTTTAAGAACAAGAAATATGAGGAAAACACTATCAGAGCTTAGATCTAATAACATTTTCAATGAAGATATGAATAAAAGGAAAAAACATATTTACATGCAAAAGTAGAAACAAAAAAAATATTCAACAAGTGCACAGCTAAATTATGTACTCAGTTACATTTAATAAGTTACAACCATGTCCACAGAAACCGAGTTTGGCACAGCTTCCATTTTGGATTCAACAGCAACAACACATCCTCCAAGAGAGATGCACAAATTTGAAGGCAACTCTAGTTTAACATTTCACAGACCACCACCATTTGACATGTCAGAAAAACAAACAACAGGACTTTGATGGGAAAAGTAGCGTCACTTATTTTAACCTTACCTCCATGTCACAAGTAAAAGACACTCAATTGAAAAGGCAAATATATATTACTAGACGTAAAAGAAGATAATGTTCAGAGCTGGATCATAACATCAAAAGACAAAATTCAACTGATTTAGGATTACTTCAGGATTACTTCAGTGTCTGAATGAGTGTTTTGACCTGTGGCATAACATTGATTTTGAAAGATGCAGTTTTACTATGGCATTTTAGGGCATTGACAAATGTTTGTACGATTTTTGTAGAAGACTCTCCAAGTTGGTAGCCTATTGTGAATTTTAAAAATTCTATAACGAGGAATCAGTTTGATTACATTTTATCGAAGGCTGCTACTTGCCAAAAGTCAGAATAAAATTGCTCGATGGACGAGTAGAACTGAAGAGATTTTCTTAAATGGCCCACTCTGAAACCAGAGTAGAAGCACAAGACATCAATATGAAAGTAAGAGGGTAATTGAACCATTGAACAAGTATGCAAATTGTTTTCCACTTTTTAAACACATATGAAAAGAACAAGAAAAATTGAAGGAATGTGTTATTGATGTGACTCCCATTTACCATATTCGTATTCCGCCCATTAGACAAAAATGTTGGGAGGGCAACTGTGACAAGCATTGCAAGTTTGCAAAACAGGACTAATATAAATCACAAAGGACCATTCCTCAAATGAAGCTACAAAATCTGAGGAAGAAAGACAGGCAAAATAGCTCATTGCGTGACAGCTACAAAAATGCATCTTCTGTGGTATGAAAGATTATATTTGATGGATGATGTTCAAATATATGAAGTAAACAAGGATAGAGAGCAAATAAATCTTTTGGGCAAAAATAATATGAAAAGGGAGCATCAGTATAATTGAAGTAGGGCAACATCTAGCTACGTTTGCCTTAGATCGTAACATGGAATATTATGTGCACTTCCGAATATGAAAAATAAGGGAAGCCAACTCTCCTCTCTCAACATCACATGATAAAGTATTTTGGTGGGATGCAAGTAAACTAGCAACTGAACTCAGTACATTTGAAGAGACATTAGCATAAGGATTGTGATCCTTGAAATCCATGTCTTGAAAGGTGAGGTGCCATGGTGTGTCTTGTGGCACTGACATGCAGCATAAAATGAGAAAATTTGAACAAGAGTCCCATCATGTTTCAAAGGTGTAGACAAATTCAAAGAGAATCAGATCACTTCATATTGATTAAACTTTTAAATCAGTGGCTCAAATGCATCACCGTGTATCAGTACCCCCGAAAAGTGGAAGTGGAAATTAAAAGTCTATTAGAACAAGCCATCATAGATCAAGTAATAAGATCTACTCCTTGGATGGCTCCAATCTTTCCAGTGTCAAAGAGTAGCAGCAGCAAAATTCTTGTTTGCATGGACACTTGTCTGCTTACCACAGTGATTGAAAGGGATGGATACTCTGGGCCGTACCTTAAAAAGATGTTATTTTGTTTCAGTGGACCCATTGTTTTTTCTAAGCCAGTTCTTTAAAGGTTATTGTGGTAAAAATCCTGCTACAGTACATTTTCAACTCAAATGGGCTTTACAGGTATAAGAGACTTACATGTGATGCTGTAGTGGTGTGTGCTGTGGGTTATGCTTCCATAAGAGGTAAGACATCATAATGCCCTGTGAGGCATTATGATGTCTTAACATTTCAGGTTGGAATGTGTGTGCATGAGTAGGCTGAAAGAGTTGATGAGGCACGGTTGGTACGCAGTTCGGGCTGCAGTGTGGCACCTGTTTTAAAAAAAAATCTACTTCTGAAAAAACTTGTTACCAGGGTATTTACTGCAATTTGTATGGCGATGAGCTTCGATGAGCTTTGTGACAGGTGCCTGATACTTGACGACATGATGTTTATCTTGAGGTTTGACGTGCCACTCGGAAAAGTGTAGTGCCACTCGACGACGTTGGCTCCAACTACTGTGCCAGCTATAGTTTTGAGTATTTAAGTTTTTTTCTGACTGATATTCTGTTGTGCAGGAAGTCAAAATCATCTAGTGTGTGCAGTTTTATTGTTGTTATCCTGCTTACGGTGGCCATCTTATGCTGTTCTTTTCAATATGCAGGCTGAATGTACTCTGTGTGTGGTGTTTAATAACCGTGTTTGTTTCTACAGCAATACGTACGCTTACGGCGGCATTCATTGCTACAGCAAAACATATACTATTAGCGTACACAACATGTTTCAAAGGAAGTGTGCAACAGTTGTTTATTATAATCACGGTGATACGCTCACCTTTGCTTGGTGTATGCACATTTAGAGGAGCTTTACCAGTACTGCTTGTATTAAGCCAATGCATATCACAGTGATTTGGAACAGAAATTTGTGGTTATGACGGTGATACGAACACCATTTTCAAATTCATTGACATTTTTAGATGCGCAATTTATTCAATAAATTTTAGTTACACATCACTAAATTAACATTATGCAGTCTGTTCTACCACCACCGCCTTTTCTACATGTTCCAGGATCACCTACTGTTCCATGGAGAAATTCATACATTGCTTTTGTTACTTTCCTAGGGGCCATTGTTGCCTCACAGTTTAGACCAGAGAGGTGCTGCATTCTCTGGGTTTTGAAGGTACAGGAACCAGGAAGACAAAGAAGACTTAGATGAATATGCAGAGGCAATAAAAAAATTGAAAATACATTTCGACATACAACCAAGCATTTTTATCATCAGATATAAATTCTTCACAAGGGAGCAGAGAGTTGCTGAAGACGTGGTTTCTTTAATTTCGGCGTTGAGGAAGTTGAGTGATGATTCCCAGTTTGAGGCATTCACTGAACAACTGGTGAGAGATCAGTACATTTGCAGATGTTCAGGTAAGACAATTCAACAGACGTTACTTTCTATGGGAATCCCTATGCTCGAAGAGACAATTCGGACAGCGAAAACCATACATTTATCCAAGGCTTCTGTGAAAGAGTTAGAGGACAAAACAACTGATAGTGTAGGTGCATTTAAATTGAGAGAACCAAAAACAAATGTCGTTCCTAGGAATGATAGTAGGACATTTTTCAAGCAAAGTAATATTTTTTTCAGATGTGGTAATACACCTCATTATGAAATCAACAAAGGTTGTCCAGCAAAAACAGTTACATGCAGGAGTTGTGTGAAGTTTGGTCATTTCACAAAGGTTTGTCAAAGTGGTAGATGGGATAGTGGAGCTGGCTAAATGTTTAAGTCAGCTAGCAAAAGTACAGAAGTTGCTAATGTTTCTGATGCACTATCAATGTCTAGAAAATTCAGGATGATTTGAGAGATATGGTGATGGCAGTTGGTGATGATTCCATTGTGGAAGGCTTTATCATCAGTTGTTGATTACCTATGTAGAAATTGGTGTTGGTGCAAATAAAATAAAACTGTAGTGGACTCAGGAGCACAGATAACTATGATTACCCAAGAGTTGTTTGAAGAAACGTGGCAAAACAGACCATTGAATCCTCCAAATAGGGCACCTGTTTCATATGAGGGACGAAAGATAGATCTTGCTGGCTTTTTTGAGGATGTCCATGAGTTTACAGGCAGGAACATTTTTGGCAAGGTTTATGTCACAATCAAAGGGTTGCCTATTCTGGGTTGGTTTCACCAGTGGCTTTTCCAGATGTCCTCAGACCTGGAACAAAGGAACAAGTGTCAGTCGTGGAATCCAACGATTTCATTGAAAACATTGTTAACCAGTTTCCAATGGTTTTTGGTGAAGGGTTAGGATCTATCAAGGGTTTCATCCACCAAATTAAAGTTAAGGAAAATGCCATTCCTGTTAAACACCGTTTGGGGAGCGTACCCTTCAGTGTCAGGGACCAATTGGAGCAAGAACTCAATAGTCTTTGTGAAAAGGGCATTATTGAGCCAATTGAATCTTCCCTGTGGCTTTCTCTGTTGGTGGTAGCTGTGAAAAAAAATTTAGATTTACGAGTTTGTGTGGATCTTCGTAGCCTGAACAAAAACATTTCGGTGGATTCACATTCTTTACCCAAAATTTCAGAGTTGTTGACCACTATTGGTGGTGCAAAGTGGTTTACTAAATTAGTTTTGGCTTCTGCTTACCACCAAGTGGTACTTGAATCTTCATCGAGACACTTGACAGCTTTTGTTTCTCCAATCGGAACCTTTCAGTATTGTAGAATGGCTTATGGGTTGGCTTCAGCCACAGCTGTTTTTCAAAGACTCATGTTCAACATGTTAAAGGATGTCAGTGGAGTTGTGGTCTTTCAAGACGATGTTCTAATTCGCAGTGATTCTAGAGAGAAACATGAGAAAACATTGTTACAAGTCCTTAACATCTTGAAAGACAAAGGGGTGGTTTTGAAGAGAAAAAAATTCCAGTTTTTAAAGGGGAAATGTGGAATATTTGGGGCATTTGGTGCCTGATTAAGGTATTGAACCCCATCTTGGTTTAGTTAATTCTATCATTGATGCCAATGCACGCTCAGACAAGCCAGGTTTGAAGTCTTTTATTGGTCTATGTGAGTTCTACTCTAGGTTTGTTCAAGATTATGCTTCCAAAGTTCAACCACTTACCAACATGCTGAAAAGAAATGTTCCTTTTGTATGGGATAAAGAGTGTCAGGCTATTTTTTAATAGATCAAGGCTCAACTAAGTGGGTCGAAGGTTTTGAGATCGTTTGATCCTAGTGTCAAGTGTACCATCACATTTGATGCAAGTGGATTTGGCCTTGGTGCAATTCTCACCCAAAATGAGGATAATGTAAAGAACACATTGCGTTATGCTTCACGAGTTCTCAAGGGTCCAGAACTGAATCTTTCTGTGATTGAGAAGGACCTTTTGGCATGTTGGTGGGCTATTAGGAAATTCCATCCCAATGTCTGGAGTAGGCATTTCGAGTTACGCACCGATCATAGCCCATTAGATTCTATACTGTCAGGAGACAAGTGCAATGGTCATACCCCAATGATAGCCAGATTTTCTACAAAACTATTGCAGTATGATTTCAATGTCACATATGTTCCTGGTAGCAAAAATGGGAGAGCAGATTTTCTGTCCAGATTTCCTGTTGCTGAAACGGAAGGTAATATTTTTGAGGATGAAGAGAAAAAGAGTTGTTTTATTGCTTTGGTTGATAAGGAAGACACGTGTGCCATCTGTGAGAAGGAATAGAGGGATGTAGTATCTAAGGATGAAGTGTTGACAAACGTTATGCAGTATAAAAAAGAATGTTGGCCTAAGGAGAAAAATGTTAGTTATCAGTTTCAAACATATGTCAAAGTTTCTTTTGGATTATCGATTGAAGATGGCATCCTCATGCATTGTGGGAAACTGATATCTCCTGTAAGCTAAAGAATGAGACTGATGCATGGAGTACATGAGGGACATTTAGGAAAAACATTGACAAACTGTAGGCTGTGTGAATTGTTTTGGTGGCCTTACATGGATAGGAAAGTTGAGGAAGTTGTAGATGATTGTGTGGTATGTGCCAATTCTGAGAAGGGGCTCAGCGTAAGAACTCCACCCATAAAGCCAATAGAATATTTTTTTTTAAACTTAGGAGAAGCTAGGCATTATTTTAGTGGGGCCGTTCAATATCTTACCGTCTGCTTCAAGGTATGCTGTGGTGGTCATTGATTACTACTCAAAGTGGCCCGAAATTCGTTTAATTAGTGAACCATCTTCAAAAAATATTGTGGATTTCTTGAAGGACATTTTCTTGAGAGGTTTTCCTTCCTCCATTGTTTCAGATAATGATGTTAAATTTGTTAGTATGTAATTTCAAAAATTTGGGAAACAAAGGAGGATTATGCACTCTAGAACTCTCTGTACCATCCACAAACCAATGGGTTCAATGAAAGAATGAATCGTGCCTTAAATAATTGTGTATAATGGGCAATTATGAGGTAGTGTGCACTGCAAAATGCTCTGGTTTACCGCAGCACTCCACACTCTTCGACTAAAGTATCTCCGTTTGAACTGTTAAGCGGTTGGAAACCATCTACCAAAATTAATCTGGGATGGATGTCTAAGTGGGTGAAAATGGATGTCATGGATGGTGTTGATGATGTTGTCAGACAGAATGTGTAAAAGTCACAAAAGCTTCAAAAACAGTATTTTGGCACTACGAAAAGAGTTTCTCAACAACAGATTGAAGTGGGTGATGTGGTGTGCATAAAAGCACATGTTCATGTAAGGAAGGGTGTAACTAAAGGGGTTGACAAAGTCTGTGGGAATGCCATTAGAATCAGAAAAGAAATTGGTGGAATAAGGCAAGACAAAGTAAAGAATACTGCCATGAATGAGGAAGATGGAAGGAATACTGTCATGAATGAAGAAAATGGAAGTAAATGTATTCCACATAGGTTTCCTGACACAGAGTTGGAGGAGACACCAGTACGAGCTCGAAGGAGCAAACATCAAAATTCGTTTCCATTGAGGTTTAGGTCTTAGTGATATGAGGGGATAGTGTATACGTTATTGTCTGTAATAGATTGGATACATCATTTTCTGCAATAAGTAAGTTTCTTTAGTTGTATTGCATTTCTTTTTCTTTTCCTTACTTTTTTATGCTATATCGGTTGGTGTTATGAATATGTTTTTTTGTTAGCTTTGTTAGCAACTCTTATTTTGAGTTGATTTATTTATGCACATTAAAAAAAAACATGTTTCTTTTAAATGTTATGTACATCCAATAAGGTGTGCTACTGTGTGTTAGTTGAGTTTGATTCATTATTGTTTATTAGTTTTATTTCATGTTTACATTTATGAGAGGGAAGGGATAATGTAGTGATCTGCCATGTGTGTTATGCTGACGCGCCTATGCCCTGTGAGGCATTATGATGTTTTAACATTCCAGGTTGGAATGTGTGCGCAAGTAGGCTGAAGGAGTTGGTGAGGCACGGGCTGCAGTGTGGCACCTGTTTTATAAATAAATCTACTTCCGAAACAACTTGTTACCAGAGTATTTACTACAGATGCTTCATTGGCCATTGACATTTTTCCAGAACACATTCATGTTAGGAGAAATCAGACCAGTCAGGAATTGCTTTAAGTTCAGTGATGACGTTTTATTTTATTTTATTTCTTTTCAGTTTTGTAAAGTATTAACTCCACCCAAAGGTACTGAAGTGCTTTCCATGAGTACTACTTAGATTATACAAGGCCAGAGGCATTTTTTTAGAGGCACGGGTAGATTAAGTGACTGCCCAGCATCACAGGACTTTAAGCCACACTCCCGGTTCCTCAGCCCCAAATTTGACAGCTCTGCCCACATCCTGGATGGAGAGATGGATGGATTGATTTTTTATTTGAGTTTCATATAACACAAACTTGACTGAAGGTATTGAAGTAGGGTAACCAGATTTTGAAAATTAAAAAAATAGGCCTTTTCAGAACAACAGAAGAAAGACTACAATTTTACATCAACGGAGTTGCACAGAAGGACAGCTCACATGTACATAGAAAAAGAGAAGTGTCACCAAGAAAATAAATAAAATGCAATGTGTAAACCCATCACACCTGGTAATTAAACTGCTTTCTTATAACAGCTGTTAACAAGCCCTGAATTAACCCACAATTGCACCTCCCACTGTTTCCAGTCGAGTGTTTTGAAAAATTGGGACAGGTGCCAAATTTGCCAAAATCTGCCGGGACAGCTGGTGAAATACAAGGTGTGCCCCTATAAGAGCTAGAATTACTGTTCGTCCTGTATTGGAGCACTTGACAAGAGCATCACTTACATTATAAAAGGTTAGATGCATTTTGTTTTTTGGGGCACAAGTAGATTAAGTGATTTGCCCAGAATTACAAGATGTTGAGGATGATGCCAAGACTCAAACTTGGTTTCCCAGTTTCAAAGTCAGCAGTTGTGACTCACCCTCTTCCCAAATATATATTTCCTTAGCTGTTTAAAGTGTGCGGTTATCTTACCCTTGCCACAGAGGGCCTCCATGTTCATAAGGCAAGGTAAAGTAGCAGCTTTGGGCACCACCTGTTGGTGGCGCTACATGACTTTGAAAGGCAAAAGCTATATTTTCTTCAGTGTACTGAAAGCACTCCAGCAAGGGTAATGCTGTTTGCTTGAAATGCTGAAAATCTTCATATAGTTACTGGTTGCTGTGCCGTTCACATCTGACGGAAAGCCTTTTTCTCAACCAACAAGCAAGCTTTGATTAAAATTAGAAGCCATAGTTCTCATTGTCTGTGTACTTATTAACACTTGATGCCGGCATGAGTTATGATACACTGCCACTCTTAAACAGATTTCCTTTGATTTAGGGTCAACTAAAAAAGATCACACATATACATTCAGAACACATCAGGCTCTCACTCCCAAGACACCTTGCCAGTGTGATGCCTCATTCTGATTTGCAATTTTCCCTGAGCCATTAAAGTTTTCATGCATAAAGCAGGGCCTGTTTTAATGCTACATTAATCCTAAGAAACAATAGGAGCTTATTGCAGTTGCAGACTTTGACAGATAGTGATTATAGAGTAATCAGCTCTTGTATTTGGAATGCCTCCTCGTCAAATGTGTTTTCACCTCCAAACCAAGGTGTCACAGTGACTGAAGAGAGCTAATGATTACAAAATAAAAAAATGAAGGAAGGAAAATTAGGTGACTATTCTTGTCCAAAGTTATCATGGTTGGATACTCACACATACTCCGTACCCAAAGTACTCAAATACAGATCAGTGAATGTACATGTGCACATAACTGAGGGCCTGATTTACAAAGGTGAAGGTACACTTTTATATAAGTTTATGATTTTGCTGCAATTAACAAAGCACATTTATGAGTAGTATCTTTAGGACTGCCTGTCTTTCAATGTGTTGAGTCCCCGTCACGAGTGCTGAGACTCCACAGCCGTAAAGGTACTATTTGCAAAATTACTTTGTTCATTGCCAAAAATCGTAAACTTACACAAAAGTGTGTGTTTACCTTTGTGAATACGCATATGAATAATGTATATAACTATTCAGATACTCAATGTCACCTTTGTGGTTTGCGGATAGGTCCCATTTTAGATTGAAAAAAACATTTTAGTTTTTGCAGATAACTTTTGTACAGTTTGATGCAATATATATTGAGCTAGAAGTTGAAAGATATAGGGGCATATTTACAATGAACTGTCGCAGTGTGGTGCTGAGCTAAAATTTGCTGCGCCATCCTGCATCAGTTCTGAATGCGCCATATTTACAAAAATGAAAGCATTCCTCCTCATTGCGTCATGCTAATGCCACTCCTGGGGTGGCGTTAGTTTTTGGCGCTGACACAGATATACAGAGTCTTGTAAATCTGGGGCAGTGTCAAAAGCAATGGGAGTTGCGGTGTAATGCCCACAGCAACTCTCCTTGCACGCTCCTCTGCCGCAGAAAACTGCGTCAGGGGCATATTTACAAGGCAGCATTAAGTCACAAAAATTGGCTTAGCGCTGCCTTGTAAATATGCATAATGCACAGTGCTACCGGAGCGTTGCAAAATGTGACGCTCAGGTGGTGCTATAGGTGCTTAGAGGGCTTGTAATACAAGGATGCATATGGCACCCATACCAAAACAATTGCACCACATTTCTTAAAGGACACTACCTACTGTGTGTTTTTTCAAATGTGTTTTAATTCTCCTAAGCCTATGAATGCATGTGCTGTAATAGCAAGCTACTGATGAATGTTTAAGTATTTTGAGATCCTCAAAATGAATTGCCTTTTTCAGACTCAGCCCTTCTTTAGTTTCAAAGATTTTTTGCAAGACTTCAAAGTTTGCCTGTAAGAAATGCAACGCTGATCTATGTAGGATAATACTCGTAACATAACTATCAGGGGTGGCTCCTTCGCAATGCCCTTAGTAAGCCAGGAGTTAAATAATAAATGATATTTAATTATCGTTTTATCTTTCAGCTGCTGGCTCAGCCAGCAGCTTGTTCAGAGAGAGGCGGGCTACGCCACAGGAAATAGGAGGTGGAGGGAAGGAGAAGAAGAGAGTGCACCTAAGTGCACATGGGTGTTTGGCCAGCTGTCTCAGGCCGGGCAAATCCACATGCACACTTAATTTTCTCCAGCCCGGCTGTGTTTAACAGCCGAGCTGGAGAAACTGCACAGACCCCAGGGTTGTGTCTGAGAGGCAGTCCAAGCCCCTCAGACCAATCCTGATGCTGCTTTCATGCTAGGTTTAGCATGAAAGCACCACCAGGATTGCTGGGGAACCTATGCTGGTGTCTCAGTGAATGCTGTGGCACCTCGTCAACGGAAGGAAGAGGAGCAACGTGGCAGGAGGCAACGGCAAAAGGTAAGTTTCTATTTTTTTATATTTTTTTTATCCACCCCCGCCCACCCCTCCCCTAGAGATTTGCGACGGCCGCCACTGTAACTATTGCAGAAAACATAAGATCTTTTCACCTAGGTGAAGAAATTCACCTAGTTTTGCACGAAAAGTGTTTACTGTGTGCTCCAAAAACCAAGTACTTCAAAATAAAATCCTATGACCTTTAAATGCTCGAGATTTCATTTTGAAGTCCATCAATGTAATTTATAGCTCTACTTATATTTTTAGAGGCCCAATTTGTTTTCAGGTAGCTCTGCACTGGTGATTGTATAGGGATATATTTACAGAACCCGTCATAATAATGGAGAAAACATATATTGAAGAACTTTATGGTTGCATCTAAAAAATGAAAACATTTTAAATTGGTCAGTTAAAATGGTCACGAACAGAACTATAAAACACCGATGTGCAAAGTGAAATGGAGGCATGCTTGCATTTCTGGGTATGTTAAGAGGCGGTGGTAATGATACTATAGCCGTAACAGCTTGATTTTAGCGGGTTTTTTAAATTCTTAGATCTGTCTATAAAGTAGTGATTCATCTGTAAATAAAAATGTGCCAGTGCCAAAAGCTCTCCTCTGAGACACGGGAATGCTGCAATTATATGTGCCAGCACGGAATACTGAGGCAGAGTAATCCTGAAGCCATTTTGGGCCTCTTTAATTTATTTACAGCCACTCCCTGTCCCTTCAGCTCACTTTTGCAGCTTTCTGTTTACTTCCTTTGTGACTATTTTTCATTTTTCTTTTCCTCCGTCTTTCCCATATGTGTCTTTTGCTCGCAGGAAATGCTTGCTGGAGAAAAATAAGTGCAGCCCTCAAAAGTAGATGGTAGTACTCCCCACCGGAAACCACCAGCTCAAATTAACCACTGCTATAACGTTAAGTATATACGTTTTTTTCAGTGAATATGTATAAATGCTCGTGCATCAAACATAGTAGTGACACAGGATGTGGGCTTCAGCCATGCCCTGCCACATGCTCCTCTCACTTGTGCCCTCATTTCCCTGTCTGCCGTACCACTTGGCATAATCTATCCAATGCATTTTCAATTTCATTTATCAATGACTCCATATTGAAATTTGAATTGAAAATATATTTTGGCCCCACATAATCCCTGTTTACTTGAACAACCATCAGCCAATTGCCTAGGAACATGCATATTTTGCTTGTGGGGGTTTAATAGAGATTTCCTTCTTTTTTACTTTATTCTGATCACTAATAACATAAAAGCGCACACATTCAATATAAATAGAACGTGTTACTAAACATTCTGCAATCGTCCGAATAAAAATACAGAGTTAAGAAACATTAGTATAAGACCACAAATATAAAATTGCGATGATCTAAGCATCCCACTGGTCAAAGCAACCATATACAAAAGAGTAGGCTTCTTGACAAATTGCTCGTACGTTTCTTGATGTAAGACAGACAACAAATCACAGCTCCTGTTGTGAAAAATTTGTCCAGAGCAATATCAACTTCTCTAACCTTGTGAGACATGTTCAAACAAAGCTAGTTTCCAAAATAATTGTGAAAACTGGCAATAAACAGATAAAGACTCTGCTGTCATTCCATAACACAGGAGGTGGTTGAACCGTATATAACACGATATACATGTTAGAATAATTTTGGACCGCTGGATTTTCAACTACATAGGAACATCTCGCCCCACTAGTTGCTCCAGGTTATCAATAGTTGTACCCCATAATAAAAGACAAATACTCAAACTCCCAACCTCGCTATCTAGGAATTTCTTATGCCCGTAACCATAATTTTGTTAGATATTTTGTCACAGCGAACAAAAGTACTCTACTTGTGTCGGTTCTCAAAAATCTCAAAGCATCTAGATACCTCGGCCCGTATTTATACTTTTTGACGCTAAACTGCGCTAACGCAGTTTAGCGTCAAAAATTTTTGCGCCGGCTAACCCCATTCTGAAGCGCCATGCGGGCGCCGTATTTATTGAATGGCGTTAGCCGGCGCAAGCAGACCGGCGCTGCCTGGTGTGCGTGGAAAAAAACCACATACACCAGGCAGCGCCGGCGTTGGGAAAAATGGCGTTAGGGCATCTTAAAAATGGCGCAAGTCAGGTTGACGCTAAAAAATCGTCTTAACCCGATTTGCGCCATTTTAAACGACGCCCAGACGCCATTTACATGACTCCTGTCTTAGTAAAGACAGGAGTCATGCCCCCTTGCCCAATGGCCATGCCCAGGGGACTTATGTCCCCTGGGCATGGTCATTGGGCATAGTGGCATGTAGGGGGGCACAAATAAGGCCCCCCTATGCCACCCAAAAAAAAAAAAAAAATTAGAAATGTATACTTACCTGAACTTACCTGAATGTCCGTGGGATGGGTCCCTCCATCCTTGGGTGTCCTCCTGGGGTGGGCAAGGGTGGCAGGGGGGGTCCCTGGGGGCAGGGGAGGGCACCTGTGGGCTCGTTTTGAGCCCACAGGCCCCTTAACGCCTACCCTGACCCAGGCGTTAAAAAGTGGCGCAAATGCGGGGTTTTTGGACCCGACCACTCCCGGGCGTGATTTTTGCCCGGGAGTATAAATACGACGCATTTGCGTCGCCGTAATTTTTTTAGACGGGAACGCCTTCCTTGCATCTCATTAACGCAAGGAAGGCGTTCACGCAAAAAAATGACGCTATTTGCCCATACTTTGGCGCTAGACGTGTCTAACGCCAAAGTATAAATATGGCGTTAGTTTTGCGCCGAAAAAAACGACGCTAATTCGGCGCAAACGGAGTATAAATATGCCCCCTCCTGTTTCCCAAGTTCTTACGTCCGGCACAATCCATTTAGCCCGAAGTTTTACTTAGCAAGGACAGGAAAATACTATATGTTCCAACAAATCCATGACCCCTTGGCAGACTGGGCACTGATTATCCACCACTACTTTCTCATGTCAATTAGAGCTGAACACCTTGGTTGGTAGGGTACTATACCTAAACTGGAGGTATAACTTGCGTGCTATCAGTGGAGTGATTTCATCAATGGTTGTCTCATAATGTGTACTGGGTTTTACATCAATGAAGTCTAATGTTAGTCTTCCCTTACTCTGCATCATATAGATTATTATACAGAGACAAATTTAAAATCATACCAAAAATATGTTTATACACGTGCATGCACAGCAGTGTCAGTAGATCAGTCAAAACACAAAATTAAGGTTGGATCGAAAAGCACTTGGAGTGCAAAACACTCAGGGGCATATTTACAGTAAATTGACGTATGGCAGAGTTGCAGGTATTATTGCTGCAAATGGGGGAAGGAGAGAAATTCAGCGTATTTCCGTGATACTGTGCATTTCTTTCATTTCCCCCTGCACTGGGGCACAATTTTCTGCCTAGCGCCAACGCAAGCACCCTTGCACCATGGTTCATGAGTGCCTGCATTTCATGCATGATTGTTTTTATGCGGGAAGTAAAAAACAGTCCATGGAGGCGTTATCCTCTTTCTACGTGTGTGGCAAAATATAGAAACAGGACAAAACGAGGAGAAATAAACATATTTCTCCTTGTTGCTCCTGCCCTTGGGATGCATAGGATTTTGGCACATCTGGGAATGCATCAAAACCCATGGGTGTTGCATGGGAAAACCCACACAACGCCCATGGAATGCCCCCTAACACAGCGACTTGTACTGCATTGCCTTACACCATATATTACACCATATCTATGAGGTCATGAAAGGTCACTCAAACTGGCTTTGCACAGGCTCGTAGATATTGTGTCTGCAGTATGAGCCACCAGAGTGTAAAAAAACATTGACCCACTGGGGGCTCAAGGGGCTTGTAAATGTGCCCCTGCATCCTTTGTATTCCACTTTACTACAACAGGGTGCTAATGTTTACATATGTACATAAGTACGTTTAGTGAAATCTTCTTATTGAAAATCCAGATTTCTGAAAAACTGCTTGACATATTTACATAAAATATGAGAAAATGCATGGTTAAATCTAGGCCCTCTATATTTGCCAAGTGGCTAGTTATGATACTGTGCACTCTTTTTCTATAGTCCATACCAAAACTGCCCAATAACCTCTGGTGCTCTCCCTGACAATCAACCTGCACACAATCTTTGAGAATCCAATAAATCTAAAATAAATTTGTTGTGGATTCATAAGATCAAAGTGCCTCGGATGTGGTCAACAAACCCTATTATTATTAACAGCATGGGGATTGTAGTCTGCTGGACGTCTTTGCTCGTGGGGGGGGGGGTTGTAGATGCCTAAAAGACAGTATAGCGATTTCAATAAATTCATTGGTTAGTGTTTGTGCTTCGCCCTCTTCTCCTTCTCCCTACATCCCCCTCTCAGGTTGGTGAATTTGGTTTGTAATACTATTTAAGTCACTGTATCATTTCCTTTTTCTTTTAATAACACTTATAAGAATAACTAAATAAAGCGTGGAAAAATTGTTAGAGACACTTTCAAACTTAGGGTCTGATTACTAGTTTGGTGGTCTTGGTACTGCTGTGGTGGTGGTGTCGGACTCATCACCGCAGTGTTGGCAGTCTGACCGCTGTTTTATGTTGCTTTCTGTTACATATACCAGAGACCACAACAGTCCAGGCTCCACCACCAGCCTCTCGCCGTCCACATTGATGGCAGTCACAAGCTACAGCGGCTAATGGCTAGAGTCCAGCCTTTGTTCCCACTGGCAGTATTACAGTGTGGGACACCGCCAAGCCAACTGTGGCAGGAAGGCCTCCATGCTCGACCTGGTGGAAACAAGAGAAATAAGCAAAGTACTCACACTGTGTACCTGATCCCGACAGGTAGCCCCTTGTCAAGGTCCTCCCTTTGCTGCAGACACTTGTCCATGAAGAAAATCCACATTGTCAGTTTCATTTTCTAGGGTAAGCCACTTGTACATTTCATCATTGTTACAATGGCTGTAGACCCGTGTAATTGGACAAGGTATGTTTTCCATATGTGAGATACATATGTGTGTATTTTCAGATTTACTTTGTGTACATACACACATATGTATTTGCACTGTGGAAGAATATCTCCATTTGGAAGCCCGCTGCCGCAAGATCACAGGCACAACAGAAACACTGTAATACAGCGGGCGGAAGACCACCAGCTCCGTGGTCTTCTTGGGGTCGTCGCTGCTGCGGTACAGCAGTGCGACTATCAAACTTGTAATCAGGTCCTAAATCTACTTTGGTTTTACAGAGATGTTATTTGATCAGTAATTACAAATTGCTTGGGTGATATATTACTGAGTCCGCATTAATGACTACTAAAGGAATTTAGATCGTTTACTGGATCGCCACTTCTGTGGGGCAAAGTGAACACAAAATCCATGTTGTGATGAAAATTTGCATTGCATAGGATGTTATCATGTCGGCAAGCTTTAGCCAATCTCCATGAACCTTAGAAGAGACTTGATAGAAGAGGCATGATTTTCTCAAGATTTTGTGCATATCATTCAAGGTGAAACAAAATTATGGTTCAAGAAATGGTTTGAATTAGATTGGAAAACTAAAGTATTGGCTAAGACTGCTGTGTGTTTTTCATGCAGTTTCTTATGATTTGAGAACAGTTTGAACATTTTAAAATCAGTTTGGCTAGTACCACTGTGAAATGTTTCTTCATTGTGTTGTAGTGCAAATAATTTGCGTGCGAGTAAGTTGATCACTCTTCTAGAAATTGCATTGTGAAACCAAGGGGCATATTCAAAATAAAGCAGCGCATCACAGATGATGCATTACTTTTCTTGCGCCCCCATATTGGCACCTAACAACTCCATATTTTGACTGTATTTACAAAACCGAGCACCATGGTGGTCATTGGCACAATAGCGTCAACATATTTGACGCTATTGTGGCGCTCTGCTACATTAGTGTAAAAAATGTTGACACTAGTGCAGCAAAGCACAGGGAGGCCCATTGTATATAATTGGTGTGTCATTTTAACGCCTGCTCTGAGCAGGCGTTAAAAGTTACAGAAAAAATGGATCAGTGAAATGTAAATTTCACTGCAACATTTATTCACGCCTCCCTGCGCTGGAACGCCCTCTTGCATACATTATGCCTGCCGCAGGCAAAATGCGGTGCAAAGGGTAAGCAAAGTGGCAATGTAGTAAAGGATTTTGCAGTTACAAAACCTTGAAATAATACACTCACAGGGTTTACAACCACAAAATTCATTTTTCAAATATACAAAATCGACCTGCGAGTCAGAAAGCTTTATCTGGATTGTCAAGTGAGCTCTGGGACCCATATCGAATCACAATTTAGAAGGAGTGTGAAAGAGGAGTCCGCTCCTAATTCAAATTTGATATCAATGGTTTGCGACTTTAATTCCGGTCACGTATTTATGATTTACTGGTGCCCAGGTTGGTGTGGTAACTAATTCACAAAGGGGGCCCCCTTCACCTTTGGGAATCTGCGTGGCAGCATCAGCAGGGGTACGCAATGCTCTTCAGAGCCAATTACAGGCAGACACATTTTGTGTGCTACCAAAGGAATATTAATAAGGTGGGCTGTTCTACAACCCCTTGTGACTACTTTTTTTGCAATCGACCTGCTATACATCGTTTACTTCGCAAAATCAAACTCCATTCAAAAAGAGTTAGTACGCAACCAATGTTTGTGAATGGACTTTTAGTACATCGGGTCCGTAGTTTCAAGAAAAACGTTTTAATTCACACGCTAGGTTTGAGAACATCAAATAAAAAAATAAAAAATGTAGAAAATAATACATTCTTCATGCAGTAGGAGGAAGGATTCTTGTTTGATAGTAGTGGAAGAGGCTCATTGTGCGCAGTATAGAATACGCAGAGGAATAATGGGCTTGTGTCTCAAATAATACTGTTCTTTTGATCATCATTACTTTGCAGTCTCTTTCAGTACTCTTATGTTACTCTCACTCCTCTCCAGAAAGCACTAAGGGGCATATTTATACTCTGTTTGCGCCGGAATTGCGTCGTTTTTTTTGACGCAATTCCGACGCAAAACTAACTCCATATTTATACTTTGGCGTTAGACGCGTCTAGCGCCAAAGTCCATGGAGTTTGCGTCATTTTTTTGCGTGGACACCTACTTTGCGTTAATGACATGCAAGGTAGGCGTTCCCGTCTAAAAAATTGACTCCGAGGCATGTGTGCCGTATTTACACTCCCGGGCAAAATTCACGCCCGGGAGTGGGCGGGTAAAAAAAAATGACGTCCAGCCGCTTTTGCGCCGTTTTTTAGCGCCTGGACAAGGCAGGCTTTAAGGGACCTGTGGGCTCGGAAGGAGCCCAGAGGTGCCCTCCCATGCCCCCAGGGACACCCCCTGCCACCCTTGCCCACCCCAGGAGGACACCCAAGGATGGAGGGACCCATCCCAGGGACATTAAGGTAAGATCAGGTAATTATTTTTTTAAAACATTTTTGTGGCACAGGGGGGCCTGATTTGTGCCCCCCCTACATGCCACTATGCCCAATGACCATGCCCAGGGGACATAAGTCCCCTGGGCATGGCCATTGGGCAAGGGGGCATGACTCTTGTCTTTGCTAAGACAGGAGTCATTTCAATGGGGGTTGGGAGTTGAAAAAAATGGCGCAAATCTGGTTGAGGTGAAAAATTTGCCTCAGCCTGACTTGCCCCATTTTCTGGCGCCCAAGCTCCATATTCCCCTACGCCGGCGCTGCCTGGTGTACGTCATTTTTTTTCACGCACACCAGGCAGCGCCGGTGGCTAACGCAGGCTAACGTCATTGAATAAATACGGCGCCCGCATGGCGTTAGCGCAGTTTTGCGTCAAAAAGTATAAATATGGCCCTAAGGGGCATATTTATACTCCGTTTGTGCCGGATTTGCGTCGTTTTTTTTTACGCAAATTCGACGCAAAACGAACTCCATATTTATACTCTGGCGTTAGACGCGTCTAGCGCCAAAGTTCATGGAGTTTGCGTCATTTTTTAGCGTGGACACCTACTTTGCGTTAATGATATGCAAGGTAGGCGTTCCCGTCTAAAAAATGACTCCGAGGCATGTGCGCCGTATTTACACTCCCGGGCAAAAATGACGCCCGGGAGTGGGCGGGTAAAAAAAAATGACATCCAGCCGCTTTTGCGTAGTTTTTTAGCGCCTGGTCAGGGCAGGCATTAAGGGACCTGTGGGCTCGGAAGGAACCCAGAGGTGCCCTCCCATGACCCAGGGACACCCCCTGTCACCCTTGCCCACCCCAGGAGGACACCCAAGGATGGAGGGACCCATCCCAGGGAACTTAAGGTAAGTTCAGGTAAGTATTTTGTTTAATTTTTTTTTGTGGCATAGGGGGGCCTGATTTGTGCCCCCCTACATGCCACTATGCCCAATGACCATGCCCAGGGGACATAAGTCCCCTGGGCATGGCCATTGGGCAAGGGGGCATGACTCCTGTCTTTGCTAAGACAGGAGTCATTTTAATGGGGGTTGGGAGTAAAAAAAAATGGCGCAAATCGGGTTGAGGCGAAAATTTTGCCTCAGCCTGACTTGCCCCATTTTTTGGCGCCCAAGCTCCATATTCCCCTACGCCGGCGCTGCCTGGTGTACGCCATTTTTTTTTGACGCACACCAGGCAGCTCCGGCGGGTAACGCCGGCTAACGTCATTGAATAAATACGGCGCCCGCATGGCGCTTCAGAATGGCGTTAGCCGGCGTTAGATTTTTTGACGCACAACTGCGTTGGCGCAGTTGTGCGTCGAAAAGTATAAATATGACCCTAATACTTTTCAGACTGTCTTTTTATTAGTCATCTGTAAATTTTGGATATAATTTCATTAGTTAAATTTTTCATTTGTTTATTGTTTTATTTGTTTGTTCATTTTCAAAAATGAACAAAACCTTACAGATTCGATTATGGCCAGTCATAGAGAAATATATTAATTTTTAATATACTAAATAAGCAGAATAAACAAAAGAAGATACATAATAAGTTATGATTTTTTTCGGGGAAAACTGTGCATTTTTGGGATCCAAGTGATGGGATTTTGAATTCTGTCTGACATGACAAAACATCACCAGTCTTGCGTTTTTTGTGTTTTTTAGCATCTGTGCCTGGTGCAAATATAGATCGTTTACTGGATTGCCACTTCTGTAGTGAAACATAAACACAAAATCCATGTTGTGATCAAAATTTGCATTGCATTGCATGGGATTTCATCCCAAAGGTAGCACTTATTAAGCATCGGGGAGGTGCTCCATGGGTGGAGCATGGGCATTCTTGTGCATCCACCCATGCATTTTGATGCAAACCCAAATTTACTAAAGTCAGTAAACATCCGTTTGTGCCAAATTTGTGCATCTACCAGACACTGGCTTTATACATATTTTTAAAACTGTAACACAAACCTTTTAGGATGGAATGAAAGGGCTTTAGGAGTATTGGGTGGGGATGTGTACTAATTCTCACCTATTAATTCTAATACCTGAGTATTCATTTATAAGCATTAAAAAATTACTGATATTTAACAATAATATTACTTATAAAATATTTTTAAAACTGTAATACCGCCCTTTACGGACAGGATGCATGGGACATAGAGGTATTGGGAAAGGGGGTTAAGTAATACTCAGGTATTAACTTTATTACTGAGTTTCATTTTTTAACATTATTTAACTATTTATTTAGTGGCATAATTAATTATAAAAAGAATGTAATTAATCTGTAAAATATGTGAAATATTTTTAAATAATATAACAACATTGAAAATAAAATTTACAAACATTAAAGCGTTTTTGATAGGTTTAATGTAGTAGATAAATAACCACACCATGTTTATTGTTTGAAATATTTATGAATATTTAAAAAAAAAAATCGAAACCAATGTATAAAAACAATGTATTACATAGTAAAAAACATAACTTACAATACAAAAAAAATATAACAGTGCATAACATATATTTTAAAAACATTTCAAGTATTTTCCCCGATTTCCTATTGACTTTAACCCCTTCGCTACCAGGCCTTTTCCCCCTCAGATGCCAGGCATTTTTTTAAATATTTGGGACAGTTCGCACTTAGGCCCTCATAACGTTTTGCCCACATAAGCTACCCACGCCAAATTTGTGTCAGTTTTTTCCAACAAACTAGGAATTCTAGGGGTACCCAGTGTTTGTGGGTTCCCCTGGAGGAGACCAAGAAATTAGCAAAAATACAGCAAAAATGTTGTTTAAAAAAAAAAAAACTGGAAAAAAGGGCTGCAGACGAAAGCTTGTGTTTTTTTTCCCTGAAAAGGCATCAACAAAGGGTTTGCTAAAATAATCACCTTCCCAGCTTTTAGCAACAGGCAGACGTGAATCAGAAAACCACATTTTCCAACGCAATTTTGGCATTTTACTGGGACATACCCCATTTTTACGATTTTTTCTGCTTTCAGCCTCCTTCCAGTCAGTGACAGAAATGGGTGTGAAACCAATGCTGGATCCCAGAAACCTAAACTTTTCTGAAAAGTAGACAACATTCTGAATACAGCAATGGTTAATTTGTGTAGATCCTACAACGGCTTCCTACAGAAAATAACAACTGAAATAAAAAAATATTGAAATTGAGGTAAAAAAACAGCCATTTTTCTCTACTTTTTACTCTGTAACTTTTTCCTGCAACATCATATTTCTGAAAGCAATATACTGTTACATTTGGTGGACTCTTCTGGTTACAGGGATATATAGGGCTTGTAGGTTCATCAAGAACCCTAGGTCCCCAGAGCCAATAAATGAGCTGCACCTTGCAATGGGTTTTCATTCTATACCGGGTATACAGCAATTCATTAGCTGAAATATTAAGAGTGAAAAATAGGTATCAAGAAAACCTTTGTATTTACAAAATGGGCACAAGCTAAGGTGTTGAGAAGCAGTGGTTATTTGCACATCTCTGAATTCCGGGGTGCCCATACTAGCATGTGAAATGCAGGGCATTTCTCAATTACACGTCTTTTTTACACACTGTCTTATATTTGGAAGGAAAAAATGAAAGAAAGGCAATGGGCAATAACACTTGTTTTGCTATTCTGTGTTTCCCCAAGTCTCCCGATAAAAATGGTACTTCACTTGCGTGGGTAGGCCTGATGCTCGAACAGGAAACGCAACATGGACACATCACAGTCTTACATTGAAATCTGATGTGTTTTTTGCAAAGTGCCTAGATGTAGATTTTGGCCTCTAGCTCAGCCCGCACCTAGGGAAAACTAGCAAACCTGCAAATTTTTTAAAACTAGACACCTACGGGAATCCAAGATGGGGTGACTTGTGGGGCTCTCACCAGGTTCTGTTACCTAGAATCCTTTGCAAACCTAAATAAACACTTTTTCCTCTCATTTCGGTGACAGAAAGTTCTGGAATCTGAGAGGAGCCACAAATTTCCTTCCACCCAATGTTTCCCCAAGTCTCCCAATAAAAATTATACCTCACTTGTGTGGGTAGGCCTAGAGGCCACGACATGAAATGCCCCAAAACACTATCTGGACACATCAAAATTATCAAATACAAAACTCCCTGTTTTGGGGGGGTGGGGGGCAACCTGTGTTTTTGGTCCTGGGCTCAGCAGCAATCTAGGGAAACCTACCAAACCCAGATGTTTCTGAAAACTAGACATCTGAGGGAGTCCAGGGAGGTGTGACTTACGTGTGATTTCTTACTTAGAATCCTCAGCAAACCTCAAATTTAGCTACAAAATCACTTTTAACCCACATTTCTGGTTGGAGATCACCGCACTGGGACAAATTTCCTACCGCACAACGTTCCCCTCAGTCTCCCAGTAAAAATTATACCTCACTTGTGTAGGTGGGCCAAGTGCCTGTGACAGGGAAGAGCCAAAAACATGTCGAAATTGATGGAGTGCCAAAGTGGGTCCAAAAGGGCAGTTTGAAAAAAACATTTTTAGGCTGACAGGTGCAGCAGAATTTTTATCGGTATAGATTGGACAATGTTGGGTGGTAGGAATTTTGTGGATTGCTGCAAAGTCTGGAAGATTCCATCACAAAAATGTGGGAAAAATGTGTGATTTTCAGCAAAGTTGGAGGTTTGAACGGCATTGTGGGTAAGAAAATGGTGCGGGTGCATCTGAAGCACACCACCCTGGAATCAACCAGATGTTTAGTTTTCAGATGTGTCTGGGTCTTGTGGTTTTCTACATGGCAGCGTCCCAAAGTAAAAAAAGTGCAGCCCTCACCATTCCATGTTGGACGATTTTGAGAGTTACCAAGCTCTCATGACCCAAATGTAAAACCAAAACCCAAAATAATTAAATGTCTTCTTCCTTGCCATGGGATAAAATGTTTTATTGTGTGGGGGGAGAGCTGAAAGACTGCTACCCCCTTCAGTTAGGGTGGGGGCATGACCAGGCCCATACTGGTTGATAGCCACCACCCCACTATTTTTTTTTTCAATTCAATGCCATTTAGTAGACTTTTTGCCCCTCCCAGGGTGTGGATCGGGGGTAATTGCCCCATACAACTTTGGCCCCACTTATTTAAAAAAAAAAAATCTTCCCTGATCTCTAGTGGGTTTCCGCCCCCGTTGGGGGCAGATGGGCCTTCCAAAAGTATGCCGATCTGCCCGCAAGGGGGGCAGATATGGCCAACAGTACTGTGCCCCCATGGGGAGCGACCCTTGCCCAAGGGGCAGCCCCCAAACAAAACACACACATACACACACACCAATCCCTGATGTCTAGTGGTTTCTGCCCCCCCCCCCCTGGGGGGAGAGTGGCCTAATTACATTAGGCCGCTCTCTCCCCGGGGGGGGAGAAATGGCCTAGAAACAATTTGCCCCCCCAGGGAACGACCCTTGCTGAAGGTTCTCTCCCTAAACATAAAAGAAAAAAATCCCTGGTGTCTAGGGGGTTTTGTGCCCCATGGGGGGACAGAAATGGCCTAAAAATTATTTGCCCCCATGGGGAGCGGCCCTTGCCCAAGGGGGCGCTCCCCTTATGTTCATTCCCCCCCCAAACAAATTCCCTGGTGTCTAGTGGTTTCTGCCTCCCCTGGTGGGAAACAATTGGGCCCCCAGGGAGCGACCCTTGCTGAAGAGGTCACTCCCTAAACATAAAACATAAAAGAAAAAAAAACAACAAAAAATCCCTGGTGTCTAGGTTTTTTTTTCTCCCCTCGGGGGCAGAAATGGCCTAGAAACAATTTGCCCCCCTAGGGAGCAACCCTTGCTGAAGGGGTCGCTCCCTAAACATAAAAGAAAGAAAAAAGAAAAAAAATTCCCTGGTGTCCAGGGGATTTTCTGCCCCCCCCCGGGGGCAGATAGGCCTAATTATAGTAGGCCGATCTGCCCCCAGGGGGGCACAAATGGATTGAAAATGATTTGTCCCCCTGGGGAGTGGCCCTTGACCAAAGGGCCGCTCCCCTTATGTCCGTTATAAAAAAAAAAAACAATCCCTGGTGTCTAGTGGGCATTTCTGCAGCCCGATTGCAGAAAAGGCCATAAAGACCTTTCCCTTCCTTTCATGTTTCTGCAGGCCCCCTCCTGAGCGGAAGAGAAATGCTAAGCATTTCTCTGCCGCAATCGCGCTAAAAGCATGCTTCCAGCGCGATGGGAGGAGACCTCTGATGAGGTCAGCACGCTTTTGCGTGCTGACATCATCAGACGTCACTGGGGAAGTCGGGGGGTTCGGGGTGGAAGTGGAAGCGATTCCCCTTCCAGCCCTGACCTGGGGCTAGCCCTTCCCCCGAGGGCCTGCATATGGACGTAATGGTTACGTCCATGGTGCCACACAGGCGCAGCCATGGACGTAACCATTACGTCCATGGCGCCGAAGGGGTTAAGAGGAGAAATAGCTTTATTCCTCCTCATTACTTCCTCTTTTCATGTATGCTACATTCTGCAGCTTACATACAAAGAGGAATATGCCTCAGAAAGGCTTTTGTGCAGGAAGGTATCCCTTCCTGAACAAAAGCTGTTCTGACCACAACATAGGCACCCTTGTGTCATGGCGCCAGGGTGCCTGAGTTGACACTAGGCAGTCAGAATTTTACCAACAACAAGAAAGAGCAGAACTGTTTCATATCGTAGTAGATAAGGTGCATTTCTGCTCTCTCCCTTTGTCAAAATGCTGAGCAGCAACTTCCCTTGCATTGTGTTGCATCATAGTGTAGTAAATCTGGGCCTCAATCTAACTGCCGACCAGTAACCACATAATACTGGAGAGTGGCAGAACATATGCATCACGTTGGCGTTATTGACTAAGTGCCACAGGCAAGTATCAGGAGTGCCTGGGGGTATTTTATGATGCCTATGTGATCATGCAGTCTTTGTGGAGTAAATTTAAATTGTATTAATTTAAATCTGTCTTTTCAGAGACTTTGGATGGAAACTTAATTATTGCTGTCCATTCAGCATCTCAAAGTTGCCTTTTCATGTCTAGTTCCCATTTCCTCCATAATTGCGAGATATTTATTTTGGTCTGTTCTTTAAACTGTTGATCTAGCATGGTGACTGCCATGTGAGACCTCATGTGGGTTATTACTGCGTGTAATATTATATGGAGCATATGTTCAGAGTTGTTGCATCTCCCTGGTAATCTTTTTAATCGAGACAAGGTTCCATAGGTATAGCCTTTCCAACTAGGAGCAACTTGTCTCATCAAAGTGCTTCTAGGGGCAGAATTCTGAAAAGTGCCACTGCACCTACTGCAGCACCACTTTTCTAGCACCCCTTAGTGCCCCCCTAACGCCACCATGTGTGCCCCATATTTAAAATACCGCACACCATGGCAGTAGTCTGGTGTACTAGAGTCATAATTTTTAACGCTAGTCTGGGTTTTTGCAGGATTGGCGTAAAAAATATTGACGCTGATTCTGCAAAGCACCCAGAGGTCCATTAAAAACAATGGGAGCCTCCCTTTAACGCCTGCTTTTACCAGGTGTTAAAAATACCGGTAAAAATGCCACAAAGAAATCTCTTAGATTTCTTTGTGCCATTAGTTTGGCCCCCCTACTGCCAGAACACCCCTCTTACATACATTATGCCTAGTTGCTAATGTGACATTGGAATGGCGCTAGGCCCTTTTAAATATGGTCCCAAATACTTACATTTTACCTTCCTGAATCATGTCACTCAGTTTTTTATATCAGCCTCCTCCAAGGTTGTCGCGTTAGTTGTCGATGCGAGTTGTCAGTGCTTGAGATGCATTCACAGAGGGTGCTCCAGGGAGTATGCAATTTATTGTCTTCATGCAAACTAGACATCTTTTCCAGCTGTATTTTGTTGTGTTGAGTAGTCTCTTTTCGGTTTGGGGTTTACAATTCATGTCTTTTTCCTTTGCTACCAGTCTGCCACAGTGGATTATGCCTACTACGTGTCTTGGTTCCTCTGTCTGTGAATCACTGAAACAGTTCACCACCCATTGGAGCTCTGCTGCTATGTAAAAAATGCTTAATCGCAGACCCCAAGTCCTCCTCTAACATCAGCAGTGGTAGCCTGTGAAATCTGGCTTTGCTGTGCCCCCACTCATGCCATATCTAACAGCATTGCTTTCAGTGTTTTAAATGTCGTTTCTGGGATTTTTCACTGGCACATTTACAAAGTACAGGGGTTGGGGTAAATAGTACATTTTGATAGTACAAGCCTTCCCATTGCAGACAAAGGGAGGTTTTTCCAGAACAGAACAGAATAGATTGTTTAATAGATTTGAGTGCTCTGTGTAAATTTCCATCAATCATGGCTGCGTCTTCATGAACCAGATGGATCCATAGGTATCTGAAAGACCTTAAAGAGCATTTTAGTGTCAATGTGGGTAATTGAATGCCCTGGAGGGGAAGTTGAGGCTTTTAAAGGTAAAAAGCTTGATTTTAATTTATTTATCCTTAAGCCTGACGGAAGGCCAGAATGTCCCATTTGATCCAGAAATGGGTCTAGATTTGTGATAGTATTTTTAAGGTAGAACAGTATGGCATCCACAAACAGAGAGGTGACATGAGTATGCCCATATAGTGATATGCCTTAGGTTGACTCCTATTTCCTGATCATGGGAGCCAGGTGCTCCATGGCCAGAGCAAACAGCAACTGTGATACTGGGCATCCTTGTCTCATCCCTCTATATTGACCAAGGGTAGGAGATTAGCATCCCACTCCTCAATATTGTGGTTGGGTTTGCATTAAGTAGCCTGATTTAGGCCTTTATTTCAGCTCCAAAATGCCACGTGATCTAATACTAAAAATTATAACTCCAGTTACATGTGTCAAACCTTCAATTTCCATTTCTATTACTGAAGGTTGGGTCTCTCTTGTCAGAGGATTATTTAGCATGTGAAACAATCTGTGAACGTTTAGTGAGGTATTGCTATCTGGCACAAATCCAGACTGATCAAGATGAACTTACTAAGGTAATATTGGGGATATTCTCATTGCTACACCTTTTGCTAGCATCTTACAGTCATAGCTGATAATGGAGAATGGGTGATCTGAGTCCAGCCTTAGAGGGTCTTTGTTTGGTTTCATGAGTGTTATAATGAGCACTTTGGAGGGCATATGCATGTCTCTCTAGCTGCTGAGTAAATTTCTAGTAGGTGTGTGTAAGGAAATGCCTCCTTGGCATGGTTACCCCCTGACTTTTTGCCTTTGCTGATGCTATGTTTTGAATTGAAAGTGTGCTGAGGCCTGCTAACCAGGCCCCAGCACCAGTGTTCTTTCCCTAACCTGTACTTTTGATTCCACAATTGGCACACCCTGGCATCCAGATAAGTCCCTTGTAACTGGTACCTCTGGTACCAAGGGAGGGCCCTGATGCCAGGGAAGGTCTCTATGAGCTGCAGCATGTATTATGCCACCATAAGAGACCCCTCACTCAGCACAGACACACTGCTTACCAGCTTGTGTGTGCTAGTGAGAACAAAATGAGTAAGTCGACATGGCACTCCCCTCAGGGTGCCATGCCAGCCTCTCACTGCCTATGCAGTATAGGTAAGACACCCCTCTAGCAGGCCTTACAGCCCTAAGGCAGGGTGCACTATACCATAGGTGAGGGTACCAGTGCATGAGCACTGTGCCCCTACAGTGTCTAAGCAAAACCTTAGACATTGTAAGTGAAGGGTAGCCATAAGAGTATATGGTCTGGGAGTCTGTTTTACACGAACTCCACAGCACCATAATGGCTACACTGAAAACTGGGAAGTTTGGTATCAAACTTCTCAGCACAATAAATGCACACTGATGCCAGTGTACATTTTATTGTAAAATACACCACAGAGGGCACCTTAGAGGTGCCCCCTGAAACTTAACCGACTATCTGTGTAGGCTGACTGGTTCCAGCAGCCTGCCACACTAGAGACATGTTGCTGGCCCCATGAGGAGAGTGCCTTTGTCACTCTGAGGCCAGTAACAAAGCCTGCACTGGGTGGAGATGCTAACACCTCCCCCAGGCAGGAGCTGTAACACCTGGCGGTGAGCCTCAAAGGCTCACCCCTTTGTCACAGCACCGCAGGACACTCCAGCTAGTGGAGTTGCCCGCCCCCTCCGGCCCCGGCCCCCACTTTTGGCGGCAAGGCCGGAGAAAATAATGAGAATAACAAGGAGGAGTCAGTGGCCAGTCAGGACAGCCCCTAAGGTGTCCTGAGCTGAGGTGACTCTAACTTTTAGAAATCCTCCATCTTGCAGATGGAGGATTCCCCCAATAGGATTAGGGATGTGACCCCCTCCCCTTGGGAGGAGGCACAAAGAGGGTGTACTCACCCTCAGGGCTAGTAGCCATTGGCTACTAACCCCCCAGACCTAAACACGCCCTTAAATTTAGTATTTAAGGGCTCCCCTGAACCTAAAGATTTAGATTCCTGCAACCACAAGAAGAAGGACTGCCTAGCTGAAACCCCTGCAGAGGAAGACCAGAAGACAACAACTGCCTTGGCTCCAGAAACTCACCGGCCTGTCTCCTGCCTTCCAAGGAACTCTGCTCCAGCGACGCCTTCCAAAGGGACCAGCGACCTCTGAATCCTCTGAGGACTGCCCTGCTTCGACGACGACAAGAAACTCCCGAGGACAGCGGACCTGCTCCAAAAAGACTGCAACTTTATCCAAAGGAGCAGCTTTAAAGACCCCTGCAATCTCCCCGCAAGAAGCGTGAGACTTGCAACACTGCACCCGGCGACCCAGACTCGGCTGGTGGAGAACCAACACCTCAGGGAGGACCCCCGGACTACTCTACGACTGTGAGTACCAAAACCTGTCCCCCCTGAGCCCCCACAGCGCCGCCTGCAGAGGGAATCCCGAGGCTTCCCCTGACCGCGACTCTCTGAAACCTAAGTCCCGACGCCTGGAAAAGACCCTGCACCCGCAGCCCCCAGGACCTGAAGGACCGGACCTTCACTGCAGAAGTGACCCCCAGGAGTCCCTCTCCCTTGCCCAAGTGGAGGTTTCCCCGAGGAAGCCCCCCCTTGCCTGCCTGCAGCGCTGAAGAGATCCCTTGATCTCTCATTGACTTCCATTGCGAACCCGACGCTTGTTCTAACACTGCACCCGGCCGCCCCCGCGCCGCTGAGGGTGAAATTTCTGTGTGGGCTTGTGTTCCCCCCGGTGCCCTACAAAACCCCCCTGGTCTGCCCTCCGAAGACGCGGGTACTTACCTGCTGGCAGACTGGAACCGGGGCACCCCCTTCTCTCCATTGAAGCCTATGCGTTTTGGCCACCACTTTGAACTCTGCACCTGACCGGCCCTGAGCTGCTGGTGTGGTAACTTTGGGGTTGCTCTGAACCCCCAACGGTGGGCTACCTTGGACCAAGAACTGAACCCTGTAAGTGTCTTACTTACCTGGTAAAACTAACAAAAACTTACCTCCCCCAGGAACTGTGAAAATTGCACTGTGTCCACTTTTGAAATAGCTATTTGTGAATAACTTGAAAAGTATACATGCAATTGAAATGATTCAAAGTTCCTAATGTACTTACCTGCAATACCTTTCAAACAAGATATTACATGTTAAATTTGAACCTGTGGTTCTTAAAATAAACTAAGAAAAGATATTTTTCTATACAAAACCTATTGGCTGGATTTGTCTCTGAGTGTGTGTACCTCATTTATTGTCTATGTGTATGTACAACAAATGCTTAACACTACTCCTTGGATAAGCCTACTGCTCGACCACACTACCACAAAATAGAGCATTAGTATTATCTCTTTTTACCACTATTTTACCTCTAAGGGGAACCTTTGGACTCTGTGCATGCTATTCCTTACTTTGAAATAGCACATACAGAGCCAACTTCCTACAGTGTGTTGCCAGTGCATCCTTGGAGGTAGCATAAAATTCAGTGGGAAGTCCATCACTTCCTGGTACCTTGCCCTTAGATACGTCTTTTTAGCTGTTTTTGTTTGTAAGCATATTTTATTGGGTATAGGTAAACTACTATAGATATGCATAGCAAGAATAAGGAAATGTATGACATAAGCAATCAGAATTGTAGCTCGCATCAGCATGAAATCCCTTGTTCTTGTTGCCTCTACACGTTCTCACCTTTCCCTGACACAGAAAACCAGAACAACACATAAATAGAATCAGTTGTTGATTGTAGTCCCTACTGGATAAAATATCTTCAGGAATCTCTGCAATTGGCTAGGAGGAGAAAGTGGAGTCAAGGTATGAGGTTGGGGAAGGGTGTATTTGCTGGGGTGCTATTAAAGATTACTTTGTGGAGAGGGCACCCTGGAGGAGGAAAACACTGGTGATGCCTCTTGTGAGGGTAGAACAGGGTTCTTCAGACTGCTATCAATGCCACCCATGTGTAAGCACTCTCCAAATTCCCAGCCCCATGTCACGCTTCGCACAGTAAGAGTGCCCCTTCACAGTCTGACCACTTCTCAAGCTCCTTGCACCACATCAAAATTCAGGGGCCCTTCATGTCTTTCCAGTGGCAGGTGAGCTTTCATTTGGCTAATGTCAACCCTAGATCTTGAAATTTGCTGGTCACCTTGGGTTTAGAGGTGTGGGGCAACCAGTGAAGCAAGATGTGGCCCAGGGTAAGGGGGACCTCCCTGTCTATCAATTCCACAAGTGTTCGGGTGACTCCCTCCCAATAGGAAGTTAAGTGGGGGCACATCCATGTCAAGTGTAAAAAGTTGGCACCCACCTCACCGCATTTAGGGCAGGAAGCATCATTCACACCAAAATATCTATTAATTCTATCTGGGGTAAGGTATGCCCTGTGCAGTAAGTAAAAGCTGATGAAGTTGAATTGTGCATTCCTAGACACCTTGGAAATTAATTTTAAGATGTTACCCCAAGCCTTTTCTTAGATGGGAGTTCTTAAGTCTTCTTCCCAGCATGATCGCAGGGCCTCAAGCGGGCAGAATGTCTCTAATTACAAAGATCTGTTTAGGCATGTAGTAGCTTTCTAAGTGCCAGCGCCACATATTGACAGCAAAGGTAAGCCTTAGGTTTAGTACCCCCGGATCTCTAATGTTGGTGAAGGGCCGATCCATGAAGCAAAAAATGGCCCTAGGTTCCGTCTAAGCCTGCCCAGAAGTCTTAAAGAAACAGAAGGGTTGACTCCTGAAATAGGTCTCTGAACTTGTACACCCTCACAGTCATCCATTCTTGCAGTCCGCCCCAGTTCCCCCAATGCGGTACCAAATTCAGCATTGCAAGTGGCAAGTCCAGAGAAAAAGGAACCCAGAGTGTATTTTTTACACGCAGTGGGCCCAACTTTTCTGGATAACCGTGAGCATTCTTACGTCATTTGCTGGCGCACGGCCAATCTTCAGAAGAATTAGGGTTTTGGCCCTGCCATGGGGTTGTCTGCCTGCAAGTCACTGGGTAATATATTGCTGTTGGGACGTCAGGTAATATGATTCAAAATCAGGAACTGCGAGCCCCCCTTGGAAGGTTGGGCATTGTAGTAGAGCAAGAGCCACCTGTCGCCACCCGTGGACCCAGAGCAAGGGAAGCATCACAAAGAGGTACAAAAATTGGAATAGTACCACCATTTTTAATATAGCTATCCTGCCTGCTACTGACAGTAGGAGAGTACACCAACAATCTAAATGTGTCTTCAATCACGAGACCCAGATTCCCATCAGATATGTAAGATTGATTATGGTAGATTTTGACTTTGTAGATAATAGTCTGTTTTTCTACCAATTCACCTTCAGACCCAACCGGAAACCGAAGTTCTCTAATAGTGCTCTGGCCCCCATAAAGTCAACCCCCATAACCTTGAGGCAGATCAGGAGATTGTCGACATAGAGTGCTATTCTCAGGGTAATGATGCCCATTTGGATGGTTTTGTAGCTGGTCCTTGATTGTGCCAAGCTCTAAAGGGATTTTATTGCTATTGCAAAAAGTAGGGGAGATAGAGGGCACCCCTGTAGTCTACCCTACTCAACAGTGTAACCTTCTGAGATGGTGTCTCCCATGAGGACTTGAGCGGTGGGGGTTAGTGTATAGGAGGCACGTCCAGTTCACAAATGCTCGACCCAGCTCAGTACACAACATACCAACATATAGGTAGTCCCACTCTAGGTTATCTACAGCCAGGACAGCTGCTGTGTGTCTGTTACATGTGGAGACCTCAAGGAGTGTCAACAACTGTCTCACATTAAGGGCACTGTCCCGCCTTGGGATAAAGCCTGCTTGATTGGGTTGGATTAATTTAGTCATGAGCGGGAGGAGTGTATTGACTAAAGTTTTGCTCAGAATTTTATAATCTATATTTAGCATTGAGAGTGGTCAATAGGCTTTGAAATCCATTGTTGGTCTCCCAGGTTTCGATTTGTGGCTGGCTTCCAGAATCTCTGGTGGCCTTACAGAGGTTGGTTAGTTTAGGGATGAGTACCACAGCATAGGTGGCATAGAACTCAGCCTGTAATTTGTTGGATCCCTGAACTTTACCCATCGCGAGGCCTTTAATTGGTCCTAGTATTTCGGGCAGGGTGACATTCGCCCCCAAGCCATCAGCCTCCTTGTCTGAAAGGCGTGGGAAGTTCACGTTTGTGAGGAATTTCTGCAAGGCTGAGTTATCATGGAGACGTCTGCTCGCATATAATTCCTGGGAGTATTGTATGAAGCAATTATTAATGTCAGTTTGGGAGTAAAGCGCATCTCCTATAGGAGAAGTTACCTCCACTAGGGTTGTCACTTTTCTAGTGAGATTAGCTAGCCATGCTAATAAACGACCAGTGTGGTCGCGTTCTACGTGTGACCTCTCTTTGTAGGCCCTGTAGTCGAAAGATCTTAGGGGCTCAATGTGAGCTGCAACTCGTTCTTTGGCTTCCAACAGCTTTTGGTGTGATTCTGAGTGACCAGGGGTCTATAGGTCCTCATCCCTGAGTGTTTTCTCTGCATCAGAAATCTCTTGGAGTAGTGTGTTCTGAACACCCATCAACTCTGTCATACAGTAACCAGGGAGCATGGCTTTTGAAAGCATCCCACTCCACTTGATGGGTGGATGTCGTTCCAGAATTATCAGTGATGAACACCCCTATCGTCTCCCAAATTGCTTAGAAGACCTGTTCCCTCCACTGGGGCTGCAGAGCTGCCCCCTCTTTGGCTGTTAAGTGCGGCTCTTTTAGAAGAGTGATGTGGACCCCGCCTAGTTAAGTAAGAAAATACCTTGTATCATTTAGACATGGTATGTATTCCCCAGACATTCTAGGATATTAATTTGTAAGCTGTAGTATTTGCCATGTCCGCAAGGTGTGAACTCCGGCTTGGTGCTCCTCTCGTCTGTCGTGACCACTTCTCCCTAGGTACTACATGTACTTGTGACAGTAATGGGGTCAATGGCAGTTCACAACTCGAGGAATCCCCTATTAAGTATGTCATAAACATCATAAAAAACAACTCCCAACTCCTACTCCCAAGGACAAGTGTAAAACCCCTCCCATGCAAACTATAGATCAAAACTAAAATCACAGGTTAGTTTCTGGGAAGTGCAGTACAATCAAACCTAAGACCTGGACACCTACACACCCATCCAACATATGAACTCAAGACAATCTCCCTCATATTCAGAAGAATCAGGGTATTACAGTAATAAGCACACAGAGAAAATCAAGTATGCAACAAGGTCCCCCACCATCTTAGTTTGAATTGAAACCTTAGTGTTCTAAATCAGTTTGCCCGCGGTCCTGGGGGTCACTTCCGGTAGTATGACACTCAATGTCTCTGATATGGAGAAGCCATGATCATAGTCCGAGCCCCCGTCTAGTTCTTGGAGTGGGGAGGACTGTCCAGAACCAGAACGGCTCAGGGATGCCACTGCCTACATCACTTTCTGCCTTTCTTGCTGCTCCGTGATTGATGGAGCTATTGGTTTGCTCAAGGTGCTATGGCAGCAGGAGCTTGGGCGTCATCTGAGGCTGTTGATCCGACCAGGTTTCTTGTGGTGAGTGTAAGAATTTAGTGCCCTAAGAGGTAACCTCTTGCAGATGAGCAGGGAATTAAATAAAGCACAGGATCCCCATCTCCTGCAACTTCTTCTTCGCTTCCACAAATACAATGCATTGGCACTCTACCTCATGGGAGTAGTCTGGTAAAATCATCACTCTTCAGTTTTCTACTGGGTTCCCCACTGACGACTTTGCCTCAGAACGTGGTCCCGGTCCTTGTAGTAAAGCAAGAGTGCCACTATTGGTCTGGGGGGTTACCCGGGGGCAGAGATCTTGCTGGTACTTTGTGGGCGCGTTACAGAGTGAAAAATGTGGACAGTCCCTCCAGGGCTATTGCAATTCAGAGCCATCCCTTCAAATATTCCACCATGTCACCTCCCTCAATCTTCTCAGGCAGTCCAACAATGCGGACATCATTGCAGCATGATCTGTTTTGCACATCTTCCTCAAGGTCTTCAAGGAGTTTCAATCATGATTCCATGGTGGTGAGTTGACCGTTTACTGTATTCTGGATAAGTGATATGTCGGCTAGGACTCTCTCAATGGCTGCAACTCATTCAGTGAGGCACCTATGATTGTACCGCAAGAGACCCAGATCTGTGGCAGGAGTGTCTATTTTAGTTTCAAGTGCCTTGCATGATGCTATAATGGCATTCAAAATGTCCTGCAGTGTATGGGTCAAGATGTGGCTCCGAGGACTGAGGTGATTGGCTCCCCCAGTTAAAGTGTTCCTCTCTTCTGGTTGCTTCAGCTCCCTCATATACTGGTCTCGCTTCCAAATTCTCTTACCAATGGGGGTCAAGAAAACAGGATTGTGGAATTATAGATATCTTGTAGGGAGCCTGCTGCTTATGGGGGGAGGCCCTGCACCTGAAGCCAGGGGAGGTCAAAAAAGTTTCCTTGGGGATAGAAGGGCACTTTTTCCAGTCTGCTGTACCGTTGTCGGCCGTCTCTGTTGGTCAGTATCGAGCAGGTAACATTGGACCTCTCTCAGCTCAGAAGGGATGATTCAGGTCATATTCCTTAGGTGCCTCGAAGGTTTGTGTAGGACAATGAAGGTAGCATGGTGACCCACAGATGGTGGAAAAAGGTGCACAGCAGAGTTACTGAAGAAAGGGATTGTAGGTCAGTGTATTAAGATTAGAGTACTCCCATAGGCTGCCGGAGTGTGCTCTTCTGAAGTATGCCGAGGGACACTAGGAAGGCTGCACAGGGGAGTCCTTAGGTGCCCAGGGCATCACATCCAGGGAAGCTGAGTGAAGGCAGTGAGAGATAGCCTCCTCAGGGCTGTCAGGTGGTGTCTCTCTTAAAACCTTGCAAATGAAGTTAGTAAGCTCCTCATAGTATGGTGCTCAGCTCTGTCATGCTGCTACAACCCCATCAATGGGTCTTCTTATCGCCGGTCACAGGCCCTTATGATCACTTTGCCTGGGCATAGTACTGAGTGCTAAGTCACATTAGGAGAAGAGGATCACAGTTCCCAAGGAGCTGAAGCCCGGGTTGCGTTTGGGTGGGTGTCTCCTGTCCTCAGCCTACAGTCTAAAGCTAAGCACGAGCTATGAATCCTGCTGCACCTAGGGGCGTGTATGCTATTTCAGCCCCTGGCTAGTACTGAAGGTAAGAACACCAGCAGTGGGCTTCCCACCGCTGACCACAGCCAGTGGGCCTGCCTCCTCCGATTGTAGCATCAATGGTGTTGCAGGCAGTGAGAGGAGAGAGGCGTCTTCTCACCTTGTCTTCTTTGGTGGCCTGTCTCTCAGGTTCTGTTGTCAGCTTTGTTTGCAACTGCTGGAGTGATGGGCACCCTACCACCAATCAAGGCCAGTGGGCCCACCACTATTATGGATGATTCTGAAGGTGGAGCGGGCAGAGAAAGGAGACCATGCCCAGCCCGCTGCATGTGCACAGTTGCTTTCCTTTGCTTCTTTTTTTCAAAGGGTATTTCCAGGTCAAAGTGTCCATGCTGGAGTCTCCCTGGTGGGGGCCCACTGCTGACGGTGGTCTGTGGGCCCACCACTTCTCAGTGCTGCCCCAATGCTGCCATGTATGGGAGGAAAGGACGTGTCCTGCACCGGTAGGTTCCTCAACTGTTAGGGCCCCAGGGAGCAGTATCCACCGGGCAGGAGAAGGAGATGGATCCCCCACGTGTCACACTAGTGCCCCACTCCCTGCTGGGGCCCGCTAAGCTTGCAACATGTGCCTCACCTCAAAGAGTTCAGTGGGTCCAGCCGCCCATCTGCATGCCTTACATTGTCAAGTCGGCCTGCAGTGGAATCACAGTTCAGGGTCCCCTGCTGAGATCGCAGTGACACTGATTACAGCCTGGCAGCAGGGCGATCCAATCTCCCTCAGGGTTTTCATTTGGTCAGGGAACTGATTCACTGTCCGCACTGGCTTAGGTAAAAAGCATTCGGGTGACCCGCCATATAGCGTGGGATGTAGCTGCCATGTTGGTTGAGTTGCGGCAGCAGGCCCTTACTCCACCTTGGACAGTATCACCTCACAGGGCGGCCCGACTCGTTTTGTGGGGACCACACAAGATACGGGGGTGTCAGGGCATGTATGGCTGTGCTGTCAGAGGCTTTGGTGTCTTGCAGAATGAGGTCAGATGGGGCCAGTTGTGCCGGAGCTCTCGTGGTCACCTTAGTCTCCTTGCACCGCTGTCCACGCCCCCCATGTTTTTGGTTGTTTTTATGCTTTTTACTGTTTGGTGTATATGTGACTAATAAATCTGTTCAAGAGTAAGTTTCTTTAGGTTTGCAGTTTTCAGATATTCCATGTGTCTCTCAATCACTTGCCCGGTGCCCTGATTGAATAGTGTTTTAATGAAAGTATTTATGGCTAAGTTAATATCGACTTGCATATTTACTGTTGCACCAGCTTGGTCTTGGATGGTATAACTAGGGTGTGTGTCTAGTCAGTTCTACATTGTCAGTATTCTTTGTAATTGTGTAGTCTGATTCGCTCTAATATCCCTGAGTAATCTTTATGTGCCTGCCTAAATTGGATGTGTGCTTCCACTGTCACTACATTAGCCCCTTCAAGGTCCTTTGTTCTTTTCTGTAGGTTGGTAGGGTCCCTACTTAGTAACTTCTTAACACTACTTTATGCTTTTGCAGATACCCCTCACAGTCATTTTGAAGGCCCCCATAACATTGTTAATTTGAAGGGAGTTGGTCTGATAATGTTTTATTTAGATACTCTGTAGCTAGTATCTCACTTTACATAAGTAGGTTGCACAGAAACGCGTCTATGCTGATAAGTAAGCAATTTATATGAGAATAATATACGTAGTACCTGTCACTTTGGTGCATGCTGCACGATACGTTCACCTGCTCCCAATTATGAAGCCACATTTTGAGTTTAATCGGCATCTGACTGGAAGTGGTGTCAAGAAGTGGTAGGACGGGTCTGTTCCAGTCCATTCAGGGCACAGTTGGCGTCATGCCTCACACTTTGGGGTGCCCTTCATTTCTGTTAGTAGTTTAGCTATCTGATTCAGAAAATATACACGCGCAGAATTGGGGCATACACATCCAGCAGCCTCAGGGGTATTCTATTGAGCTTTCCCTCAAGTGTTCTTAACCTCCCCCGAATATCATTTGTGACTTTTATTTTTACAGTTGTACTCTTGATTCCACCTATATTAGTGTGCCTCTTAAATAAGACGAATAGGTAGTGTGATACAATTGCCCCCTCCATTCAGTTTCTGTGCTCCCCACTTAGTTAAGTGTGTTTCTTGGACAAACAATAAGTCTGCCCACCCTTGACATACTGTACATTTGGGATCTGTGGTCTAACTTGTGAGGTGGATGTTGTAGATTATCAACTTCTCGAGGGCCCAAAAAAGCCTAAATTGGCTCTTCAACGATATGTCAAAACATTGGACCATGATAGGGAAAACTTGCAACTGAACTTACACAAAATCAGGACAAACAACTGTCACAAGTAGGACTTGACCAGACTGTGACCCTGGGGAAATTAGTTGGGTTACTTTCACAACAGAGAGGAAAAACCCTCACACCCTCTCCATTACTGGATTCTGGTCACTACAAATCAGATCGTAGGACCAAAACCGTATCGGGCACTGCATCGTAAGATTCCTCTTACAGTAAATGTTCACCTATTTCCATTATAGCAGTTTCTGTCTTGGGATAGGTGAGCAGTTCATGAGGGCCATTTGGGGGTCATCCACAAATACCATCATACGCAGACCCTGCACACCTCCTTTTCGTTGTCTACGGGAAGCCCGTTCCCTCTCATGTCTGTACATACAGACACCAACACAGGCACACACAAAGCTGAACCCACAACACGATCACATGAACCATCATACACAATACGTGCCAACACACTAAGGTGCCGTTAAGCCCACAATCATACGCACCACACATGTACATACCATCACAAACAGCATCAATCCAACTGTCCGTCATACACATGAACGTACCCCATGATACCAAGACATACCCACACCATAACCTAAGCATAGTCACAAAATAAAGCCACCAGACCAACTCACAACGTTACGTAACATCACACCATTATACATGCATCTTCGCACACACCATTATTATCACACATTCACATCACATGCACACGTATGCTCCATTTAGTAGACCCATTCTTGTGCTTCCTGTGCGCAAATAATTCACTCCTCCTAGATACATTTTACCAAAGAGTGTGTGCCTGGGTGTGTATGGATGTGCTTGCATATATTGGTACTTATGCTTACTGAGATAGTCCTGTGTATGAGAGATATTTGCAGTGCTGATTAATCTGATATACCTGTTTTGAGTGTCTTAGGAAACCTTTACCTCCGACGAAATGACATTACTTGGCTTTGTGTAAAGGAAGCTTGCAATGATGTGCCTAAATTGTACCTACATTGTGTATTAGTACAGATTGGATGCATATATTCATTTTATGAAAGACAAAATTACTGCTAACTCAACGATTGTTGTTTTAGAAGTAGTGGGCAGTGTTTGCCATGGAAATGCATTTCTAAATTCAAAGACCCCCTTCCTGGAAGGCTCCTCTCGACTGTATTTAGTGTAAAGATAACAAAGAAACATTATTTTGTTCCATTTCCCCTCGCCATCGAGCCCACCAAACAAGCTCATTAAAATAATCCTCCAAATTGTCATTCAACAAGCACGGCTAGACATGGAAATCATGTTCATGAATGCATCTGCTTTTATTCATATGCACGATGGGCAATCTCGCAGGCTGTTAATACCCCTCCCTCTCTCTGACTCACTCCTCTCTTTCTCTGGCATTCTGTCTATATAATATGTTTAGTGTTCAGTTAAGTGAAGCCATTGCAATCAATAATTGCTATTCCATTGTTGTAAAATCTTCTAAAATACATTGCATTTTCTACCAAATTCACGAAGCATATAAAGTTGTTGATTAAAACACTGTTTTTGATACTCCTAGTTTCCTAAATGTTCCAAGTAGAAACATACTACATTGTGTGGAAAGAGATGGACAGAATCCTGATAGTTACAGAACCTGCAGACTGGCCTTATTCTTTTTTCTATATTTGATTGCTTTATTTCTCCTAAATCGAAGAGGGTGAATTGTAGTTTTAATTATTTGAGTCTTAGTGCCCAGGGAATTGAATCAGCATGGCACTTTCTGAAAATAGTTCTTCCTGATGGACTACAATGGGTACGGTTAGAAACATTTTGAAGATCGTGAATTTTCCTACAGTGTGGCAATATGTTTTTTCAAAAGGCTTTTAAAGCTGGAATATGAAAGAGGAATGACTTCACGATTTTGATGCTTTTGTAGCTTCATGTGCCTTTATTACTATAGTGTGCCAAGGTATCATTCCTATGGAGGTCAGATTTTCAATTTTTTGTCTGAAGATGCACTTAATAGACGTTTGATCATTTATTCACATTTTGAACTAATATCTTAGTAGTTCTTTATCTGGCCTTAACCGTTGGTCCCAGTTATGACTGGCTTGCTGATTGTGGAAAGTTAAAACTTATTCTGAATAGTTTGCTTTCTTCCAGGTTTAATCATGTATTCATTTTGCCTGGAAAGGATTTGCAGCCGTAAATTAAAGTTAGTATAAGCATGCCTTTTAGACCATGCAATAATGCTGTCAGGAAGGGTCATCTAATTTTTTGGACGATTTTAGTAATGTAAATCTTATAAAAGTTGCTTTACTTTTTGGTGCTTTTTGTCCCATAATGGTATTCTTTGTAGCCACCATATTTTAAAAGTGACACCAATATATATGTAAATATTCAAAGAGTGGCTCTTTTGTCACAATATATTCCAATTTGTGCCTTTAGCCATTTGTGAGTCGAAAGATAGTACTTTGAATTCTTCAAAGGTTTGTAAGCAGTGTTGGTGGAGATCCTTTAGGGTATGTTTTAGTCCAATTTGAGTTTGGTCCAGGAGTACTATGGGCCTGATTCAGAAGTTGGCAGAAGGGAATACTCTGTCACAAAAGGGGATTGTAATACGGCAGATGGGATATCCATAACGTTTGTAACAAAGTATTCCCTTTGCCGACTTCTAAATCAGGCCCTTTGACATCTTCAAATTGTATTTTGATTGTTGCATGCCCATTTAACTTAGGTGGACAAGTTTAGTTTTTTAGTAGCAATTTGATATCAGAGACATAGAGATTGAAAATGAGGTGCACAAGAACGCAACTCTCTTTGAGTCCTTTTTAATGTTTTTTTTTTCAGTCAAGTTGGCATCGTCCCCTAATTTAATTTAACCTAGTATAAGCTCCTGATGGCAGTCAATAGTTTCTTCGGAATGGTATATTTAGTGAGTCTTGGAGTTGGACCTGGCCCTTTTTGCAGGGTCATCCCCAAACTTTTTGCCTCCTCCCTCCTAATTTCTTTTTACCAGTTTTTGTTGGTTTTAGGACTCTGTGCATTTTATTACTGCTAACCAGTGCTAAGGCGCATATGCTCTCTGTCTAAATTGTATTGGTGATTGGTTTATCCATTATTGGAATATCTGATTTACTGGTAAGTCCCTAGTAAAGTGCACTAGAGGTGCCCAGGGCCTTTAAATCAAACTGTACTAGTGGGCCTGCAGCACTGATTGTGCCACCCACATGATTAGCCCTGTAAACATGTCTCAGACCTGCCACTGCAATGTCTGTGTGTGCAGTCTTGCACTGCCAATTCGATCTGGCAAGTGTACTCACTTGCCAGGCCCAAATCTCCCTTTCACTACATATGTCACCCCTAATGTAGGCCAGAGGTAGCCCAAGGGGCTGGGCATTTAAAAGCTAGACTGTGTACTGGTGTGTTTTACATGTCCTGATAATGCAATACTGCCAAATTCTGTTTACTATATTGAAAGGCCTATCTCTACCATAGGTTAACACAGGGACTGCCTTTACAAATATGTTAAGTGCAGTTTCCCATTGGTAGTAGATGGAGAAATGGAGTTTGGGGTCTCTGAACTCACAATTTAAAAATACATATTTTGGTAGAGTTGTTTTTTAGATCGTCTGTTTGAAAATGCCAGCCATTCTGTGCCTCTGCCTGCCTGTGGAATCCAGGCCTGGGTCAGACTGACAGTTGGGCTGTATGTATATTCCTCCAGACAGTGACAAAAAGTGAGCTGAGGAGTGACCTGCACATCCTGATGGGTCTCCTGGGCTATAGTGGGGAGGGAGGAGCTGACACACCTGAAAGGGCTGTGCCTGTCTTCACACAATGTAGTCTCCAAACCCCTGGAGTATGTCTGGGACAAGGCCTGGGCAAGCCAGGATCTTGTGAACAACAGAGACTGTCCTTTGAAGTTTGCCTACTTCAATGGCAGAAATTAGTATAGGTAGTGGATCTGAAAACCCAGACCTTTAGAATACTTCTGGATCAAGAGCAACCTCTGCCAAGGAGAAGAGCTGAAGAGCTGGAAGAGGAGTACTGCCCCTCTGCTGTGCGTGGTTTGCTGGGTTGGCCTGCAGTTGCTGCTTCTACTGTAAAGAGGACAAAGACTGGATTTTGCTGTGTATCCTGCTTGTAAAGATTCTCTAAAGACTTGGACTGAGCTCGCCCCCTGTTCTGAAGTCTTAGGTCCATCAAAGACTTTATATACCAGCACCTGGGCTTTCTTACTGAGACCCCTACTCTGCCAAGTGGTGCCACATCCAGTCCCTGGACCCTTGAAAGAAGAAGCTGGTGAATCCAAGGTGAAAATTCATGCACAGGAGCTGAGCAGCAGAAAAATCGATGCAGCGCCTGCACTGTGGCTGAAAACTTGACACTTATAGGTAAAATCAACACATCACCAGCTCAGCACGGTTTCATCACTGCCAAGCATCCAGATTGTCCACACATCATTCCTGGGAGTCAACACCTGCAACATCACCACACCGACCTGAGGCTGCTTGTCCAGAAACCAATGCATTTCTTCCCTGCAAGGAAAGTATCAACGCACTGCTTGCCCAGTGGAGATAGAATTGACGTACGGCCTCACTTGCGAGTAAGGAATCGACGCATCACTTGCTTTACCGATGCAGGCTTGCTTGTGCAGCTTTATTTTTGATGCATACCGGTTACTTTGTGCTAAAACAGCGCATCTATTGATTTCTATGGATTAAGACTCTTTTTACTTTAAAAACTCATAGCCTTGCTTGTGTATGTTAGATTTTTGTTGTTTTTGTCTTGTTTGATGTAGATAAATGTTGGCTTTTTTCCTAAACTGGTGCATAGTCTGTTTGTAGTGTTTTGTCTGTGTTACTCTGTGTGGTAGTACAAATACTTTACACATTGCCTCTGAGATAAGCCTGACTGCTTGTGCCAAGCTACCAAGGGAGTAAGCAGGGGTTAGCCTAAGTGTGTATCTCTATACCCTAACTAGAGTGAGGGTCCCTGCTTGGACAGAGTGCAAACTGACTGCCATCCAGAGACCTAATGTTGTCTAATGGAGTACCTTTAGTACATTTGTTACGGCAAAATGTTATTTTTTTCAGTCCACTTTTCAAGTCCTCTAATAGTAATAATCCATAATATTTGACTCTGTATCCCATAGGCCAATTAGTTGGTAATTTGCTTGATAATCATATTAACTTTTTTACAGAGTGATTATGAAAGTGAGCCTTGTTGAGACCGTAGGACAGATCTTGTGCTGTAGCATTTCTCATACAAATATGTATTCGAGCAGTACTCGGGATTCTGATTTAAAACTGAAGAAAGAATAATGTTTGAGCCCTGATGCTGCTTCTGTTATTTTGCTCTTTCTTATTGTTCTTGCCATCTATTCGATCCTAGCCCGTTCAGTGTTTAGTAGTTTAGCTTGCTCTTCATGAATGAGTATGTTTTCTAGTACATAATTATGTAGTGCAGATAATTTTGCTTGCCTTGTACGTATAAGGTTCTTATAAACCTGACCTATGTAATGGCTCTGATGTTGTCACTCCTTGGAGTTATGGTTGCAGTTTGTGCCTTGTGCCACTCTAGCTATTGGATGTCCTTGTGTAGTCGCTGGGCATCCCAAATAGGTTTTCTGTATTATTATAGCAGAAATCGTAAGTCTAGAAATAGAATCACATAGTTGCATGTTTTTTTGACCTTCCTGGTTTGTAAGTTTTCTCTTTTTGTTATGTAATTCAAGATGACGTAAGCTTGTTGTGTTCTTTTTACAGGAGTAAGGTTGTTTTTCGCTTGGGTTGTTAATGGACCACTGATATAATATCATGTAGCCAACAATATCATGAAACAAAAATATTGCATGAGATTTGGGGGGTCATTATGACCCTGGCGGAAGGCGGAGAAGCGGCGGTAAGACCGCCAACAGGCTGGCGGTCTTTTTTTCTAGTATTATGACCATGGCGGTTACTGCCATGGTCATCCACTGGTTCTCTCTTCCGCCTGCCGGGCTGGAGACCATGGTCTCCAGCCCGGCAGCCGTCACTATACCGCCGGCGATATTTGGACCCGGCTGACCGCCATGGAATTCATGCGGTTTGAAACCGCCATGAACTCCATGGCAGTAAGCACTATCAGTGCCAGGGAATTCCTTCCCTGGCACTGATAGGGGTCTCCCCACCCCCCACCCCCACCCCGACTCCCTCCCCTACCCCCCCCACCACCCCTGCCACCCCCCAAATGTGGCAGGAACCCCCTCCCCACCCCGACCCCCAACATAACATCACTCATACACACACGACACGCACGCAGGCACCACCAACACACATACACGCACACACACCGACATACATGCAAACATCCACACACACAGTCAGACACGCACATCCACATTCAAACATACATGCACACATCCATACAGACATACCTACAGACATACATGCACTCATTCCCAAACACACAACCCCTGCAAGCATACACTTACTCACATACCCCCTCTACATACACACACGCACACTCCCATGCACGCACACAACACACAACACCCCCCAGCCCCCTCCCCTCACGGACGATCAACTTACCTGGTCCGACGATCCTCTGGGAGGGGATGGGAGCCATGGGGGCTGCTCAGCCGACACCACACCGCCAACAGAACACCGCCACGCCGAATCACAGGACATGATTCGCTGGGCAGGGTTCTGTTGGTATGGCAGTGGAGGTGGAGCAACCTCCACTTCCCCGCCCACCGCCAGTATGGCTGTTGGCGGCTCTCCGTCCTTAAAAGGACGGAGAGCTGCCAATGGTCATAATAGGCCCAGCGGCAAACCGCCACCACTGGCGGTCTTCCTCACGGCGGTCCCTCGGCGGTCTTGGAAAAAGACCGCTGAGGTCAAAATGACCCCCATAGTGTTTTCAAAAATAGTATTTTCCTGTCCTTATAATGGTAAGTGAAAAAAAAAAGAATAATATTGTTAAAAAAATACAAAAATATTGAGATACTGTTTCTTTTTTTATATATACACATATATGTGTATATATATATATATATATATATATATATATATATATGATCTACTGGTGGTCACACTGAGAAAGCATTTTTTGGCTTGCCCATATCTTTGGCACTGTTTGTCGAATCTTCACAAAATGTTCCCAAAAACGTGCACCCTAGAATTTTGTTTTGCGTGGAAATATTCGGGGGTGATCCGCAAAGGATGGGGTTGAGAAAAAGGAAGGGTCAAAAAGTGTGTTTCTCATGCTAATTCCCACAGACTCTTTGGACAGGCTTGCAGCCCGAACTGCTGGAGGGAATTACAAGGTAGATTTTAGTTAGCAGATGAGTCTTTTTTTATTTGTTGTAAGCCTTTCAGTAGTTTTGGAGAAATTTAAGGAAATCCAAATTTGTATATCTAGGTTCACAATAAATTCACAAATACTGCAGATCTCATGTAGAGATGGCTTCAACACTTCAACCAGGAAGTGTTGGCGGCCATTTTGAGACTCGGCTTCAGCAAAGTCTAAAAAACAAAAAAAAGGGAGCAGCGTATTGTTACTCTACTCTCACAGCCTTGATGCAGGGGTCTCCTAGGCCCCGCATTTAAATCACGAGTATTCATACATTTCATTGTGTTTTTTTTTTTTAAAGCGCAAGCACAGTCTCCTGTGCTTGATCTTATTTTTGCCCCCAGGTGGGCCAGGTCCCCGGGTCATATTATATGTATGTATAGTTGCAATGTTTGATTTGTAGTTGTTTCTGTACCTCTAACGTTTTTATCCATATATGCTGACACATCTTCCTTAGGCCATAGGGGAATTTTTGGGAAAGTAAAACCGAGAGGTAGCCCCTCCCCATACAACCTGGCATCCGAGTCCCAGAGTTAAATGTAGTGCATCCAGAACTGAGGACATCAATACAATTAAACTCATCTCTTGTGAAACAAGGAGCAAAGATACAGCACTGGGAGCAGGCGTATGCTTCGTCCCAAAGCACGCCCCATAGTCCAACACCACATATTACTAAGGAGAGGACAATTGGTAGGCAGAGCTTTGAGTGGATACTAAGACTGAATGGACATAGATAGGTTGGTGTGTCATGGAAGCCTGTGCAGCCCCCTGTGTGCTGTAGGCTATAGTGGTAGCTCGGGGTGCAGATGACCTTACATGTGGCAGCTCTAGTGCTAGCAGGGTGCGCTGGACTGGCTCGCTCTCCATGGCCACCCAGGCTATCCCCTCCCTTTGGGGCTTTTACCGCCGGCGATATTTGGACCCGGCTGACCGCCATGGAATTCATGCGGTTTGAAACCGCCATGAACTCCATGGCAGTAAGCACTATCAGTGCCAGGGAATTCCTTCCCTGGCACTGATAGGGATCTCCCCACCCCCCACCCCCACCCCGACTCCCTCCCCTACCCCCCCCACCACCCCTGCCACCCCCCAAATGTGGCAGGAACCCCCTCCCCACCCCGACCCCCAACATAACATCACTCATACACACACGACACGCACGCAGGCACCACCAACACACATACACGCACACACACCGACATACATGCAAACATCCACACACACAGTCAGACACGCACATCCACATTCAAACATACATGCACACATCCATACAGACATACCTACAGACATACATGCACTCATTCCCAAACACACAACCCCTGCAAGCATACACTTACTCACATACCCCCTCTACATACACACACGCACACTCCCATGCACGCACACAACACACAACACCCCCCAGCCCCCTCCCCTCACGGACGATCAACTTACCTGGTCCGACGATCCTCTGGGAGGGGATGGGAGCCATGGGGGCTGCTCAGCCGACACCACACCGCCAACAGAACACCGCCACGCCGAATCACAGGACATGATTCGCTGGGCAGGGTTCTGTTGGTATGGCAGTGGAGGTGGAGCAACCTCCACTTCCCCGCCCACCGCCAGTATGGATGTTGGCGGCTCTCCGTCCTTAAAAGGACGGAGAGCTGCCAATGGTCATAATAGGCCCAGCGGCAAACCGCCACCACTGGCGGTCTTCCTCACGGCGGTCCCTCGGCGGTCTTGGAAAAAGACCGCCGAGGTCAAAATGACCCCCATAGTGTTTTCAAAAATAGTATTTTCCTGTCCTTATAATGGTAAGTGAAAAAAAAAAGAATAATATTGTTAAAAAAATACAAAAATATTGAGATACTGTTTCTTTTTTTATATATACACATATATGTGTATATATATATATATATATATATATATATATATATATATATATATATATATATATATATATATATGATCTACTGGTGGTCACACTGAGAAAGCATTTTTTGGCTTGCCCATATCTTTGGCACTGTTTGTCGAATCTTCACAAAATGTTCCCAAAAACGTGCACCCTAGAATTTTGTTTTGCGTGGAAATATTCGGGGGTGATCCGCAAAGGATGGGGTTGAGAAAAAGGAAGGGTCAAAAAGTGTGTTTCTCATGCTAATTCCCACAGACTCTTTGGACAGGCTTGCAGCCCGAACTGCTGGAGGGAATTACAAGGTAGATTTTAGTTAGCAGATGAGTCTTTTTTTATTTGTTGTAAGCCTTTCAGTAGTTTTGGAGAAATTTAAGGAAATCCAAATTTGTATATCTAGGTTCACAATAAATTCACAAATACTGCAGATCTCATGTAGAGATGGCTTCAACACTTCAACCAGGAAGTGTTGGCGGCCATTTTGAGACTCGGCTTCAGCAAAGTCTAAAAAACAAAAAAAAGGGAGCAGCGTATTGTTACTCTACTCTCACAGCCTTGATGCAGGGGTCTCCTAGGCCCCGCATTTAAATCACGAGTATTCATACATTTCATTGTGTTTTTTTTTTTTAAAGCGCAAGCACAGTCTCCTGTGCTTGATCTTATTTTTGCCCCCAGGTGGGCCAGGTCCCCGGGTCATATTATATGTATGTATAGTTGCAATGTTTGATTTGTAGTTGTTTCTGTACCTCTAACGTTTTTATCCATATATGCTGACACATCTTCCTTAGGCCATAGGGGAATTTTTGGGAAAGTAAAACCGAGAGGTAGCCCCTCCCCATACAACCTGGCATCCGAGTCCCAGAGTTAAATGTAGTGCATCCAGAACTGAGGACATCAATACAATTAAACTCATCTCTTGTGAAACAAGGAGCAAAGATACAGCACTGGGAGCAGGCGTATGCTTCGTCCCAAAGCACGCCCCATAGTCCAACACCACATATTACTAAGGAGAGGACAATTGGTAGGCAGAGCTTTGAGTGGATACTAAGACTGAATGGACATAGATAGGTTGGTGTGTCATGGAAGCCTGTGCAGCCCCCTGTGTGCTGTAGGCTATAGTGGTAGCTCGGGGTGCAGATGACCTTACATGTGGCAGCTCTAGTGCTAGCAGGGTGCGCTGGACTGGCTCGCTCTCCATGGCCACCCAGGCTATCCCCTCCCTTTGGGGCTTTTCTGAAGCCTGAACCTGCAGAATTGTTCACCGTGTCATCACCTCCCCTGCTTGATCCCCCTACTCCTTTCCGGATCCCCTAGGAGTGTGGAATATATCCCATGTATAACTTACTGACAGTCTCATGAGAGCTCGGAAACAGAGCACATCTGCACTGAAATGGGAAGTTTGAACTCACCCATGCTGTGGAGGAAGTTGGCTGCACCACTGTGCCTTGTATCTCTTCTGTGCCATGAACACTTGGAGAACTTCAAAACGGTTTTTCAGAGAATAACATATAAGCCATGAAATGGAACATGTGTGTCGCTCATTATCACTATTGGGTGTGCTTTGTTTTGGCCCATCTCGGTCATGTTTATTTATAAAATTTAATACAGAGGTTGTATATGCAAAGGATGGAAAAGGGGCACAAGCTGGAAGGAGTGTAGATACAGTTACCATGGTAGACAACTTGGCACAAATGCAGATTACAATAAAGAATTAGGTGGGTTTAAATTACAGTAACAGTGCCTAGAAGAGCATGCCAATATGGAAGACTTGGCAGAAGGTGTGGAGGGTGGGGGTCATAGATCGGGGTGGGTCGCTGAGCTTTCTATAGATACAAGTGCAATCAAAAAAATTAATTTACAGGGCCACTTGAAATATGTAGCAGAGGATGACCACATTTTGCAGCAGAGTTGACTAAATTATGTAGCAAGAAAAGGCAGATTATATGGCTTAATGCAGTGGGACATATTGGAATAGTATTATTTACCTGTTTTGTCATATTTACAAAGGTCAAACCTATCCTAGCAAAGATTTCCTGTCATAAGTTACAGTCTAACAGCGAATACAACAGACAACAGAACCACGACCAAAGGGATTTCCACTGTGTTGCAGTGTTTTTAGTAACTTTTGTTCTGTTGGAGCTAGATACACTATGTTTGTTCAAATCTGCAGATTATGCGGCACATGTTGGTTTATATAGCAAATGCTGCAACATCATAATCATGCAGAAAGCTCTGCAGCTGCAAAATTGCATAAATCCAGTGGCACTGTTACTAGAGAAACAAACCACCACTAGGGGCACAAATTGACCCTGATTAATGGCTCTACAGGATGTATGTTCCAGTGCTCGTGCGTGGACGACAGCGCTGTTATTGAAATAAATTCACCCTCAGCTCCCCCCTTTACCACCCCCATACTACCATAACGAGTCACATCATGGTGGGGATTTTTAAGGACTTTGGTGGCAGTATTGAATAAAAGTATCCATGCAGGTAATAGTGGTTTTGAAAAAAGTAGCCTAGATGGGAGGCTTGTTGGCTCAGTTTATACTAGGAAGGGATGTTCTGATGTTCTCTTTCGCATACTTTCTACGGGTAAGGCAGCCATTTTGTTATCCTCGAAATTTTAAAAAGTTGACTAAGCCCTGCCTGAAAACGCTGTTTTTACTCTGAGCAACCTCCATCTTCATTAGATTTTATTTCTGGTTCATTCACTTTTCAACCAAAGGTTACAGAGACATTATAGTTAGGAAACAGAAACAAAAAACATGGAAATTAACCTAAAAACCAAAGGTTACAGGGATGTTATAGTTAGGTTCTGAATTTACTTACACAAAACCATAGAAATTCAACAGTTAGAGTTATTTCAAGTAACTATAACTCGCGCCCTAAGGTAACTATAAGTTGTGCCCTCACCATGCACTGCTAACTACCCCAGATATTACAGCATTCATGACAACTTTTATAACATCATTAAAAATATCAATGAAGTATAAGCAGTCAAATTATTGAAGAGAAAACTGTGCATGGTGGGGGCGGGAGTTATAGTAACTTTAGGGCATGAGTTATTTGAAACAAATCTAACTATAGCTGTTGAATTTCTATGGTATATAGATATATATATATATATATATATATATATATATATATATATATATACAGACCCTTCCCTCCTCCTTCTCTCCTTCATTCATCCCAAAACTCATCTTATCACTATGATCTCCCAAATAACACTTCTGGATTTGTCCGCCCTCTATTCCTCCATTATTCTATTCAATCCAATCAACTAAGAGACTCACATGCCCTCCTCTCAAATTAATTGTGAGAGTATTACATAGTGAAGCCTAACCGGCATCACTGCATAATATTCCTACTTTCCTACAAAAGGCTTTCTGGCATGCCTCCGGAGTGAAGTCTAAGGGACATAAAAGAATTCCAACTCACATGCTACAGCACCTAGACTCTGCCAACTGCATTCTTGTCTGCCAAGTGGTGTTAATCCAGTCCTGGGCCCTTGAAAGAGGGTATAAATTGCTGCTATAGCAAAATCAATGCATCAATGCTGTTGCACTGCTTGGAATTTGCGCATCATCGTCACTCCTGCAAGGATCGAGGACATTGCCATCATCAAGGCACATCGCCTTAATTTCTGATTCATCTTCGACTTTGCGAGGTTTGGAACTGACCTGTTGTGTACATCCGAAAGATTAACGACGAATCGTTGCCTCCCTGCTCCTCTCATCGGTCTCCTGACATTGACGCAAAAAAGATACTCTTGCAAAGGGCCAAGGCTTGTCCCTGTATATGACCCACACTCCATCGTGGTCGGCTTGAACTTTCAGATTTTACCTGATCTAGCACAATCAGTTGGTACTTTATGTTTTAAAGCACTACATTCCAGTTTACTGTTTAAAAATTGATATTTCAAGTTCTACTTATTGGATTGTTTTCATTGTGGCCATTTTGTTAATTAAATTAGGCTCTCTGTTTCTAAATAGATATGGTATCTTTTTTGTGTGGTGTTTCCACTGTTTCACTGTTAGAATTGTTGCACAAATGCTTAACAAATTGCCTCTTCAGCTAAGCCAGACTGGTCTAAGCCAAGCTACCAGTGGTAAACACAGGTACGTTGGTGACTTACCCTGAATAGGTCTGTGGTTCCTGCTTGCATAGGGTGCATACATCTTCCAACTAAAAACCTAAATTATGTCATTGGTGATCAGCAGTGAGGACAGGACTTGTGTGTGTGCATTTCTATACAGTGACTTAGGGGTAGATTATGGAAAGTGGCGCTGCACAGAGTGCAGTGCCACTTTCCCTGCGCCCCTTAGCACCCCCCTACTGCCACCACGTGTGCTCCGTATTTAAAATATGGTGCACCATGGCACAAGGTAGGGAGCAATAGCATCATTTTTCATGGTGCTACTGATGTACTCTGCAGGAATAGCGCCAAAATGTTGGAGCTACTCCTGCAGACTAAATAGGGGCCCATTCTAAAGAATGGAAGCCCCCTTTCAATGCCTGCCCTTGAGCAGGTGTTAAAAGTGCCGTAAAAAACAGCACTTTTGACATCTGCACCTTAATGGTGCAAGGAAATCTCATTGATTTCCTTGCACCATTTTTCTGGCTCCCCTAGCCAGGGAACGGCCTCTTTGCATACATTATGCCTGGCATAGGCATAATGTAGCGCAAAGGGTTACAGCGTGGCACAATGGAAAAGGAGAAAGTCTTGGTTGAAAAAAGGAAACTAATGTTGCCTCATCAACTGAAGTCTGAAAGAGCTGGACATTAAGGCCAGGCAGGCTGAATTCAACAGTGATGGTGTCAGTGTTACCCCAGTGCCCTCTGGAGACAAGAATGTCCACATTCCCAAGGTTTAGTGCCTGACTTTATAGTGGGAGATGACATAGATAGATTGTTTGAAGCTTATGAGATTGCTCTGCAGATCCACAAGATCCCTGAGGGGAATTTGGGGGGTAGTTTGTGGAGGCATAACCCTAGTGAGGGGAGGGACACCCTACTGGCCCTAGATACAGGTGAGAAGATGAGGTATCCCAAAATGAAAGAAGCCCTCATCAAAAAATATGGTTTGACCCCAGAGAAGTGTAGGCAGAAGTTCGGGGACAGTCAGAAGCTATCCCAACAGACCTATTTTTGCATGACACTGGATGGTTGTGTGAAGGGCAGTGGAGTAAAGGATTATCAGGGGCTGTTTAACTTGTTTGCAAAGGAGCAAATGTTCAGTGTTAGAAATGGGGTTTCTGGTTAGCTAGGGTATGCATCTAAGCCAGGCAGAACCCACCCACTCTAGTCAGGGCAAGGGAGTTACATGTCCAAGATAACCCCTGCTCACCCCCTTGGTATCTTGGCACGATCAGTCAGGCCTAACCCAGAGGCAATGTGTAAAGCGTTTGCACACAAAACACACATGACGCAAAATGTACACCACAAAGTAAACACAACACTGAGCTATGTAAAAATAAACTGTATTGCACAAAACATAATTAGACCAACATGACACGTTAGTAATACCCTGCTACCTTAGCAGTTGTCAGAACATTACACCAGTTACTAATACTCTGCAAGAATACGCAGTTGTCACATTAGAAAATGTAAGTACTCAGGATTCTGCATAAGCAGTAGTCAGGAATTACAGTAAGAATGCTATGCACTTGTCATGAATACCTCATAAATACCATAAAGGAACATTAGAGAATGTATCACAAGTGTTAGACCTGACAGCCTTAGAGTGGTCACCCCTAACATTCTGCCTGACTCCCTCCACTTTCTGGACACTGTTTTTGCTGGTTTTTAGACTCTGCGCACTTTACCACTGCTAACCAGTGCTAAAGTGCATATGCTCTCTCCCTTTAAACATGGTAACATAGGATCATACCCAATTGGACTATTTCATTTACTTATAAGTCCCTTGTAGTATGCACTATATGTGCCCAGGGCCTGTAGATCAAATGCTACTAGTGGGCCTGTAGCACTGGTTATGCCACCCACTTAAGTAGCCCCTTAACCTTGTCTCAGGCCTGCCATGGCAAGACCTGTGTGTGCAGTGTCTCTGCCAATTCGACTTGGCATTTAAAAGTACTTGCCAAGCCTAAATCCCCCTTTTTATACATATAAGACACCCCTAAGGTATGCCCTAGGTAACCCATAGGGCAGGGTGCTGTGTAGGCAAAAGGCAGGACATATACACATGTAGTTTACATGTCCTGGTATTGTAAAACTCCCAAATGTGTTTTTACACTGCTGCAAGGCCTGCTCCCTTCATAGGCTAACATTGGGGCTGTCCCCATATATTGTTTGAGTGGCAGCTGCTGATCTGAAAGGAGTAGGAAGGTCATATTTAGTATGGACAGAATGGTGATATAAAATCCTGCTGACTGGTCAAGTTGGATTTAATATTACTATTTTAGAAAGGTCACTTTTAGAAAGTGAGCATTTCTCTGCACTTAAATCTTTCCGTGCCTTACAGTCCATGTCTGGCTGGGTTTAGTTGACAGCTCCACGAGGATTCACTCAGACACACCCCAAACACAGGATACTCAGCCTCACTTGCATACATCTGCATTTTGAATTGGTCTTCCTGTACTGGGAGGGTGGAGGGCCTGCTCTCACACAAAGGACTGCGACACCCCCTACTGGGACCCTGGCTGACAGGATTGAACTGAAAGAGGACCTGGTGCACTTCTAAGCCACTCTTTGAAGTCTCCCCCACTTCAAAGGCACATTTGGATACGTAGAATGGGCCTCTGCCCCTTCCAACTCAGACACTTCCTGGAGAAGAAACTTGTAACCAAAACCAGCATCCTGCCAAGAGGAACTGCCTGGCTTCCCAAAGGACTCACCTGACTGCTTTCTGTGAAGGACTGCTGCCTTGATGTTGCCCTGCTGCCTTGCTGCTCCCTGGCTGTGGTGAAGAAGTGCTCTCCAAGGGCTTGGATAGAGCTTGCCTCCTGTTCCCTGAAGTCTCAGGACCAAAAAGACTTCTCTCTTACAACTGGACTCCTTGTGCGGCAAAAATTCAATGCACAGCTTGCTAAAACTGACACACAGCCTGCCCCGCGGTGAGAAATTCACTGCACGCCGAACCGGAATGATGCAGCGCGACTTCACAAGGAGAAGATCGACGCAGCACCGGCGTTGCTACTGGAACTTCGACGCACGGCGCACTGGATCGACGCACATCCGACCTGGGACAAAGCAGCTCAACTTCCAGAGGGGAAATCGACGCAGCACCTGAGCTCCACAAGCCCAGGATTCCACGCACAGATCCCGAGCATCTGAAAACCCCGCAACCTGAAGAGGATCCACGACTGAGCGCCGGAAATCGACACACAGCCGTCCCTGTGTGAAAACTAAACGACGCATCACCGTATGCGGTTCTAGAAATCGATGCACATCAATTTGTTTCTAAGCTTCTTCTCCTCTGCGGCCCGCTGTGGAGATTTCTCATGCGAACCAGGTACTTTGTGCTTGAAAGAGACTTTGTTTGCTTTAAAAAGACTTAAGACATTTTATATCACCTTTCAGTGATATCTCTACATTGACTTATTGCATCTTTGATCGTTTTGACCTGCAAATATCCAGATAAATACTATATATTTTTCAACACTGTGTGACTTCGCTCCACAAGCTCAGGATTCCATGCACAGACCCCTCCTGGGGCCCGCAATCTTGGTGGGGGTCTTCCTTGGCCTCCTCACACCTTGCTGGGCAGACAGTGAACATTACGACAGGTGCTGGTGCACCCTACGCACTACAGCATTGCCGCAGGCTCTATTATGAGCCTGCGTCAAAGTTGTAGTCTGGTACCAATGACCCAGCGGGGAACTCTTAATGGGGCCTGCAGAAAGGTGGCTGCACTGGCGGCAACTTGCCCAACGGGACTTCAGCGGATGGCCTTTTCCATCCGCTGAAGTCATAATGACCCCCTTGGTGTTCAGCAGAGGGAAACATAGTACCCCATTCCAGTATGGATTCATGACACTTGATAAGTACAGTTTTGCCACACATTACCTATGCAGTAATGAGCAAATATGAGAGCGCAAGGCTCTGATAGGGGTTAAAAGTTTTGGTCATGTGAACTAAACGTTTGAGGAAGGAAAGCCCCCATGCACACATATATGTCAAGAGAGGAAATGAAGAGTCAATGTTTTATCTGTGTTGTTATGACTTGTTTACCTGCACAAGGGAGAGGATGTTGGGGGGGAGGGACTTTCTAAGAAACGTTCACAAAGTGTTTAGGGAATAGTGTACCCTCTTGAACTCTTACCACTACACACACTAGGCCTGCATGAGGAGGGGCTCTCCTCTAAAGGTTTAGGAACAGCAACTGATACCCACACCACAGACTGGGGGGGTACGGGTGGACATGACTTTGTTGGTTAGGATGTGGTTAGGGGGCCACGGGAAACTCTTATGCTTGTTAAGGGTAGGACCGGTTTCCAAAGGGAGGGGGTCCCAGCTAGTCATTCTCTCCGCAGAGATTTAGGGGGTCATTCTGAGTCTGGCGGGCGGCGGAGGATCCCGCCAGACTTCCCCCCTCCAAAATACCGCTCCGCGGTCGAAAGACCGCTGAGGGTATTTTGGCTTTTGCACTGGGCTGGCGGGCGACCGCCAAAAGGCCGCCCGCCAGCCCAGTGCAAAAAACCCTTCCCACGAGGACGCCGGCTCAGAATTGAGCCGGCGGAGTGGGAAGGTGCGACGGGTGCAGTTGCACCCGTCGCGAATTTCAGTGTCTGCAAAGCAGACACTGAAATTCTTTTTGGGGCCCTCTTACGGGGGCCCCGCGACACCCCATACCGCCATCCTGTTCCTGGCGGGAGAACCGCCAGGAACGGGATGGCGGTATGGGGTGTCAGAATCCCCATGGCGGCGCAGCAAGCTGCGCCGCCATGGAGGATTCAATAGGGCAGCGGAAAACCGGCGGGAGACCGCCGGTTTTCCCTTTCTGACCGCGGCCAAACCGCTGCGGTCAGAATGCCCTGCGGGGCACCGCCAGCCTGTTGGCGGTGCTCCCGCCGACCCTGGCCCACGGACCGCCGAGTGTAGTGTTAACCCTTAGGTGGGCTATGTGACTAACCCTGAGGAGTTCTGAGGGAGTTAGTAGTGGACACTGAGGTGTCAGGGTAGGGTAGGAGGCTACCCAAAGGAGGCAAAAGTTTGCATCCTGGAGCAAAGTCAGCTGGAACCTGAGGTGGTGGCTGGGGCGGTGCCCAACCAACTGACCAGTCAGATAGGCCCGATGGGGTCAGACCCCAGGGGGGCCATGTCTGTTAGGGGGCACTCTGAGCTGTCGATGAGTGACGGGCTGCAGAGTCCTTTACTTAGCAGACCTCTGTGTGGGGCACCGTTGGGGTACCAGCCCCATGGTAAGCCTTGGAGCCCCTTAAGGTGGCGATGGCTGGGGGGGTGTCCTCTCAGCAAGGTGCTCTGACCATGTAAGGTTATCTCGTGGTTGAGTAAAGGAGGTGATCCTAGTGGCCGATGACCAGTGCAAAGTATTGGGGGTTACAGACAATTGGCGAGGGAGGTGTCTGGTAAAAATCCCTTATTACTTGTTATCGCTGACCAGAGGAAGACTACCCATGTGTGGTGGCTGCATCTTCCCCATAGGAATGAGCTGGGTACGGGGTGTGTGAGAGGACAGTTCTGACCATTTGGTCCACCCTGATTTTTGGCTTTTTGACCACCTGATTTTTTTACTTTTACTGTGAGGGAGCCTCCTAGTCAGGGACTCACCCACAGTAAACTCAAGGTAAAATGGACTACATGCGTTTACCACTGGTGCCGCCTTGCTAAGGAAAGGCTGCTGTGACGCAGTAAGAGGAGGACGCCTCTGGCTGGATACACGTGATCATGTGTGCACACATGTGTGCACCCATGTGAGGGCTGCGCAGGGAGGGTTCCTAGTGTGCGCAGCCCAAGAACTACGTTTAGGTAGCCCAGCGCAGAAGGAACTATACAGAGTGGGTGGTGACCTGGAGTAGGCCTCGTAAGATGTGTGTACAAATGTGAGGGATAGTCAGTGTACTTACTGTCTTTTTACTGTAGGGGCACTCTAGTAAATGTCAACTCCAGTGAGCTTACTGCTCTATCCAGCTTCCTGAGAAGGGCCTTGCATCAATCAGCCAGCTGTCAGCCCCTGCACAAAATGGGTGGAGAAGTCCTGGAAAGCATTTTAGGAAGGAGGGGCTGAGTTTCAGAGCATTTCTGGCCCTAGCTCCTGGACAAAAACATTTTGAAGCTATACCAGAAGACTGTGCAGGAAGGAGGGGACAGGGGCAAGGAAGTGATGTGGCACATCTGGATTAGCCAGAGGTGCACGCTTGATGGACACTTCTGCCCCCACTTAAAAGGTCCTGCACAGGGGAGAGCTCTCTCTCTTAGTTGTGCTCCACTGCTGGACACTGGGACTGCAATGGGCATCATGGGCAACTGGATAGAAGAAGCTCCTGATTGCTCCCTGGGGCAGGGACTCTGTCCCTGAAGGACTTCAGACCCATCGAGGTACATGCCAGGGCCATGTAAGCTGGCCCCCTTATTTCCCCTGAGGATTTGCTGGGGGAAAGGCTGGGCTAGCGCAAAGACATGACTTAGAAGGAAAGGATGGCACATAGAAGAAATGTTTGGCAGGGAGCCAGTGGGACTGGATCCCTACAATCTGGGACCCTTCTAGACCAGGAGGCCTAACGAAAGGTGGCAAGGGCTCATCACCAGGAGCGAAAGAACACCATAATCATCAAAATCGGCCCTTGGGGGCCAGAGATATCTGAACATCAAAATCGGCCCTTGGGGGCCTGAAATATCCAAAGAAGAAGGTCTATGACCTTTGTCCTACTTCTGAGTGAGCGGCAAAGCTCGTGGGGCTCCACCGCTGCTCAGTCGATGCCTGTGAGGTGGGACAGGGCCCAGGGGATGCCCCCCAAAAAGAAGCAAAGCCGGGAGCCGCTGTTGTGACCCCTGTGAAGATAAATTTGGAGGGCCCTGGACCCCACCCTGTGGCCCCACAGAGAAAAAACGGGCCACGAACCCCAACTAGGGGCCCTGCCAAGATGAACAGCCAAAGATGACCACCGGCTGAGGGAGAGCTGGCGGCTGAATATTAAGCCGGGGAGCACAGTCGCGCTCCCTGTGAAGATGGTGCTGGCACCCCACCAGAACACAAAGTCGGGGGTGCCATTGCCCTCCCCGGGAACATGGGCAGAGGGGCCCCATACTCCCCCCAGGTCGTCTGTCCGCAGGACCAAGCAGACCCCCAGTGAAGGGCCAGCTCTCGTGGCATCACCTGGAGGTGTGGGCTGTGCCGGGACCAGCCGAGGGTGGGCTCCCTGAGCCTCTCCCCAACAATACTTACCTGACGGGGTGCCTGGATGGGACCGGACACCCCTCAGCAAGAGGGCAGCCGGGAGTGGGCTCCCCGCATTGCCCTCCACCAAAGAGGTGGCATCACGGGGGTGTCCGTGTGGGACTGGACACCCCCACAAACATGAGGCCAGCTGGGGTAAGCTCCCAGTGCTGCCCTCCAACAAAGCCACCATGCAGGGGGTCTGTGAGTGGGACCGGACACTCCCCAAATTGTGTACATTGGTAAATTGTTGCACAGTATTGGGTAGTGTGTGTGTGTAATAAATGTACTTTTACTTTATGAAAAGAAAAAACACAGACTGGACAATCATTTATTGAGTGTCATGCTTGTGTGCTCGTGAATGGGGATGACTAGCCCACACCACCTCCCTTGAGTAAGCATTGGACTACTCTGCAACGCTACCCTATGAGACTCAAGCATCACCATGGGGCGTTTGGTTCCCAGTGGTGGTCGGGTGCGGACCCATTACTTGTGCAGGTCACACAACTAATGACTCACCTTCCAACAATGAGTGATGTAATACGTGAGGTCATAAGCAGTGCTCAAGTTATAGTTAGCTCTGGTGACTACAACTGCTGAATTTCTATGGTTTTGTATGAGTAAAAGTTGTTTTTTAATTGCATTTTCCAACTATAACGTCTCTGTAACCTTTGTATTTATCAGTGAATTTCTTTGTTTTTTTAAAGTATAGTAATTGTAATTACTATACATTAATCCAACTACTGCTGTGCACATCCTTGCGTGGAGGCGGTTGACTATAGGGCCTACCCTCCGGCCAGGTCCTGAGGCCAACCCCCTATAAGCACCCAACCTTGCACCGTGCTCTGCCTCCTCCTGTGCACAGTAGGGGTTGCCCGCAACAGCTGGCCAGCAGCCACTGCCTGCAGCCAACCCCCCCAACCACCCAACCCAATGTTGTGCATAGCCCTTTGCACATGCATGGCGGAAGTTAGCTGCGGCCTCTGTAGGTGTGAAAATAGGTGTGAGAGGCTGTATCTGGGGGTAAGAGTAGCTGTCAGTGTCAGTCTCAGTGTGAGAGTACGTACACCAGTGTTTTAGTGGGTGCGTCAGTATGTACGTGTGTCTGTGAGTGGGTGCATCAGGCTGTCAGTCAGTGTATGAGTGGGTTTATGATGGTGTGAGTGCGTGCATAACTCTCCGAGTGGGTCTGTGTGGGTGCATGAGGGTCTGACTATGGCTGTGAGTAAGTGCATGAGTGTCTGGGTATGTGAGTGGGTGCGTGAGTGTCTGAGTGGGTCTGTGAGTGGGTGCATGAGTGTCTGAGTGGGTCTTGAGTGAGGGCATAAGTATCTGAGTAGGTGTGTGAATGGGAGAATTGATTGAAAGAAAAAGAGAAAGAGAAAGAGAAAGTGAGAGGGAGGGAAATAGAGTTTTTAAGGCTTTGATGTATGATGTACGTAGAATGAGTCATTTGCCTTAAGGGCTCCCCTGTGGTCCATATACATATTTTTAATTATTTGATTTATTTATTTATTTGTTTTTATTTTTTAATAAAATGCCCTTTATGGGCAATGTGGGACCGCGAGGGAGCCATCAGGGGCTCCACAGTGGGCCCTACATTTTTTTACTTTTTGTTTTTTAACAAAGCCTTTAGGCTTCTCCAGCAGTGCCTATGCTTCAGCAAGTATGGAGCTGTTTTGACAGCAGCTCCGTGCTTGTTGAAGCATTTCATCTCTGTCCCCTGCATGGATTTTGACATCTGGACCTGAAACGTGTCAATTCAAGTACAGTGTTATTTACCTCACTGTTATTTCTATCCATCTCAAGATTTGTTATATTCAAATAATTCTCTAATGCTCATTTTTAAAAGTTAGCTTTTATGTTATAGTATCTCAGTTTAAACTACACTTTCCAGCACAAGATAACACTACAGTACACATGGAACAACATATCATATAATCAGGATCACTGCAATCATGTAATCCTGCAGCCACTGTTTTTTTGGCATATCTATGGATTTGCTACACTTGGCACATAATTCACTATCTTCTACATAATCAGCAGATTTTAACAAAAACAAATGTTGTTTCTAGGTCAAACGGATCAAAATGTATGAAAAATATGCCAACACATGGTCCTGCGTACTGGAAGGCACTTTGAAAAGGTTTTTTGGTCCTCTTTCATTTGCTTGTTGCTGCATTTGGCATTTAATTGGTACTAATAAGATTAACTCTTTTCACAGACAATCAATCATGCAATCAATTAGTGGATATGTAGAGTGCTACTTGTCATCCTTGAGGGTATCCAGGCACTGGCAGGGTCCAGCTAATTAGCCAAATAGCTAGGTCTTCATAGACTTTCGGAACTCTGGAAGAGATGGGGAGGTCCATAGATGAAATGGTAGCATGTTCCATGACTTTGTTGCTAAGTAGAAGGAGCAACCTCTGCATCTGCTATGTCATATGGGGGGCTGTGGGTTAGTGAAATGAATGCGGAGCGAAGATGTCTGGTGGGCTGATGGGAGTTCAGGCAGTGATTCAAGTAGGCAAGTCTGTAGTTGTATAGGGCCTTGTGTGCATGGGTCAAGATCTTGAACTGGCATCTTACAGGGAGCCAGTGGATTTTCCTGAAGTGGGGGGTGATGTGGGTTCCTCTAGAGAGATCCAGGACGAGTCTGGCTGAGGCATTTTCTATGGACTGTAGTCAATGGAGGTGACCTGTGATCCCTGCGTAGAGAGCACTGCCGGAGTCCAGTCAGTTGGAGATGAGGGCCTGGATGATGGTGTGTCTTGAGCTTCAGGGTAGCAATTTGAATAGCTTATGAAGCATGCAGAGGATGAAGAAGCAGGAGAAGGAGACAGAGTTAACCTGAAGTGTCATGGTTAGTTGTTGTCCAGAATGATGCCTAGGTTCCTGGCATGGTTAGTGGGAGTAGGAGTCTGTCTGAGATCTGAGGGCCACCAGGATGGGTCCCATGGGGAGCTTTTGTTTCTTAAAATCAGTATCTCTGTCTTGTCTGTGTTGAGCTTCAGGCAGTTGTCCTTCATCCAGTTGGCGACATCTGTCATGTGGTTGTGGAAGTTAGTCTGGTGCTGGTGGTGTCTTCAGAGAGGGAGACGAAGAGTAGTGTGTTGTTAGCATAGGATATGCTGTTGAATCCAAGGCAATGATGGCCAGAGGTGTCATATAAGTGTTGAAGAGAGTGGGGCTGAGTGAGGAGCCTTAGGGTACTCCACAGATGATTTCCTTAGGCTCAGAAGAAAAGAGGGAAAAGCACAATTAATGCGTTCTTCTGGTGAGAAAAAAGGAGAGTCATCTAAGAACGGCTCCTTGGAAGCCTATGTTGTGTAGCCAAGGGATGAATCTGTGGTGGGAGGCCATATCAAATGCTGCTGAGAGTTCTAGGAGGATCAGAATCTCAGTCCCTTCTTGAGGGAATAGGGCTCTGATGTTGCCAGTAGCCGTGATGAGGGGTTTCTCTGTGGTGTTGTTGCTGCTGAATCCCAGATTTGGAGGAGTCGCATAGGAGGGTCCATTCCAGATGTGAAGAGGGTTGTTGTTTTTTTTTAATACCTTTGTCAGGAAAAGGAGCAGGGAGATCATATAGTAGGTGTTGAGTTTGCTGGGGTCTGCCAATGGTTTCCTTAGTAGGGCATTGACTTATGTGTGTTTCTTTTCATCAGGGAAAGTGTCCAACTCTGCACCTTTGCGCAGGGGGTTCATGCGGGTGACCGTCTTTGCACTGGAACAGCGGTGCCAGCAGAGGTGTATCGGGGTGCACTCTTCTCACTCTGTGGCTTTCCCTCCTCCTATCGGATGGGTGGCAGATGGTTCAGGGATCACTTTTGGTAGCGGGCATGGACTGTCAGACACCCAGCCATGCCTTGAGGGGTGTCTGCAGCACGTTCTCTGTTTAAGACCGACTCCTCTTTATCTTGCTGCGGACTTCTTTGCAGTGTTCATGGCTGTGAGTCTGTCCTCTAGTGCTTACTACTTCATATTTAAGGCTCCACTTTCCGATATCTGCTCCCTCAGGTGCACGGTGTGGCCTTAATGCTACTGCAGAAGCAGGCTTGTCCCGCAGCACCTTTCCCTGTGGGGAGACTCTAAGGGGGGCTGCTCCTCCCTCATCGCGGAGCAGGAACAGTGCCTTTTTTGCCACAAACTGGTGAGTGTTAATAGACCTGACAGGATAAGACTTTCTGCCCCTTTCCTTACTATCACGATTAGGGACACCACTGGTATTATGGAGACGGCAGTGGAAACTGCCCAATCCTCTTTTACCAGCAATGGTAGTGTGGTGGTTACTCTGTGTTTGTGCAGTATACTTCACTCCTTTTTCTTTTCCAGGGCCAGTCAGTGTGCTGGCTCCCAACAGGCAGGGGCTGCAGGGGAATGTCTTTGGGAAGGCAGGTGAGGGGGCACCTCATGCATTTCCCCTCGAGGCACAACAGAGCTGCAGCCAGCTCACACATGGGGCAGACCCACTCACTTCCAATGTAGTGTTCTGGGCTGTAGGACAGAGGTCTTCAAACTTTTTGATGCCAAGACCCCTTTGTTAAAAAAATTTGGTGTAAGGACCCCCTCCTGACAAACATTTTTAGAACCTGGTACTCCTCATCATCGCCAACCATAAACGCCCCCAGTTCCCACAGCAAATCATTTTTACGATGGGGAAATAATATTAAACAGTATTTAGCAAACCAAAGGTTAGTGGGTGACTGCGGTTTGTTGTCAGAGACTTACCACACAGTTCAAATAAAAAGTCTCCAAAACGAATTACACAAAAATGCACAATGGTACTACTTTTCACAAACAAAACATCATTTGACAAAACTTATTTGGTTGATAACACCTTTCCGAACTAATGTGATGGATGTGAATGATTTTCTCCAGAGAGATGGTCAGTATATGATTGCCCCTCATTAGCACCAATTTAATACCCAATTATAGCAATAAGCAACAAAACGGTGACCCGTCCGGCTTTTCTAATGCATGGTAACAGGCATTGCTGATTTCTAATAACTTTTGAACTGTTTGGGATATAAACACATTTTTTTAAATTAAATTAAAAAAAATTATGCAGCAGATGATGGATTATGTGGCAAATGTGGCAAATCTATAATTGTGCAAAAATCTCTGCTGCCGCACAATTACATAATTCCAGTAGCCATGGGTATAATAGCTGTAATGCATAGGCTGCTGCTTTAGTGCACACCATTCGATATTTCATGGAATGCTGACAGCTTGGCTTTTACAGCTGCATGGAACTGGAGGTTGCTAAACATCATTCATCATAATTAAAAATACAATTTACAATCATTAATGATGAATTGTAAGGTCCAAGTAGGAGGTTTTCTTACATTCCAAGGGAGTAAAAGGTCCCTTAATCTTCTTTCACACTGTTTTTCTAAAACAGTTTTTTATTTTTATCATTATGGAAACAGACACTTCTATTTTAGCAAAAACTGACTGCCGGTTATGTTAGTTCGATGCTGTTGTTGACTTCAGTTTTTAGGTCTTTCACTGTTACATGGCTACATATAAAATAATGGCCACCTTAAATGAAAAAAAAATGTGAAAAAATTGTTACTCAGTGGGAAATGCACCACCGTACATTATGATACCTCTATTAGTTAATGAACTGCATAGGTTTGTGTGTAACCAGAGAGCTACAGAATTAAATCTTGGTTGGTGCAGTTGAGAATAGTGACTTGTGTGTTTTAAGTGCTACGAGGTCACGCACATCTTGTGACTAAAAGCACTGTGAATTTGTAAGTCATTATTTTATACTTGCATCACACACAGTATAAATGTAGAAACGGTTTTAAGATAAAACGGTGCCTCCAAAATATAGATTTTAGTATTACCTATACCATATGCAATTCATTTTTTAAATTACTGTCCCTTCAACACCTCCTCAAGGGCAGTGAGAGCTATGTAACCACAATTTAAAGCATGCACTTCACAGCTCAGTTGTTCCTTCTTTGCACTGTGGCTCAAAAAGAATAAATCTTTTTCATCACAAAGCTTCCAGTGAGTCAATCAATTAAAGCCAGGACATGCTTCCAAGCATATTTTACATGTGAGAATTACCCTTTACATTTGCAGATTAACTATTAGTGTACATTTGCATTACTTTCAGGCAAGCAGGCACCCTGGCTCACTGCACAAGACACTCCCTGAATGACAACCCACAAGAAGTATTTCAACTATAATCGTCCCTGGACGAAGATCAAACATTCTGGATTTCAGGCAGAAGTGAGGCTGGGGAATGCATCCCCCCCTTCCCATGACTCCACGGCACCCCTGGTTGTCATGCCCCACAGATTGAGCACCTCTGCCCTAGGCTCACATGCTACTTAGAATGATGACACTGACACCACTATGCATGGTTACTGAACTGGCTCAGTGCACGTGCGCCTGGTCTCTTTTATGAGCAGGGTCACCTGACTGGTGACGCCTGTGATGGATGAGTGAGAGGTGGGTGTTAGCAGACCCCTACGGAGGGGCTGCTGCATGACGTTTCCTGTAGGACACAACAAAGCTATCTATTAAGATGCTTTAAAATTAAATGATGTAGTGAGTTGGGCAGCACCAGGTATCTATTTTAAACAAAATGTATGCAACGTTTAATAGGCCATGAGAAAATTTTAAAATCGCTGCTAACTTCCTATGGTCTAGAGCTTCTGATCTGGCTATTAAGGAATGCCCCAACATGTGTACAGAGCTCGCTGATTTCTTTGAAGAAAAAAAAAAAAACAATTCTGCTTAATCTTCTGTCTTTGCTAGTGCCTTCTACTGCTGATGATTTTATGACTAGTCGGGTTTTGTTCTCGACTTTTGGTATTTCTTAGTTAAGGTCATTCTCCCCAGAGGAGTCAAAAAGGACATTTTGAGCACAAAGGGGTAGGTAGTAAGTGCTACATAAATCTTCCAATATAATACAATAGCGAGCATCAGCAGCTGTAATCACACTTTATTTTACCGGTGCGTGTAAACAACCGAGGTTTGACAACTCTTTCCATTTAGTTATGCCTTTAGCTGCATTTGGGGTGGGCACCAAAGAGGCAGATGCCCACTCTTGAAGGATCCAGATAAAGTATTAAACAGTAGGGTTTCGATATTGATTTGTGTCAGGATGCCGCTATGTGCCCAGTTCTTTACTTTTCTTTAACACATCTTCGCCTTTCGTGTTGGGTCACATCCTGACTACATGCCCCGAAATGCACCTATATCATGTATGAAAGACTGAAACTGGATTCTTCGCATTTTCCTGCCATGGAACGAAATAATAACCTTAAATGAATGCGGTTTTGGAATAAGAATCCCAGAATTGCTGATTGCAGACATATGGAGGTAGCTGTGAATCCCGCTAAAGTCGAGAGACATTAATATAACTGAAAACAAACATAACTGAGGAAGCTGCACACAGTAGATATATTAATCTCCCATTGACATAGGTCGAAAGAATAGTTTTACTAGTAGAGAGAAAAAGTGCAACATTCGAAGATCGTAAAAAATAGTTTCACTCTTACAGAACTAAAGTTGATAGCATGAGGCATGCACTTCGTTTTGTTGAGATATGGCATTTATTTTAATCGTTCTCAGTTCATTCTGGCCTTGCTTTACCTGCATGCATATTTTAGCTATAGAATAGAAACCGGGTAATGGATCATACCACACGATCCACCTTGAGCGTTTCAAAACTGTTGGCACGGATTCTTTTTGCAAAATTCAAACTACCTTTTTCTTCCAAATTGTTTGCCTGTATTTAAAATATGTTAATCTTTTACCATCGTGTAACGCCCCTACCTCCAGCGCCAACTAGAAGGGAAAGTCAGGCAGGACATTACTGAAAGGCTCCCCATTCTTGATGTCGTTAAGTTGTTTAATATCATTAAGGCCAGACTTGATAGTTGTCTTCAACTGCCTTGATTTGATAAAACATAGCTTTTGGCAGAATTTTTTGTTTTTTACTTTGGGTTTCCTAGCTTTTTCAGCCGTCAATAATCTTCCATAATTTCCCGTCATCCAAGTGTTTCCAAATTTATTTTGCACTTGCGCATTTCTCGTTTCACAGACACATGAATAATTAGGGTCTTTATTCTGGCTCATGAAAAATACTACATAAATGTAGGATACTTTCTTCCCAACATGATAGTAGGTAAGAGCACAATGCCGCCTTTTAGTTAATTAAATTGCACCACAACATTTGTTTGCCAGTTATCTCTAACGTTATGCTTATGAGGCCTTTCTAAATGTTGTGCTCCATTTACGACTTAATGAAAACTTTCTCAACAATACGCCATAAGAAGATAAATAACAGAAAATATATGAATAAATACATGACGTCTTCAATTGACACCACCACACAAGTAAAAGTTTTCAGTAAACTATTCTTCTTTAGTGAGGTCTGCTTGTCAGCTTCGGAAAATTATCTTAATCTAATGACAGTGTCACTTTAAAGATGACTTCTACAGTCAAAGATGGATAGCTTTCAAAGATGGTTGACTCCTCATACTGCCTGAATTACGAAAAGCATAGTTAAGGAATTCACCGTCATAGGGGAGGGCTTTACCTGTGACGGATTGCACAGTTTCCCTCTTCTCAAGGGGAATGCCGTCCTGGCAATGTACAGTACCTACACTTCTTAGTGTCAGAGTTGGCCTGATAATGCACAAAGCCTGCACTTATCCTGAAACTGCTGCCTGGTAAAGCACAATGCTTGTACTTCTTATTGTGGCAGCTGTCCTGGTAATGCACAGAACCTGCACTTCTCAGTGGAACGTCTGTCCTGGTAATGGAAAGCACCTGCGTTGCTTAGTTTGACAGCTGTCCTAGTAATGCACGGAGCCCGCACTTTTCAGAGGAACTGCTATCCTATTAATGCACAGAACTTGCACTTCTCAGGGGCTTGCTGTCCTGGTAATGCACAGCACCTGCAGTTACTGTGAAAGCGTTACTGGAAATTGACTGTACACGTACTTACTAAGGGGAAAGCTGTCCTGGTAATGCACAGTACCTGCACTTCTCAGGGGGTCTGTGTCACGGTAATGCACCATACCTGCAATTCTTAGTGTGACAGCGCTCATGGTAACGCACAGTATTTGTATTTCCTAGGAGGACAGCTGTCCTGGTAATACACAGTACTTGCACTTCTCAGGGGGGCTGCTGTCCTAGTAGTGCACGGTACCCGCACTTCCCGGGGGAACTGCTGTCCTGGTACTGCACAGAACCTGGACCTTTAGTGTGACAGCTTTCCTGGTAATGCACACTACTTGCACCTATCAGGACAAGGTTTTTTTTCGAGAAATGAACACCACGACATCATCTTAGAAGAGCTGTTTACTTCAGTGGGCTCTACTTGCACTTTTCATGAAGGACGTACAACTGATGGACAGGATTCACACTTCTCAACCGAACTGTATACTTTAATGGTGGGAGTACTGACACATGTCTACGAGTTTGCTGTCCTTTGAATGAGACAGTTCTCTGCGAGACTGTGGGGCTCATATAGAGGCAGTTACAGCTCTTCTCTGCAGGAGTGGCATACTTTAAACTGGACAGGGCTAGTACTTTTCAGCATTAAGTGCATAGTGACAAAAAGTCATTGAATCTGCACCTCATTTATTGCACTTGAAGCGAACATATGCGTATAAATGCAAATAAAAAACTTTAAATATCACCTGATACACATCAATGCATGAGTGCAGGGAGGAGCCAAGATGGCGACCGAGTCTGACGCCTGAACAAGGAGCTCCGTCTTGGGCCTAGCAAATTGATCCTGGTGGGCACCCCCGGACTGGGCGCTCAAACCTGAAACGGGGCGCGGCCGGTCTCGGAGCAGCTCTGAGAGCGGCAAGCCGGCGAACCTACCCTGGACTGACAGGAGAGGCGACGGAAAGACTGGCGCCCCGGGTCGGCCACGAGACCACGAGGCAGGCGGAGGACACGCCCTGGAGAGCGGCGCTTTGCCGAAGAGAACCTCCGAGAGACTGGGTGAGAGTGGGATGGGGGCAGGGAGAGGAGCCGGTGGCCCGCGGCGGGAGATGAACGCTGGGCGGAGGGGATTGGGCGCTGGAAAGGCCCTTCTCGGCCCTTTTCTGCCCGCCGCCGTGCTCCGTCTCCCCCCCTCCCTTCTGAGCAGCACGCGGAGCTGGCCCTCTCCTCTCTGACACGCGCCGGCCCCGTGGAGAGTCAGACCGGGGAGCGTGGGCCGGGGTGGAGGAGCCTTTCCCCCCTCCAGGCGCAATGCGAGGGATTATCGGAATCGCTCACCCGACATCAGGGCCCTTCCCCCCCTCCCATTCTAGAGCGCGCGCAGGGATCGGCCCTCAGCGAGGGCAGGGACGGCTGCAGGACCATACAGACAGCGAAGCCCCTCTGGACCCCCCCTCCCGCTTGGGAACCTCGCGAGGGGCACCCACCACAGGGAGGGGATCTTCTATACTTTATACTCCATATTTCACATGTACTCCGGGACTGGGGCACCTCCGGCAGCGGTGATTGATCGCCCCCCTCACAACTGCTCTCAAGGACATAAGGCAAACTTGCACAGTTCTTCAAGGTAGACCCGCGAAGTAATCACAGGAGCCTCAATAAGGCACCACACCTTGGAAGAAGCACAGGCACTCTTGAAAAGTCTACTGTCACTGGAAACTTACCACCAAGCAGAGCCCCCCCTGACTGTGGGAGGCATCCGAAAGGGAAAGAAATGGCTGGGAAATCTAAATTGACAAAGCACCAGGAGCGGACCGCGCCCGGCGCACAATGATCAACAGCAAAACACAACTCTGCAATCGCTCGAAAACACACTCCAAACGCATTCTTCGCAATTCGAAAAAATACTGCAGGCAATCATGGACACTAAATCCTCGCTAGAATTCAAAATAGACGCAGTAACGCAAGACCTAAATCTACTCAGAGTGGATCATCGAAATTTGACAGAGAGGGTGAAAACAACGGAGGATACCCTAGGTGCGACATGCCCAATGGTCTCGGACAACCAGAAACAGATTCAGCGTCTGGATGCAGAGGTGAAGATCCTGTGGAGACGAGCCGAAGAAGCAGAAAGCAGATCCTGGCGCAACAATATTCGCCTAGTGGGGATCCCGGAGCTCCCACCGGAACAAAACCCGGAACTAACAATAGAGCAGTGGCTAATCAAGGAGGTACTGAACGGCTCCCCCTCTAAGTTCTTCTCAGTAGAACAAGCGCATAGAATCCCGGGAAGACTACCACTCCCGGGCCATCCTCCTAGATCATTGATAGTGAGACTCCTGAACTATAGGGACCGAGACCTGATATTACAGCGGTTCCGCAGCAAAGGCCCATTTCAACACAAGGGCGCAGTGTTCTATGCTTATCCAGACTTCACTCAAGAAGTACAGAAAAAGCGGAACTCTTTCGTGAAAATCAAATGACGACTCCGGGAACATAATATCAAGTATGCCCTCCTTTTCCCAGCTAAGCTGAGGGTGAACTTAGAGGAACGCACACATATGTTTGCCTCTCCTGAAGATGCCTGGACTTGGATGCACGCCAAAGGCATAGCACAGCCTAACGAGGGAGCACCTGAAGAGGAGGAGTGGTCGACCTCCACATCAAGGAAACGCAGCAAGAGACGCCCTAGGGGCCAGCCCACAGAGAAACAGGCAACGGAAGAAAGAGCGAAAGTATTAAAAGAAACTCGGATACTCATGCAGAACTCCTTCTAGATACTCAGGACGGCCCCCCTATCGGGCTCAGACTCGGAGTCGGCCAGCTCAGTATCAACAATCACAGAGGCGCTCAGGGGCCCAGAGGTTACACCAAGAACCGCGGACGAACTGTGAACTGTGTATTGCAATAAAAGTGAGACTACCAGAACCCGGAGAGGGCAACAAGAGACTGGAATCCAGAAGCGGTTCCAACAGGAACTGTGCCACAAGCCATTTTGGCTCCAAAGAGCATCTTTTGGACTGTTAACCCACGATCACTGTGATTACCGCTTAGCATGTAGTAGCAGGGGGGACAGGAGACAAATAAATGGGTGGATCCACCGGGGGTGCCCACGTCAATACACGTGCACACTCACAGATTAAGTCTGAGAAAGGATGTGTGCTCCATACAGGTGACACATCTGACCCGTATGAAGGCCCCCCCACAAGTATCCGAATGAATACCGACCTCACCAAGCAGCAAAGAGTGGGACTCTTTCTTTTTTTTCACTATGTGTGTTAGTAGTTGGATAGAGGAAATAGTTAATAGGGGGGGTGGGAAACTGGGAGTTAGGGGCTTTTGAAGAGGTCAACTCAGCCAACAGGGTACACTATCGCGTACGCCAGCTTTAAATATATGCCTGGTAAAATGGGCAGGCAATCAGAAGGAAATCGGAACCCGGAGGGGACATATGAGTGCGACACTACACAAGAAAGCATGGCTCAACACACCAACGCACATGCACAACACTATGAGATAGTTACGTGGAATGTGAGAGGAATGGCTACACCGGGTAGGAGAGCGCAAGTGTACACACGTCTCAAACGCCAGAAGGTCCGCCAGAAGGTCCACATAGCTATCCTACAAGAAACACACTTACTGGAAGCTGAGTTACAAGATATTCAGACGAAATGGGGCGGACAGGTTACAGGCACAACATACTCAGCGTTTGCCAGGGGGGTACTGATATGGGTAGCAAATGGCGCACCGTTTGCCCGAACCTCGCACAAACTAGATCCAGGGGGCAGGTATGTAATAGTGGAAGGGCAACTAGACGGGAGACAACTAACGCTCATAGGGATATACGCCCCCAACAATGCGCAAGCGAGATTTCTAGAGTCACTCACCCCAGCATTACTAGTCAGTCCTGCAGCACCGGCTATATGGGGAGGCGACTTTAACTGCCTACCCAATGCAGAGTTGGACAGATCAACCCCTTCTAAAAAAGCAACAACAAGTAGAAGTGCCAAGAATCCACTACAGAAATGGGCGGATGACATGAGAATTTATGATCTATGGCGAATGCACCACCCCAGACAGAGAGAATACTCATTTTACTCTGTGCCCCATAAGGTTCATACAAGAATAGATATACTCTGGGGCACTGCCGATATATGCGCTCTGACGAGGGGGACAGAATACTTAGCCATGACACTATCGGACCACTCCCCGCTCAAAATAACCCTAGGATGGGGTGGACCTCTCCCGGTAATCCCTACATAACGGTTACAACCAGAAGCGCTCCAAGACCAGTTATATGCAGAGGGACTAGACTCAGCGCTGAAGCAATACTGGGAAATTAGCTCGGAATCCGCGAACTGAAGGGCGGCAGAATGGGAAGCACACAAGGTGGTAGTAAGAGGGTTTTGCATGTCATCCTCCTGGTGGGTTAGGCGCACTCTACACATGGAGATTAGCAAATTAGAGAAGGAACTGAGAGCACTTGAAATAGCGGTAGCCGGGGAAGAGGCACCTTACACCTCGCTTAAAGAGGCACGCACAAAACACAAAGAAGCAGACTCCCGCCTCCGCAAGCATGATTATAAGTATCACCTGATGCGTCAGCAATCGGAGGGAGACAGGTCTGGCAGACTGCTGGCTTGGGTCCTAAAGGGAGTTCAGCAGCAGGCTCCAATAGGGGCCATAAAATTAGACAACAGTGAGTTGGCCTCCACGCAGACTGATATAAACGGGGCGTTCAGGGAATATTATACGAACCTTTACGCTAAACGAGCGGCCTGTACACCCGGGCAGCTCACAACTTTTCTGGCAGGCTCTCAACTAGCACAATTATCTCAGGAAGACATTGAAAAGTTGGAGGCCCCACTGAGTATAACGGAACTAGAAGCAGCACTAACACAGATGACAAGAAACAAGGTCTCCCACTAGAATACTATGTGAAATACTCAAACCACTTGAAGCCTCACCTGCTGAAAGTATACGAAGAGGCCTCGAATCACAAGGTACTGCCCCCCACACAAAGAGAAGCCATGATAGTGGTTATGCCCAAGCAGGGGCGGGACCCCACAGATGTCAAATCATACAGGCCACTAGCACTTTTAAACACTGACTGTAAAATTCTGGGCAAAATATTGGCTAACAGGCTGGCACCTGTCATTCACACTTTGATACACGAAGATCAAAACGCCTTCATCCCCAAACGTAATACCTTCCTGAACATCCGTAGATTAATGAGAGTGATGGGAAGTACTCCCCCGGGGGCATATGAGGAAATGGTGCTATCATTGGACATCGAAAAGGCATTCGACACGCTGGGTTGGGATTTCCTATTTGTCACTATGCGGAAAATGGGAATCGGCCCCAAATATATACAATGGGTCCAAACACTGTACTCCAAGCCACAAGCACGCGTCAGAACGGGCAGAACGGTATCCAACAATTTCCCGATCGCTAGAGGCACTAGGCAGGGATGCCCCCTGTCCCCCTTATTATTTGCTATAGCAATGGAACCTCTAGCCACCCGCCTGCGGTCGATGGAGGATGAATGGGGTATACTCAGGAACGGGGCGAAGCACATAATATCTCTGTACGCAGATGATGCCTTAATATATCTACTCAGAGGAAGCAAGACAATCCCACTAGTAATCACAGTCCTGTCTGAGTTTGGAACAATGTCCGGGCTGGGAAAAATCGTGCGTGTTCCCCCTGATCGCACGGACACTGTCAAACAGGGCAACGGTATCGACAGGGCACTTAAGATGGTGCTTCGATTCATTCAAATACCTGGGGGTTCAAATATACCACAAACCAGAGGACCTTAGGGACGGAAACTTGGGGAGAGCACTGGCCTCCATCAAAGGATCACTACGCTTCTGGGGAAAACTACCACTGTCACCAATGGGCAGAGTTGCGATAGCAAACATGCTGATACTACCTAGGCTCCTGTACTACTTCTCGGCGTTGCCGCTCCTGATCCCAAAGAGCTTCTTCCGCGAACTGAACAGAGCATTGCTGCAACTCATGTGGACGGGAGGTAGAGCGCGTGTCGCACTCACTACACTGCAGCGCCCGGTGTCTGAGGGAGGCATGGGAGCACCTAACTTCGAGCGCTATTACGCGGTTGCACAGCTCCAGTGGATACTAAGCTGGATACATAGGCCCACACTGGCAGAGTCGGCTTGGGCGCTGGCGAAGCTGAGTGGTACGCCCTTGGTCGCCTGGCTGGCGTCCGGAGATCTGAGGGGAGTGGCCGACAAACCACTGATGCTGGTGGCGCATGCATGCTGGAAGAGATATATCCAAGGTGGTCGCGGCGTGCTCCCCTACTCGCCTCTTGTGCAGCTGGGGGCGCTCCCCGGCTGGGTGGGGGGAGAAAGAAAACAGTTGTTGGCGGGGTGGGCAGAGGCGGGAATAGAGAAGATCGTGATTGCTTTGAAGAAGGGAAATTAATGTCCTTTGAAGAGATACGTGACCTCACCTCAGTAAATCCGGGGCAATTTATGACATACCATGCCATATGTCACTCTATTAAGAAGATGTGCGGGACAGGGAACCAAGAACCCACGACTTCCTCAGCACTGCACCATGTGTTACAATATGACAGTCAGCTGAAGATAGTATCGAATCTATACAAAGCATTGAATAAGCACTCGGTACCCACCTTGGAAAAGGCACTAACTAAGTGGAACGATGTGCTCCCACTCCCGATAACACGGGAGGAGTGGCCACATGCCCTACTTCATACAAGGGGAGTCTCGAGAAACCCTAGGTTTCGATATACGCAATTTAACTACCTGCACCAAACGTACCTCTCACCAGTCAGGATTAAACGAATGTTCTCCAGCTCGGACCCAGTCTGCCCAAGGTGCCGAGCACCGCTGGCACATTTATATCACATGGTATGGGATTGCACCCAGGTGCGTGTGAAATGGAGTGCAATAGTGGAGAAGGTATCGGAAGTGACGGGGTTGGTACTTACAGTAGATCCTAAATCCTGCCTGCTAGGTCTGAGAAAGAGAGATAAAAAACATAAGCACCTACACAAGTTTATAGACCTAGCTTATGTAATGTACAAAAGACTGATAGCAATGAACTGGAAGTCAGCCACTTCCCCGGATCTGATAACCTGGCACGGCACGATACTGAGATGGGCCAGCGCAGAACTGATGGTTCTGCGGAACTTTAAAGTGGGGCTCCACCGGCAGGCGGGCAGGGAGGTGTGGGAGACCCTGATAGATAGACTAGACACCAAAAGCGTCGAAAAACTGCCATGAACTACACACAATAACTTTAAGGCAGCTCCAACACGGGGCTCAGCGGACTCGAATCACTGGGCAGACCGGCGCCCCCCGCGGCCGCTCGGGCAGCCGGGGGCGATCCACAGCGATTGCTCAAAGCAGAGCTAATATTCTACACAGATATACAAGCCACACAGCCCAGACATCACACACTCCCTGCGACCCGGACCTTCCCCTACGCAGCACATAAACACTAGACTCATAAACGAATACAACCAAACCGGGGATTATTTGTCTACAAATTTTTCATGGCAAGCGATTGTTTAGAAACCGTACTTGTACTCCTTATTAAATGAGCGAATGTGACTTCAGTTAAGTTGTTGTGGTTAAAGTGTTAAATTGTGCATTAACAGTGCAATAGATCTAACATATTTTGATACTGTATCTGACAAATGCTGGTAATAGATCTAAAGTGAAAATGCATAAAAATATTTAAAAAAAAAAAAAATGCATGAGTGCAAACGATAGATTTTCAGGCAGTTCATTTTTAAACAAGCATTGGCATAAGCAATATGTTTTTACACAAGAAAATTCATCTTCATTGCTTGGGGAGTTTGTGTGCATATGGGTATGTGCTGGAATGAATGCAGGAATTAGTCACTGGGTTAATGAGTAAGTACAATAGTGGTTGGTTAGATGAGTGATTAAGTGCATGGTGTAAAACAAGTATAGAAGGCAGGCCAGGAAATCTTGATGTAAAGCAGGAATTCTTTATTGAGGTAAATCCGCAGGAGGGACCTCATCCACAGCCAACAACGGATCAACTGCTTCTCGTTCTCTTACAGTAACAACTATGCAGTCTGAACAAGTTACATCACAACATGGTAACATCTTAACTTGGATGCAAAATCATGCTCCTTCACCCCTCGATACAAAACACCACACATGGCTTATTAATAGTTGAGTTACTAGGCACATGAACGGATGGTTGGAACGGTGAGTGGTCTTAACCTTGGCCACCCATGCACTCACTCGTTATATTACCCATTCCTCCATCCCCACGTTCACTCATTCATCACTTTTTATCCATCCATACTCACACTCACCCAATCACACAACCAATCTCGTATTTGCTAATCCATTAAATCAAATATTCAGTTTATTTGCCCATGACTTAAATCACATAGTTATTCACCCATGCAACCAATCGCCTTTTCACCCATCCAGTTAAGCATTAATGCACACATCTATTCATTGTATCACACTTTCAGTGATTCTTCCATTCACTATTTTATCCATTCATCCACCCTTTGATTCATCATCATATTTATCCACTTTTACCAATACTTTTTCAGAAGATGAACATTTATTTTCACATAGGCAGGAAAAGAGGTTCACTTTGCTATCGGGTTGGAATTTAGAATCCTAAACAAAAGTGCAAGTACAACATTGGTGTCAAATTTATGACCGACAGTTCATGACCTCGTTATAAAGATCTGTGTCTCCAAGCTTCCAATGTTTTGTATGTCAAGACACCACCATTTTTTAATCAAACTATGCTAATTGATTTTCAGTGTTATAACAAAAAGAGTCATGGTGTACATGTCATACGGCCTATATTAATAAGAGGGCTAAATGCAGAAACAATTTCATATTACAAGCAGGCCAGGGAGTTTTACATGTATCAAACTTTCATTGAAATAGAATGTACCTCCAAGACATCACCAGAAAGTATAACCATGGTAACAGAGGGTTAAGTATAAACAATAAACACTGAGGTTAAAGAAAAATTAGGGTATTAACAAGAAATTTGCATGTTTGGACTAAAGACAGTATAACGGTGAACTTGAGAGGGTACAGCCGGATGGTACAAGAGGGGTGTCTCATCTGAACCACTCAGAGCCCAAAGGCCAGCTCGTCGGGCTGTTCTCATATTTGAAAGAAGTGAAGGGCTCTCATTCGAGTGGGGCATGAGAAAAGGGGGAGTCCCTTCGCTGAGTACTGTACCCAGGGTCCAAATATAAAGTCAAAACTTTTCCTAGTGTCCATCATAATGTCAGGTATGCGCTCCATGGTAAGTGCATGCCACAATTGTGAGTGCCATTGGGATATTGAATGAGCCTTGGGCTTCATCCAGGTGGCTGCTAAGGTCATCTTGGCGGTTCCTAGGCAAAACCAGAGAATTGAGCAGTCTCCCTGTGTTTGACGTCTGAGAGAGGGGTCCCTGAGACCTAGCAAGATATTTGCTGGGGCTGAAGGCACAGGGTATTCCAGTATATCCTTTTTCTGGGGCAAACTCTCCTCCCAGAAAGGTCGGATAGTCAGGTAGTCCCACCAGATATGATGAAAATTCCCAATAACCCATAACCTCTCCAGCATCTGTCTGTCATTTCTGGGAATAGTTTCCGGAGATTCACAGGGTACAAGTACCAGTCATAGATGACTTTGAAGTGCACTTCAGGCAAGTCCAGGGAGTGGTTAAGTTTGGGAATATTGTGCCAGAGGCTACGCCATTGACGCTCCTCATTTGGAAACACCTAGGATTGGTTCCCAGAATGCGACGGAGAAGGGGTCGGTGTAGTGGATCTCAAGAGGGAATATAGGAAAGAAATGCTTCCCCGGTAGTCCCTGCCCTCTGCACAAACTGTTCAGTGGGTAGAGTGTCCCTAGTGGCGGCCTGTCGCATCACTGTTTGTAGAATCCAGTGTGTCAATTGGGCATAGTGATAAGCCTCTGAGTCCGATAGGTTAAAATCTCGATAGCAATTCTCGAACATTAAGATGTCCCACCCATGATACAGGCCCCTTCCCGCCACCTGTCGAAGAGGCCCAGCTCCTTCGCAGGTAGAAAAGCTGGGTGGAAATGTATGGGCATGTAGTTAGCGGGGAAGGTTGTTAGATCATTTGCCTTAGTGACAATGTCTCTGATCTAGTGTGGTGGCTGTTGACGCTTATATAGGTATTGCGTGGGCGGTCTGTCTTAGGTTTCCCAAGGGCGTCCCAGATTGTCCTACCCACCACCCCTCAGTCAATATGAAGCCAATGTTTGTCTAACTCCGTCACTGACCATTTTGATATAACTCAAAGTTGGGCCGCTGTTAGACCTGGCATCCTTGGCGTGGTCTCCACTGTCTTTTTTTGCCTCTGCTTCCCATGTTTTGACTGTGTGCTGGACTCTGTTTCTTCTGTTTTTGGTACTCTGGGTACTTTACCACTGCTGACCAGTTCTAAAGTGCATGTGCTCCTGTCTAAAATGTGTGTGTAATTGGCTTTTCCAAGATTGGTATATTTGATTTACTAGTAAGTCCCTAGTAAAGTGCAATAGAGGTACCCAGGGCCTGTAAATTAAATGCTACTAGTGGGCTTGCAGCATTGGTTGTGCCACCCACATTAGTAGCCCTGTAAACATGTCTCAGACCTGCCACTGCAGTGCATGTGTGTGTAGTTTTAAGCTACCAATTTGACCTGACAAGTGTATCCACTTGCCAGGCCTAAACCTTCCCTTTTTATACATGTAAGGCACCCATAAGGTAGGCCCCAGGAATCCCCATGGGCAGGGTGCAGTGTGTTTTAAAGGTAGGGCATGTACTGATGTGTTTTACATTTCCTAACAGTGAAATACTACCAGATTCGGTTTTCACTGTTGCAAGGCCTATCTCTCTCATAGATTAACATGGGGGCTGACTTTAAATATTCTTAAAGTTCAGATTCCCTTTGAAAGCCGATAGGAATATAGAGTTTGATGTCACTAAACTCATAATTTAAAGACACATCTTTTAGTGAAGTTGGTTTTTAGATTGTTAGTTTGAAAAGGCCACTTTTAGAAAGTAGGCATTTTCTTGCTTAAACCATTCTCTGATTCTGCCTGTTTGTGGATTCCCTGTCTGGGTCAGACTGACAGATGGGCTGTTTGCGAATCTCCTCTAGACAGTGACACAAACGGAGCTAGGATGTAGCCTCCATATCCTGATGAGCCATCTGAGCTAGAGTGGAGGGAGGAGTGGTCACTTGCACCTCAATGGGCTGTGCCTGCCCTCATACAATGCAGTCTCCGACCCCCTGGTGTGTGTCAGGCGCTGGCCTGGGTAAGGCAGGATCTTGTGAACAACATAGAGTTTCCTTTGAAGTTTTCCTACTTCAAATGTAGAAAGGAGTATAAGTAGTGGACCCAAAACCCCAGACTTTAAATCACTTCTGGAACCAAGAGGAACCTCTGTAAAGGAAGAGACCTGAAAAGCTGAGGAAAAGTGCTGCCCCTGCCTGTGATTGTGCTTTGTTGGGCTATCCTGTAGTTGCTGCTTCTGCCTGTAAAAAGGGGGCAAAGACTGGACTTTGTTGTGCATTCCTGCTTGAAGAAAATCTCCAAGGGCTTGAACTGAGCTTGCCTCCTGTTTTGAAGTCTCAGGGCCATCAAAGACTTCATCTGTCAGCACATGGACTCTCTGCTGAGACTTCTGCCCTGCCAAGTGGTGCCCTATCCAGTCTCTGGGCCCTTGAAGGGTGAAGTTGGCAGAACAAGAGCTGAAATCCATGCACAGAACACCGTGTGGGGACATTTTTGATGCACAATCAGCAATGCTGCTGATAAGTGACTCACCACCAGCTTTGCGGCAAGAATGAATGCTCTACCTGTATCTCGGCTGGGAGATCGACGCACTGCAGCTGTAGAAATGATGCAACACCCGCTGCGACTGCTGATAATGACACAAACCCTACGCAGCGTGGGTTCCTAGCACCGTGCAACTGGATTTCTCACACATCGTCCCTGTGCGCCAAAGTGATCGTGAATCGGCGAGGATCCGAGGTGCCCTGTCTGGAAATCGACGCATTGCTCTCTTGCAAAGGAGAAAAATGATGCGTAGCCAACCCGACTGGAGAAGAAATGATGCATGTCCTCACTTGCGAGAAAAGAATCGCGCAAATCAAAGTTTCCATTATTTTCTATGGAGTAAGACTTATTCTTTCGAAAAATCATATTTTCACCTCTGTATGTTGGACCTTTATCGTTTTGGTCTTGTTTGATTTAGATAAATATTACCTATTTTTCTAAAGTGGTGTGGTGTCCATTTTCTACTGTTTTCACTGTGTTATTGTGTGTGTTGGTACAAATAATTTACACATTGCTTCCGGGGTAAGCCTTCCTGCTCGTGCCAAGCTACCAAGAGGGTGAGTGGGCAATAACCAGGTGTGTTTCTCCTTCACTCTGACTAGAGTGAGGGTTGTTGCTTGGACCGGGGGTAACCTGACTGCCAATCAAAAACCCAATTTCTAACAGCTGCTCTATAGTAAGTCATGACATGTGGGAGGCCTAGACCCCCTGCTTCTTTAGGAAGTTTTAGAAGTCGGTAGCTCAGTCGGGTCTTTTGATTCTGCCAGACAAAGTTTGTGATCATGGAGCAGATAGTGGTGAAAAATTCCCTGTCAACTTCCATTCAAAGCCTCTGAAATAAGCATAGTATATGGGGGAGGACTGTCATTTTAATGGCGTTATTACAACCCAACCAGGTTAAATACAAAGGAGCCCATTGTTTTGCTGTCTCAGCAAGGGAGTGTAGTTGGCCCCGAAAAGATCAGTTATTTTGGATGGGAGTTAGATCTCTAAATATGCGATGTCCTTCCTCTCTAGGTGGAAGGGGAGGGCAGTTGTCAGGTCCGCTATTTCTGCCGGGGGGGACCGTTAAATTGAGCATGAGGATTTATTGAGATTAAGGTGAAACCCTGCCACTGATTCATATAGTTGAAGTTTAGTTTGTAATGCCTGGAGGAAAGACCGAGGGAAGGAAAGGGAGTGCAAAATGTCATCTGCAAATAGCAAGACTATATTTTTTTCTGTGCCAAAGAGGATCCTTTGGATCAAGGGCGTGGCCCTTATCCTTGCAGCCAAAGGTTTATTGCTGAGACCAAAAAGTAAAGGAGAGAGGGGACACCCCTGTCTTGTGCCTCGAGTAAGAGTAAAGAAGTCAGAGGCAGTCACATTTACCAGGACTCTGGTACGTGGCAGCTATAGTTAGCTTGTATCATAGCTACAAACTGGTCATGGAACCGACGGAGCATGTGGGAAAGGAAGGACCAGTCCACCCTACCGAAGGCCTTCTAGGCGTCCAGCATTAGTAGTATTGCCGGGATGGATCTTTTCATAACCTTCTCTGTTAAGTGGATGACCCGCTGCAAATTAGCATGGGTTTCGTGCCAGACTGGTCCAGGTGGATCAATTCTGACATTATGTTTTCCAGTCTATGAGCTAAACTTTTTAAATATAATTTAGCATCTAGGTTGAGAAGGGCTACAGGCTGGAAGGAGGCACATAAGGCACGGTTTTTCCCCTTTTTCAGAATAACCAATATTAGGACTTCCCCATCGAAGGAGTGACTGCGTGGGAGTCAGCTATGTAATTGAAGAGGTTGATCAGTTGTGGGACCAGCTCAGAGCTAAAAGGTTCATAAAAATGGACCTTAAAGCCATTGAGACCGGGTGCTTTGTGAATTGTAAGAATGTCTACAGCAGACTGCACCTCTTCTATGGTTATAGGGGCAAATAAGGCCTAGTTGAGGGATGGAGAGATTTGCGGTAGAGAAACATCAGCTAAATAAGCTGTTTATTCTCTTTCGAATCTGGTCTCAGAGGTATAACGTTTTTCATAAAACTCTCAGAATACCTGGGCCTTCATTTTTTCTGTGTGCTGAGGTATTCCAGCCTCAATCAGTATCTGCCAGATGTATGCTTTCCCCTATTTGCTACAGTATTGCAGCGCTAATAGGGAGCCCACTTTGTTGCCTCTCTTGTAAGTGGTTTGCTTAAGTCTAAAAAGGGCAAACACTACTTTTTTGGCATAAATAGCTTTATTTTCCCTGGGGGACTGTGACTGTCCTCTGTAGCTTTAGGTTAGGTGCGGCCTTATGGGCTTTTTTGGCAGTCAAGAGCTCAGCTTCAAGCATTTTTCTCTCCCCCACCTTCTGCTTAGTCAGTGTAGACATCAGGGATATACATTTCCCCCCGATCAACAGCTTTAAAGGCAGCCCAGACAAGGGAGGGGGCAGTATCTTCGATTTTGTTTAGCTGTGAGTATTCTATGATCAGTTTGCTGAAATCCTTACGAAGAAGGATCTCTCGAAAGTATGTTGGGAAAGTACCATCTACAGAAAGATGTTCTCGGTGTGATCCAATGTAGAACAATTTCCAGCGGGGTGTGATCCGAGATGGTAATAGGATGGATGGTGGTTGCCATAATCGAGTTCTCTAGATGTTGGCTTATGAATGTGTGGTTTAATCTTGAGTGGGTTCTGTGGGAGTGGGAGAAGAAGGTATAACCGTGCATGTTGGGTTTCACTGCTCTCTACGCATTTACCAGTCCTAATTGTTGTAAATTAGTTTTATTGGCTTTCATGAAGAGTCTGGTTTGGGACCTGTGTGGGTGTGTACTGTCCAGGTTGGGATCCTCTATTAAATTGAAGCCCCCCTAGTAATATTATACTACCTTCCACAAGGCCTCCCAACATGGCAAGGAAGAAACAGAGGAACTCTGACTGGCCAGAGTTAGGAGCATAAAGTGTAGCAATGCTGCAGGGGTGGCCCCTGAAGAGCCCTCTATGCAGATAAAGGCTCCCTTCTTTATCTGATTTACTACTTTTAAGTTGGAAGGTGACCTTGGAGTGGAAAAGGATTGCAACTGCATTATGTTTTGTATGAGCAGGGGAGGTGTAAATAAGAGGATAGGATCCATGTCATAGTCTATAACCCTCATTATGACTGTGACGGTAAAAAACGCCTAACGCCACAGCGACGGCCGCCAAAACACCGTCGCTGTGGCTACCAGCCAACCACCATATTATGACCGTTTCCGGAACTCCGCCAGAAGGATGGCGGAATTTCGGCGACGGCCATGGCAGAGGACGGTGGTAAGGTGGCCCTGCTACCAACAGCAGCGCCAAGCCAGTAGACTGCTGCAGACCATATCATGACGAATGATACGGCCTGGCAGTGTTCTGTTGGCAGACACTGCTGCTGGCAGCAGCGCCCTGTCCCATCTCCTGCCGGAGGGCCACCTGAAATCAGGTAAATTGGGTGCTCTGACAGGGGAGGGGGTTGAGAGTGGTGTGTGTGTGTGTGTGTGTATGTTTGTGTGTGAATGTGGGTGTGCGTTGCGTGTGGTATGTGTGTGCATGTGTAGATGTGAGTGTGCGTGTATGTTGTGTTGTGTGAATGCATGGGTGCTTGGATGAATGTACGTGTGTGTGGAAGAAATTCCCTGTCACTGATAGTGCCTACCGCCATGGTTTTCATGGCAGTACGGAATCCATGAAAACCATGGAGGTAGGCGGGGTCATAATCCCACGGATGGGACAGTGACGGCCGCCTGGCTGGAGACTGTAGTCTCTAGCCCGGCGGCTGTTACCGCCCTGGCAGACGGAGTGGTACATTTTGTCATAATGTCATATTTTGGGGAATGGTACCGCCAGCCTGTTGGCAGTACTGTTCTCCAAAATACCGCCACCTGCCAGGGTCATAATGAGGGCCCAATGTGTTTCTGTTAGTGTATGATGGGTTTCCCGGAGTGCAATAATGCCAAGGCGTCTATCAAGGATGTATTTCCACAGTTGGGAACGCTTATTGGGGGAGTTTAGCCCCTTAACATTCCATGTTAAAACATTTAACACCATCTAGAAATATGATATTTGAACATCTAGCCATAATCCCATCGAGGAGTGCAAAAAAGGGCTCATACCCATCTCCACCTCCCTTTTTCCAACCCCTGCATCCAGCCCTACCCTATTTGCCCAAGCCCCTCCTCCCATAAGTGAATCATGTCCAAAACATGCACAGGCATAACTATTGAACAAATAAAGGGGTATAATGCAGGGAGGAAACACTCCAAACAAAATGCCATGTCTCATAAGTGCTAACTGCTGTAGTTCGTACAATCTGTAAGAAATGAGAAAAGTTATAAAGCAAGTCATTACAGCATGACTGAGCCCCTAAGTGTAGCACTTCCTCCTCCTCACCGGAGGCCTAAAATAAAGAGGGGGTGTCCAGGGAGACAGTCACCACCCCCAGGTGACTAATGAAAGATCAAATATGGTTGCTTTGTAATCAACTGCAGAAGTTTCAAAGGTCACTTCTTGCTCCCACATTTCTCTTTCCGTTATGAGTGCCAGTCATCAGTGTAGATCCCCCGGATTGCTCATTCGCCGTTGCCTCACTGCGGTTATCCGAGTTTGCTGTAACAGAGATATCGAGACCCAGAAGGGAGGCTGCTTGTTCTAGATGCATGAAATTGTGGTGTTTATTGCGATGTTCAAAAGCAATTCCAAAGAGATAGGCCCATCGATATTTTACATGGTCTTGCCAAAGTGCATCTGTAATGGGCTTAAACTATAGGCTCCTTTCCAACTTCACTGGGGCGACATCTTGGAACAGTGAGCAGGCCCCTCCTCGAAAGGAAATAGTGTCTTTCCGTCGTGCTATGCGCACACCCAGGCGTGGTTGGCAGTCCCACTCTGTGTACTCGTTCTACTCATAACTCCAGGTGATCAGTTCCCAAAAATTCAGAGAACATGCCCACTATGAAGGCTTCCAGGTCTGTCCCTTTGATTATGTCTTCCAAGCCTCTCACATGAATATTGTTCCTCCAGGATTGGTTTTCCAGATCCTCGCATTTAAGCAGAGCTAGGTGTAGTTGGGAGTGAAGGTTTGCCATGTCTTGGCTCAGGGATTCTGTGCGTTGCTCCATGTCTTGTATTTCCGCTTACAGGTCTAGCGTGCGTGTTCCAATGGAGTCATCATCAGACTGAAGGGTAACCAAATTTGAGTTAACCTCTACCTTAAATTAGTCAAAGGAGGCGGCTATGTCAGGTCTAAGCTCCACACACAGTTCTGTTTTAAAATCGCAGAGGGATGTAAGGAGCTCTTCTTTCGTGAGTGCCATGGTATTGTCTGTTGAGGTGATATGAGCTGGGCTCCTCACCTTCGAAGGGGAGAAGTAGCTGGACACCGGTTGTTCTGTACTTTTTTGGGTGGCATAGAGAGCATAGTGCAATGTGCTAGTCTAAGTCATGGGCGAATGTAAAAGTATCCAAGGGTCCAGAGCCAAGGAGGTACTCCCATTTGGTGGACCAGGTCAGGAGCTCTTGCAGTTTCTTTTGTTCGTGTAGCTCATTTGACCAAATTCCCTTGGGTCGAGGTCATATTTTCATGGGTGAATGTAAAAATCTCCAGGGACCCAGATTCAAGGGTATACTCCCATTTGGTGGACTAATTCAGGCACTATTACAGTTTCTTCCTTTCTGTGACTCATTTGATTAGATTCCCCTGAGACCAGATCACGTTTTCAAGAATGGTAGTATTCCAAATTGCCTTAGTTTATTGTATGAGCCAAGGGGCCTCCAGAGTGCTGTCCAATAAAGTGGAGATAGGCCACCGTGGAGAGTGCTCCACCCACTCCCAATTTCCCAGGCTTCCAGGGCGATGTCTGATGAAGTGGAGGCAGGTAAGGCAGCTTCGCCAGGGCCGTTGGAAGTGAATATGCCCTGTTCAAAGTGCTCTGGGGGGTGCAGAGGTGGACTCAGGCAGTGTCGGAGCAGTACTTCATGCTAGTGAGTGCAAAGGGCCAGCCAGAGAGGGGAAACTGACGTTTAGTCCTTACCGCGGGGAACATTAGCCATGAAAACTGTCTTCAGTTTTGTTGTCTCTGGACTGATTCCTCCCACGGGCTGTTGCAGGAGGTAAAGGGTCCGCTAGGCCCTCATGGCAGTTCCAGCTTCATCCGGCCTGGCCGACATGCTTCTTGCAGTGCTGTCCAGGCAGCGATTCTCGGTGGACAGTTCTTCCCTCAGGCAGCCATGCAGTTGAAGCGGCATGTCCTCCGGAGTGGTTTCCTTGTACCGAAAATGGCAAAGGGTTGCGTTGATGGCATTTGATTTCAATAATTTGCGGGGTGCTAAGCGGAGTCTCCATGGATCACGTCCAGGTGGCCATGTTGATTGGCCATGCCCCCCCACAGTTCATTTTTGATTTACCAATACAGAGGGGCAGGTTCTTCAAATGTGTTGATAGCACACTACTGATGTGTTAAGGGGCGTAGGTCAAAATCGGTTAGCGATGTTCAATTCAAATTTTCAAGTAAAATCTAAAGCACATTGATAGAGATGTAATACGCCTGTCCTACACTTAACAGAATGTATCAACCATCAAGGATTTATCTGTGCAGAAGTAGTTACTTCCCTACAATCATGCTTTCCTTCAGTACTTTGATACCGAGACTGTCAAAACACTGTTTTCTACCCCAAAACATGTCAAAGAGTGTGAATGATGGTGACATTGCTAGCTTGTATTATACTCCTGTGTGATACAAATCCTAAAACCCAAAGGTAACTGGCCCAAGTCTCAGTATAAAAAGTAATTTCAATATTTGATTCATGCAGCTGTCTACCTAGAGTGCACAATCAAAACCTTCATGACTCACACTGCACATTTTCTGTAGGAGAGGTTATGCCGTGCTTGTGAGAAATCGGTTACTACTACATGGGGTATCGTTTTCCCAGACTTTTCGTTTCAGGCAACACTTTCTAGTAAACCAAAAAATCTTTAACGGTGTGATGCTGTGATGAGTAAAACAACCTTATCCCTCCACCTCTGGGGTCAGGGTTTAAAGCTGTTCCTGGTAAAGGGGGGCCTATGCTACTTCAAAGCACAGAACTACTTCACAGAGTCCTGATGTTACTGTACTCTGGCAGCAATCAGTTAGTTGTAGAAGGCCCCAAGCAAATACTTGGCCCTTCCACGACCCACAGCAATTCTGTATCATTTGACCTTACTCAATGTATTTTTGTGGTCTTTCGCTGGTTTACAAGGGTGAGTATTGTAAGCCATATTACTGGGCCCCAACAATGTACATGGCACTCAATAGAATATTGACTTCTCATGGGGCACCATAGACAATTACGAAAACTGATATCACTTCTCAAATTGTACAAAGTGTACTTCTACATCGTAACATCCAGGACTGAAAAAATCTCTAACAAATTTATGAAAACGCACCCAACAAAATTATTGCATATAACCTGTTTAGAAATCTTAGATAAAAACTGACAACCAAGTTATGACAGTACTCAAGTCTATTAAATTGATTTAATGAGTGTCCTAAATCTTAAATGTCCCTGGTAAAAATTAAAAAGCTATCCCTCTATCACCATTATTCTTATAACCATCATACAATCATGCCAGTGACAATGGCAATCATCAAAGTAGAACAACACTATTGCAAATAAATCAAAACTTACAGCTGTATTCTGTAGGCTGGAAAAAGATAGCAATACAGCTTCCTTAGAAACTGGGTAACATCTGCTGTTCAAGGGGCATAACCAGATGTAGATACATTCCGTAACACTTTTTTGGTGAGCACACAGATATACATTAAAACTATGATTTCATTGCTCATCTGTTAATTAAAAACATTCCATCTGAACCACTCTAATTACTTATTTCTGCATCAAACATCATATAAAGAAAGATGTCAGGACTTGTGCATTGAGTCAAAGAGGTCCAGGAAAGGAACACCAAACTTCAGACAAACCTGCAGACAGACATCCATGGTTAGAGACATTTCCTGAATTGAGGAACCGAGAGAATCTGCCACCCCATTGTTTACTCCCCTAATATGGACTGCTGCAAGATGCTGCAGATGACCCTCCCCCCACTGAAAAAGGGGGACAGCCACAGCATTTAGGGAACTGGAACAGACTCCTCTCTGATGATTTAGATAAGCCACGTCGCCTGGTGGTCTGACTACATCATCAGATTGTGACCCACTAGAAGGTGACTGAACCCTATTACAGCTCTTTACACTGCCATCCGTTACCTCCAATTGGAAGAGTGCCAGCCCTTCTGCAGAGACCAACAAGCATGCAGTGACCTGTCCTTTAAGGTGGCCCCCACCAAAAAGCACTAGCATTCATCATGAGAACCAATGGCTGATCCGGCTGCAATGGTATGCCTATGGAGAGATTATCCTGCGGAGTCCACCAACACAGATCATCAATGACGCCTACGAATACTTGTTACCACACAGTCAAAGATCCCTGACTTCAGAACCAAAAAAGAATGAAGATGAACCCACAGAGATTGAAGATGAAACTCGGCCCAAAGAACCGCAAACACGGCAGCTGCCTCCCCAATGACTTGACAGCTGCCACCAGACTGGAAAGGAAGTGCAGCCCATCACCCTCGAAGGTAGAGACTTCAAGAGTCCAGCTCTGGAAACAGGAAGAAAACTCTGTTCAGGTCTATCAGATCCCTGGTTGGAACCAACTGACACTCCCATTGATTAATCAGAAATTCATGATCCTGGATGACAAAGCAAACCAAAAGCCAGGTCGTGATGGAGCTGCTTCTCCAAGGAGGCATGGAGAAGCCAGTTCTCCAGATATGGATACAGGTAAATGCCCTGAAGATGCAATCATGCCACCAAGGGGGCCAGCACCTTCGTGAAGACCTGCAGCTTTGATTTGAGGTCGACCGGCAGCACCCAGATCTGATAATGTATATTTTGAATGCAAAGTCTCAGACAATGCTGGAATTAAGGATGAATCGGAACATGGTAGTATGCATCCTGAAGCTCCAAGGGGCACATCATAAGCCCTTTGAGCACAGTGGTATCACTCTCTGCAGGGTTTCCATGTTTGAGGGCAGGGACTGCACAAACTTGTTGAGTGCCTTCAAGTTCAACACAGTTCTGAAACCTCCTGTGGATTTTGCCACAAGAATTATGATAGAATAGATAACCTTGCTCATCTCCCCCAAGGGACTTTGAGAATTGCTACCTTTTGCAGAAGAGTGCAAAAGCCATGAGTGACAGTCAACCTCTTCTCCTCCTAGGAAGGCCATGGAGTCATGCGCACTCCTGACGAACAGGCTATATCCACAACTTCTTTCTTGTAACCATCTCTTAGGATGCCCAACATCCAGTCTGAAGTAGATAACTCTCATGCCTGGATAACTGCTGGACTCACCACCATATAGTCAGGAAAGAGGTTTTGGAGGAGACTTAGCTTTCTTGTTCAGACCCATCACAACCTGAAACCTCCTTTGAGAACAATGATATTACCTCCAAAAAGGCTGCCCAAAGGGAACCTTAGGCTTCACAGTCTGATTCTCAGAAGAAGCAAGCTTCAAGGAGGAAGAATGCTTCTTTTCTTTAAACAATGTGAAGAGTTTATCCTCTAACTCTGCCTCATATAGTTGATTAACCTGGAATGGGAGACTTAGACCAGATGCCTTCTGGGCAGAATCAGTGCACCAGTCTTTGAGGACCAGGTTACATCAGACCACCTCACAAGGACCTCCAGACAAAGCGGATGCCCTCACCACATCAAAAGAGGCATCAGACAAATATTTCACCTGATGTTCAATCTGCTCCAACACACCCAAACAATCAGTGGCATAGACCTCTGTAATGTTTTAATGTCAGATAACTACCATAAATCCCAGCCTGAAGAGCCAGATGCTAGCCTGAATACATGTTATATAGAGAAGCATCCACTTTGTTGACAAGTAAATCCTTAATCACCTCATTCTATGCTAAGGAAGTTCTCACCACTAACCTGGCGGCAAAGGAATCACTAGGGATTGAATTGATAAAATCACTTTACATATCTTGTAAAGGGTACCATTTGGCCATAAATCTAGGGAGCATCATCTTATCTAGGTCCTTCAATTCCCTTTTAGGAACCTTATGTATGTATGGATGCACAGGAACATCAAGGGGAGCTGTACTTTGAAACTGGCATAGGGGAGAACCAGTCGAAGTCTCCGAAGCGTCCTCATCCAGAAACCCCATGATAAAATTGGTGTGTCTAATAAAGTCAGGTAGAATTTCCCTAACAATATACTTGCCCTTATGATTCTCTGACCCCGACATCTCATCCTCCGACCATATGGACTGAGATGATGCCAAAGGCAAAGTATCCTCACGCTTGGGTGTGCCCTGCCATCTCCAATAAAGCTTCCTTGATAAGCCTCTTAAGTCTTGCCTCCTCACACTCCGTGTGCTTTTTTGTCTGAGGGGGAGAATAGGAAGAGTCAGAGGAAGAGGGGGATGACTCTACATGCCTCTGTTTCCTGGCACGCTTCCCTATCTTGACATACCAAATGGGACCTGCTCCTACACAGTCTTAGGCACCAAGAATGCACAGCAAAAATCAGAAATTCAAAAACTGCTATGTGATGCTTACCCCCAAAGCCGGCTTAAAACTCTTTTGCAGCACCGGAAAACTACTGGGAAAGCCAAGACTGGCTCCCGCATCCGCGCCCTTATCTCGTGGTGCACATGCTCATAGACCAAAAGAGAAATCAGGAAGTCGGGCAAAACAACGCTGCATTACATCTGCCTCTCGATGCATGTTAACCTCCCTGCAGCCCGATCATCGTCAACACACAGCCTGACCTCCTGCACACCTCCTCACAAGCACAGCAGGCGGAGTGACGTGCCATCCTGCCAGCCGACACCCCGCCAAGCTAAATTGTCAGCAGGTGAAGTTCCACAATGGTCGCTCCAGTCATGCAGGAGCAACCCCACATCCTTGTTCCTTCCTCGGTTGGCAAACAGAAAAAAGAACAGGAGGAATGTTGGGTAAGTACCCCCAGTGGTAGGGGGTGGGGTAGTGTTGACCAGTATTTCTCTGTTCTTTTTCTGTTTGTGGAAAGTTTAATGAATGAGACGAGGGCAAGGCAGACCTGGCGTTAATAACACTTAATATAGTCTAGACAAAAGTAACCAAAAAGGAGATAGTCAGAGAGATTAAAACCCTTCTGTGGTATGAATGACTTCTGATTAGGAAATGTGCACACTTCAGTCAGGTGGCCTAATTGAGTGCCACGGAGGGGTTTACGGAATTATCTGCAACTGACAAAATCCAATCCAATACATATTTATCAGGTACGAAAACTTCCCCTATCATGAGCTTTGACCTGAAAATGGAGTATAACACATGCGCATTTTGGTGCGGCATTTAACAGGCATGTTATACTTGTTAAGTTCCAACAGGGTTTAACAGAAGACGTCAACTTTACTGCACCTGGTAATTACTGGATGTAATAAAAATTGCACCACTTACACTTGTGATCCCTGCCCGAACAGGTGTTTGTGCAGCAGTCTGAATTTTCTGGGGCACTCCTACTTACTTAAACAAGGGGCCTTGTGCAGGTGTTAAAAGTGCTGAAAAAGTGGCACAAAGAAATCTCTTAGAGTTCCTTGCGCCATTTTTTCAGCCCCCCTAACGGGTGAACACCCCCCTTGCATGCATTCTGCCTGGCACAGGCATAATGTGGCGCAAGAATTTACAAATTGGCGCCACTTTGCAAATAGGGTGTGGGGGAAAATGCCACTTTAGCGCCACCTTAGTGTAAAAAAAATGATGCTATGGTGGCGCTAAGGTGGCGCTACGGGCTTTTAAATATGCCCCTTAGTGAAAAAAGGCATTTCTGGGTACCATAACTTACTTTGTGACATTACTTGAAATCTTAGGTTACTCTACCGCAGTCACTAAGATCACCTCTCTGGTCTTTTACGCATAACACCAAAACACTTCCCACATAGGATCACAAAAAATATAACACTCTGCCAACCAAGCATTCCCCCACGGTTTAGAATGCTACTCACCCGAAATGCATTTCAGCACTTCACATCAGGGTGTGAAGCTCTATATGAATGCTACCATATCACACAATACTAATATAAGCAAACATGTGCCAAACACGAAAATAGGATGCAGACAGCCAAAGTAAACAGAATGGGAATCATGCATTAAAGGATACTTGTTAGAAGGAGAACTGCGAGCAGACAAATTAGGAGAGCCAGGATTGCCCACCGAACCTTACCGTGGCTCTGGAATCCTAGTACTATAGGTGATATGGCACAATGCCTCAAATGAAGCCCTTGAAGGGATGCTGTCAACAGCGTGTAGGTAGTGGTACATACATCAACAGCACATTGAAATGCCAAGGGCCCATTGATTTCCACATCTCGAGTACATCTCACACCACATTTAGGGTAGTTGAGGAATGGGTAAACTAGTCCCCTATTAGAGTGATCTCTGAGGTAGCTGCTTGCACCTTCCTTTTCTCCTCTACTTCAATATGTATAATGCATGTCATATCTTCACAAGAGGTGGAAACTGATTCAAAATAAGAAGCTTACTTTGTGGATAAGTATCTCTTCTTGAACAATTTTAAGTGAGGCTATTTCTCTGTCATTTCAGTTTCACTGACTACAGGCCTTGACATTTTGAATAGTTTTCCATGCTTTGTTGTAGGACGTTATGTTGGGCTATGTTATCCAAACTTACCATAATGTGTAGTTTGTGAAGTGCATATTTTGCCATTAATATTCCATGTAGGTACCTTCCAAGCATGGTTTTGGGCTTGCATCACTCCAGAGGTGTATTTTATGGGTGGGCGTAACTCACATATTTTGTGTATCATAATTACATGAAATTACCAAAAAATTACACAAATTTATGCATAATTATGTGAGATGCATATTGCAATCAAAAAATTACCCAAATGGTCCGTTCAGGTAAAAATTCAACTTGAAAATGTCCATTTGAGTTGATTTCCGGTCTTTCACATTTGGATCTGTAGGTTTGAACTCACAAATTACCCGAATGGGCTGCTCAGGTAAAAAATATATCTGAAATGTTTGTTGAATGCCCAAGTTAAAGGTGCAGCTGCTCTCATTCAAAACACTGTCATTTGAGTTCTGATTTTCTTGTTGAAGCTCAGAAAGAACCCAGATGGCTCACTCTACTAAAGAAATCTACCTGAAATGCTAGTCACGTTAATAAATAATCCAAATAGTACATGTTGTATTAAAATTTCTATCCAAAATTACAAGATGGGAAGTAATGACATAATTACAGTAATTTCACATAACTTTTGTCAGACAAAATTACCAAAATTATTCCAATTACAGCATAATTAAAATATCCCTCAAACCTAGTATGTTTATGGTCCTGGAGCTGTTATCAGGAAGCTTGTCTTCATCATTGGCTTGATACTGCATTTTAGATGCAGGTGAGTTTTTACTGAACGCATCATCAGGTGTGGATTCTTGGGGCCTCATTTACGAGGCACATCAAGTGCCTTATTGCACCATCCTGCTCCACTGGGAAAGGGCAGAAATGCACAGTATCTGCAAGATATGGTGCATTTCTGTCCTCTCCCCCTGCACTGGCATACAAAATGCTGCCTAGCACCAATGGTGCAAGGATGAATGTATAGCGGGGATGATGCTTTTTGTCCAGGAAGGGATGCCTTCCTTCACAAAAACAATCACAAGAGGTGTTTTCTACTTTCTATGTGTGGTGCAGAAAAAGGAAAAACAGGGAGAAATAAGGACATTTCTCCCTGTTGCATTATTCTTACGCCACCCCTGAGGTGGTTTAGGAATCTGACACGTTCCCAGACTTGTAAATCTGGGAACACCCCAAGCAACACCCATGGAACGCCTGTTTCAAGCAGTGTTATGTGTGAAAGGGGTCCATACTTACAAGCCATTCAACGTCGCTTTGCATGGCCTTGTCAAAATAGGGTCTGGCACACTGCCGCACAGAAGCATTAAAAGAAATTACGCTGTGGTGGCGCAGTGTGCCTTGTAAATGAGGTCATTGGTGTTTACTGAGGACATGATGTTAATGTGCATGACTTTCTTTCTCAGGCTTGGTATTTAGGGACTTCAAATATATTTTTTTCTCGTAAGACTTGGTAATTCTCAGATGTGGCCACATTCTGCATTCATTAGAAACTAATAACCACGTGCTGGCATTAGGGCATAGTATTTTAGGTCACTTGCAGAAAAAAAATGATGTTTCAAAATCGAACATCCACTAAGATCCTGAGCAACTCTCGAGGTAAGAGTGCCATGATGGGCGGAAATGGGTGCTGAAGGGGTGCTGAATCCACACTGAGTGCACTATATACACATACTTCAGGATCGAATAGTATGCGACCTTCCAAGTCTTATTAACCTGAAAATACCACTTTTAAGAAGGAAAGATTTGCTATGCCATTGAGAGAATGTGAAAAGCAGACGACGTATAAGGGTGAGATGTAGAAGATAAAACATGAGACTTTAAAGTCCAGTTAGTGTTAAAAGAATATATACACATATCCTTTCTGGAAGAAGCTGATCTTATCATACATATGTGGATTCATTGTGAAAAATAAAAACAGTGTTTCATGTCTATAATGTCTGCTGTGTGAAGACATCCACTTCCACGGAATGGTTTAAGAGCCAATGGTAGCAAGCGAATGTCAGTCATGCAAAATTCTCTTCATTCATAGGCTCCATGTCCTGTGATTTTACTCTGACCTGAAATATAATGAGTGCCAGTGAAATTATGTGGCAATTTTGGACTAAAGTATGGCAAAGAGTTGAGTAAGTCATGCAGAAAAAAATGCAAATTAAGCAGCATAATTTAGTCATCTTGACAGAAATTAATTTCTATGTCTATAATTTTCTTTTGTACCATTTAACACCTAAATACAATGATCATCATCTGAAAGGTGACCAGTTCACCCAGGGGCGTAGCTTGGACACTAAGATTGGGGGGGGGGGGGGGAGGGAGGGAGCTTCAGATTTTCCCAACAATCAGGCTGGCATATAATATTAAAATACATTAGACGCCAATCAGAGTTCATAAGAGGGGCCTATGTGGCAGTGGAAAGGGAGAGAAATACGGACTGGTAGGAGAACTAAAAGAGAAAACATAACATTTTGTAATGACCAACATTTTTGAGGACTTTCAAAACAGAGAAGGTGAGAGTATGTGTGTGTTTTTGTCTGTGTGTATGTACACATTTCTGGTGTAATGCGACAGACAGCTCAGCATAGCCGACTGAAAGCACCTGTACCTAACTATTTATCAGAAAGTACATTTATTGGAGGGGGATGTAACTCCCAAACCTCCCCCCCGTATCTACGCCCCTCAGTAAACCTTTGCAAAGGGTCTGCTAGAACACAGTACCACATGAGGTGTTTGTATTGCTAACTTGATCTGCTTAAGGTGGAAACATAATTTTCTTCTTGAAATCTGCAAACTATGCCGCAGATGGTGGATTATGTGGCAAGTAAATTAAATCTATAATTATATAGAATACTCAGCAGTCTCAGATTATTATTATTTTTTTTTTGAATATTTTGTATTGATTTTATGTTCCAGTCATGTAATACAAATTGTTAAATTTTCAACCACAGGATAACCCAGTGCAATATCTGGTAACTAAACCATTTAACAATCACAAACCCCCCCAATAATCACAAGACGGATCACTTCCAATTTTACAGTATCATTTCTAACTACACCCGCCATGAGTTTACCCTTGCTATTTATCTTATGAAGGTATTCGCCCGTGACCAGTGTGGGCCCTGTTTTGCATGCGTTAGTTCCCTGGCTGATTAACGAGGGCACCATTCAAAATAATAAATGCGGGCAGTTGCCCATGTTTCCTACTCCTCGTGTATCGCTGGTACTACAGTAACGGGGATTTGACGGTATGTTGCTATGAGAGAGGGGGATAGGGGTGATGCGCATATGCTGTAGAGCCTGGGTGTCCTCTGGGTTTTATTTTTGTTGTGGGAGATGCAGGGTAATTTGTGTCGTAGTTATTGCAAGTGTGTGTTCCCACATTCAAGGGGGCATCTCATCGTTTTTGGCCTCCAATTTTGTTACCAGATCTTCCCAGGTGGTGCACCCTGTGTGTTGTCTCCACTCGCGTACCATACGTTTTAGTACCTGGTGTTCAGTACGAGCCCAGCGTAGTATTAGAGAGTGCCAGGATTTCAGGTCGGGAGCCTTGGGGGCTTTCCAGTGTATCGCTATTAGTCTTTTATACATTAAAAAGGCTAAGTCTATAAACTTGTGTAGGTATCTTTGTTTATTTGGTCTCTTTCTCAGACCCAGTAGGCAGGACCTGGGTTCTGCTATCAATGCAAGCCCCGTTAGCTCGGATACCTCCCCTACCACCTCCACCCAGGCCGTTTGTATTTTAGGGCAATCCCATACCATATGGTAGAATGGTGCTGACGGTGTTTTGCATCTTGGGCATACTGGCTCAGAATCGGGAAACATACGCTTTATCCTGGCTGGTGAGAGATATGTTTGATGCATGAAATTGAATTGAGTGTACCTAAATCTGGGATTCCTTGACACACCGCGGGTGTGGGATAAGACTTCTGGCCAATCTGCCTGTGGGATCGGTGTGGGGAGTACTGCGTTCCAACTCCCCCAGGCTTTCCCCGCCTGTGGTTCAGGAGTCTTGTTAAGTGTTTTGTATAAGTTGGATATTATTTTTGTTTGGTCACTATATTGTAAAAGCTGGTGAATTACTGGGGAAATCGCTGGTTCCAAAATTCCTGCCCCCCATATTTTCCTTATTTCGTGGCATACAGCGTGGTATGTCAGGAACTGACCCGGGCTTATCTCCGTGAGGGCCTGGAGAGCCTCAAACGACATTAATTTGCCATCCTCAAAGCAGTCTCCTACTGTCTGTATTCCTGCTTCACTCCACACCCTCGCAGCTTGCATTCCGGCTGCTGTCCCCACCAATAAGTAGTTGAGTGGTATGTGTGGGGAGTACGGAAACTTATCCGCTCCTTTTTGCACCTATTTAGCCCAACACACGTGTGCAACTGCAAGCAATGGGTTGACCTGTTCCGTTTTGGGGGGCTTAGATGACAGCCAATTTATGAGAGGGGTCCCGTTCCGCCGAGGTTCTAAGCTCATGGGTTCTGCCTGCTCTGGTCTGTGGATCCAATGTTGGACCCACTGAAGTTGCGCGGCTGCATAGTATCTTTCAAAATTAGGGGTTCCCAGGCCGCCGTTATCTAGCGGGCGCTGTAGCGTGGTTAGTGCCACCCGTGCTCTGCCTCCACCCCAGATGAGCTGCAGTAGAGCTGTGTTTAAATTGCCAAAAAAGCTTTTGGGAATCAGTATCGGCAGGGCCGCAAAATAATATAGCAGTCTAGGTAGGATCAACATGTTGGCAATCGCCACCTTGCCGGGTGGCGAGAGCGGGAGCTTATTCCAGAAATGCAGGGAGCCTTTTATGGAGATTAGCGCCCTCCCCAAATTCCTGTCTCTCAAATCTTCTGTGCTATGATATATGTTTATCCCAAGATATTTAAATGTTGTCGGGCACCACTTTAGGTGCCCTAGCCTAGGGGCATCCTGATTGTTGGGAGTCCTCTTCGCCAGGGGAAACACACAGGACTTCTCCCAGTTTACCACAAGGCCTGACAGGCTTCCGAATTCAGCCAATAAGGATATTACAGACGGAATAACTGCACAGCCATTTCTGATATATATTAAAGCATCATCTGCGTATAATGAGACCGTGTGGTATAACCCGTTTCTAATTATTCCCCATTCGTGTTCCATGAGGCGTATTCTCGCCGCTAATGGCTCCATTGCTATGGCAAACAATAGCGGGGATAGGGGGCAGCCCTGCCGTGTACCCCGGGAAATCGGGAAACTATCAGAAATCACCCCGCCCGTCTTCACCCTCGCACTTGGATTGGAATACAATGTCCGGACCCAACGGATGAAATTAGGGCCTATTCCCATGCGCGCCATCGTTGCCAACAAGAAATCCCACTCCAGAGTATCAAAGGCCTTTTCTATGTCTAGTGAGAGCACCATTTCCTCCTGTGCATCACGGGGGTGTCCCCCATTATACTCAACAGTCTGCGAATATTTAGGAAGGTGTTACGCTTTGGAATGAAGCCATTTTGGTCCGTATGTATCAATGAGTAAATGTGGGGGGCCAATCTATTAGCTAATATTTTGCCTAATATTTTGCAGTTGGTATTTAGAAGCGACAGTGGTCTATAGGATTTGACGTCCGTATGATCTCGGCCCTGTTTAGGGAGTACCACTATCATAGCTTCCCTTTGGGATATAGGTAGGCTTTCTTTAGTCCACGCCTCTGTGAACACTCCTAGCAGATGGGGTCTCAGGCTGGGTAGATAAGCTTTATAATATTCCGAAGGGAGGCCATCTGACCCGGGTGCTTTGTTCCTGGGCAACTGCGCAAGGGCTAGTTCTATTTCTTCTGTTGTTATGGGGGATTCGATTATGTCTCTATCTGTTTGTGATAGTTGGGGCAGGAGGGAGTCCGCAAGAAAAGCCTCAAGTTGTGTAGCTGTGCACGAGGTGCGTTTAGTGTATAAGTTTGAGTAATAATTCCTAAATGTCTCGTTTATTTCTACTTGTGTGGTAGCCATCTCTTGCCCGCCTGCGCGAATGGCACCTATCGGGGCTTGCTGTCTATCTTCGCGGAGTAGCCAAGCTAGCATTCTGCTTGATCTATCTCCTTCCGTTTGCAGTCTAGTTAAGTAGTAGTTATAGTCGTGACAGCGAAGTCTGCTATCTACATCATTATATTTTGAGCGCTTTTCTTTGAGGACGGTGTTGGAAATTTCCCCTAGTGCTACCGCTTTTTCCGCTGTTCTTAGCTCCTTCTCTAGTTTGCTAATCTCTGCCTGTAGGGAGCGTCTCACTCCCCACGTAGTGGATATGCATACTCCGCGTGTTACTACTTTAAGGGCGTCCCACTCTGTCGCCCGAGTTGTTGCAGACATAGCGTTTATTTCCCAGTATTGGCTTATAGACTTCCCCAATATTTCGGTGAATGCTTGGTCTTGTAAGGCCTCCGCCTGAAATCTCCAAGTGGGGACTGCCTGACGTGCCCTACCCCAGTTCAGTATTACTCTCAGAGGCGCATGATCCGAGAGCGTCTTTGCTAAATATTCAGATTCGGTGACCAGTGCCCCTATTTCGCGAGTGCCCCATATTATGTCTTTTCTAGTATGGGTGTTGTGTGGTACTGAGTAAAATGAATACTCTTTTTGTTCTGGATGACCTAGTCGCCATATGTCATGGGGTCCCATAACGTATGCCCATTCTTGCAGGGGACCTGTAGGTTTCCTATTGGTTAGTGAGCTTGAATAGGTACTGGTTCTATCCAATACTGCAGATGGGGTACTATTAAAATCGCCGCCCCAGATGGTTAAGGCCATGGGGTGGGACAGCAATGTTGGAGTGAGAGTGGTAAGAAAACCCGTGATGCCACTGTTTGGAGCGTATACCCCGACCATCGCCATTTGTCTGCCATCTAGTCTACCTTCCACCACTACGTATCTCCCACCCTGATCTATCTTGTGTGCTGTCAAGAGGAATGGAACTCCTGCCGCCATCCAGATCAACACCCCCCTTGCGAATGCCGAGTATGTTGTGCCTATCAGCTGACCTCCCCATTTCGTGCGCAGGTCGCGTAGGTCCCCCTCTAACATGTGTGTCTCTTGCAAAATAGCTATATGTACTCCTAGTCGTTTGAGTCGTGCATGCACTCTGGCCCGTTTACTCAGCGGCCCAAGACCCCTAATATTCCATGTTACTATGATATACTGGTTTTTAGTGTTATTGCGGGAAGACATCATTTGGGATTCTGAGGGTGCATTGCTGTGTTACGGATCTGGGGTCTAGGATTGGCCCATCTGGTCACTGCCATTCTGTAGCTGGTATTTAAATATAGCGGGCGCAGGTGTTCAACTTGTGCATTAAGTGATTCCGGAGCTTGCGTTTCTACTGGGCTATCAACCCCTACTTCCCTTATTAAACCCCCTACACTACTTTCAACTACTGTGAAACTACTAAACTTAAAAAAACGTGAAATAACCCATATCCGGTTGGATTTGCATAGTGGGATTCTCATATCGTTCAGATGTGGCTCTTATAGGGGGCTCACATCTTTCCTCAGACTTAGTCCGATGATTTCGTCAGGTGCCCCACCTAGGTATGAATTTGTTCCCTCTGGCCCCGCCCGCCAATCATATTCCGCCCCCGTGCGCCCCCTATGCCTTAATCTAGCGTTTATGTCAAAGATACATATTGTTGGAGGCACCTTGTCCCCACACCTCGGCGGTACCACAAAGTCTCTGCAGAGTTACGGGTTTCAAGCTTCAACGCTGGTGGTCTCACTGGGAGTGTGCGTATAGTTTTAAAGTTCGTCAGCAGTTCTGGGGGTGACCTTTGGGCCACCTAGTTCTCCTGTTAACGTGGATGTGGAGCTGGCTGTGTCTGAGTCCGATCCCAGCTCTGGGGGTTTTCTAGCTATTGCACTGTGACTTTGCATGTGTAACGGCGTCTCTTTTAGCACTTTTGCTCTTTCTTCTGCTGCTTGCCAGTCATTGGGCTGGCCTCTGGTGCGTCTTTTGGATCGCTTTCGTGCAGCAAGAGTTTGCCATTTCTCATCCCCTTCCTTGTCTTCCCGGGGGTGTGCTAGGCCCTTGGCGTGGAGCCATGTCCAGGCATCTTCGGGGTTTGTGAATAAATGGGTGCGGTCCTCCATTACTACCCTTAGTTTGGCAGGGAAGAGCAGGGCGTATTTTATGTTATGTTCCCGTAGGCGTTGCTTAATTTTGATGAAAGTATTGCGTTGGTTCTGCACCTCTTGTGTAAAGTCTGGGTATGCGTTAATGTTTGAATCTTCATATTTGAATGGTCCTTTACTGCGGAATTGTTGCAATATTGCATCTCGATCTCTGTAGTTCAAGAACCTAGCAATCAATGGCCTGGGGGACTGGCCGGGGGCCGGGGGTCTACCCGGAATTCTGTAAGCCCTTTCAACTGAAAAAAACTTAGATGGAGCCCCATTTAACACCTCCTTGATTAGCCACTGCTCTAGGGAAATTTCTGATTCCGGTTGTCGCATGCTTTCTGGGAAACCCAGAAACCTCACGTTATTGCAACGCGCCCTGCTCTCCATTTCCTCTGATCTCCTCCAAAGTACCTTCAGCTCCTCATCCATGCGCTGGATCTGCTTTTGGTTTCCTTGCGCTATTGGAGTTAAGTCGGCTATTTCAGCTTCTGTTGTTTTCACTTTTTCAGCTAGGCTTCGGTGGTCCACTCGCAGAAGGTTCAAGTCCTGCGCAACTGCGTCTATTCTGCTCTCCAGAGATGACTTAGTGTCCAATATTGCCTGCAGTACTTTCTCAAACTGAGCAGAATGCGCAAGAAGTGTACCCTCCAGTGACTGTAGGGATGGGTTAGATTGTTGGTCGGCCGACGTTAATCCTTGAGTGGTTCGGTCTGAATTCTTAGTTGCTTTGGCTCTGCCGGCCATTTTGGCTGTTTCGAGATCTCCTCTCAATCTACAGTGAGTTCGCGCTTTTAGTCCACTTAGTTCGTTATTTTAAACTCTTACTGAGAGACCTGGGCGTGGTGTACACATTCGTTGTTAAGAGTGTGAGATTGACCAGCAATGCCAAGGGATGTTGTAGCCTTATTCAGGCGTGTTGGTTGCCTGGGGCCTTGTAGCCATAGACAGGCGCTGCAGCCATTGATTAATTTAGTGGTCCGGCGCTGGGTTCTCGTGGGACTGTCTGCAGGACCCACCGGGGCGTGCGGGGAGTGTAGGAGCTGGCGGGGAGCACTCTCTCCCACTTGTATGATGGCTGGGCTTGGTGCCAGAGGTTCCCCCTAATGTAGGGGGAGCGTATTTGAGGGCCGTGGGAGGCGGCACCGCGTGGGAAAGACCGCAACACAGGATAAACGACAGGCGCCGCGGATGGGCTTCATTTAGTGGAGGACAGTCATGTCAGGTGCCCAGCGCAGGGGGGTTTAGCGCAGGCCTCGCGCCCGCTTCGCGCACCAGCCGTCCGCACCGCACTGATTACCAGATCCAAGCTCTTGGGGCACGCGGCCCACACCGGTCTTGCGCCCCTGAATTAATGGTGAGGTGGGGTGGGGGGGTATGTCCAATAGTCCAGGAGTTTCCCCGCAGCGTTAGTTTTAATTTTTTCACCCCCCCAGATGCCCTCCTCACCTCATTCCTCTCGCTCCTTCTTTAAACCTCCTGCGTCCTTTTAATTTGCCATAGCGATGAATCTTCACTCCTGGGCAGGGATGCCCCTTCTCTGTGCTCCTCTGGCTTATGCACGTCCAAGATGGCGCTCTGGCCCCTCGGGCCGGCACCCGCCTCGCGCGCCTCGGGGCGCCTCGAAAAAAAATAAAAAAAATAATAAATTCTCAGTGCGGCCCGCTTGGCCGCGGCGCCTCAGCCCCCCCGGGCGCCTGCACGCACAAGAGTGAGAGGCGGCCGAGCAACGCGAGAGCGCGACGGGGCCGCAGGAGCAACCCCTCCCGCTCCTCACAGCACCCGGCGCGAGCCCACGAAACACGGCTCCGGTGCGCGGAGCCCGCTACACACAGCGGACGCTCCGGTCCTCCCCAGTCGGACCGCCGTCCCAGCCACTCCAACAAGGCTACGGGGGGCGCCTTTCAGGATGTTTTCATCCAGCCGGGGACGGAGCGCTCAGATCAAGCGACCGTCCCGGCCGCCATTTTGGCTCCTCAGCAGTCTCAGAATTATATAGTTACGCTGTCCCTGAATATAACTTTCGTTGGGATGTAGCTACAAAAATGAAAACAAGCAGGTTTAAATTGCTGCTCTAAATTAGACACTAAAACCACTAGCAAAGAGTAGTGTATCTTGTGTTTATCTATCTGAGAGAGAGAGAGACACATATAGAAAGAAGCAGAGAGAGAGAGAGACTGACGAATACATGGCTCTTGAATCCCAGTTAAAATGAGCATGTCTGTGCCTCCTTGTCCTCCTTATGCAGACATGTATCTGCTCCGCTGGCTGCATATTTTTACAGGTCAGTTCTCTGGCTAGGGTTTGGGCTTTTGTGACCATCCTTTCAGGCAAGTTGAAAGCCTCATATTAGCAGGGCCAGCTTGAGGGCAATGCGACCGGTGCCACCAGAACGGGTGCTGCCTTCAGGTGGGGGCGGCGTGCTTGCAAGTATATTATGATTTTAAAAGCACCTCCTACAGCGTTCCTTGCCTCCAGCAATTTTCAGGTAACAATAAAAATGTCAAGATAACTCTGGTGATTAATGTTCTGCCTGGAGAAAGATGGAGTTTTGAGGGGCACTGTTAAAGGGTGGCAGTGAGGCAATCCGGGATGGAGGTGGTCATTGATTTGCCAACAAACATTGTCAAACAGGGCACCACCAGTGCTATGGCTGGCCCTGATAGTAGATCAGACTAGCCAGGATGCAGAAAGCTTCATGTTGTGTGTGCATAGCTATAAGTAGTGCAGCAGAAGTAGTGGCACTGGGGTTTATGTCCCCAACTGTTGCTGTTTTTACACCCAAACCTGGGGATCAAATCCCATTTAATTTGGTTGAATTAGGGCGATGGCACCCTTGTACGCCAGTGTCATTATCCACATATTAACTACAATATTAACAATTTAAACAGCCCTTCTTTTAAAAACTGAACTCTTATTGAGTAGGTGCTATCCTACTGTCCAGATCAGTAGCAAATATTTTGGCTACCTCGAAAGGATGAACTGTTAACCTGATCAAACTTATCCCCTGACATTTTATAATGTTTATGACAATGAGTAGTCACCAGAGACCTTTATAAGGCATGGGCAAAGTGGGATCTGGCCCAGGGACCCCGTCTGTCACGGGGCCCCCTGGTAGATCCAGATCTGTTCTGCAGAGTCTTGCCCTGATGACGTTGAGTAATTCTTAAACAGATTGTTCAAATACTGTTTTCTTCTAATTTATTTTTTAAATGTGGGTGATATGTGAGAGTCTGTTCCACACATTTTGCAGGAAATGTTGTTTGTTTCATCCAACATCCATAAAAAAAGTTTCCTTTTGATCACAATAGGACCTCACATATGAGGGGGTCACAGAGGTTATGTGCAGTAATATTACTGAGCCACTGTTGTGTTACAAAATTGAAAACACACATCACTATCACTGAATATTAGATGTAAGCATTTAGAATTTGGACAGTTGTGTCTGTGCACTGTAAGTGCCCTGTCAAATAGAACATGAAAGAGCTGAAATTGGACCATATATTCAACACTGTTCTGAAAAATAAGTTTGGCAACGACCCCTAAAATCGTTTAGATATCTCTGATAGTCCCATCAACGTGCTGTCTTAAAGGGATCATCCACTGTGGAGGAAAAAAAAGTCTCTGTACCCTTACGTGCATCTCTAACTATCACCAAGAATAAGATGTATAAATTGTTATTTTGAATGATCATTTCACGCTTTTTTTTTATGTATTTCCACCGGAGGGACCCTCTATAAGAGGTCGAATATTCAGCTATTGCGAGCCATCTCGAGGTCAAGCTTTGACGGGCTCTGAGGGCTCGTTCAAATTGGAGCCCCCTTGTTGAACAGGCTCAGCAATAAATGGCGCTGACTCCCTTAGTATTTGACACACAAGGCCTATTGTAATAGAATTAACGGCTTCTGCTGCATTGTTAAGCATTTTCGGTTGAAAGCATCACTTTCACTTGTCAGTGCTGAGCACCCGCAGTATAGGATCCCCGGCTAATGACGGCTTTGTATAATTAGAGTCAGGCTAATCTCTCTACTTGCTTGACACTTGCGGGGGCCCACGGTCTCTGGTTCTCCTTTTCGCCTTTCATTTTAAACACCAGGGTCATCTACAGAGGCGGAATGTGCATATACGTCGTTTTTTAACGTTCCTGTCAATTATGGGGACTCTAATCTAAAGTGTTTGGAACCCATACTTTGGCATTACCTCTAACTCTTAAAAAAAATAAAAAAAAATCTTGAAAAAATGAGGCAACAAGACACTTATGCTGAAAAGCAATGTCATATTTCGTTATCACACGTGGACCAGTGTTAGAAATGGCATCTTTGGTTGGCAGTCAGGCTACCCCCTGTCCAAGCAAGGACCCTCACTCTAGTCACGGTAAGTCACACACAATCCAAATTATCCTGTGCCCACCCTCTGGTAGTTTGGCACTGAGCAGTCAGGCTTAACTTAGAAGGCAATGTGTACTGTAAAGTATCTGTGCAATAAATCATGCAATAACACAGTAGAATACCACAAAAACACACCACACAGTATTTAGAAAAATATATAATATTTATCTGGTAAGATGCAGGTCAAAACGATTAAGATTCCATAGGTATACATTGAAATATCACTGTAAAAATGATATAAAGTGTCTTTAGTCTTTTAAAAAGCAACAAGTGTCCCTTGCAAGCACAAAGTACCTGGTTTGCGTTCAAATTCTCTGCAAGGAACCGCAGGGGAGGAGATGCGTGGAAAACGGGGAGGTGTGCGTCGATTTTTCTGGTGCACACAGGCGATGTGTCAGTGAGTTTTCACGCAGGGCAGGCTTTGCGGCAATTTCTGGCATGTACACTGGGATCCGCCTTGGGTTGCGGGGTTTTCGGACGCCCCGGGAACGATGCGTCAAAATCCTGGGCGTGCAGGACGAAGTCACAGGAGCTGTGTCGATCTGGTGGGCGATGCATGGAAATTTCTACAGCACGGCAGACGCTGCGTCGATTCCTCTCAGGAAGTCGGGCTGCGTTGTTCCGGCTCGGCTTTGCGTCGATCCAGTGGGCCGTGCATCGAATTTCCAGTTGCAACACTGGAGCTCTGTCTATCTTCTCCTTGCGAACTCAGGCTGCATCGTTCCAGTTCAGTGTGCGGTGAATGTCTCACCGCGATGCAGGCTGTGCATCGTTTCTTGCAGGCTGTGCGACGATTTTCATCGCACAAGGAGTTATTTTGCAGGAATGAAGACGTTTTGGTCCTGAGACTTCAGGGAACAGGAGGCAAGCTCTATCCTAGCCCTTGGAGAGTACTTCTCAGCACAGCCAGAGAGCAGCAAGGCTGCAGTCCTTCTCAGAAAAACAGTCCAGGTGAGTCCTCTGGGCAGCCAGGCAGCTCTTCTTGGCAGGTTGCAGGTTCTGGTTCAGGGTTTCTTCTCCAGGAAGTGTCTGAGTTGGTAGAGGCAGAGGCCCTGTTTAAATACCCAAATGTGCCTTTGAAGTGGGGGAGACTTCAAAGTGTGGCTTAGAAGTGCACAAGGTCCCCTTTCAGTTCCATCCTGTCTGCCAGGGTCCCAGTAGGGGGTGTGGCAATCCTTTGTGTGAGGGCAGGCTATTGTCCTTTGACATGTAATTGTCAGGCCCTCCACTCTCCGGGCCCAGGAAGACCCATTCAATGTTCAGATGTATGTAAGTGTGACTGAGCATCCTGTGTTTGGGGTTTGTCTGAGTGAATGCACAAGGGAGCTGTCAACTAAATCTAGCCAGACATGGATTGTAAGGCACAGAAGGATTTAAGTGCAGAGAAATGCTCACTTTCTAAAAGTGGCATTTCTAAAATAGTAATATTAAATCCAACTTCACAGTCATTATGGTTTTGTATTACCATTCTGTCCATACTAAATATGACCTTGTTACTCCTTTCAGATCGGAAGCTACCACTCAAACAGTATATGAGGGTAGCCCTAATGTTAGTCTATGAAAGGAGCAGGTCTCACCGCAGTGCAAAACAAATGTAGGAGTTTTTTACTACAGGACATGTAAGCTACACAGGTACATGTCCTGCCTTTTGTCTACACAGCACCCTGCCATATGGGTTACCTAGGGCCTACCTTAGGGATGACTTATGTGTAGAAAAAGGAGAGTTTTAGGCTTGGCAAGTATTTTTAAATGCTACGTCAAATTGGCAGTGAAACTGCACACACAGGCCTTCCAGTGGCAGGCCTGAAACATGGTTAAGGGGCTACTTTAGTGGGTGGCACAATCAGTGCTGCAGGCCCACTAGTAGCATTTAATCTACAGGCCCTGGGAACATTACTAGGGACTTATAAGTAAATTAAATAAAGCAATTGGGTATGATCCAATGTCACCATGTTTTAAGGGAGAGAGCATATGCACTTTAGCACTGGTTAGCAGTGGTAAAGTGCGCAGAGTCCTAAAACCAGCAAAAACAGTCTCCAAAAAGTAGAGGGGGCAGGCAAAAAGGTAGGGGTGACCACCCTAAGGCTGTCAGGTCTAACAACCGGTAATTGCAATAATGGAGGTAGGGGTTGGCAGGTTGGCACGTGCAAGCAGGAACTCTAAAAACCCAGGTCAGTGCTGTGGCATAGCAAGTGTGCCATGGGCATTGGTGCGAGTGAGCAAATGTGCCAATGGCTGCTGGATGGTTAGTAAAATACCTTAGTAATCTGGTTTCATGAGAGTGTAGGCTGGGAATATCTAGTCACGAATACCGATGGAACAGAATACAGTTACAACAGTATGAGGGGAAAATTATCGAAAGGTATGTTTTGTGTACAACATTTATGCCTATCTCCACATATATGTACCTTGGTGACACGTATATCTTCAACATACATAGATGTGGAGTTATTCTTACCTCCTTATGCGCACATACCTTTCGATATATTGTCCTTTGATATTGTTGTAATGATGATGATAAACCTTTATTGCATAATTAATAAAAATTGTTGCAGTCAACAAATTACATAAATGGTAAATTCGGTGGGCCGAAAGAAACCACTGGCACTTCAAGCTCACATAGTGTAAAACAATTAGCACTAGCCAATGGCTAGAAGTCCGCTTAAAAGGATGGCTGTTTCATCAGGGGTGATGATTACTTAAAAACTGCCTCTCGCATTCCGTGCTGACCTTAAAGTTCTGCATCTAAGCTGAGCGAGAGAGTACAGCGAAGGAGATTGTAAAATCATGAGATGAATGTCTTCCTCAATTTCCTGAGTTTGTTTGTGCATGCTTTAAAAGGAATTCTGCTTTTAATATAAATCTTGCTACCCATGCCTTGTGCTGAGGTGTCAGTCTTTTGAGACAAAATAAGATGGCTTGTCTGCATGATCAAATGGTATTTGCTTTAAACATGTTTTTGGGAAACAGTTTGCGCCAGGGAGACAGTGCAGGGCATATGCATAGAAGGTGTAGAAAGTCTTCCTTGTTATATGCAAATAGCCTGCATCTCCCATTTACTGAGGGATTTTGGGACCATGTCTAGTGAGGGGAGAAGACCCAACCTGGCATGCAGCACCTTTATTTGTTAAGTTGTCTTTGTCCTTGATCCACAATAGCTTTTTGATTTGCTTTTTTATTAGCTCCTTAAATGTTTTGTGTGGTAAGGACTTCTGCCACAGCTCTTCTGCCTGGAGTTGCTTGATTGCTAAAGCAATTGTGTCAGACCGTGAAATGGAGACTCCAGGCGAGTTCAGGCCTGATTCCTCTGTGCTGGTGAGGAGCAGTGTGGTAAGATGAAGAGAAGTCGTGAAACTTTACTCTGAGCAGTGTTCAAAAAAGCATTAAACTTGCCAGGATAACATTCTAAGCTGTATGTCATGGAGGGCAGGAACTTTGCTCTGACAACATGAGGAGCGGACTCCAGGTTGGGCTTTGCAGTTTCGTCTATGGTTTTTGAAGTGCTGCAAGTTGCGATGCCACTCTGTCTTTCAGGGTGTTTAAGTGCAGGCGGCGAGACCACTTTTTTGCAACTCCCAAGTATTTGTAGCTATTGGTTCTGCCCACAAGCTGGTTTCCACAGAGCCACTGCTCTTTCTTTATTATGTGCTTGCCAAAGATAACTACCTTGGTTTTCTCCAAGTTTAACATCAACTTGTTGGATTTGCAGTACTGATCCAGGGTGTTTAGCAATTTTTGGAGCCCTGTGCCTGATAGGTTCAAGAGGACGATGTCATCAGCATAAAGAAGTATGGTTAGAAGTTGGTCGTCTAATTTGGGAGGATGGGAACTGACAGAGTTCAGCTGTGCACACAGGTCTGCTAGATATGGATTGAATAACATCAGGGCTAGAACGCAGCCTTGCTTAACTCCTCTTCCTATCGGAATTTTCACAGAGACTGTTCCATTGCAACCGACATTTACCCTGAACCAGTTGTCAGAATATAAGAGCTGAATTCCTTTTAACATGTTTGGTGGAATATTGAGTTCCACAGATTTGTTCCACAATTTGTGCCGTTCCACAGAGTGAAAGGCTTTTGAAAGGTCCCCGAAGCAGGTGTACAAGGCCATCTTATTTTTTGTTGTATATTTTCCCTCCAGCAATGCTAGTGCTACCAGGTTGTCGGTGGTGAATGATGAGGGACGGAAACCTGTTTGGTTCAGTGGGGTTCTGTTTGGTAGCCAAGTCTTATATCTCAACAAGTAGGCACTCTGCAAATAATTCTGTATCAGTGTCGAGGAGGGCGATCAAGCGATAGCTGTCAGGGTTCCCATATGGTCCTTTCTTGTAAATAGGATTTAGAATTGCCCCTTTCCAGGAGTCAGGGACTTTATTTCCTGTGATGCAAGAGTTGAACAGATTACTAAGTTGGTTCAACCAAAATTCCAAATCGTGTTTTAAGACCCAAGTCGGGAGGCCATTTGGGCCAGGGGCCCCATTGGTTCTGCAATGCCTAAGGTGTTCTTTGATCTGTTGTGCTTCGAAGGTTGGGTGATTTGGGTCATGGTTTATGCACATGTTGCGTTCCACTGCTTCCTGACACTCATATAGTTCAGAGATGTACTCGATCCATTTTGCTTCAGGCACAATGTTGCTTAAAGTACCCAATGCCCCACGTTCCAATTCATTGATAATGGACCAAAGGGGGCGGCTGTTCTTTTGTTTGCATGCCTCCATGACTTTGATCCATTCCTGGAATCAGTGTGCCTGCTTTACTTCCCAGACTGCCTTCTTGTATTTCTTTCTTAAAGCTTGGAAGGAACCAAGTTGTCTAGTGTTGATGTGTTATTTTTTTAGAGCTCTGACAGCTTTGTTGAGCTGTTGCTTTGTTGCTTTAGCAGTTGGGAGAACCATTGGTTTTTGTTCTGTAGAGGTCTGAGTCTGTGCAGTTGTAAGGGAGCTAGCTGGTCCCTTAGTGAGGTTAGCATTGCTTCCCATCTGATGATTTTATCCGGCGTGGTCCCTGGGTTGGATGATAAGTTCGATTTCCAAGTCTCATATTTTCCCATACACATGTTTGACCATATTATTAGGTGGAGATGGCTACCTGGATCCTGTGCCCCTATCTTGTGCATTTGTGCCATGTAGTGATTGTTGTTTGTGATTTCCATGATTTTTGGGTGATGATCACTTTCACATCTTACTTCTATACTAAATACTTGATTGTGATTGAAGAAAGTTGCGGATGTAAATGTGTAATCAATGGTGTTAGCTGATTTCTTTGATATGTGGATTAATTGGGCTGTCTGTTGGGAAACGCCATTTCAAGGCCATCAATCCTAATGCCTCCAATGCTCTTTCTCCATGTCGCTGTAGCGTGAACCTTCCTGTGGAATGCCTATGCGTTGATTTAAGGCTCCTTCTCTGGCACTCCTGTACCTATGGTTGGTCATATTTAGGTTGACATCACCTGCGATTAGCCGGATGCACTCCCGTACGAGGCATTTAGAGATTGCTGTTTGTTTTCCATGGTGTCTACTAACTGCTGTTTGTGGGTTGCATTGGGGTTGATATAGATGTTTTATATTATGACCGAGGTTGATTCCTAGTCTAAGAGCCAGTTTTCAATGAAAATGGCTAACATGTGGGCAGGAAGCTGGTCGATTTTCTTTGCCATTAATGATGTACTTGTGGTTATATAGGTGGAGAGGCTACCCTTGGGGTGTCCCTTGCTTTTTTTCTTTAGTTGCTGGGCTGAAGAATTCTTGGAATCCTACTAACGGATTTTCCTCCACACACAAGTTTCTTGTAGGTAGATGATATCGAAGTTTCTCAAGAAGGAATCCAGGTTTGGATAATGATTAATTTTGGTTGACCCTGCTATGTTCCACGATATTATTTTTGTGTTGCCCAGGGCAGGTTTGTGCCGTGATCCAGGGTTTGCGATATTTTTTGGTGCTCCTGTGTCCCCCCACCTGTCTTGGTGCACAGAGGAGTGTCACCATTGCAAGAATAGTTTGTTCCAACTTGTTTCCTCTTTTTGCAGGACCATTACCAGTTCTTGACTTTTTGCTAGTATCCCTGAGTGATGGAAACTATGAATTCTCTGGGTTTTTGGGGGAGGGGGAGGAAGCTCCCTTGGGGTGTTGTAGGATTGATCTTCGAGCGTCGTCCCTGTGGTTTGTTGACTGTGTTCTGTCACTTTTTCCCCTGGCATCAAGCGGGATGAGGAAACTTGGGTTCTTTGCCTTGTTCACTTCTTTAAGTTCTATGCGCCAAAATTCAAAGACCTCAGATTTTGATAGTATTAGCTTCACTTTTCCCAAGCTGCTAAGACAGACTTCTGTGCACTCATTTGTGCAACTCTTGCTTGGTGCTAGAAGGGCTACATACTCATGGTCTTTGCTGTTTAATTTTTCCAACCCTGGGATGGCATTGCAGATTCTCAAGAGGTTGCCTCTATTTAAGATGTCCCAAGGGCGCAGAAATTTGTAGGTGGGATGAAAGATTAGGGTATGAGTACCCTTATCCTTTGAGTTCTGTAGAGGGTTGGGCACAGTTGTGTGGGGCTTTGCAGAGTGGAGTGCTGATGTAATTTCAACATTGGTGATTATCATTCGCTCCGCATCGGTGACAGCTTGCTCCATGCAGGTTGAGTTACATGAGCAGACTATGGTCTTTGTGATGGGTCCCAAGGGTCTCGATATAGAGGATGGAGATAGTGTAATGATATGCTATCTGCCAATATTAGAAGTTCGTTATTCCCAGACACAATCATTCGTTAGGCATCCAGGTTTGGTGCACCATTTCTAACTACAAACCGGTGCCAGTGCTGTTGGAAGACTGAGTTTTGTTCTGCCGTGTTATGGTGACAGTTGGGAGTGTGGAAGGAAGGGATACAGTGCTTTATATATGTAAAGTTGCAGGAGCTGGGTGGGCATAGACATATTTTTAGAGACAAGGATTTATTTTTCATCATGTACATTTTACTCAAGGAAGAGGAAGAAAGGCTGAAAAGGGAGAAAGAAGGAGGAAGGGAAAGATAGGATAAGAGTGACAATGGAAGAATGGATTAGAAAGAATATTCAACAGTGAGATAAAGAGACAGAAAGTATATTGTAGTGAAAGCAAAGCATGAGGATGAATTAAAAATGAGCAGCCTTGATGTTTGAAAGCTCTGGCTTTTTCATCATCACCAGCAAAAGGCTATAAGAAAACTTTTACTGGCCCCATTTGTGTATATATGATTAATACCTCAATTGCAGCCCGAGCCTAGCAGTTGCTGGTGCACTGACACCTGACAATGTCCCTGGATCAGGCCCACTAATTATTAGCAGTTCATGGTGCTTAAACAGATTAAAGGAAGTCTGTGATTACTTTTGTATTTTACAACAGCCTCCATCTAGACCCCAGGTGGACTGTTGAACCCAGCTATGGGAGACCAGTACAATGCAGTTTGAGACTTCCCATCCATCACAAGTCCTCCTGTGATATAGGTTCATTTTAGACCTGGTTTTCTTGCTTAGTGTCCTCTGACTTCTTGCCTTCTGACCTCCTGTTTTCCTGACTTCATCTTTTGTTGGCTTTAGGATTCTGAACACTTCACCACTACTGACCAGTGCTAAAGAGCAGGTGCTCCTTACTCTAACCATCGTAGTATTGACTTATCCACAATTGGCATATTTTATTTACTTGTACATCCCTACTAAAGTTCACTATATAAGCCCAGGGCATGTAAACTAAATGTTACAAGTGGGCCTGCAGCACTTACTGTGCCACCCACTGCAGTAGTCCTTTAAACATGGATCATGCCAGTCATTGCAGAGCCTGTGTGTGCAGTTTTAGAACGCCATTTTGATCTGACAAGTTCATTTAATTTCCAGACCCCGACCATTCTTTTTAGGGTTGAGCGCAAAGCTTTCCGTCCCTGGTGTAATCTCTCTGTGGGCTTTTAACCACACCCATGTCAAGCCCATCTATTTGGTTAGTTCATGGGCTTGCCTTTTAAAATTAGCTTGATTTCATGAGTGGAAGGCATGCATACGTCATGCCTCTTCCGGTGTTTAGCCCGCCTGGAGTGCACCGGGCAGCTACTGAAAACATTCGAGCCTCCATGTTTTCCATATGGATTCTGCACTATTTTTTCTCTTAATTTCATAGGCAGCGCGATCTTGCTGGGCAGAAGTCTAGCGTTTTGCATAACATTGACCCTGTTACATGGATATTTGCACTTTTGCCGGGTACATGGGTTACTGCACTTTTGCGGTTGCATGGGTAATTGGACTTTTGCCGATACGTTTCACTGCTTGCGGACTTCTGTTTCCTTTTGTGTGTTTGCTTTGCGCTCATGGTGGCCATCGGCTCGCTTATGTGAAAATGTTTTACTTTTCAGTTTATGTGGCAAGAAAAGTCCGCTTTGGAGTTTACAAAACGAATAGCTTTAACTTGAGTAAACACGAGACCCATTGCATTGAAATGCTTGTGAAATAGATTATGTCCGAGTCCCATTGTTTTATAAGGCCCTAGTATACTGAGTAAAAATGAAACCAATGAAGATGTTTACCTTTAGATGAGGATATGCCCCTCAGGAAGGCGCTGTGCTGTACTCAGTTCAGAGGTCATTTTTCTTGCTGAGGAGGAACTGGTTTAAAACATGTTTTTCAGGGAAGCGCGTTATAAACAGAACATGTTTGAGCGCTATTCACACGCAAATGCAATGAACATATCGAACTGAGGACCCAGCACAAAAAGTTGTATGTCACCACCTAAAATACAACTGAGTCCATATACCGCCACATAGAATCTACTACATTGAAATAAGCGCCTCTGACATTACCACTGCAGGGATTACCACTCCTGATGTATACCACTACTGTTATTACTACCTCTGAGATTACCAGTGCAAAGATTACCTCTGCTGAGATTACCACCTTTGAAATTACCACTGCTGAGATGACCATTACTGTGATTACTATCTCTGAGATTACCACTGCAGGAATTACCACTGCTGAATTACTACTATTGTGATTACTACCACTGAGATTACCAGTGCAGGGATTACCACTGCTGAGATTACCACTGCTGTGATTACTACCTCTGAGATTACCCATGCAGAGATTAACAGTGCTGAGATTCCCTCTACTGTGATTACTACAGATGAGATTACCACTTCAGGGATTACCACTGCTGAATTACCACTACTGTGATTACTACCTCTGAGAGTACCACTACAGGGATTACCACTGCTGAGGTTACCACTACTGTGATTACTAACTCTGAGATTACCACTGCTCTTATTACCAATAGTGTGATCACTACCTCTGAGATTCCCCTGCAGCGGTTATCACTGCTGAGGTTATCACTACTGTGATTACTACCTCCTAGATTACCAGTGCAGGGATTACCTCTGCTGAGATTACCACAGTTGACATTATCACTGCAGGGATTACCACTGCCGAGATTACCACTACTGGGATTACTACCTCTGAAATTACTACTGCAGGATTAACACTGCTGAGATTACCACTGATGTGATTACTACCACTAAGATTACCACTACTCATATTAACTCTACTGTGATTACTACCTCTGAGATTACCACTGCAGGGATTTCCTCTGATGAGATTATCACAGTTGAAATTATCACTGCATGGATTACCATTGACGAGATTACCACTGCAGGGATTACCACTGCTGAGATTACCACTTATGTGATTACTACAACTGAGATTACCACTACTGTGATTATCACTACTGCGATATCTACCGCTGAGATTACCACTGCAGGGATTACCACTGTTGAGACTACGACTTGTGAGATTACCACTACATTGATTAAATTAGATTCAAGTGTAAGTGTACTGACCCTATGCTAACCTACACCTTAAAATGAAACATTACTTTATAACTACCGACCACCCTCTCTTTATGGCAATACAGTGCCCTCTCCTTAACCTAGTGGTTACATTTGACCGGGAGGTGCCAGTGGGCCCACCAGTACATATTTTGGAGGACCAATACTCTTCTACTCTGTCCCATGGTGGTCCTATTGGTCTTTACAATTCACTGCTGCAAAGTCCTATCTCTTTTAAAGGTTAACATTGGATTACCTTATCACAGTTTACAAATGTAATTTCCAATTAGAAAAATATATACATTTGGAGTTTGGTGTGTCTGGATTTACAATTTAAAATCACAATTTATGTTGAAGTCGTATTTTAAATTGTAAGTCTGAAAATGCCACTTTTATAAAGTAGTTTTTTTCTTACTTTAATAATACAGTGCCTCTGGTCTTTACAATGCATGGGCCTACCCTGGCCATTAGTCCCACCCAGACATAGACATGACTGTAGCATTCTCAAGTGGCAGGGACACCAAGGCCCATATTTATACTTTTTTAGCGCCGCGTTTGCGTCGTTTTTTGACGCAAAATCGGCACAAACTAACAAAATACCATTGTATTTTGTAACTTTGCGCCGATTTCGCGTAAAAAAACGACGCAAATGCGGCGCTAAAAAAGTATAAATATGGGCCCAAGTGCTTCATTTTCCTGCATCCATTCTTGTGTTAAACCATTCTGTGCCCAGGCAAAGACACACTTTCATTTCCTTAAAATAATATCTTGTCCCCTGTAAGAAGTCCAGCATTTCAGGATTTTTATTGAGTATTTCCTTGTTCTTTGTCCATTTACACAGGCATGCTATCAGTTTTAGGTGGACCAGCTCCTTTGATATTTTAGTAGATGCTGCTTTGTTTCACTCTTTGACTTTTTTTTTGGGTAGAATACTAAAAATGTGTCCTGCATGTCTTAGACCTGCTTCTGCTTCATGAAGTGTGATTGGGAAAAGGCAGCTGCGTTTACTTCTTCAATTCCTGTTTCTCTGCAGTTCTCCATTGCCGGGTACCTCCCTCACTCACTCTAACTCACATTTTCTCACTTACTCATTCTCACTCCCACTCAGGGGCCCAGCTTCGGGGGGGGTATTTGGGTTGTTACACCCCCACTAATAAATGTATATTCTGATGAATTGTTGGATACAGGTGCTTTCAGTTGGGTACGCTGAGTTGTCTGTCAGGTTTCACCTGGAATGTATGCAAACACACTGTCACAAAGCACACACACTTTCTTTCATCTCTGTTTTGAAAGCCCAACTTTTTAAAATCATTTTACAAAATATTATGTTCCTTTTACTTATTAATCATATCAATCTGCACTGCTCTCTCTTTCCACTGCCGCTTAAGCCACCCTCATGCGATCTGCTTGTCATGTGATGTACTTTAACAATTTATGCCAGCCAGGGGCTGCTCCTGTATGAGCAAAGCTGTGGGGGGTGGGCACAACAACATTTAGTGATTCTTGAAATTTGCATGAATGGGAAGGATGGAAAATGAAATGCATACATACATTTGATAAACCATCGGCAACGTGAAACTGATAATGACATTATGGGCCTGATTACAACTTTGTTGGATGGGTTTAATCTGTCCCAAATGTGACGGATATCCCACCTGCCATATTACGAGTCCATTATATCCTATGGAACTCGTAATACAGTGGGCGGGATATCCGTCACAGTTGGGACAGATTAACCCCCTCCACCAAAGTTGTAATCAGGCCCTATGTTATTATCTGTCTGAACAACATGTGGTCCTTTAGTGAATTTTTATGGACGTTTTACTGCAAAACCTGCTGTGTTGTCACTATATTTTAAAGACCTTTTGAGGACGGATAGTCATGCTTAGCACACAACATAAAATTGTTGGAATGTTTCAATAGCGCACATATATAAACTCTGGATTTTCAGTCAATCTATGTAAAAAAAACTATGCTGTCAAATTCACCATTTTTAGGGTCGAGCGCAAAGCGCTCCGTCCCAGGTGTCATCTCTCTGTGGGCTTATAACCACACTCATGTCAAGCCCATCAGTTTGGTTGGTTTGTGGGCTTGCCTTTTGAAATGAGCTTGAATTCATTGGTGGAAGGCATACACACATCATGCCTTTTCCGGTGTTTAGCCCGCCTCGAGCGCACCGGCCAACTACTGAAAACATACGAGGCTCCATTTTTTCCATATGGTTTCTGCACTATTTATCTCTTTATTTCGTAGGCAGTAGTAGAGCGCTTTGCATGACCCTGTTACATGGATATTTGCACTTTTGCCGGTTACATGGATTATTGCACTTTTGCCTATACGTTTCACTGCGACCAAACTTCAGTTTACTTTTGTGTGTTTACTTTGCACTCATGGTGGCCATCGGCTCACTTATGTAAAACTGTTTTACTTTTCAGTTTATGTGGCAAGAAAAGTTTGATTAGGAGTTTATAACGCTAATAACTTTAACTCGAGTAAACGCGAGTCCCATTGCATTGCACTTGCTTGTTATCACATGTAAGTCACCCCTAAGGTAGGCTGTAGGTAACCCCAAAGGCAGGATGCAGTGTATTTACAAAGTGGGAAATGCACTTTTAAGTTTAGCATGTCCTGGTGGTGAAAAATTATTACATTCATTATTCACTACTGCAAGGCATATCTCTTTTATAGGTTAACATTGCATTACCTTGTCACAGTTTACAACTGTAATTTCCAATTGGGAAAATATATAAATTTGGAGTTTGGTGTGTCTGGAAATCACAACTTATGTTGAAGTCGGATTTTAAATTGTAAGTCTGAAAATGCCACTTTTACTAAGTTGTTTTTTTCTTACTTTAACAATACGGTGCCTCTGCTTGTCTGTGAATACACGCCTGAAGTGGGTGACAGCTGGACTTTGCGCATTCCCGCTAGACAGTCACACACAAAGGGAGTTTGGGTGTAACTTCACATCCTGCTGGCCCATCACCAAGCTGATCGGCCTTCTTGAGGTAGATTGGGAGGGAGGAGCTGACACTTGCACCTCAACAGGGTTTTGCTCCTCCCCACACAAAAAGAGCTGCACAACCCCCTGCACAGTATCTGGAGCCAAGGAAGGAAGGGCATGGACCCTTAGCACTTCAAAGGCCTCTCTTTAAAGTCTCCCCCACTTCAAAGGGACAACTGGGTATAAGGACCAGACTCCAAAGCCCACGAAAACAGTACACTTTTGTATTTGAGGACATTCTGCCAGGAAGAAGGACTGCTGGGCTGCCAGGAGGAGCTGTCACTCTGCAGAATTGCTTTGCTGTGTTGGCCTGCTGATGGCTGATTCTTGCCTGAGGGCAGTGCTTAATTTGTAAATAAAAATGGGCCGGCGCCAAAACACATGGCTGCAGCAATTAAATGTGCGAACACAAAACACAGAGGCAGCGTAATCCTGAAGCCATCTAGGGCCTCTTCAATCCATTTAAAACCTTTCCTTACCCCGTCAGCTCACTCTTGCAGCTTTCTGCTTTTCCCCTTTGCTATGTTTTTTCATTTTCCTCTTCCTCCCTCTTTCCCATATATGTCTTTTGCTCTCAGTAAATTCTTGAGGCAGAAAAATAAGTGCCAACCCTCAAAAGTAAGTTCCAACAATAAGAAACAACAAGCACAAATTAAGCACTGCCTGAGGTTGAGAAGGACTTGACTTGCATCTCTACAACCTTCAAGAACTTAAGAGACTCCAAGGGCTTGCTCATTGCCTCCTGTTCTGAAGTCTTAGGTCTATCCAAGACTTACGTCAACCCTGTTTCAGCTACTGGACTCTACCAACAGTGAGTTCTGTCCTGCCAAGAGGTGTCAATCAAGTCCTGGACCTTTAAAGTGGGTTTTGTAGCTGATTTTCTACAAAAATCGCTGCATTGCCACTGTTGCGGCAATATGAGAAACTGCATCCCTCCTCAACGCCGACATATCACTGCTGCCACCGAGTACAAGGACTTTGCATCAGCTCCGGATTGACACATCACCACCAGCCTCAGCGCATCTCCTTCACATCGCCGGCTGTGAAGCTAGACAATGACACATCACCCCCATCACAAAGGGTTCGACACCACACCTTGAGGACATCCTATTAATGATTGAGCGGCTCAACAATGACACATCCCCTGGCTGCACGGATCAGAACTTAAGCATTGCCTCCTCATAGCCCCTCGATGATGTTGATACAACCCTCAATCCAAGGTACTTTTTCAGCGGGCCCTGCGTAGGTCCTGTAGCCGGCCTGCCCTCCATTGCTGTTGGCCTGAATATTAGATTATTTTACTTATAAAATATTCTCTATTTTTATAAATGTGCATAGAGTCTTTTTGTAGTGTTTTCACTGTGTTAAAGTAATTTAAGTGTTGCACAAATACCTTACACATTGCCTCTTAAGTTAAGCCTGGGTGCTCTGTGCCAATCTACCAGGGGATGAGCACAGGTTAATTTATAATTTATGGTGTGCATCTGACTTACCCTGATCAGAAACGTGGTCCCTACTTGGGCAGGGTGCATACCTCTTCCAACTAGAGACCCAGTTTCTAACTGTTCACATAAAGAGGCACATAAAGAGGTAAACGTGTAAAAGCTCAATGTACTCAAGCTAAGTGGCTACCAAAGGGAAAGCATTGATTCAGTGATAAGCAACGTGGCTGACTGGATCTATGATCATCAACAATGTTGTTCTCTTACTCATTCAGACATTATGGCCCTCATTATAGCATTGGTGGTAAATCCTACTCACCGCTACCCTGAGTGCCGAAAATTTACCACAGCCGCGGCGGACATCCGTTCACCATATTATGACACCCACCCACCAATCTGTCACTATTCAGCACATACACAATTCCGCCACGCCAAAGGTCATTGATAAACTGGCAGCATCAAAACCCACACCGTTACGCCAACAGAACAATGCCCATCACATTTTGACCCACGAATCACCACGGTGGACATTCAATAGCAGTAAACCATTGGCGGTACATAACTCTGCGCTCAAAATACACACACACATAAAACAACACCACATTGGACAATTCAAACAACACACACCTGGCACCCATACACACACCACACCCACCCACTCACACCACTATAAAACACACACCCACATTACCCACAGCCCTTTACCATTACAAACAATTACCACCAGAGAGACAGCAAGGCCAAAGACACAACCAGAGCCACACACTACTTACACCTATACACCACCCACGCACACCACATCACACACCCCAACACATTATTCTACATACCCTCACCTACACACTTCACACAACACCTATGGCACCACAAAGACGCCCCTGATTCACAAAGGAGGAGCTAAGGGTCCTGATGGAGGAAATCATCTGGGTAGAGCCTCAGCTATTTGGAGCACAGGTGCAGCAGATATCGATAGCTAGGAAGATGGAGCTATGGTGGAAAATCGTGGACAGCGCCTAGCCATGAGACAGCACCCAAGAACTAGGGATGGCATCAGGAAGGGGTGGAACAACCTACGGGTAAGGTACGTTCCATTGCAGAAAGACACCAACTTGCTGTACAGAGGACTGGCGGTGGACCCCCACCTCCTCCCCCGCAACTCACAGCATGGGAGAAACAAGTCTTGCCAATCTTGCATCCTGAGGGCCTGGCCGGAGTAGGAGGAGGACTGGACTCTGGTAAGTCAACTCTTTACTACTATCACCCCCTACCTTCATGAAATCACATATCCCAACCCTCACTCCCATCGCACCACCACGTCCCACACCCCCCACCATCACATCTCACTCATCCCAAAGCCAAGCCCGGCATTCCATACCAATGCATAGACACCACTCACAGCCCTGCAGGGACACCTATCACAAAAGCATGCACACTAGAGAGAATCAGCTATACCACCACATACCAACTTACACAAGTGAAAGCTGCCAGGGCAAATACAACCAAAGAGGGCAAGCCACGGATGCATAATATTTCAGACACAGAACCCATAACACATAATTTTCATCCCCACAGGTACCCCCGCCAATGTCAGCAGATAGGAGGTGCCAGCAATATCCAGTCCCCCAACTGAAGAGGCCCACAGTGATGACAGCAACTCTAGTCTTCTGGATCTGCATGACCAACCTGGCCCATAAGGGACCTCTGGACTGTCGGTTACCCAGGCCCAGTCACACACCACCACAGAGCCTCCCCCATCAGGAAACACCACAACAGCACCTACCCAGCGTACCCACACCTCTGTCCCCAGGACACGTCAATCAGCAGTGTTTCCACTTCTACAGGGACCCCAGTCCACATCTCATACCCAAGACAATCAGGGACCTGGGGTCAGTGGCAGTGGGCACATGGTTCAGGGGACAGAGGCGCAGGTTAACAGGGAAACTGTGAGGACTGCTGTGCACCAGGGGGAGGACAGGCCCAGGGAACCGACTCTCCAGGAGGCACTTGCAGAGATCCTGGGAGCATATCAACATTCCCAGGACACGATGTGCCAGATCCTGAACAATGTGCAGGAGAACAGGTGGCCGCAGGAGGGACAGTACCAGGGGATCAGGGAGGACTTGCAGGCCATCAACAACACCATGGTCTTCTTAGCAGGGGTGCTGGCAGACATGGCCAATATTATGAGGGAGGCAGTCACACAACAGCGGGCCCCTGCCACTAGCCAGACATCTGAACTGCCTTCCACCTCTGCTGCAGCTAGTGGACAGGAGGCCCCACCACAGGACCAACAGGCCACCAGCACCCCTCCCCCTGCAGAAGGAGAACCACCTCGAAGCCAGACACTTGCCAAGAACCCCGCCAGGAAATGAGACTCTCCTGATTGTCACCCTTGTGTCCCACACAGTCACCCTGTCCACCTTGAACTGCCATTGCTCCCCTTCCTATGTCCCCTTGGACAATGAACCTGTGCTACAGACTGGAACAATACCCTGGATATTCCTCCATCATCACCCCATCCCATTGCACTTGGACCTTAATATTTTAGCACTTCAATAAACACCCTTGGAATAATAGAAGTATGGAGTATGTCAAATCTTTCAAGTATGTATTTATTTAACCAGGTTCAAACATTGTAATTCAACTGTACAGTAAATGAGCATATGTTAATGACCTGTAGCTGGCTGCAGTGATCACACCAGGAGCTATTGTGAGGCACCAACATCTGTAAAATTAATTTCCAAAGGGTACAGTAATTGGGCCTAGAAGTGGGAAATAACAGCATGCCAGTGCCACAGAAATTCAAAATAATTACAATGAAATGTGAAGTAACGCTGTCTTACTTGTGTCTCATTGGAAGTATTGTCTGATGACTGCTGTTCTGTTGTCTCATCCTCATCTTCTGCCTCCTCACCCTCACTGTCCACAGGGTCCACTGCTGCCACACAGGCATCTCCAGCCTCCTCCTCCTGCACAAAAGGCACATGGCGTCTCAGGGCAAGGTTGTGCAACATGCAGCATGCCACTATTATCTGGCAGACCTTCTTGGGTGAGTAGCACAGGGATCCACCTGTTAGATGGAGGCACCAAAACCTGTGCTTCAGTTGGCCAAAGGTTCTTTCGCTGATCCTTCTGTTTTGCCCATGTGCCTCATTGCAACTCTCCTCTGCCCTTGTCCAGGCATTCCTCTCAGGGGTCAGTAGCCATGATAGGTTGGGGTAACCAGAGACACCTGCAAATATTGAGGGACAACATTTAGTCACAGACTATCCCATATGACCCACACCATACCCATACACCAACATATACTGGGTGGGGACCAGGGCTCAGCTATTAGCCACACCATGTGCCTCTGTAGTTGGACCATCACATTTGGGATGCTGCTATTCTTCAGGACAAAGGCATCATGCACCAACCCAGGATACTTAGCATTGATGTGGGAGATGTACTGGTCCGCCAGGCACACCATCTGTACATTCATAGAGTGGAAACTCTTACGATTTCTGAACAACTGTTTATTTTGATGGGGGGATAAATGCATATGTGTTCCACCACTCTTGTCAGTACTATTGAGAACATTGACTGTGACATTCCTGCTGCCAAGCCCACTGTCACTTGGAAAGAATCAGTTGCCAGGAAATGGAGCACAGATAGAACTTGCACAAGAGGGGGATCCCAGTGGGGTGACGGATAGCGGATATCAGGTCAGGCTGCAATTGGGCACACAGCTTTGTTATTGTGGCCCTGTCAAGTCTATAGGTGAGGATGAAGTGCCTGTCCTCCATTGATACCAAGTCCACCAGGGGTCTGTACACAGGGGTATGTCTCTGTCTCCTATTCATCCGCAGTGGCTGCAATCTATTGGGAAAAAGAGTGAGGAACCAGTCACAAACTGAACAATGGGGCTACAACAGAACATTGCATGCTGTTAACTTGTAATGGGTCAGTGTGAATTGTCCAGTATCTCCAAACGTAAACAGTGACGCAGCAATTATCCAGGGCCTGCCCCCCCGAAATGGCATTCCCTGTCCTATGTGGAAGGACAGGTGGAAGTGAGGTAATTCCGCTGACGTTGTGCTCTGTTGTGGGAGGCAGGTGGGAACTGCCGTGCAACTTCTCTTTGGTTATAATTGGGCAATATGGATTACAGTGGTCAATGGTGATCTATGCCGGCAGTGACGATATCCACTGCCGCGGACGTGACCGCCATTTTATATCAGATTCCTCACTTGCTACCTGATCTTCAACAGGAGAGGACCTACACTGCATGTGCTGCTGTGACCTGTGTCTGGAACCTACCATGGCTCATGTGACTGGGTGAAGGACCCCTGCCTTCACTTTTGCGGGGTTGGAGAGAGTGGTGGATGGGGTCCTACCCCAGTAAGGACTGCTGTATGGGCCTCCAAACCAACAGGTGAGTACACTGTGGGCCGTGTGTGTGGAAATGTTGATGTGAAGGGGTATGGTGGGCCATAGGTGTAACAGGCACGACTGTCTGACTAATACTATTTTCATGTGTGTATTTCCTCTACAGGTCATCGCCCATCAAAAGAAGGGTATATGGCGTGCCATTGCCAGGGATGTGCAGACCCTGGGGGTCTACGGCAGGCAGAGCACCCACTGTCGGAAACAGTGGGAGGACCTGAGACGGTGAGCATGGAAGACCGCAGAGGCCCAGCTGGGGATGGCCTCCCAAAGAGGAAGGGGTACCTGCGAACCCTGACCCCCCAGATGGCCTGCATACTGGAGGAGCCTATCCAGAGCTGGATGGGCGCTTGAGGGCATCACAGAAGCCACAAGGGGTGAGTACAGTGCCCATCATTACTACTAACACCTGGTGGGGTGGTATCCAGGTGGTGGATGTGTGTCAGTGGGTGCCCCTAGGCCAGGCCTGACATTGCAGTGTAGGTCCCCTAGTGGCTAGGGTTTTGAAGGGATAATCCTGCTACCTAGCTCATAGGCATCCACTACTGGTCAGGGCTGCGTGGGTCCCGGGTGTGCTGGATTTGCCAGTGTGGTGCAGCTATTGACCAAGTGTATCCTTTGTCTCTTCCCCACCTTCTTGTTTTGTCACCTGTCCTTAAGTGCATTAGCATCATCTGGCAGAGGATCAGAGGCACCTGTGACGGAGGGAGCTGCATCCCACAGGACCCTAGAGGCAGAGTCCACCAACGCTGAGGGCACCAGTGGGATGAAGGGTGAGGGGACCACCACAGCGGAGACTGGAGGGGACAGTTCTGACAGATACCTCCTCCGATGGAAGCTCCCTGGAGGTGGTGAACACTTCTGTGACCACACCAGCTACAGGGATAGCCGCCACCTCCGTTCCAGCACCGCCCTCCCAGCAGCTACTCAGCGAGTTGCCCGGGCCCGCTCACCTAGAAGGATGGGCATCTCTTTCGCCCCAGGCACCTCATGCCCTGCCCCAGTAAGCCCTGCTGCCCAGAGTGAGGAGGCTATTGACCTCCTGAGACCCATCTCTGTAGGGCAGTCAACCATTGTGAATGCCATCCAGGGGCTCGCAGCCCCGATGCAACTGACTAATGCATTCCTGGAGGGCATTCACACTGGCTTGGTGGCCCAACAGAGATCAATCCAGTTTCTGGCCTCCTCTCTGATGGTAGCCATTGTCCCTGTTTCTACCATCCCCCTCCAACTTCCTCTTCCCAATCCCATTCTTCTCAACCCCAACCTATCCCAAGCACACAGGCAGACGAGCATGCACACAAGACAACACACAAGAGTGGCACAGGCAATCACAAGCACCACACTTCATCCCACAGGCACTCACACAAACACCATCCAGATGCAGAAATACCAACATCCACAATTTCCACTGTCTTCCCCTCCTCCTCCTCCTCCACCTCCCTCCCACTTCCGTCTACACTAACACCTGCATACACTACACCATCATCCACTACCAACATCATCACCACACCTACCAGAACACACACCTCACTGGCAGACACCTCCACAACAGCCATGCACATGTCCCCTGTGTCCTCTCCCACTGTGTCTTACCCCCCCCAAGGCACACAAACACAAGCACTCAGACACCCAACAGCCATCCACCTCACAACAGCATCCAGCCCATGCACCTGCACCCAAAATCAGCAGACAGACACCTCCTACAACCACTCCCTCTTCCTCCACTCCCAAACCTTCTCCCTCTTTCCGCCCCAATGTCCCTAAAAAACTTTTCCTATCCACCATTGACCTCTTCCCTCCCCTTTCCTCCCTTCCTGCACTTCTGGCCAGGGTGGCAAAAACCCAGCCAAACACCTCAGCCACCCAGTCCATGGGCCCAGTCGTCACCATACCCACTCGTGGTGGAAAAGGATCCAGGGCACATGTCCTGAGGGGGAAGGAGCCTGCACCAGGCAGCCGCAAGGGAAAGGAGCCTGCCACAGCTGCTCGAAGTAGCAAGGAGCCTGCCGAAGCTGCTGCCAGGAAGATAAAGGAGCCTGGCCCAGCTGCCACCAGGAAGACTAAGGAGCCTGCCACAGCTGCTGCCAGGAAGACTAAGGAGCCTGCCCCAGCTGCCAAGAAGAGCAAGGATTCAGCACCAGCAGGCAGGAAGGGCAAGGGACCTAGGGTAGGAACTGTGACAGGGCCCCCACCACCAACCATGGTTGTGCAGCCGTCCGAGGCTGCAGGGGGTGGGCAGGAGCCTCCCACTCCCAGCAGCAGCACCACCATCACCATTGAGCAGCTGTCTGAGGTTGCAGGGGATGGGCAGGAGCCTCCCCCCCAGCAGCAGCAGCACCACCACCACCACCACCACTGAACAGCCGTCCGAGCTTGCAGGGGATGGGCAGGAGCCCCCCCCCAGCAGCAGCAGCACCACCACCACCACCGTTGAACGGCATGTAATTCTGCAGTATAGAGAATTACCCTTTGGTAAGGGCACAAGTAACCAAGTATGCCCTCATCTCTGAGCCAGTACCAGCACCTAAGCACATAGAGTTGCTTTCCTGAAATGCAGCTAGCTAATAAAATAGATGATATAACCTGTGGCTCCTTTATACATTTGTATCATATAGTAAAGCTAAAGAAACCTGGGCGACTGAATGTTAGAAATGGGGTCTTTGGTTGACAGTCTGGTTACCCCCTGTTCAAGCAAAGACCCTCACTCTAGTCAAGGTAAAAGAGAATCACCCTCAGCTAACCCCTGCTTACCCCCTTGGTAGCTTGGCAGAGCAGTAGGCTTAACTTCAGAGTGCTAGGTGTGAAGTATTTGTACCAACACACACAGTAACTTAATGAAAACACTACAAAATGACACAACACCAGATTAGAAAAATGGAAAATATTTATCTAAACAAAACAAGACCAAAATGACAAAAATCCACAATACACAAGTCAAGGTATCAATAAAAATGCAAAAAGAGTTTTTAAGTAGTTTTAAACACACGCTAGTGCTGCTAGCGTGAAAATGTACCTGGTGCGCATCAAAAATAACCCTGCACGGGCGAATGCGCATCAAAAAGGGCTTGCATGGCGTTGATTCCACTTACGAGCGGGACCATGCATCGTTTCTCCTTTCACCGGGTCGGGCGCGTCGTTTTTTCTCTCCACAGGAGAGCGGTGCGTCGATCCGGTCAGCACTCTCGAGTTCGTGCAGGCCTTGCGTTGTTTTTCCATGCACAGCGGTACTTGAGTCAGAAATCCAGCTGCACGATGATCCAAAAACCCTGCAGCGCGGGTTGTGATCTCCCAGCCTCCGTCAGCGATGCTGCGCGTCTTTTCTCCTGCTCCGTGCGTCAATTCTTCGTTTGCGTTTCCTGCGAGCGTTGTTTCTCAGCTGCAGAGCCGGCGGCGCGTCGTTTCTTCAGCCGCAGATCGGAGTCACGTCAATCTCTTCCCCTCACAGCACTCTGTGCATGGATTTCCTTGTCTTTAGGCTGCCAGCTTCTCCTTTCAGTGTCCCAGGAACTGGATGGCCACCACAGGGTAGAGTAGGAGTCTCTCCAGAGACTCCAGGTGCTGGCAGATAGAAGTCTTTGCTGTCCCTGAGACTCCAAACAACAGGAGGCAAGCTCTAGATCAAGCCCTTGAAGATTTCTTCTCAAGATGGAAGGCACACAAAGTCCACTCTTTGCCCTTGTACTCTGGCAGAAGCAGCAACTGCAGGATAGCTCCACAAAGCACAGGCAGGGAAGCTCTTCTTCCTCAGCTCTTCAGCTCTTCTCCAGGCAGAGGTCCCTCTTTTTTCCAGGAGGGTATCTAAAGTATGTGGTTTTAGGTGCCCTTCTTATACCCAATTTCTCCTTTGAAGTAGGCCTACTTCAAAGTAAAGTCTCTTTTGAAAGTGAAATACTTCCTTGCCCAGGCTAGGCCCCAGACTCACCAGGGGGTTGGAGACTGCATTGTGTGAGGGCAGGCACAGCCCTTTCAGTTGTGAGAGACCACTCTTCCCCTCCCTACTAGCACAGATGGCTCATCAGGATATGCAGGCTACACCCCAGCTCCCTTTGTGTTACTGTCTAGTGTGAGGTGTAACCAGCCCAACTGCCAAACTGACCGAGACAGGGGATCCACAAACAGGCAGTCACAGAAATGGTATAAGCAAAAAAATGCCCACTTTCTAAAAGTGCCATTTTCAAACACACAACCTTAAAATCAACTTTACTAAAAGATGTATTTTTAAATTGTGAGTTCAGAGACCCCAAACTCCACATGTCCATCCTCTCCCAAAGGGAATCTACACTTTAATCAGATTTACAGGTAGCCCCCATGTTAACCTATGAGAGGGACAGGCCTTGCAACAGTGAAAATGAATTTAGCAATATTTCACTGTCAGGACATATGAAACACATTACTATATGTCCTACCTTAACCATACACTTCACCCTGCCATTGGGGCTTCCTGGGGCCTACCTTAGGGGTGTCTGACATGTAGGAAAGGGAAGGTTTAGGCCTGGCAAGTGGGTACACTTGCCAAGTCGAATTTACTGTTAAAACTGCACACACAGACACTGCAGTGCCTGTCCTCTCCCTCTTTGAAAAACACGGCGAAATACTGTTTTAATTGAATTCAAGATAGATGTGAAGTTTTTAAATTGTTAAACAAGTGAATCTGAATCTGTGATTTTTAAACTGCACTTTGCACTGGTGTGTCTTAGGAGAGAGACGCTCGTTCCACTAGCAGTTCGTTCTGTTTTTCGGCCGCCATTTTGGGGGGTTAGCGCTCCAGCTTTTAATGCTGGAGGGCTATTTTAGCCACAACAGGAGCGCGGCGCGCACCTGAAGGTAGGCAGAGGTCCCCTGTGCCTCTCCCTCTTTGAAAAACACGGCGAAATACTGTTTTAATTGAATTCAAGATAGATGTGAAGTTTTTAAATTGTTAAACAAGTGAATCTGAATCTGTTATTTTTAAATTGCACTTTGCACTGGTGTGTCTTAGGAGAGAGACGCTCGTTCCACTAGCAGTTCGTTCCGTTTTTCGGCCGCCATTTTGGGGGGTTAGCGCTCCAGCTTTTAATGCTGGAGGGCTATTTTAGCCACAACAGGAGCGCGGCGCGCAGCGTGCGCGCCAATGGCGCGCCGAAGGTGCGCCAAAGGCAAGCCCGTCTGCGCCCGTCCGCGCCAGAACGAGCCAAGAGCCTAGAAACTATGCCCGAGATCTAGCCGGAGGGAGAGGTATTACATATTCAAGTGAAGAACTATTTCTCCTTAATAAAAACCCCTCCGTCCTATGCTACAACAGTCTAGATCCAGATAAGGTTAATTTTAGATGCCCTAGGTGTGCCTGGTCACTTAAAGCTTCCACAAACCACCGACAAGCGAAGAATTATGTTAGATTTCCCTTATGTTTAGTTAATTGTCGTTCAGTAGGAGCTCATGCTAGGGACATTTATCTCCTAGTAGAACAAATTGAACCCCTGGCCTTGTTTCTAACAGAAACATGGCTGAATGAAAGCTCTGCACCAGACATTGTCATGGCCCTCCCCTCAGGCTATAAGATTAGTAGAGTGGATAGACCTAGCAGAGGGGGAGGCATTGCAGTCATTCTCAGAGACACATGTAAGATCGATTGCACCCCTACCCTAATTAAAGGCTGCGAAAGCATGTCGTTTGCGATCGATGTAAACCCACATTATACACTCTCGGGGTACTGATTTACCGTCCACCTGGTCCCATTGGAGATTTTATAATGTCACTAGCAGAACATACTTCGCAAATAACACACACTAAATCTAATTTTTTAGTGCTAGGTGACTTCAACCTCCATATAGATAATACAGATACTGCATCTTCTAAGATGCTGATAGCAGAGATGAATGCATGTGATTTAAACCAACTTATTCAGGGCCCCACCCATGTGAAGGGCCATACACTTGATCTGGCCTTCTCTAATAACCCTAATTTAAAATTTTTACTATCTTCCCCGCTTGTATGGTCAGACCATTTCCTTGTAGAAATGGAACTTCATCTTATGCACTACAAGACCCCACATAGGGGTGCACACCCCCGCCGTAGGAAATGGCATAGGTTAAAATCCGTAGATTTTGTCTCTGCACTAGAGAAAAACAGACCAGGGAATATAAATACAAATAATACAACAGTTTTTTCGCAGTCTGTTAATAAATGGATAGAGAACAGCCTAGATGAGATTATACCTCTTTCCTCGTCTAATTGCTCCTGGCGTAAGAAGTCACCGCCATGGTACAATGCCGATTTACTGGAGAAAAAAAGAGAATGTAGGAAACTAGAGAGGAGATGGCGCTGCACCAAAAATGAAGGGATTAAAAAGGATTATAAAAACTTGATTCGAAACTATCACCTGGAAATTAAAAAAGCTCAGGCGATTTATTATGCAGAAAAAATCGAATCGGCTGCTAATTCACCTAAAGAGATCTTCAATGCCCTAAAAGATCTCATCCATCCAAGAGAGGAAGTAGAAAATAGGGATTCCCCCCAACAACATGTAGAAGAGTTGGCTATTTTTTTCCTGGAAAAAATCCAGAATATTTACCTTGCATTTCCTAACACCCCTAATATAGGACAGAAGAGAATAAATCATGAGGCTGGGGAGGTAATCACTTTTACAAACTTCACTCCTATCAGTCTGGACGGAGTTAGCAATCTAATGAGATTAACAAAATCGGGCTCCCCACTTGACCCGGCCCCTCCCCAGGTTCTATCCTTGGGAATCTCAGTATTAGGGCCAATAATAAAGAATCTTATTAATAATTCTCTGAGTGACGGCATAGTACCTGATCACTGGAAACAAGCCATTGTCAAGCCACTCCTGAAGAAAACCAGCTTGGATCCCAAGATACTGAGTAACTATAGACCTATCTCATTGTTGCCCCTAATTGCCAAACTGACAGAGAAACATGTACACTCTCAGCTATCCTCATTCCTGGAAGAATATAACTTTATACATCCGACCCAGATGGGTTTCAGACCTAAACATGGCACTGAAACTGCCTTAATTGCTATAACAGAAGAGGCAAGGAAGAGGATGGATTTAGGTATGGAAACCGCGATTATCCTCCTTGACCTAAGTGCGGCCTTTGATACAGTTGATTTAAATATCCTTATAGAAAGGATACAAGGCTGTGGAATTGCTGGGTCTGCGTTAGACTGGATTTGCTCCTTCTTACATGGAAGGTCTTTTCAGGTACTTGACAGAGAATGTATCTCTAGGAGAACTTTTAGCAGCTGTGGTGTTCCCCAGGGCTCGGCCTTGAGCCCATTACTTTTTAACATCTACATGAGGCCTTTAGCAGGCATAGTCGAGCCCTTTGGACTGAACATAGTTTCTTATGCCGATGATACGCAGCTGATAGTCTCCTTTTCCAACTCCCATCCGGATATGGGCAGAGCCCTAGGCCCTTGTATGAAGGCAGTTGCAACTTGGATGGCTGATAGTAAACTAAAACTTAATGATGATAAAACGGAGGTTATGTTTTTTGGAAACAAAATTCCTCCTTTTAACTCCAGCTTACTGAGAGGAATATCGACCCTTCCCCCCCCTAAAGGTCTGATTAAAAGCCTCGGGGTATGGCTCGATCCCCTTCTCTCAATGGCCCAACATGCAAATAGAGTAGCGGGAACCGCCTTTGCTCTGCTAAGGACCTTGAGAAAGGTCTTAACTATTCTACCTTTCGCAGCGAGGAGATTGGTTGTCCAGGCACTGATTGGGTCCTGGATTGACTATGGAAATGCGTTGTTCATTGGTTCCCCGAAATATGTAATTCAGAGACTGCAAAGAGTAGAAAATGCAGCGGCTCGTCTGTTACTAGACATCCCTAAACATCACGCAATACGACCAGGAATTGTTTCTTTACACTGGCTCCCGGTAGCTGAAAGGATTCAGTTCAAGACCCTGTGCCACATTCACAGATCTATATTTGATAAGGGACCTGAAATGTTGAAAACTCTTTTTCAGGCTTATATTCCAGCAAGATCTCTTAGATCCTCATCAGCTAATCTGGCTAAAGTTCCAACTACGAGGAAAGCCAGATGGGGAGGAAGATCGGTAGCTTACCAAGGTGCTCTACTTTGGAATAATCTTCCTCTCAAGTTGAGAGTTAATTCTCAAGAGTTGTTGTTCAGAAAAGAACTGAAGACCTGGCTATTTAAAACTTAAATCTTTTGAATAATTCTTTGAGCAGTATGTCATCACTATGGCTGTATAAGCGCTACGAGGCCGTTGGCAGTTTGGCGCTATATAAATCTCTATAACATAACATAACAGGTCTGAGACATGATTACAGAACTACCTATGTGGGTGGCACAACCAGTGCTGCAGGCCCACTAGTAGCATTTGATTTACAGGCCCTGGCACCTCTAGTGCACTTTACTAAGGACTTACAAGTAAACCAAATATGCCAGTCATGGATAAACCAATTACATACACATTTTGTAAAGGAGCACTTGCACTTTAGCACTGGTTAGCAGTGGTAAAGTTCCCAGCGTAACAAAAACAGTAAAATCAGAGTCCAGCACACATCAACAACCTGGGGAACAGAGGCAAAAAGTTAAGAGAGACCACGCCAAGGATGAAAAGTCAAACACTGAACCTATATTTCGATCTGGCTTTGCAACATATAGCCTTGAAGCAATGCCGTCTAAAACTAGATTGTCCCTCAGGGTGTCTTTGAATTTATGTCAAAACATTCTTAGACGGCAAAATTAAACAAAATAATGGTTGATCACTATAGTCATCACTGGTCTAGGCATTCATGGAGGTAACAGTTTATTCATAAATCTATACAACATCTATAATCATACCACTGCAAGGAACAAAGAGGCTCCCACACTCAATCTTTTAGGTTACCATCTACCTTCCATTAAAGCTATACAGCAAGAAAGAAGCTAGACCCTGTTTTATGTTAGATGGAGACTGTAAGGTTACCTATGAGCCGTTGGATTGTTTGGATATTGCTACGGAAACCGAAGATGAAGTAAGGGGTATACAAAGCATTAATGCCAGCCGATAAAATCTTGGTCATCAGCAGCCATTCGGATAGCCTTGATAATTTTCTCATATGTAATGGCCTTTCAAATCTGTCTCAAACAGATCTTATACGTTTTTGAGAGGTAAATACAATAGTAGAATAGACTCTATCATATTTGATCTTTATCTATGACACACATAAGTTAATTTTGAGGTTATACCAAGAACAGAGAGAAATCATATTGCTCTTCATTTAGCAACAAAGAAAAGTATCTCCTTTGACTCCACATTTGTCCCAGAATTATCCATCTCTGATTTTTTCACTTACTAATAACTGAAAATCAGTCAAATGGCATAAACTAGCATACAACTCTGACACTCTTACATAGATTTATGTTTGATTTATTTCCACTTCAGCACCCTACAAACTAAGTAAGAGTATCATATACATATATTACATCAACTCTCCTTTTTGCTGATGACACTTTCCTTATGTCAGGCAGTCCAATGGGCCTACAGAATTTATGAACAAATTTCCTGAATTTTGTGGCACACAGTATTTGGAGATCAAAACTACAAAAAATAAATACATGTTTTTTTTAACTCCAATAAGTTTTTTTTAGAGTTGTTACATTTACCTATCTTGGAATCAGTGTTGACAACTCTCACACATGGAAATCACAAATACAGAAAACTGCTGTTGTAACACTAAATAGGACAGCAGCAATTGGCAAAATGTTCAAAGCCACTACTTCGAGATGTGTCTCACAGGCCCTTAAGATTCTCGAGCTGAAGCTCAAACCGCATCCCTATATGCAGCAGAAATCTGGAGAATGGGCAATGTTAAAGATCTGACACATAAGGAGAATGATATTCTGAGGTTGCTATTTAACCTGCCTCAAAACACCCTAATTTTACCACGTTTTTATCACACTGGCCTTAAGAGGATGGGGAACACAGTGATTCTGAGACCCCTCATCCTTTAGATTAGACTGTGGTGAACTCCAGCATTGATTTTATGTAGAAATGGCTCTGTTGAGATTATGACTATCGACAAAGCCCATTCTATTCTGTGACTATGCCATATATAAAACACTGGTTGTGGACCCTGGGGTTGGACTGATACTGGAACACCTCAACAACCATCAATGGGGCATCCAGGAATATAAAAAATCTGCATAGTGGGCCTATGTTTTTGAACAGGAGCACAGAATTGTTAAATGTTACAGCCTTACGGACAGGTTTTTGACTCAGAAGCATATCTTCCCCTTTGAAACGTATTTTGATGTGATATATCTCCCTTAAGCCAGAACCTTTTGCACTAGATTTAATCTTGGGAATGTATAATTTACCTATAGCTTACCGTACAAGTGGAAGTCTAGCAATGAAGAACATGAGATATGCAAAAAATTCACAATTTAACCATGTATTTTTTTCTGGCCAATGTATAATCTGGCAAGAAGGAAATGGACAAAGCTGTTATGCTTGAGCATCGGTATCCAACACTACTTCTTTGCATCATCGATGTTTCAATCGGATACAGGTTTGTCCCTAGTTTTTAGTTTGAATTTTTTTTGACTCCTCGTCTGGCTTATCAGGAAGCCGCAGGGCCTTTTACTCTGATTTTAATTACAACGGAGTTTTTTTCACATTTATGTTTTATAGACTCGTTGGTCACCCTTAGAATATTTTAACATGAACATGTGACATATTTTTAATATGAATTTGTGTGAATAGGCTCACAAATTATTGTAGCTATCTTGCTCTTTTTTGTTTGAATTTGTATACATGTCTTCAGATTTTCTGCATCCATAATAATTAATATACTGTACTATTGTGTTTTATGGGGAATTTTCACTGAACTAACAATTGTTGATTGATTAATTGAACTTGGCATATATGTGCATTGAGGATACATATTATTTCTCCAATATTATTTCTCCAAGCAACGAAGGACAAGAATACAAGTGCAGGTCTAAATTCCAATTCCTGTGAAAACACTGACATTTATCACATCCTCTTTTACCCTGATAAATTATGGCAGGTCAAAGAAGGCAAACCATGTGAAATTTGGTGTGTTAAATACCAATTAACATATTATGCCGTATTTAAAAGTTAGAGTAGAACATATTTACCACCCGTGTTAAATAACTCACCTATTTCGCCTAACTTGTAATGCGGGCTTTAGGTGTGGAGTTAAGAAGAGTAAATCTGTACTTATCTATGTACACTTAATTATATTTTTTTACTCGACATTTTGGCATGCAACCTAACCGAGGCCCATTAAACGGAATTACGTTAACGTCTTTTATTTGCTGCATATGTGATACGCAACACTATATACAAATCAAGCTTAAATGACTGTAGAGAGACTGCTGTGGATATATTACATAGAACCCTTGCATGGTTTGCATCTGTTCTGAATGTGAGAGACTAATGGTGGGTTTGTGGAGGAATAAAGAAGTCGATTGACTGCCTCAATAAAGTTTGTATTGTTTCTGTTGTTTTCTAGTATGTTCTTAGCGATGTATTCTGAAGGTCTTAAGACTGTACACTTTATGGTCCATCAGCTTGGAAGTGCAGCATCTGGGGTTGAAGATTCGTCACTGCTTCCCTTAAGTAAAGCAAAGGAAGGAGACATAGCTGCACACAAACCAAAACAGAATCAAAGCCGCCAGAATTGCACATGTCGCACACGAACCCACATCTACCGCAGGAGGAGGAGTATACCAGTCAATTCTAAAAGAATGATCTTGGGGTGAAAAAAAACTGGAATCAGCTCTCCAAAAAACACGGCTACCATGCATATTGACACCCTGAATAGAATGTTTTGAAGCTATGGCAAGTATATATATATAACATGCAATGTATGCAGAAGCATAAAAAGGGGGATCCAAATGCAAGCAAGGAAAACTGATCGCTGAACCCCCTTTACGTAGATGACTACACCTCACCCAGGGCACTAATGATAACTACAGCGCTGAAAGTACAACTAAAATAATGTGGTTAGAAGGAATACTGGGATTAGCTCATAGGAGCACCAACTGATACAACAAGCATTTGCAATGCAACGGGTCTCGCATTTCTCCGAGTTAGAGCTATTAGCAGTTGTAAACTCCCAACCGGACTTTTCTTGCCACATTAAATTGAAAAAAAAGAGAGCGAGCACGCTGCTACAGTTCACTCATAGTGAAACCTATCGGCAAAAGTGCAATTATCTACTTAACCGGAAAAAGTGTAATTAACTATGTAACAGGGTCGATGTCATGCAAAGCGCTCGACTTCTGCCAAGCGAGATCACGCTGCGAAAAAAGAAGTCCACAAACCGGATGGAAAACAGCGAGCCTCATATGTTTTCAGTACTTGGTCACTGCGCTCGAGGAGGGCTAACCACCGGAGAAGGCATGACGTATGCATGCCTTCCACTAATGAAAGCAAGCAGATTTTAAAAGGCAAGCCCACGAACCAATGAAAGACACTGACGTGACATGGACGGGGCTCTGAGCCCTTTTCTAACTAATAAAGCATCTTGCAAGAGAAACGTATGCGCAAGTGCATGCTAGCGCAGGCTCGACCCTAACAATTAATCCCTGAGGTAGCAATTAGTGTTAACTCATTCCATAGGCATCAAGCACCATGTGATATCTTTGTTCCATTCCCACCCTTCCCTCGCTGTGAACTGATTGCTCTCCTTTGATTCCGTATGCCACCCTTTTACTCACTCTCTCTCATCCTATTGTTTGTATCAACAGATTTCAATGTTATTGTTGAATGGCGCTGGGCAACTAGATTTTGTTCCCGTAGTATTTGTGTTTTACATATAAATACACATATGTGGAGCCTCATTTAATGCAGTAAAGCTGTCTGCGGGTTTCAAGAGATACATTTGAGCAAAAAGGGCTGTCATGGCTGCCAAATGATGTGGCCATAGTGCAGCGATGGAGCGGAAAATGTGTGGAGAAGAAGGAATTCTTCACTTGTATTAGCTAAAAATACACGTCAGTTTGAGAGTTTATTTACAAATCCAGTAGGGAATAGGAAGACTGAGGTGGATTGTGTTTGATTTTGGTTAATGTGTATATACACTTTAAATCCAAGTCCATTTACAGGCTGTAAAATGCAATGCAATAGAGTATTGCCTTAGGTGCTTTGCTCAGTTTAGGTCTTGCTTACCAGACAGCGTAAGCTTGTGAAAGACCTGTTGTGAACTTACTGTCATCTTACAGCAACCCTATTGCTTACCATAGGTTGCTTTAAATAACGCTTGTTTGCTAGCTTCTTGTTTGATGACTTGCCTTCTTATTCTTATGTTTGTCCCTGTCCTGGAGCATATCATCTTTATGGTCCTTTTGATTGGGCGACTTGTGTTCTTCCATTACCCTCTATTCTTGTTGTCCTCCTTCCAGTCATAACTTCACAAGGCAATCCACCTCCAGACAGAAATTATAGCATGCTAATTGATCCTCATACCTATTTCTTTTTTCCCTTTTGTTAGAAATAGGGTCTTTGGTTGGCAGTCAAGTTACTCCCTGTCCAAGCAAGGACCCTCACTCTAGTCAGGATAAGTCACACATAATAAAATTTTTCCTGTGCCCACTCTCTGGTAGCTTGGCACTGAGCAGCCAGGTTTAACTTAGAAGGCAATGTGTAAAGTATTTGTGCAATAAACCATACAATACCACAATATAACACCACAAAAATACACCACACAGTGTTTAGAACAATATATAATATTTATCTGGATAAATGCAGGTCAAAACAATTAAAAATAAAATAAGCAAATGTAGGGCTATCACTGAAAGTGATATCAAATGTCTTACAGTTAAAATATTACTGTAAAAGCAATAACAAGTCTCTTAAGTTCTCCTAGAAACAACAAGTGTCTCTTGCAGGGCAAAGTAACTGGTTTGTGTTGAAAAATCCTCGCAAGGGAGCGCAGAGGTGGAGATGCGTGGAAAATGGTGAGTGTGTGTCGGTTTTGCCCATTCACAAACGGACTTGTGTCGTTATTTTCCACGCGGGGAAGATGTTGCGTCGATTTCTGACGCGTGGACTTGGATCCTCTTTGGGTTGCGGGGTTTTCAGATGCCCCAGGGATGATGCGTGGAATCCTGGGCTTGTGGGGCGAATTCACAGGGGCTGCGACGATTCCGGTAGGCAATCCGTGGAATTTTCTTCCACACTGCAGGTGCTGCGTCGATTCCTCTCAGGAATTCGGGCGTCGTCGTTCTGATTCGGCTTTCGTCGATCCAGTAGGGCCGTGGGTTGAAGTTCCGGTCACGTCGCTGGTGCTGCATCGATCTTCTGTCGCAAAGTCTGGCTGCATCGTTCCGGACTCGGCGTGCGGTACGTCGTTCTTGGCAGGCGGTGCATCAAATTTTTGCCGCACAGGGATTTCAGCTGCAGGAGAGAAGTCTTTTTGGTCCTGAGACTTCAGGGACCAAGAGGCAAGCTCTATCCAAGCCTTTGGAAAGCTCTTCTGCAGCACAGCTAGAGAGCAGCAAGAGAGCAGGGTAACAGTAAGGCAGCAGTCCTCTCAGAAAGCAGACAGGTGAGTCCTTTGGGCAGCCAGTCAGTTCTTCTTGTCAGTGTGCAGGTTCTGGTTCAGGTATCTTCTCCAGGAAGTGTCTGAGGTGGTAGGGCAGAGGTTGTGTTTTTATACCCAAATGTGCCTTTGAAGTGGGGGAGACTTCAAAGAGTGGTTTAGAAGTGTTCAAGGTCCCCTTTCAGTTCAATCCGGTCTGCTAGGGTCCCAGTAGGGGGTGTGGCAGTCCCTCGTGTGAGAGCAGGCCCTCTACCCTCCCAGCCCAGGAAGACCAATTCTAAATGAAGATGTATGCAAGTGAGGCTGAGTATCCTGTGTTTGGGGTGTGTCTGAGTGAATGCACAAGGAGTTGTCAACTAAACCCACCCAGATGTGGATTGTAAGGCACAGAAAGATTGAAGTGCTGAGAAATGCTCACTTTCTAAAAGTGGCATGCCTAAAATAGTTATATTAAATCCAACTTCACCAGTCAGCAGGATTTTGTATTACCATTCTGGCCATACTAAAAATGACCTTCCTACTCCTTTCAGATCAGCAGCTACCACTCAAAGAATGTATGAGGGCAGCCCCAATGTTAGCCTATGAAGAGAGCAGGCCTCACAGTAGTGTAAAAATGAATTTAGGAGTTTTACACTACCAGGACATGTAAACTACACAGGTACATGTCCTGCCTTTTACCTACACAGCACCCTGCCCTAGGGGTTACCTAGGGCACACCTTAGGGTGACCTATAGGTAGAAAAAGGGGGGTTTTAAGTACTTTTAAATACCAAGTCGAATTGGTAGTAAAACTGCACAAACAGGCCTTGCAATGGCAGGCCTGATACAAGGTTAAGAAGCTACTTAAGTGGGTGGCACAATCAGTGCTGCAGGCCCACTAGTAGCTTCTAATCTACAGGCCCTGGGCCCTGGGCATTCTACTAGGGACTTATAAGTAAATTAAATAGCCAAATTGGGTATAATTCAATGTTACAATGTTTAAAGGTAGAGAGCATATGCACTTTAGCACTGGTTAGCAGTGGTAAAGTGTGCAGAGTCTTTAAACTAGCAAAAACAGTATCTGAAAAGTGGAGGGAGGCAGGCAAAAAGTTAGAGGTGACCACCCTAAGGCTGTCAGGTCTAACACCTTTAATTGATTATGCTTAAAAAATGGACCTCCTTCGTCCCTCCTCCTGCATCTTTCTGTCTCAGATGAAGAAAATTGTGAGCAAGCTTCTTTTAAAATTTGTTGTAAAATGTTGTCTTTCAAAATAACTTACAAGGCTGAGGGTTACAACCGGAGGCTGGGAAAATGTGCGAGTTACTACCACATGCGCTTCTGGCCATCATCACGCTCCCTCCTTGGGTGGTGGGCTGGAGCAGGGAGGCTGATAAGCCGGTGGCATTTGGATCCTTCTTTTGACAGCCTACGGGCAGCTTTTTCATCAGCCAGCACAGTGATTTTAGCATGTTGTTTGCTTTGGGTGAAGGTCTGATAGCTGGAGAATGCCCATCTGTCACTAATTCAGAAGTTGCACTTTAAGGGGCAATAACGTTTTGGTGCAGAGCTAGATATCATGATTCAGAAGGCTGTGGAGGAAAAGAAGATCTTCAAACCGTGTCATCTGTTTTCTAAGATAAAGGCGGTCATTAGGAACATGGTGGTCCGGATCGCAATATAATGTATAAGGCTAGACCGCCACAGGTGTAACTCGGTAGCCTGATGATGGCAGAGTTACATATCCAACAGGGCAGTGCTGCAAGCAGCGCTGCCCGCTTGATTATGTACATGTTTTCTTCCAGCCTTTCCCTGGCAGTTGAGCCTGCCAGGGAAAGGTTGGCAGAATGGGTGCCCCAGGCCTGCACTGCCCATGCTCTTGGTCCTTGTGCACAGCCCCGTCGCGCAAGTCACTGCCTGATTTACGGGCTGTTATATGCTCGACGGGTGCTGCTGCACATGCTGCACTGATACATTGCCGCCAGCTCCACGTGGAGCCGGCGTCAATGAACAGGCCCTGCATTCAGCTGGGCCAACTGGCGGAAACACTATTTCCGCTCGCCGGCCCAGCAGAATGTTTTTTAGGTAGTTGGCGGGGTCTTCAACAGGCCGGCGGTCTTTTTTAGACCACCAGCACCGAACTCGTCAGCGAGTTCATAATGAGGGCCAAAGTCTTTTTTCTTAAGGTTGGATTGGGGGTGCTGCTTTTGGTTCCAAATCCCAACCAGTCATTCCCAAGGTCCAGGACAGTCACAGAAATGACTATCAAGAGGTTGAAGAGAGGGTGTGACTACTACTTTCTCAGTAAACAAACAAACACAACTGATGGACGAAATGTGAAACTAATCAAACATTCACCCCAGTCACAGATCTGGGGTTACTCCATCAATTTTTTTGCTCACCATGCCACCCCAGTTTGGACTCAAGCTGGATCCAAACTGGAATGGCATGGCAAGCAAAAAGCCTGATGGATTTAACCTAAATCTGTGATGGGGGGTGTTGTGAATGTTTGATTTGTTATGCATTCCGTCCATCATCTGTTGTTTTTGTACTTCTTTTGCAGTGACAGGAAGTGGTTTTGGACTGTTGGGTGCTAAATATCATCAGCCATGGCAATGCTATCCCATTCATAGATGAACATCCTCTGGATCGATTCCTGACTACTCCCTTAGCAAAAGGCATATACAAAAGAAAATCCAAGCTCATGGGAATTCAAGCACACCTTCAAAAGAATGCAATTGCCCGGGTCCCAGCACATCAACAGAAGAAGGGTTGCTATCCCACTCTTTTCTGGGTTCCAAATTAAGATGGAACATATTGTCTGGTCTTAAACCTCAAAGCCTTGAACTAAAATGTACGTATTGAGACGTCCCACGTTATCTCTTCAGTCGGTCATGCCATTGATTGCACAAGGGGATTTCCTGGCAGCTCTGGATCTGCAGGATGCGTATTTTTACTTTTGTGTGCCGATACACCAGATTAGTCAGAAGTTAGAGAGGATCGTTTCCAGTTCTGGGCTCTTCTATTCAGCGTAGCATTATTATCCAGATTGTTTACCTAGGTATTGGCACTTGTGGTTGCACATATTAAATTATCTAGTTGTATAACATTTCTGTACTTGGATGGTAAGGTACTGTCTGTCTTAAGGCACCAGAGAATGTGCAGAAGGCCATGATGTTGTTGCAGAGGCTTGGATTGTTCAGCAACTTCAAAAAATCTCATCCCTAGCAGACACAGTGCAAGATGTTCTTTGGAACCCATTTTCACACAGGCTTGAGTTGGGTGGTCTTCCCCACTACAGAATCATAACGTTCCAGTCTCATTTGTCACATCTGTTGTCCCAGACCTCCAATTCATATAGAGGATGGTTGAAGATACAAGGCTTGATGGCAGCAACCCCAGCAGTAGTGCTCTGGGCATGGTTTCATCTCAAACCCTTAATGAAATAACATGTTGGTCCCCAAATGTTAGGGATTACAACACTCTCACTCCAATCATTCATCACATTCAAGAGTCTTTGGAGAGGTGGATGCAGGAAAACAATCTGAACAAAGGTGTTCCTTTATGTCTTTCTCTTCCTCTCCAACTAAATATGGATGCCAGCATGATGGGGAACAACTCTGTGTGATCAGAAAGCAAGCCGTGAACTGTGTTTGAAAGAAAGTTTACGATCATCTAACTGAAGAGAATTAGCAGCAGTCTGCCAAGCTCTCAAAGCTTACTCCACACAGTTGAAGGGTGACGAACTAGTGATCAAGAGAGACAAGCAGGTAGCAAAATGCTATTTAAATCACCAAAGGGGTACAAAAAGCAAGGATTTGAATGCAGTAGCTGCACACATTTTTGTTTGGGAACAACAAAACCTGTTTGCTTTCTGGACAGTTTACATTCAGGGAAGTTTGAATTTCCATACAGAGAGCCTCAGTCAGAACCTTCCTTCTCAGTGATGTATCACTTGTCTGCTCAAGAGTTTATTTGAATATGTGATTACTTCAACAGATCATGGTTCGACCTGTTTGAGCCCCTACAGAATGTAATGCTCCCCGTGTTCCGTTTAAGAAAGACTGCCATCCGGCATGGGCAGTGGATACACTTTCAAATCCTTGGCTCAGGGGCCCTCTGTGTGCCTTCTCTCTGATTCCCCTCCTCCCAAGCGTGCCTTGGAAGATCTGGAAGGAGAAATCATAAGTGTTTTACAGATTGAACTCTTCTGGCACCAGCAATGCTAGTTTTCCCGCTTGTAACAGCACAGGGGAAGTACCTACATTTCTCATTTCAGCCTTCTCCATTTTAGTTTCCACACTTCCCAACCATCCAGATTGGTCTTCTTATATTGATGGTCTGGCACTTGAAAGGGTAGGCTTACATCACACAGGGTGTTCTTTGAAGGTTGCTCAATATTTTCAGGCTCCTTGAAAACTGTCTACCCTTTCTTCCTATAAGAAATATTTGTACACTCTTCGGCAGTGGTCTGACTCTAAGTGTTGGGAACCTACCTCCTCATCTATTTTTGCAAACCCTGGAATTTCTCAGGCAGGGTTTCTTTTTGTGGTTAGGACCCTCTTCTTAACCCTGGAATGCCGGAGTTTTTTCTTATGACCACGAGGAACTAACTTGTCACACACACAAAAGAGAGGCGAGACGGCCATCTCTAGTTGTAAGTTTATGAATCGCATATTGTAGTATGTGAGTAGTGTTATTGTAATAATTCTTACAAAAATCTGTTACTGAATCAGAACGATTGTTCCCATGGATATACGAATCTTGTCTCAGCAAGTATACCTCCTTGCTGCAGAGGAAATGAGGTAAAGCCGAAATACAGGGAAATCAAATTAACTAATCTTTATAAAATGACAAACAGCCCATCAGTGGTTAACGTATGAACATGTTGTGATCAAACAGATACTCTTTGAATGCGGCTCATAGTGTGCACAGAAATGTGAAAACACAGTGATGCACCTGTGCTTTTTTGGTTCACTGTTGAGAAGAGCTGATAACAGAGAACAATATTGTTCTGACAATACTCTAATGGATGTTCATGTATATTTATGAGGATGATCTACAGTCAGTAGTTGCATGTTCATTGAACCTCTGAAACCTTGTTGTTGAGGGATGGAGCCCACAGTTTATATTTTGTGAAGGCTAAATTCACAGTTTCAAACATTCCGATTTATACCAATATGAAAAAATATTTTAAACTTTTTTAAATTATGAAAACGAATTTATTGAATCAACTCTCATCCTTGCACCAGTACACACGACTTCGAATCGACCAATGAATGCTGAAGATACAAATCTAGTCCTGAACTGTATCACTTTGCTTAATGAATAAGGGATGCAGTGTAATTGGCACACACCACCTTCAATGTTGGCTTCTTTTGTGTACAGGAAGGGAAGACAATGCCATGGCATAAGTGATTTTGCACAGCTCCCCCTAAGCAGTAGGAAATTATTACTGTCAATGCAAGCATGACTCTACTGCATACCTGCGTGAGAGTACAAATCTCCATTTGTCATATTGTAGGATACAATAAAAATAAACTTGAGACGAGTGTTAGAGCCTATAAACACTCATATTCAACAACATATTTACTGGCACAATAATATTAACACATATATTGGCCGATCCAATAGATATATTTTCTAATTAAAATTGCTTCTTCACAGCCTGGCAAGCTTTTTATATCTTTAAATCGATGAATGTGAAAATGCACAAACACTTTGATGGATGCGAGAGCACAAACGGATAAATCAGTTATGAATGCTTAGGTAATTAATCATTGAGTGCATGGAAAATATGATTGCATACGTGAGTACGCAGATGGATGGCTGGATGAACGCGTGAGAGTGTGGATGGATGCAAAAAGGTTACACTAATTGTGGAGGCCATGGCCTCAGAGGAAGTGAAAGTGTTATTGAAATGTTGAAAATTGCAATCATTGCACCACGGCTGGGCTGCACTGTACTAGCAAAACCAGCAATATGAAAATAATGATCACCCTTATGCCAGTGTGAGCATTACACAGGCGTGGTGACAATCATCCATAGTGTTAACAGGATATTGAAAAAGTTCCACCATCATGCCATTGCCAGCACTAAACTGGGGAGAGCACTAACTTGCCATGGATAGCCATGGTCTGTCAAGAATTGCATCCTTTATACATTACATTTTCACCATAATGTCAGTGCCAGCATTAGCCCGGAAATGAGTTCCACCAGCTCGTTGGAGTCAACAATATTACAAGAACTATCACCATTATACCAGGGTCTGTTTATGATTAAGGTGCTGAAATCGCTCACCCTGCTCCTGCAGCCAGTCTAGTCTGACCCTTTCCTCTTTCCATTTTAGAAGTGGAGTTACAGTCGCCTTTGGCTGGAAAGATTAGACCAAGCAAAACATTACTTGGGCCTATGTAATTCAATTAATTTGGGGAATTTCCTTTATACTTGTTATCTAAAAAGTACGAAAATTACACCATTGCGCCATTTGCGTAACTATAATGCAGCTTACTATAAACGTGTAGGCCCTCGTTTACAAGGCCCTAGCAGCAGAATGAGCCACAGGAGAGTAATTTTTTTTATGCTCCGGTGGTGCAGTGTCCCAGTCCATATTTCCAAGGCCATGCAAAACCACCTTGTGTGGCTTTTCATAGCCCTGTAAATATGGCCCTCTTTCACGCATAACTCTGTGTGAAAGGGGAGTTCCATGGGTGTTGCTTGGGGTGTTCCCATGCAACACCCATGGAACTGGGAGGAATCTGATGCATTCCAAAATTTACAAGTCTGGGAATGTGTTTGATTCATAAGCCACCTAAAGGGTGGCTAAGAATGATGCAACAGGGAGAAATATCTTTATTTTCCCCCGGGTTTTTATTCTTTGTATGTGTGCTGCATTCTACAAAAGCCTCTTGTCATTGTTTTTGTGCCGGAAGGTATCCTTTCCTGCACAAAAACAACTATCCCTGCAACTCAGGCACACTTGAACCATGGAGCAAGGGTTCCTGCGTTGGTGTTAGGCAGGAGTTTGTGTGCCTGCACAGGGAAAGAGGACAGAAATGTGCTGCATCTTGTAGATATGGTGCAATTCTGCTCTTTCCCAGTGGTGCAGGGCAGCGCAGCAGGGCACTTGCTGTGCACTTGCTGCCCCCCCCTGTGCCATGAGCCTTGTAAGTGTGGACCATAGTGAGGGAGTACAGGGACAACACAAACAACAAGAATGGGAGTGGCTGTTTGCAGCAATTGTGCTTTTCGCGCTTTTTTAAAAACACATTTTGAGCTAAAATATAGCACCAAGTGACAGATTTACATGTCCCATAAACGCGCATAATTTCTCAAAAATGTCACTGAATTACGCAGCATCAAGTTATGCTAATTTTGCACACCACTAAAGTAGCTCTCCAACCTTCTCTATAGTGGAAAGGGGTCATATCGGTTTGGGAATGCCCTCAAATGTAAAGTTTTGAAGGGGTTCTCAGGCCAACGAACACCCACACCCCACTCCTTGAGAGGCATTTATTAATGTCAATTTCTTCACACTTATGGTAGACAGATCTGCACAAGTATATGGATTCCGGCCACGAGGAGCTGCTTTGTGGATTCTTGGCAGGCACACAAAACGTAAATTGAGGCGAAAACTTGTGTTTCCAACTGAATTCCTTTGGGAATAAGAAACATACGTAGCTTTGTATGACCTCTATTGATCTGTTGTTCATAGACAGGACTGCCCACCATGTGCTGACACCATGTATACGTTCAACTGAGCAGTCACACTCAGAAAGAAGACAGTTCAAACAGCGGGCACTATCTGCCTCCTACAAACTGTACTTTACCACTTCACTGAGTAAATACATATTACTGGACATCTATACTGCTTTCCGTTCATTACACAGCATTCCAGTTAAAAGGTGCTGATGTGTCGGTTCTATCTTACCTCTTGCCACAGTGAGATATCCCAGATCCCTTTTTCAGATCTCCCCGTGACTGCTCTGCACAGCACAAACGCAGCAGTTCATTTAACGCTCTGATGCAAGGGGCTATGGAGAGAGAAGCCTCACTCAACGTGAACAGATGTCTTACCCTTGAAAGGGCGACACCAGCCTTTGGAAAATAGCGTCAACAACTCCTCCAGCTCAGTTAAATTTAGTCTGAGGAACACTCGGTTCAATGAATGTAGCATCAGCCATCCATCATCGCGACATGGTACCCAGAGCTGACGAGCACAACTAATGGCGGCTCTGTTGACAGTGACTCCGTTGTTTCTTAGTTCTACTTGCACTTTGTGAGCTCTGCCGAGACCCTGGCAGTGCATCCGCTTTTCCATCTGTACCCGTGGAGTGGCACCATTGCACTCGGCAGCATTCAGGTGCCAAAAAGAATGAACAAAGATGTCTAAAGGGCTCAAGTGTTTTTTTTTATAGATGTTTGACAAGAAGGATAGAATGTACAAAACAAGAGATGTGGTACACACGCGGGTAATAAATCAAGGACAGTTGCTTGAGCTGAGAAAGTGACACACTGGGTGAGTCAGGCTAGTTTTAGGCATTGGAAATTTCTACCTTTGTGTGACAAATATTCTAGTTCTCCTTGTGTGAAGTCGAAACGTACCAATGCTCTGCCATCTCCAGGACCATCTCTGTCTTATGTGTTATCCTCTCTTGTCCCTGCCAATGCAATCTTTTTTTCTCTCTTAAAAACTGCAGCTAAATCGGATGCTCACCCCATGACTTTGGGGTGTTTATGATGGAGACTGAGGCCCTCATTAGGATTTTGGCAAAATCTGGCCGCCGAAAGACCGCTCCGCGGTCAAAAGAAAGGGGCGGCCATTCCTACTTTCCCGCTGGGCCGGCAAGCTCCCTCCAATAGAGCGCCCGCCGGCCCAGCGGGAAAGCCCCTGCCACATTGAAGCCGGCTCCGAATGGAGCCGGCGGTGTTGCAGGGGTGCGACGGGTGCAGTTGCACCCGTCGCTATTTTCACTGTCTGCAAAGCAGACAGTGAAAATCCTGCTGGGGCCCTGTTAGGGGGCCCCTGCACTGCCCATGCCAGGGCCATGCCCCACAACACCCGTTCAGAATCAGGCTGGCGGGAAGGGGGTCGGAATCCCCATGGCGGCACTGCAAGCAGCGCCGACATGGAGGATTCCCCCAGCCGGGGGAAATCCAGCGGGAAACCGCCGGACCCGGCTGGGAGACCGCGGCTTTACAGCCGCGGTCAGAATGCCATGTGAAGCACCGCCAGCCTGTTGGCGGTGCTTCCGGCATCCTCCACCCTGGCGGTCATAGACCGCCAGGGTTGGAATGAGGGCCAGAATGTCTTCCTTGACTAGTAGTCTATTACCGTGATTCTTAACCTGTGGTCCAGGGACCCTTGCGGATCAGCAAAGCCTTCTCAGGGGTTCCATGAGTGCTTGGTATACTACACAATATTAAAGGAGTTATTAACTTTACGTCAATAAAATATCAAATCGTAAACATGAACATTTTAAAACAAACGATCTGTGAATGTGAAGGAATTTGAAATTGGTGGCTAAAAATAAAATGAATATCCTCAGATTTATTTGTGGGAGTAGTATAAGTACATCAAAAAGAATATAATATAAAGGATGAGTGGCCTCAATTGAATTTAGAAAAGCTCCACCTTTCCCATTAAAATGATTTATTTAATATTGTTTGTGAATTAAATATTCCATAATTTATATATTTGTTTGATAAATATCTATTTCTGTATTTATTGAGTATTGTTTTGTGATTCATATTATCGAAAATGTTTAGGCTGGGATAGTGGGTTCCCAGTAATGACTCAGTTGGGTCCCCTATAGTCCAATAGTGATTCAGAGAGGGTCCTCCGGTTCCAGAATGATTAAGTCAAAAGGTTAAGAATCACTGTGCTATTAAACCTGTGGAACTTCATAAAAATATAGGGGCCTAGCTCCTCCAATGGTATTCATCTGTTGATTTATTGTTTTTTTATTTTGCATACTACTGTAAAGGTCTTTTTGAGGACTATGTAATACTGCGAACATGAGAGAAATCACCATGGGTAACGCATGAATTTTCCTTCTGGGAGCTATAAAATTTCAATTTTGAAACTATCTTCTTATGGTTAGTGGACTTCACGGGATAGTTTTTTGCATTTTATCTCCATCTTTCTGCTACTTTGGGATTTCCTTTGTTTGCTTTTCTAAATGTGCCAACTGCACTGTACATTGCAAATACATTCCCCTCAAAACTAGTGTCTTTACCTTTGAAATATGTATCATAAATCTCGGGCTGGCTTTTACAGCTAGTGACAGTTTCTCCTTTGTGACTACGTTTGATTCTGTTTTTACAATTTCTGTGAATTAACAGAACTGATCACATTTTTTTCAAAAATAGATATACAGTTTTAGTAACTGGTTGTTTGTGTCGTTTATCAATACTGGTAAATTCATTTAACAAACTCCAAAGTTTTCAATCAAGAATGCTTTAAAAATGCATTTGCACGTCATTGAGCCGAACAACATGTGCTGTCACTTCCAAAGATGCTACTGGAGGGTTAAATTATGTATGAGGTAACCTCGACTACCATCTTTTATCCAAAGTAGGTTATGCTCGGTGTGTGCTTTTGTTTAAGCGTTTGGTAAAACGATGAAGCTCTTTGGATGCCCCACCATCAAGTTGAAGCCACTTACTACGTGCATGGGATGCTGATTTTCCCAATCTACAGGCATAACTGGGGGTAAAAAACTGCCGTTCCCAGCTCTACCCAATTGAGGTGTTTGCTGAGACCTTATCATATCACCAGTTTCAGGCCCTGTGCTTGAAATGTTTATTTCTTTTTGACTGGGAACGCAAAGAATGGTCCTGTAGCCAACTGAATCCTGCCTGGCCCAGCATATGGGTTTAACGTTTTCCACTCTTATCAATTTATATATCCTACAATTGGTGAAATTACAGCAGGTGCCCCAGGGTACTTCTACAGCCAATAACACACAACTGTCAGTTTCTTTCATTACTTCTTCATCTTACTCCTGCATGAGACTTTCCTCCTTTTCTGGAAATACTCTGGTAGATGTTCACCAGTAATACCAATAATGTACCAATAATTCTTAGTTAAAAGAAACAGGATGCCTGCCCTTGACCTGATCTGACCTCCATGCTCTGTTATTTGAGATGCTGCTAAATCGCAAGACTGCCATTACTAATACCATGCACAACTCTTGTAGGGCGCCTGCTTAGAATAGGATTAGCCCCGAGGATTTTCATTTGAAATTGCTAATGTTCCAGCCATCTTCACCAACCGATTTAGATCAAGCCACCCTTAATTATTTTAATTGGATTAACTCTGTAGCTTCTAGCCTAGCGCAAATGAAGGCGTGTTGTTCACATAGAAGTACCTCCCGCACTGTGATACACGGACGCTTTAAGAGTACAGAAATATTGTTGTAAAATACAAGAACGCAAATGGAGAAAAGGCTATCTTAGGGAAGAAAAAGAAAAATACAAACAGTGCCTGGTGCAGTGCAAATCCTCGCTGATCAAAGAGAAAAATTGGTATTTTTCTCATCAAATTGAATCTTCCATGAAGTAATCTAAAACGTTATTTCAGGTTGTGAAGAAACTGTCATCTCCTTGTAGAAATCAGATAATCTCCAGTCAAGCTTTCTGCAACTCTCTTGCAAGTTTTTTCTAGATGAGGTAGTACAGATACATCATAAGCTTGATGGTAGTAAAGATATGGTGAGGGAAAATAACAAACAGGTAAGTCAAGTTTTAGAACAGTTCATCCTTTCAGAATTTTCTCTACTTTCCACAGAGCAGATAATGAAGCAAATTCTTCTTGCTAAATCAGGCTCGCCTTACGATCTCTGCCCTCTGTCTGTGATCAAATTAGTGTCAGATACCATTGCATGTACTCTCTAAACTATTTTTTATTTGATGTTTAGGACAGGAGATTTTCACAAACAATGGAAGGTGGCCTCTCTTCTATCACTAATGAAGAAACCCTGTCTAAATCCTACTGACACCAGCAGTTATTGGCCTAATTCTCTCCCCCTTTTACCCACAAAGATTATTTAAAAAGCTATGACTCAGCAGCTCACATGGTTTATTCAGAGCAGTCAAATATTAGACTCAAATCAATTTGGTTTTTGTACTGGGCAAAGCACTGAGACAGCATTGATCAAGGCAACAGAGGAAGTAAGAGTCGCCCTGGATGGAGGAGGAAGTGCAGCCCTTGTCTTACTTGACCTGTCGGCAGCCTTTGATGCTGTCAATCATGATTTATTGATTACCTGGCTTCGGGAGTGTTGTGTTTTGTTTTAAACTCTATGTAATTGGTAATATGTCTTTATGAAATGTTAACAGCTAAGAACTCCGATGACCTCACAGATTCTGAGTTGGCAGTAGCCTGAGACTCGGTGGCTGTGAGGACGTTGGTGTTGACCATGAAATAAATCTTTGTGTTCAAGGACAACAAGTTTCATGGATTCATTCTTATTTCGGTTGAGGATATGACATGTTTTTGGCGACGAGCTTGTCAACACCATTCGAACCTACGCGACCTCATCTCCTACTTCGTGTCCTCGCAGCCTTTCGTTCTGCTACTTCTGTAAACAGCGTTGAAACTGCCGGCATTCTTTAATGGGAGATTTTCTCTGGATGATTGCAGTAACATTTTGATCATCGCTTTCTGTCTGTTTTTGGCTTGCTCGCAACATTATTTTGTTGCCGGGTAAGGAACGCCACGTGGGAAGAGCGTGGCAATTCTTTACCTAGTTACTGATACATGAGGGCTTGCGGCGTCTGGACGCGTGCCTGACTTGCTCGCAACACTGTTATGGTTGCTAGGTAACAGACGCCACGTCTTGATGCACGTCTTCTATTCTCAAGAGGTTGGATGTGTGCGGCAATTTGTTACCTAGCGACAGATGAGTAAAGGTTTCCGGCTGTGTTGAACATTGACAATTTACAATTTTTTGGTTTTTCTGTCACATTGTTCAAGTGTTTTGATACACGTCAAGGATTCACAGAAGTCTTTAAGGAACTGCACAGCTGAGTGTTTGGCTCAAAGTTTGGTTGCCGAGACGTAAATCAGTCGCTACTCACCGAGGATTCACCCAAGCTAACTGCTGTGTTTCATCACGGTTACTTATAGAGTCTAGCAATTTGCAACTGTTATCCGCTAGTGTAAATGGGTTTCACACATGTTCCATGCAGTTTATTTACAGCAGGTGTCTAATTTTGACTGGCATTTGATGTGACTGCTGTCTCACATCTTGTTCTTGACGGATTTATTTTAGCGGATTTGCACTGCGATTCGCACGCCCATACTTAGCCGTCTGCTGCTTTATTTGGTGCACACCTTTTTGACTTTCACGATGCAAACAGCTAACTTACCATTGGCATTTCTACCTGAACCTGGCATCCCTATGATAAGATGGCAACATTGGTTTAAATCCTTTGAGAGCTATTTGGTTGCGATAGATGGGGTTAACTTTTCTGCTGCTCGTAAGAAAGCGATTTTGTACAATTGCCTTGGCACTGAGGGACAAAGAATTTTCGACCCTCAACCCCAAGCGCAACCTTTTGCCACTGGTGATTGGGACGTGTTCACCGAAGCTGTGAGAATATTAGAAAATCACTTCACGGATGACCTTAGCATCATTGTTGAGAGACACAAATTTTTCACACTGAAGCAATTTCAGCATGAATCAGTTGACAGTTTTGTAGCTGAACTTAGAATGTTAGCATCTACTTGCGAGTTTGTAGGTCCTTTGGACCAGTATCTCAGGGATCAACTTGTAGTTAATTGTTATGATTCAAAAATTCAAGAAAAGATCTTATGTTGCAGGGACCCGACTTTGAATGAAACTTTAGAAATTGCTAGAGGCATTGAACGTTCTGTTTTAGCCTCCAAAGAATTGGGTAAAATGAGAGGGACTCAAGTTGAAGATGTTTGTTTGGTATCACAGAAATCCAAAACAGTGATGTCTACTACCCCGGATTTGAAAAAGAGCAACACCAAGAGGTTATTGTGTTTCAGGTGTGGCTCTAATTCACACTTGGCAAATTTCGCTAATTGTCCAGCTTTAGGGAAGGTGTGTATGAAATGTAAGAAGGCTGGTCATTTTGCTCGAGTGTGTAAACAAGCACAAAAGGTGATGTTAGTTGAACAACAACAATTTGTTGAGAGGCAAATGGATGATTGTGATTTGCATCTGTCCAAAAAGTGTGTTTTGATGGTTGATGATGCGTCCAGTTGTAAGTCTGGTTTTAAGTGTTCCAAGGATCCTATATGTGAAGTCATGATAGGAGAAGTTAAGTTGAAAGTTACAGTGGATTCAGGGTCACCTATAACGATAGTATCTGACGCAAATTATTATTCCTTTTGGAGAGACTTTCCTTTATCTGCTCCTGATATAAAAACTGTAGCATTTGATGGTCAAGAGATTGACATGATAGGGTACTTTATTGGAAAGATTGGTTACCAGCACAAGAACATCGACACTAAAGTGTATGTAGCCAAGAGAGGGTACAATATTTTGGGGTGGAAAGATCAGGGACAGTTCGGTATGGTGCTTAGGCCAGGCACCGAACAACCCATTACGTTGGTAGAGAAAGTGGATGTAAAATTAGATTCCATCCAGGATGTTCTCATCAAACACTCTGAGGTTTTCGGGGATAAACTTGGTTTGGTGAAGGGGTACGAACACAAAATTATTCTTAAACCGGATGGTGTTCCTGTTGTGCACAAAGTGCGTAATGTGCCTTTGAGTGTCAGGGGGAAGTTGAAAGAGCATTTGTGTGAGTTGTGCAAGGAAGGGGTTATTGAACCAGTTGACTCTTCACAATGGGTGTCTCCGATTGTGGTCGTGGTTAAGAAGACTAGAGAGTTGAGGTTGTGTGTAGATTTGAGGTCTTTAAACAAAAACATTTTGGTTGATTGTTTTCCCTTGCCCAAAATTCAGGACTTATTGGCTCGTTTGGGGGGAATGAAGGTTTTCTCTACGATTGACCTCAAGTCTGCCTATCATCAAGTAGAGTTGAGTAAGGAGTCCCGTTCACTTATCACATTCATTACGCCGTTTGGGGCTTTTAGATTCTTGTGGATGCCTTTCGGCTTAGCTTCCGTGGCGTCTGTGTTCCAGAAACTCATGTTTCAGCTATTTGGAGATATACAGGGAGTTCTGGCTTACCAGGATGACATTCTAATAGGATCGCAATCTTTTCAAGATCATGTGCTCATGTTGGATAGAGTTTTGGGAATTCTGAATGACCACAGGATTACAGTTAGAAAAGATAAATGTAAATTTATGGTGGACTCAGTTGAATATCTAGGTCATGAAATTTCTGCACAAGGCATTCTTCCCAAAAGGGATTTGTTATTGGCTATTGAAAATTCTCCTGCACCTAATAATAAAGACCAGGTAAGGTCCTTTTTGGGTCTTTGCGAGTACTACTCACGTTTTGTGCAAAATTTTGCTTACTTGTCGGAGCCGTTAAGAAGAATTTTAAGGAAGGGAGAGAAATTTTTATGGCTGGAGGAGCAGGTGTAGGCTTTCTCCACGCTTAAGTCTCTCATTGTACAGGCTGCTGCTCTTCATCCCTTTGATGAAGCTCTACCTTCAGTGATTACTGTGGATGCAAGCGGTGTTGGTTTGGGAGCTATTCTGAGTCAGATGGAGAAAGGCAAAGAGCATACAATCGCATTTGCGTCTAGACGACTATCGGAAGCTGAGATGAATTATAGCACAATTGAGAGGGAAGCTTTGGCTTGTGTCTGGGGTGTTAATCATTTCTCAACGTACGTTTGGGGAAGGGAGTTTACGCTAGTTACGGATCACAAGCCATTGGTCTATCTTTGGAACGACAAAGTCTTTAATAAAACCAGCCCTAGGCTGACCAGATTGTTAGCTAAGTTGTATGAGTTCAACATGAAGGTGAAGCACATTGCAGGGTCAAATAACTGCAGAGCAGATTTTCTGTCTAGGTGTCCTGTGAGTAACACTAGAACTGAGAAACAGTCAGTCGATGAAGACATTGTGGTGGGAATGATTGATGGTGTTTTTGCAGCTGGTGAAGTCATTTCTAGGCCAGTTTGGAGGGAGGCTGTGAGCAAAGATAAGTCTTTACTACTCCTTAAGAAGTATATTCGTGAAGGTTGGCCAACGGGGGGTGGAGTTCCGGACACAATTAAATCTTACGGGAAGGTCAAGGAGGAGTTAAATGTGGAAGACGATTTAGTTTTGAGGGGAGAACGTTTGATACCTCCCAGTGAGCTAAGGCTCAGATTGATAAAGTTGGCTCATCAAGGACATGTTGGTATTACAGGTACGAGAAGGCGATTACGTTTATATTATTGGTGGCCAGGTATGGACACAGAGGTGGAAGTAGCAGTTGAGAATTGTTGTAGTTGTAGAGAGGCAGATAAAAGTTTGCACACCAGGGAGGTGCCTTTGTGTCCTGTACCCTTCCCTGACAAGCCCTGGCAGAAGTTGGGTCTGGATTTTATGGGTCCAATAAGAGTTTGCAATGATGGAAAAAAGTATGTATTGGTTGCAGTGGATTATTTTTCTAAATGGGTATCGTATAGGTTTCTAAGAGAACCGAATACCACCAGCGTGATTGATTTTTTGAAGGAGATTTTTCATTGGGAAGGGATTCCTGAGTTTATAGTCACTGACAATGGCGTACAATTTATCTCACACCAGATGGTGAATTTATTAAGGAAATGTAATATAAAGCATCTTACTACTGCTTTGTATAGTCCGCAGGGCAATGGATTGGTGGAAAGGGTGAACAGAATGTTCAAGGAGACCATACAATTGGCTATTAGTTCTGGGAATAACGTGCAAGAAGTGGTTTCAGAAAGGATCTGGAGCTATCATAACAACCCACATTCTTCTACAGGCGTTACTCCTATTGTGCTTTTGAAAGGCAGACACTCTGGTAATGAACTCTCTCCTTAGTGGGTGGTGCAGGAAACCTTGGGGAGTGACGGAAGCGTTGACTTCAGTCAAGTAAAAGATAACGTAGAAATTCATCAAAGTAGGAGCAAATGGAGATATGACAATCTCAAAAGAGTTAAGGTGTTTCCATTTGCCGTTGGTGATGCAGTTAGAGTGAAGAAACCTCAAGGCAAAAGGAAGGGAGTTTCAAGTTTTTTTCCAATCACTAAGGTCATTAGGGTGTCAAAACATTCTGATATGGTGGAAGGAGGCAAGTGGTGGAATATGAGGAATGTGGTGAAGGTCCGGTCCGGTTCCAGAGGTGAATAAAGGTTTTTCTGATGTTTGGGTTGGTGGAGATTTTGGTGTTAATGTAGGTGATGGTGGTACCTTTGAGAGGGGTGTGTGTGAGGAAGCGAGACAAGGTGGAGCCCTTCAGGAAAGAGATTCTGGAGCGCTCTCAGGGAGTTCAGAAGGTGACATACCTGAAGTTTTGGATGTTGGTGGTGGTGCTCAAACTGCGTGTGTTTTGGATAAAGTTGAGAGGTCTAAGGGTGGTGTTATTCAGGGGGATGCAGTGGACGTGTTGGATAGGCCAAAAAGGAATGTGTCTAAACCAAAGTATCTAAATCAATATGTTATGTATTGAGGGTGGTCATATTTTAATTACGGTTTGGTGGGGTTTTATTTGGGTTACTTTGTTTGTTAGGGGGGAAGATGTGTTGTGTTTTGTTTTAAACTCTATGTAATTGGTAATATGTCTTTATGGAATGTTAACAGCTAAGAACTCCGATGACCTCACAGATTCTGAGCTGGCAGTTGCATGAGACTCGGTGGCTGTGAGGATGTTGGTGTTGACCATGAAATAAATCTTTGTGTTCAAGGACAACACGTTTCATGGATTTATTCTTATTTCGGTTGAGGATATAACAGGGAGACAGGGATCGGTGGGACTGCAATTGCTCTTCTGAAATTGTTCCTCACAGACCAGGAGCAAATGGTGGCTTTTGATTAGTTTGTAATTGAACCTTTCTTACTACCATGTGGGGTCCTCAGTTAGTCCAACACTGTTTAATGTTTATGTTACAGCCTTGGCCACTTTGATCAGATCCTTTGGTTTTTCTTTAACATCCTATGCTGATGACACGTAAATCGTTCTATCCTTGGCACATAAAAACATCAATATAGGATCGAGGTTCCAGAACTGCATGATGGCAGATGGTCAGTGGATGGAAAAAAATGGTCTAAAGCTTAATTCTGATAAAACAGCGGTTATTTTTTTTGTGAATTGGACCTCCTTTTGGACCCCTCTGTGGTGGCATGAGGATTTGGGAACACTCCCTACAGCGGTGAAAAAGGCAAAGAATTTGGGAGTAATCACACGTGATCCTCATCCACGCACACAAATCCCTCTACAACACCGGCCCAACCTACCTCAATGAAAGAGTTAACTTCCACACTCCCACACGCAACCTCCGATCAGCTGACCTTACCCTAGTTACAGTCCCCCGCATCCAGCGTACCACCTCAGGAGGCAGGTCTTTCTCCTACCTCGCCCCCAAAACCTGGAACTCCCTCCCCACCGACCTTCGCAAAACCAAAGACCTACTGGTCTTCAGAAAGAACCTCAAGACACGGCTGTTCTATCAGTGACCCTCCCTGCCCCACCCCCGGTTTCCCCTCCCCTAGCGCCTTGAGACCCTCACGATGAGTAGCGCGGTCTACAAATTTTTTGGATTGATTGATTGATTGATTGGTTGACGATACGTATTTACAGAAGTCAGGAAGTGTTTTCAATTATTTACTAACCCATCACTATTGCTGTACATTTTGTTTATATATGCGTCATTTGCGGTTGACGTATTTGAATGGCAGTCACCAGGGGAGCGGTTTTCGTAGCAGAGGACTCCGCAGGTATGATGCATTGGAATCAGGGTTCTGGAGGTTCATGAAGCACGGTTGCTGACATTTTGAATAATTAAGCATATTTTTGCAGTTTATTCTGCCCTCTGTATTGGGCGCGACTGCATCACGTCTCCGGTTGAATTATGCATGGCTTTTGTTTACGCTTTCAGAACTCAGTGAGTCGATTGGGTAGTTTGTTTTATTGGGTGGTTTAATTTTACGCCTTGGGTTTTCTTTTTTAAGTAGTCACATGAATTAGTACATCATGGGCATTTTAGGTTTCTGTTGGATTCTATTTCCTCTTTACTGACTGCACGATTGTCTCATCATGTAAGTTCTTTTTAGCACATACTCTATTAGTATACACAATGGGCAATTTTGGTTTTTGCTGGGTTGGATTTCCGAGTGATAGATTGCATGTTTGTTTCACTATGAAAGTTTTTTCAGTATACACATTATTGGCGCATGTGATTTAGACTGGCCAAATGCAGGATGTGACACGCACTATGAACATCATTTTTTATTGGAATCATCGCATGGAGAAACATGAATTTACGCTCATAGCATATGACACTTGTGGCAACAACTTATTGATTTCATTGTTTATAACGTTTGGTTGATACGCTTAGCCTGATTTGTTTGTATGATGCATATTATACAGTTCCCCCGATGAAGGGTGTTTACCTGAAATGCATTAGGATTTAACAAATGTGTTTTTCAGGCCATCACGGTTGTCTTCATAATACAAAGGAATATTTACTTTGATGAATGGACTGCAGATTCAGCTAAAAGCAATAAACTGTACAATTGTGAATAATTTTCAAATTGTGATTGAAACAAGTTTATTAGTTAAGCCTTCTGGGCTTTTAGATTGTGTGTTCGGACTAGCACACAGTCATTGGTTCTAGCTTGTTTTGAAAATAAACTTTTTGCCAGGACCAAGCCTTCCTTTTAAATACATATGTCACTTTCAAGGGAGACCCTGGATAGCCCAGAGGGCACGGTGCAATGTATTTAAAACACTGGACATGTATTTTTCGGTTGTATATGTCCTGGTAGTGAAAAGTTCTTAAATTTGTTTTTGTTTCATCACTGCAAGGCCTATTTCTCTCATAGGATAACAATGGAGTTGCCTTATTACATGGTATACATGTAATTACCAAATTGCAAGAGATAACCAGTTTTTGTTTGGTGTCTTTGGAATCATAATTTAAAATCCTAACATGTTAAAATCAGATTTTAAATTACAATTTTGAAAATTACACTTTTAGAAAGTTGGCATTCTCTTGCCTTAGACATTCGGTGCCTGCAGCATGTCTATGGTTACATTACTGAGTGTAGTTGGGCTTTTGGTTTTCCTCCTAGGCAGCAACACATAATGGGGGCTTAGGTATGATTAGAAGGGCCATCACTGGCAGGATGGGAGGGAGGAGCTGGGGCCAGCCTTACTTCCACCTGAATTGGCTGTGTCCTGTCTCCACGCAGAGGGCTTAACAGCCCTGCATTTGCAACTTCGGCCAATTTGGAGTCAAGGTTGGTAGGGAATTCCATGAATTTCAAAGACACAGTCTAGAAGCTTCCCCTCCCTTCCAGAAACAAAGCACGTCTGTGTATAAAAGAAGGACCTCAGACACCACCACTTCAGTACACTTTTGGACCTGGAGGTACTCTGCCAGGAAGAAGGACTGCTGTGCTTAGGAAAGGACTGTCACTCTGCTAGACTGCTACTCTGACGGAGCTGCTGACTTGCTGTGCTGACCTGTTGCTGTCTTGCCTGGGAAAGAAGAACTGGACCTGCAACCCATCTTGAACCCAGCACCCCAGAGTGACTCACTCGAAAGGCTAGTCTGCTGGCCTCCTGATCTGTGCCCAAGGGACATTAAAGCCTTCTGCAACTCCTGGTTGCATCTTCAGGAGAAACTGGGAGAGGGCTCGAGGTGGGTCTTTCACTGAAAACTGACCCTGCTGCTCTTTATGACTCCTTTTCAGGAGTCATGGCTTGCGGATTCCTATGTCCAGCACCTGATTCCTTACTCTGCTGCTGCCACTGAACCCCTGAGTCGCTATAAGTGGAAGAAGTGTCAATAAAAATACAGTGTTTTTCCTCTGTGCATGTGTGAGTGAAAGTGGGCATGTGAGTAACTGAGAGAGGATGGGACTGAATGAGAGTATGTGTTAGCTTAATGTGTTTGTGATGGTCTATAAGAATGAAAGAGAGAATAAATGAGTGAGTGAGAGTTGGTATGAATGAGGGAAAGTGAGGAACTGAGTAAAGCAGTGCCAATTAGTTAGAATGAGTGAGTGAGGGGAAGATTGTGACAGGGAGTAACAGTGAGTTAGCGGTGTCTCTCTCTATGGAGCAACAGGTGCAGTTGCACCAGGGCACATAGCCCCGGGAACAACTGCCCATACTGCAATATTTAAGCAGAACACTTGTACCCCAGGAGTTCACATCAGAGCCTCTGTCCACTAGCGGTTGTGAGTGGGGGTCAGTGATTATGAAAACGTGAGTGTGTGCAAATGTGTTTGTGAGTGAGAAACAGTAAGTGTATTAGTACATTTATATGTGAGGACACTGATAGAGCGATCCGTACAGATAATTTTACCCGTACTTGGACGCTCCTTAGGCCGATGAATCTTTTGGCTAAGTGGGACTCTCTTCACCCGAGATCAGTCAATTTAATCAAATCGATAATCAATAACGAACATAAGCAATACCCTGATCAACATAACACTTAACAATTAATCCAGAATACATTTCGGCGAACCCTGACCTTTCAGTCAGGAATAACCACACCAGTTTATTCAAAGTTAGTGAATTTCTTTCCCTATATTAACAAAGCTAGCACAATATAGATGTGTCTCAACACCAAATAATATACGTAAATGAACATTAATAGCTGTCCATAACGGCGAAACAGGTGCAATCTATGCAGCATTTGAATAACAAGGCATTCGATAATAGCAATGCAAATCACTAATACTATAATCTGTAATGAGCTAATTGCATACATTTAGTCAGCATAACAAGGTCTCAAATTGCATCGTGCAACAAAAAGAATCCTCATCTAACCTCAAATTAGCATCGGCATGTGGGGCTTCATGCGAAAACAATTTAGCTACATTAATTTGGAAAAAACTCCGAACTAGGGATCTTATCAAAATCAGCAGTTGGTTAACTAAAAGAAACACAATGCAATTTTACAATTTCCTTTCATATTTACCAATTACAATCAGCATACAAGGAAGTCTTCGTCTTATAGGTACCGTTTCTCGATCAGCATGGGACGGGGCAAAGGGGCAAGGTGGACGGGGCAATTGCCTCACGGCGGCAAGATAAACTACTACTTCATGCAAAAGGGATCAAAGTTAAAGTCTCTAGGGCAAGAATCATTTAATGTCTCTTTCTCTCGATTAGAGAAAGCATCAAAGTTTCTTTCAAAATGGCGTCGCAGCAAGGTGGGCCATAATAGCTACGGAATGGCGCAATGTCGGGTAATAGCTGGTAATGGCTTCAATGGCTACTTTCCTCTTGTGCACCTGGTTTAAATAGGCAACAGTTCAAATCCAGTAGGGTCTTCCATTGGAGGGTTCATAGGTTGGCTTCAAATTGTCCAATCAAAAACAACAGTTCTCAAGCTTTTACTTAAGCATACATTATCCTTGGAGACGGGTACGCAAGTTGCAACATTTTATACCAATTAACTCACTTTCAGAGCTTCCATTGTCCGCACCTGCAGATTGACCTTGGAGTAAAGAGAGAAATATGCCAGGCTGGCACGAACCTTAAGATAAGCATGTTAACGATCTCAGTGGAAAAGTACAGCTTCAAGCAAAAATACACGTTTATTAGCACATTGGAAAAATACGAGCATCTAAATCATGAGACCAGGCAACTAGGCCAAAGCCTCCACTAAAGTAATGCTAAGCTAAAACATTTCAAACAAGCAAATCATAGCACACGTTTATGATTATGTCGGATTAGTGCACTTCTAATACATCACGTTATATAAAGCACGCTTATAAATGTTGGCAAACTACTCTGAGGGCACATTTTGTCCCCGTACAATCTTTATTAGTTCGGTTAAAGTCACTCTTGATTATTGCAGCACTACGTTTAAGCGCAAATAAATGTAAAACCTTCATCTCAGCTTCATCAATCCCTCCTCTGATGACTACTTGTCATCACACAAAACCATGTCCACAAATTTTATTCCATTAAAATTCTGTCAGTTCTCTCTGCCTTTTAGTTCCCCTTGTTCTTGCTTTGTAATCTTCTGCCATTCTTTTCATCATTTTCTCTTCCTTCCTTCTTTTAATTCTTTCCATAATCATTATTATTCCCCTTTTTATTCCCCAAATTCCAAATATACAAATCAGTACTATTAATATTCCCTGTATTATTTTTAGTAATATTCCATTCCAAATTCCACCAATCCAATTTCCCACTGAAGCAAGTCCTTTTCCAACCTTCTCCCACACTCCTGGTTCTTTCAGTTCCTTCAAGTCTGCACTCTCTTTTGTTAGATTAGCAAGCATAGTTTTAATTTTCACACTGTTATCTGGAATATACGTGCAACAGTGTCGTGCACCAAGCATTTTGCAAACGCCGCCATCCTTTGCTAAAAGAATGTCTAAAGCAAGCCTGTTTTGAAGAGTCATAGCTCTTTCCGCTGCAAGTTCAGCATCTATCAGTATTATAGCACCTGAAAACTTTGTCAACATGTTATCCACTATAGTAGACAACTTTCTTATTTTGATGGAATTCAACACAACTCCTAATGAAGGAATCATGGCTCCAAATATATCTCCTACCACAGCAGCTGCGGTCTCTCTTTTCTGGATACGATGGGATCCAGATGTCTTTTGAATCATCAATAGGTCATCCAGTTGATAAACTTTTGGGAACACTATACCCAAATAACATCTCCCCCACCATCCCTTTGGAAGACGATAATAGGCATTATACCCACAAATGTAATATACACCTGGAATGACAGGGTCAAGTCCGTTCATCATGAATGTCCATTTGGCCTTAAAGATAAACGTATGTTTACACTCACTCGCTCCTACGAAAATGTTGTCATAATAAGATTCACCTCGATATATACAAAATTTCCCTACATGCCAAGCATCTAAAGCTATTCTCCCTTGTGTCTTTATTGCGGCAAAATCATAATTATCTACTGAAGTCCTCTTATGTAATTCCTTTTCTAATTTCGCATTCATGTGTGCCCTTCTATCATCTGTGCGATCTAAAAAGCTTATTTCTACTGCAGAGAGCGAGCAGGTAAGGTTTTCCCTATGAGCGTGAGCCGTTTCAAAAGGTTGCATTGGCTCGAAAAATTCCCTCATTATTTTAGCATCCCAATCTTTAGCAATCTGGCTTAGCTGCGCTATTATAGGAACATATGCAAAGGTAACATCATAATTTGAGTAAAAATACTGTATGTTAGTTTGACCATAAAATCTAGACATTACTATACTACATGTAATCCCGTATGTAAGAGGCATGTGGTGATAAGTCACCCCTTCCTTTACTGATGTTGGTATCTGTGTACACACATAACAATCTTTTGCATCCATAGTCTCAACATATTCTGTTAATAAGCGATAGAAAACGTTATACGAAAGCTCTTTCTTATCATGCAAGTGTCTCTCATCTAATTCTAGTCTTTTCAGTGCAGTTAGTTCAGTGACAGTAACAGGAGCAAAAGTAGAAGCATCAATTCTCTCATTCTCACCCTTTCCATGCATTGTAAGCACTATTGCCATTATTATTAGTACACATGCAATTATCAAGCCTATACACGCATATTTACAATATTTCTTTCTACTGTTTTGCGTCATGATCTGTATAGAATCAGAGAGCTAGAAGCACCTATAAAGAAACTATTTGGCAATTCAGTTACGAAGCTGAACGAGCGCAATGTTCACACCATCTTCTTCAGGAGGCCAGTCACTTATCGGTTAGCAGCATTTGTCTCAATTCGGCAATAACTCAGTCTTTTATCAGTTCAGCAAAAGTCTCATCCGGTTTAGCAATGTCTCAGCTGGTTGTTTGTATCACGTTGGATTGTAGCAAGCAATATCATTTATTACCCTTTCAATCGACAGAGTCCATAAAACTTTTCTTTTCTATTGGTATCTCTTCTTCTTCGTTCTCGAGGCTAAGAGATACAAACTCGTCAGTCCAATCGTCATGAACTACATATGCCCATTCAGGACCGGAATATCTTCTGTTCGGTATCCTTTTCCTTTTCAATTTTGCTTCTCTTTTCGATTCTGCTTCGCTGGTACTTTCCACTTTTGTCAAGTCTTTTTCTTCACTCGGGGATGGTACCACGACAGTTACTTCTTTTCTTTTCTCTTTCACTTTTGGCCTTTCTCCGTCGTTCAAACTTTCTTCAGTCCTTTGTTTTATTGGTGATATACTTAGTCTCCTCTTTGCACCATGTCCATTTGATGGACCTGCGATCTTTTCTGAGGAAGCTTGAACCTTTTCGTTCTGTTCTGCCTTGTCCCCTCCTTCTGGGGAATCAATCACGTTCTCTTTTTCTTTTTCTGTATCGTCTGCTTCTGGGAAAGCCCTCCTCTGATCAGGCTCTCCTGCCTTTTCACCTTTTTCGAGCCCTTCGTCACCGTTACTTTCTTCAGGCTCTTTATCACTTTCAGCTGCTTCAGGTTCCTTGTCACCTTCAGCTGCTTCAGGCTCTTTGCTACCCTCAGCTGCTTCAGGTTCTTTGTCACCTTCAGCTGCTTCGTCGCTGTCTGAACTTTCTCCTTGGTCTTCCCCAAGTGAGTTGGTCTCTTCGTCCTCAGAGAATATCTCTCTCTCTTCCGTTCCTGCCTGTTCACTTTCAGTTCGGTTTTGCTCTGTCTCAGCACTCAGCACTGTTTTATCAGGCACTGGCAGTTTTAGCGCTTCAACTTCCTCATCTGTGGGACACAACACTTTCTTTGTGTGACTGGCGTGAATCCAGTTGGGAACCCCCGCACACTTCACAGCGGTAGTTGTCGTCAGGATCACTTGGAAAGGGCCTTTCCAACGGGGTTCCAGACACGACTTCCTCACGTGCTTCTTTACCACGACCCAGTCACCTGCTTTCAGTGTGTGTCCTGGACCTTGAATCGGTGGCAAGGTGGTCGCTTCCACCTGGTGAGAGAAAGAGCGAACCACGTCAGCCAGACCTTTGCAGTAGTCTAACACCATATCATCTGTAATATTCAAAAGCGCGTTTGCGGGAACTGCAGGAAGTCTCATAGCCCTGCCCATGAGAATTTCGTGCGGAGACAATCCAGTCTTTCTGTCAGGGGTGTTTCTCATTGACATTAACACCAAAGGCAATGCGTCAGGCCATTTCAAATTTGTCGATGCACATATTTTCGCCATTCTTGATTTCAGTGTACCATTCATCTGCTCCACCAGTCCTGATGCTTCAGGGCGATAGCTACAATGCAGTTTTTGTTCAATGTTCAGCGCTTCGCAAAGTAACTTTATCACCTCGTTATTGAAGTGACTTCCCCTATCTGATTCTAAAGAGATCGGGAATCCGAAACGTGGTATTAACTCCCTCAACAATAGCTTTGCAACTGTAAGGCTGTCATTTCTACGTGTGGGGTATGCCTCAATCCAGTGACTAAAAATGCACACAATCACCAACACATACTTTAGACCTCCATGCACAGACATCTCAATGAAGTCCATCTGCATCCTACTAAATGGGCCACTGGCCCTGCCAATGTGGCTTGCGTTCACAACTGTTCCCTTTCCTGGGTTCATCTGCTGGCAAGTGACACATCGATGGCAAACTGCTTCTGCAGCTTGACGAAATCTGGGGTTAAACCAATCAGTTTTGAACAATCTTATCATGGCATCTCTCCCTAGGTGAGCCTGCCCATGATAGAACCGCGCAAGCTGTGATAAGAGACTATTTGGCAAAACAAATTTTCCCTCATTTGAAACCCATAACTCGTCTGGTCTCTTTATACATTGTGATTTAATCCAGGAATCTCTTTCATCCTCCCTGACGTTATTCTGTAATGCTTTTAATTCATCTATTGTATCTACGACCTTCAAGGCAAATGCTTCAGCTGGTTCGAGTTCTGGTTCACTTATCGAATTCCATTCATCCCTGAGTAATATACAGTTCAAGGCACAAAATCTTGCGACTTGATCCGCATATGCATTTCCCAGAGAAACATAGTCCTGTCCTTTTGTATGAGCACTACACTTTACCACTGCAACTTCGGCTGGCATTTGAATGGCGTGTAACAATTCCCTTATTCTTTCCCCATTTTTCACTGGGGATCCTGAAGAAGTCAGGAAACCTCTCTGTGACCATAGTTGTCCAAAGTCATGCACAATCCCAAACCCGTACTGACTATCAGTGTAAATGGTGACTTTCATCAATGCAGACAGTTGACATGCTCTTGTAAGGGCTACAAGTTCTGCTACTTGTGCAGAATAGACTCCTTGAAGCCAGCCCGCTTCCAAGACACCTGTTACAGTACATACAGCATATCCTGCTTTCAAAATTCCCATCCCATCTCTTAGACATGAACCATCAACGAAAACAATTTGGTCATTTTCATCAAGCTTAGTATCCTTAATGTCAGGTCGAGGTTTTGTGCAAAATTCAGTCACCTGAAGGCAGTCATGCTCGACGTCTTCAGCGTTCTCAATTTCAGCATTTTCACCAGGAAGCAAGGTTGCTGGATTCAACGTAGTGCACCTTTTCAGCTGCACATTCGGTGAGCCCAGGATTATCGTTTCATACCTTGTGAGTCTTGCTCCAGTCATGTGTTGCGTTCGGGAGCGGGTCAAAAGTATCTCAACTGAGTGAGGGACCATGACTGTTACTGGGTGTCCCATCACTATTCCTTCACTCTGAGTGAGGCTGATACCAACTGCTGCTACGGCGCGCAAACACCCTGGAAGTGCTGCTGCGACCGAATCCAAAGTAGCTGAAAAATACGCTACTGGTCTGTTTACGCCACCATGGGCTTGAGTCAAGACAGACAGAGAACATGCATCACGTTCATGACAAAACAGTGTGAAAGGCTTTGTGTAATCAGGCATACCTAAAGCTGGAGCCCTGCACATGCATTCTTTCAATTCGATAAAAGCATCCATCTCATCTCCTTTCAACTCAATTTGATCCAAGGCATCCTTCTGGGTCAGTTTCAGTAAAGGCTTTGCTAGAGTTGAGAAGTTGGGAATCCACTGGCGACAATAGCCCACCATTCCCAAAAACTTCCTCACCTCCCTCCTTGTCTTTGGTGGACTCATTTGAAGTACACTCGTTATTCTTTCCTTCATTATTCTCCGTGACCCTTTCTCTATCTGGTGCCCCAAGTATTTCACTTTCTTCTGACAGAACTGCAATTTGGAAGGAGACACCTTGTGTCCATTCCTTCCCAAATGGTTCAACAGAGCAATGGTATCGGCTGTGCAGCCACTTTCTGTCTTTGATGCAATCAGTAAGTCATCAATGTACTGTACTAGGGTTGATTCGAATGGCAATTCTAATGCTTCCAAATCTTTCTTTAGAATCTGATTGAAGATTGACGGTGACTCAGAAAACCCTTGAGGAATTCGACACCAACTGTACACTCTGTCTAAGAATTTGAAACAAAAGAGAAATTGGCTGTCCTCATGAAGAGGCACCGAAAAGAATGCTTGTGACAAGTCGATGACTGAGAACCACTCGGCATCGCAAGGGACTTGAAACATTATCACAGCTGGATTTGGTACGACAGGGCAACACTTGACTATGATGTCATTTATTTTCCTCAAGTCCTGCACAATTCGGACCTTTCCACTTGGCTTTATTAGTCCCATGATTGGTGAATTACATGGACTGCTTAACACTTCTTTCAGTACTTCCTGCTTTACAAATTCGTCAATGAGTTGGGCAACTTTCATGAGGGTGTCTTGTGCCATGTGGTATTGTGGGGTCTGGGGAAAGGTTGCATTGGGTTTTACAGTCACTTTCACTGGTTCCACTCCTTTCATCAATCCCACCTCTTTCCCTGTCATATCCCACACTTCCTTTCCGACTGTTTCCCGTAATTCAGCTGGAATATCTTCTTCAGTTATCATCGGGAAAAGACAAATCAGAGGATGCTCTTCATCAACAGTTTCCATCTCATCCCCCTCTACACTGTCCTCTTCTTCCCCATCACTGCTCGTCTGAATTTTAATTCCCTCATTCGAACACATAATCGAACATCCCAACTTGCACAATAAGTCTCTCCCTAACAGTGCTATCGGGCTTGAGTCACATACCACAAATTTATGTAACCCTTGATAGTTACCGATGCTGACTGGTACCGGATCTGTAATTGGGTTTGTCAGGTGCCTGTTTGCTACTCCCACCACTTGAACTGTTCTCCCTGAGAGTGGCAAATTTGGTACTTCAATGCTCTTAACAGTTGAACGTGTTGCTCCTGTGTCAACCAAGAATGAAACACGATGACCCATTACTCTTCCCTCCACGTACGGACCCTTTTGATCAACTTCCAAGGAGGCTGCAAGCACACAATCTCCTTCCTCTCCTGAACTTTCACTCTCCCACACATTGTTTATTCCACTCTCACTGTGTAATGGGAACTGTTGTACGGTGCCATTTGTATTCATTACCTGACCCGAGACCTGTGGAGGAACCATCACTTGCTGCTGACTCATTGGTGCCAAAGGTATTTGCATTTGCTGATTAGGTACCATGGGAAACTGCTGTTGCATTGGCTGCATTTGCGTCATCTGCATACGGGGCATCTGCATTTGCTGCGGCTGCATGGGCTGTAATCCCTGCAACTGATTTATGGTCTGAAAATTTGGGTTTGGACCTCTCATTTTCGGTCCCCTCATTGTCTGAAATGCATTGACATCATTGTTTTGCTGACCAACACCTGCACCTTCCTGCACCACCATCGGGCACTCGCGTTTCCAATGTCCGACAATTCCACACACGTGACACGGCATCACCTTTTTCAATGCCTGCACACCATTCGGAGTCACGACAGTGTTCAAATCCGGACCATTATTCCCAAAACCTCCTCTGCCTCTGCCTCTCGCCTGTGGCTGAAACATCATATTTCCCTGCAACTGCGGCTGCGGTTGCGGTACCTGCTGTTGGAACCCTTGCAACCCTTGCAAACCTTGCAGACCTGTCTGAGCTGCTTTAAGTTGCATCATCATCACTTTCTCCTTCAACTTTTTCTGTTTCACTTCAATTTCGTCGCTACAGTATTTCGCATAATTCAACACCTCATCAATAGGTTTCGACTGCCAACAAATCAAATGCGACTTTATCATCTGACTTATCTCTGGTCTCAGCCCTTCCACAAATCTGAACACAAAATGAAGCATGTCCTTCGCCTCTATTGTTTCCGTGCCACTGTAGTTCTTAAACGCCTTCAACAACCTCTCATAGTAACTATGAATCGACTCTTTAGCCTCTTGGGCAGTTCGATCGATCTTCTGCCAATCCACATTTTTCACGGCAACCTTCGTCTTCAAATGCTCAATCACCTTATAGTACAGGCTCATCACCATAGGTGATGGTGCACCCGTATCCCTGTCTCTCTCTGGTTCACTTGTCGGCCAACCTACAGCTCTTTTGCAATCCTCCCACAAATCTGCCGGAACCACAATCTCAAAGAGGGTGTTCAGGTCTTCCCAGAGACATTTTGCAAGCTTCACAAACCTGTCAGTCTGTTGATACCATTCAATCGGTTTCTCTCTCAGTTTGGGAAAATCATCCGTAAAAGACTGAATGTCGCTTCTGTGCCATGGTACATGTATTAATTTTCCCCCTGCTGTCTCCCTCATTGGTAACATGGTTACTGCATCACTACTCTGCGGTCTTTTCTCGTTGAGCTCTGAGACACTGTCTTTCCTCTTTTCCTTTCTCTTTACCCATCTGCTTTCCCATTTGTCTAAGCACCTCCACACTTGTGCACTCTGCAACAATTCTCTAAGGTGGGCCTTCATGCCTGCTGACCTCATGTGTTCAAAATCTGTGGTCCCAAAATCCAATCTGTAGCTCCTGCTCAAGTGTTTTGTCTTGTCTATATCCACCCCGTTTTTGTCAGCTATTTCCTGCAAGCTTTTATGTACCTTATTCACTTCTTTCGTAATCCTGGGACATAGATACCTCAGCTCTTCTTCCGAGTAGGACTCTAACCTATTCACACCCATAGTCCCTTCCACCAATTCTTGTGCTTCCATGTTCAACCTGACCCTATTCAGATAGTCTTCTCCCTTCCCACTGGCTGAGCTTTGTGTGGAATTCAGACTGTTGAACCACTGTGTCAGCTGTTGCGCTTTTAACCCCATAAGTGTAGCATTCACATCGACTGCCATTGATGGTTGCGGCAACTTTTCAGTATTCGATGACAGCGGTATCACCAGTGGGGGACTTGACCTCACCAGTGTTGACTGAGCACATATGGGACTAAACTCCATCAAGGACCCAGATCCATTTGGCTGAGCCGCTATAGGGGTTATCCCTGGAGTGTTTTCTATGCACCTCCTTTCGGTCCCATTCTGCAGCATTGATCCCTGACCGCTCATACCTAAGTTAGGCTGACTGTACAGAGGTACCGGTGGACCTACAGTAATGGGTAGCGATATCGCATCTGGGTTTTGTCCATTTCCCATGTTCTGAGACATCTTCATTCCCACACTATGGGTCATCATTGCCGGCATGCCCATCTGACTCCCCGTCATCTGAGCATGTGCTGTCCCCCCCTGCATCTGCTTTTGAGGCATCAAAAACTGGGTTGATTCGGCTTGTGCCAATGTCGGGTTGTGACCATTCTGTACTCCCCTTACGGTTGGATCTAGAATCATTCCTGCACTGTTGTCACTGCTGTAGTACCCTGGCATCTGAGGCTGATAATTTTCTGCTGGTTTCAACATGGGCACATCTGGATATATTCTCCTAACCTACGGTATCTGCGGGGTGAACAGTAAACTCGGGTCCTTAGACCCCGATGATGCTCCTGAACTCTGAGTTTCACTGTTCTGTACCGGTGCCGGAGGGGCAGAATTGGTACTTGGACCTTGTCCACTCTCCGCATAAGGTGGTGGACGGTCGTTCAGCAATTGCATTATTAACTCCTCATCCTCTAACTCCTCTTCTCTTCTCAACTTTTCCTCGTCCTCTCTATCCTTGGAACACCTCCTGTTTGTCTTACAGGTAGCTTTCTTACCTGTCTCCTCTTCTTCCTTAGTAATTGCGGGAAACAATTTTATCCCCTGCAATACATCTGACCTCCACACCTTCTGTGCATTATCCCACCTAGCGTCCGCTAGTGTCTTTTCTACCTTTCTTATCCTGGTCTCGAACTTATTTTGCTGTTGCTGTCTAGCCATTAGTTCCCAAATTGCTAGAGCCTCAAACTGGGCTGGCCTTGGAGGCACCTTCATGTCGTACATCGCGAATCTCAAATTCTCTAGAATCCTTATATTGAATGTCCCATGGATCGGGAATGCTACGCTCCCATGTTTCTCTGTCAACTTGTGCCATTGCTTTAGCCAAAGGCACGGAGCTACCCCCTTTTCCTCCATTACAATGTAAGCTGGTGTGCCTTCGGGCGGCGTCTCCTCTCCTACGCTCGCTTTAATGTAAGACTCCCCCTTCATCGCACTCTTGAATGCTTTAAAAAATTTCATTTTCTCGTCTTTTATTTCACAAAGTTTGTAATCAATAGGTGACTTTAATTCCCGGAATACTCTTTGCTTGCCTTTCCCCTTCCAATCGAGCCCCACGGACTGCCTCCAATCCGTGCGCGACCCTTCTCTGCAACCAACCTATCCCAGCGCGGCTCCTAGTGACGTCACACTCACACACACTGCGGCTGACAAAGCCTCGCGGCTAATCCTCCTTCACTCAGCTCCTCTCGTAACAGCTTCTGGCATGTATCGCGAGCTACCAAAAATATAAAACAGATCTGTCGGTTTACTACAGGAAGGGTAACACAACCGCTTCAGGACCTTAGGGATTTTTCACTAGCCTCGGCAGTTATTCCATCTTTCTCGGTCCCCACTTTCGCAAGCAAATCTGACCCGCAGACCTACTCTCAACTTGTCAATGATCTATTCTAGTGCACTTAGAATTTTGTCAAAGCCCGAAGTCGAAGTTTCTTTCACTCCCTTAACACACGTACCGACTCGTTGACCACGCCCGATCAACCTACTAAACCGCCCAGACCACAACATAAAACAACATACTCCGGAGTCTCTTGACCTCGCAGGGCCCGTCTCAACAACAACAACCACGTGGACCTTTTTATGCACAAAGCGCCACACGCACATGAAGTTCGACGACTTCCCTACTCTCACACTCGGAGTCGCACCTCCGCTATTTTCTATGAAGTTCGACGACTTCTCTACTTCTACACTCGGAGTCGCACCTCCGCTATTCTCTAAAATCCTCGCGACCATTTCACACAATCTGCGGCAATAAGCTGTGCAAGCGCAAAATCCTAACTTCACTCATACCATCACTAGTACCGCCAACGCCGATTCCACACCTCCATTCTCTCCATTCGCAAGCTCCGAGATCCCGGGAAAGTCGCGGTGGACCTAGCCCATCATCATTCTGTCAATCTATTTTACCCAAGAAAATCTAATTCAACTTCTCGAATGGGGTCTCAAAGGGCGTAACCGTCAATTCAACACCATGTACTTTAAGAGTACGGGGTCTCAAAAGGCGAAACCGTCCTCTGCTACCATCTACTGATAGAGCGTTACGTACTAATAATTTACCTGTATTTGGACGCTCTTTAGGCCGATGAACCTTTTGGCTAAGTGGGACTCTCTTCACCCGAGATCAGTCAATTTAATCAAATCGATAATCAATAACGAACATAAGCAATACCCTGATCAACATAACACTTAACAATTAATCCAGAATACATTTCGGCGAACCCTGACCTTTCAGTCAGGAATAACCACACCAGTTTATTCAAAGTTAGTGAATTTATTTCCCTATATTAACAAAGCTAGCACAATATAGATGTGTCTCAACACCAAATGATATACGTAAATGAACATTAATAGCTGTCCATAACGGCGAAACAGGTGCAATCTATGCAGCATTTGAATAACAAGGCATTCGATAATAGCAATGCAAATCACTAATACTATAATCTGTAATGAGCTAATTGCATACATTTAGGCCCTCATTCTGACCTTGGCGGGCGGCGGAGGCCGCCCGCCAAAGTCCCGCCGTCAGGTTACCGTTCCGCGGTCGAAAGACCGCGGCGGTAATTCTGACTTTCCCGCTGGGCTGGCGGGCGGTCGCCTTCAGGCCGCCCGCCAGCCCAGCGGGAAAGAGGCTTCCACGATGAAGCCGGCTCGGAATCGAGCCGGCGGAGTGGAAGCTGTGCGACGGGTGCAGTTGCACCCGTCGCGTATTTCACTGTCTGCGCAGCAGACAGTGAAATACATTTAGGGGCCCTCTTACGGGGGCCCCTGCAATGCCCATGCCAGTGGCATGGGCACTGCAGGGGCCGCCAGGGGCCCCGCGACCCCCCCTACCGCCATCCGGATCCCGGCGGTCGGACCGCTGTGATCTGGATGGCGGTAGGGGGGGTCGGAATCCCCTCGGCGGCGCAGCAAGCTGCGCCGCCTTGGAGGATTCAATGGGGCGGCGGTACACTGGCGGGAGCCCGCCAGTGGTGCCGGTCCGACCGCGGCTTTACCGCCGCGGTCGGAATCCCCATTGGAGCACCGCCGGCCTGTCGGCGGTGCTCCCGCGGTCCTCCGCCCTGGCGGTCTTTGACCACCAGGGTCAGAATGACCGCCTTAGTCAGCATAACAAGGTCTCAAATTGCATCGTGCAACAAAAAGAATCCTCATCTAACCTCAAATTAGCATCGGCATGTGGGGCTTCATGCGAAAACAATTTAGCTACATTAATTTGGAAAAAAACTCCTAACTAGGGATCTTATCAAAATCAGCAGTTGGTTAATTAAAAAAAACACAATGCAATTTTACAATTTCCTTTCATATTTACCAATTACAATCAGCATACAAGGAAGTCTTCGTCTCATAGGTACCGTTTCTCGATCAGCATGGGACGGGGCAAAGGGGCAAGGTGGACGGGGCAATTGCCTCACGGCGGCAAGATAAACTACTACTTCATGCAAAAGGGATCAAAGTTAAAGTCTCTAGGGCAAGAATCATTTAAAGTCTCTTTCTCTCGATTAGAGAAAGCATCAAAGTTTCTTTCAAAATGGCGTCGCAGCAAGGTGGGCCATAATAGCTACGGAATGGCGCAATGTCGGGTAATAGCTGGTAATGGCTTCAATGGCTACTTTCCTCTCGTGCACCTGGTTTAAATAGGCAACAGTTCAAATCCAGTAGGGTCTTCCATTGGAGGGTTCATAGGTTGGCTTCAAATTGTCCAATCAAAAACAACAGTTCTCAAGCTTTTACTTAAGCATACATTATCCTTGGAGACGGGTACGCAAGTTGCAACATTTTATACCAATTAACTCACTTTCAGAGCTTCCATTGTCCGCACCGGCAGATTGACCTTGGAGTAAAGAGAGAAATATGCAAGGCTGGCACAAACCTTAAGATAAGCATGTGAACGATCTCAATGGAAAAGTACAGCTTCAAGCAAAAATACACGTTTATTAGCACATTGGAAAAATACGAGCATCTAAATCGTGAGACCAGGCAACTAGGCCAAATCCTCCACTAAAGTAATGCTAAGCTAAAACATTTCAAACAAGCAAATCATAGCACACGTTTATGATTATGTCGGATTAGTGCACTTCTAATACATCACGATATATAAAGCACGCTTATAAATGTTGGCAAACTACTCTGAGGGCACATTTTGTCCCCGTACAATCTTTATTAGTTCGGTTAAAGTCACTCTTGATTATTGCAGCACTACGTTTAAGCGCAAATAAATGTAAAACCTTCATCTCAGCTTCATCAACACCCAAGGCAAATTTTGAAAACAATGAGGTGAACTCATGGCAAGTATTATGCCCCACCTGGCCACTCGCCCCTGCAGACCCCATTGGTTGGCCTCCTGGGATACAACAAGACGTTCTGTAAGAGGTCTGCCGCCTCCCGGCCGTGCTGCTTCTTCTGGACCAAGGACTCGTCCTATGCACTGAGGGAGGAGGCCTGTACCTAAGACTGACACTTAACTACATGACGCAGTTTACTGCCAGGAACTGCTCTCTCTGCTTTTGTCTCTATGATCCCGCCAAAAGATATCTGGGAACCCTGCTAATGTACCTAAGACGGGACACACACCGCCAACTGGACCCTGAGGGGGCTTCTCCGAGCAGGGATCCTCCTCCCTCGGGTGACGGGGTGGTCGACTCTGCCGTCGATGACATGAGGAGCAGGAAGCAAATGTAAAAGCGTCTAATGGTGGGGGTGTTAAATGGTGGACAGAGGTGAGGATACTCTTGTGCCGTCCCGGGGAGCAGTAGCCGCTGCTGCCGAACCGCAGGAGGCATTAGGAAGGGCTGGACAATGCTGCTTGCCACAGCCCAAGCCCTTTCAGGTACTCTGTGAACATGGTGTCTCTGGTCCTTAATTATCATGTCCAGAAAGTTTGGGAAACTCGTAATTGTAAATTGCGTTATTTCACTGGGAGTTACCAGACTTTGCTGTAACTGCTCTAAGCATCAATGAAGTGTGCACTCACTTCCTCTCTTTCCATGTACTCGAAAAATTCACGCCCTTTAGAATCCTTCAAGAGAATAGGTCGAAATAATGCATATAGCTGGAGTCCGGCCTCACAGTGAATTGTTCTTTAGAGGAATTTTTTTGTTGAGAAAATGGGAAACAAGAGAACAAATGTATAGAATCCATCAGGAAGCAAAAACACCTCGTGAGAGGTACCCAAAGTTGCCTTAATACTTGTAATTTGCAATACTTTGCATAAGATCCTACCGATGTTTAAGGGAGCAGCTGTACATGTTCTCCTATCACATCAAAACAATTTTCCAGCCTCATTAATATGCATTTGACGAAAATGCTACTTTGCTCCCTCATAAACTGCAATTATGTTTTATAAACATCCAAAACAGCAAGGAAAAGTTGCAGGCAGCAGCGATGGAGCACAGTAAAGGTTTTATTGGGCACTACATCTTGCTTAGCTTGCTAATAAAACTCATATAAAGGCCCGAAAGGTGGGAGCTGCGTAAATCTCTCGCCTTCAATGTTACAGCGCAGGCAGATTTTCCCTTTTTTAATAAACATAAAAGTGAGCCGCAACACATAGTAAAAAGCATTTTTATTTTAAAAATCCATTTTCACAGGGGCTTTGTTACTGTCCCGATGGGTGCTCTAACAGATCTTTAATAAAGCAGATTCCTGTTCAAATATGTGAACGCACAATAATTAATTTTACTTCACAATTAGCATTTTGAGTGCATCGTTCAGTTTCATTCAGTCTTACATTGCATACGATAACCAGTGCGATGAGCATTGAGGTTGACATCAATGTGCTCATGCGAAGGTAACTCCACCAGAGGGGTGAGGGGATGAATGGATATTTTGCCCGAATGGCATGTGCGAACTTTCGGGGGGAATTGTGATGTTGCTGACTGGACTTGATTCTGACCTTTCTCGCTATAGTCAATACATTTCCACTGCACTGTGGCACGACTCTTCCACAGCTAATCACATTACCCACTGGAGAACAAAATGAAACAACTCTATCAAAGATTTGCTGGCCTGTAGGAGGCACCTATTGACGCGTATCTGTGCCTCCCTGTGCCACAACACAAGTAGGCTTTAAGGGGCCCTGACCACTCTAGAAATCCCCGTTTCCATGTAGGACCCTTCACTTCTGCTGCCAACTCGTCAGTCATACAGGAAATGTAATTGCATTTATGTTGCTTGTTTCACATACCTCCATATGGTATTGGCTAAAGTCAATTTTGCCCTTTTACTACAAGATGTACACTTACTATACACCTATTACCTCACACTTGCTTGTTTTACCATTTCTGTCATATCATTCGTGTTTGCCGATGAGCAGATAACCCGTGCGTGTTTGCTTGTAGAGCCAACTAGTAGCTCATTCTCATAGGGTGCCATCATATTCTTTGGATCCATTTGGATCACTTGCCTCATTTGATTTCTAATTACACCATGATTGAACATCTTAGGAAATCATTACAAGCCAGACGAATCAGAACTACCTCATGGAATTCTTCTCTGCCTGATTCCAACAGGATAAATATTTTTCATCCGTTTTTCTGGGTGTGGGAGAACCACACCCGATTTTTCTATCTGGTAATTCCGAATGTAAAAATTGCTTTATTTTTTGCCTGAAACAGCAGTCAAGCCTTATTTCCCTTTTTTCTGACAAGATTGCGTTCAATGCTCCCTGCCAGAAAATAACTACAGTTTCCCACCCTTTTACTCTCTCCAACCCCTCCATAACCCTCCACCTCATCCAGAGGACTCCATACACATTTATCACCTGCTCTGAGCAGTTGGAAAATGTCTGCACTAAAACGCATACAATTGGGAATTGAGTGTAGTTTTATGACCGGTAAAATGCAACCCACACCTTATTTTCCCATTCCAATTGGTTTAACTTGGTACTGCAGTGTAAAGGGCTGGGTTTACTGTACAGTAACAATCAAATCTTATGCAATTTTACTGTGCCCCCAGTACTAGCAAATTTTAGTCAGCCCTTAGAACTGGACTTGAATGTACAGCCTTGCAGAAAGGTTGAGGGTAATGATTTGTCCCATTCAGAGATCGAAGCTGTTTCAGACTTTGAGTACTTGCACAGTAAAGTGTTTATAGCCTACTCAAAGTGGAGGATGGTGATCTTTGAAAGTGCTGGATCATAATACCCCGAATTTGAGTCGGCACAGAAAACAAACTCAACTTTTTTATTGGGGCTTCCGGGGAGGAGGTCTGGGGTTAGGGTACCTTCTCCCCCTGGGAACATTTAAAGAAATGGGTGCAAATAATATATTTTAAAAGCCAATTTTTTTGTGAATTTGCAAACAGCGCTCTTAAAGTGAACAAATATAATAAACTGATACCTACTTGGGGTGACAAGTAAGCCTAAACCTTCCCAGGAGTTGACTCATTTTTTCCTGCTGCCCAAAGATCACGGGTGCTCGATATGTGAAAAAATTACTTTATTAAGTCAGTGACAGAATTTTGCCAATGGGTATCCCTTATTTTAAGAGTTACCCCAGGTATGCAAGGGCCTGCATTTTGCCAAATATACTCACACATACACTCACTCCCACTCTTCTTCTTTCTCACCTCCTCTTCTACTCATTCTGACTCACTTATGCTCACTCCCATTACCTTACTCACTCTAACTCCATCACCCTCTCTTGTTGCCCCCTCCCTCATTCTTTGACTTATTCATTCTCACTCATACTCACCTTCACTCACTCTCAGTGGAGTGGAGTAGAGTGGAATTGTGTATAATGTGGTGGCATAGAGTGGAGTGGCATAGAGCCCAAAGGTGTATGAAATGAAAAAGCATACAGTTGAGTGGTGTAGAGTGGAGTGGTACAGAGTGGAGTGTGGTGGAGTGGAGTTACATACAGTGGAATAGCGTAAAGTGGGGTAGCGTAGATTAGAGTAGCCTACAATGGAGTCACGCAGACTGGAGTGGTGTTAACTGGAGTGGCGTAGATTGGAGTGGGGTAAAGTATAGTATCATATAGAGGAATGGCATAGGGTCGAGTGGTGTACACTGGAATAGCGTATTGTGGAGTGCTGCACAGTGGAGTAAAGTAGAGTGGAGAGACATAGAGTAAAATAGCCTAGAATGGAGTGCACACAGTAGAGGTGTATACAGTGGAGTAGTGTAGATTGGAGTGGATTATAGTGGAGTGGTGTAGAGTGGAATGGTGTAGAGTGGATTGTGGGAGAGTGGAAAGTCATGCAATGGAATAGTGTACAGTGGAGTTGTGTAGAGTGGAGTGGTGTACACTGGAGTGACGTACAGTGGATTATCGTGCAGTAGAGTGGCGTAGATTGGAATTGTGTAGATTAGAATAGCATATAATTGAGTGAGTGGCTTAGAGCAGAATGGGAGACAGTGGAGTGGCATAGAGTGAAGTGGCATACAGTGGAGTGGCTTAGTGGGGAATAATGTACAGTGAAGTGTTGTAGAATGGAGTGGCATACAGTGAAATAGCATATATTGGAGTGGCTAAGAATGGAGTGGCATAGAGTGGAATGACATAAAGTGGAGTGGCAAAGAGTGGAGTAGATTAGGGTGAAATGGTGTACAGTGGAATACTTTACAGTGGAGTAATGTAGAGTGCAGTGGCATAGAGTGAAGTGTGGTAGATTGGGTGGAGGGTTGTACAGTGGAATTGTCAGGAAAACTATTGCCAGTGTTGTTAAGTTCTTCCCTCAGCAAAACGATTCCCCTTTTCCTTGTACCCACGTTGGTTGAAGCGGCATCCTCACTCCCAGTGGCTCTTGCGGAGGCTGTTCTTAGAACTAGCTTCTTGAGGTTTAACTGCCGCTCAAGATGGTGGCCACAAATATTTGTGAGGTCAGCACTCTAGTGTTTCTACCTTAGTCTCGTGCTGAAGCCCCCTCCAGCTGTTTCTCTCTGGGAGCTGTGCACTTCAACTGTCATCCTGGGGAGAATGAGCAGTGTTCCTGAGACGCTTCGTTTAAAAGAGATTTCTTCCAGTTTTGAGTAATTAATTCTTTTTCTTGTTACGGTGTGCACACCAGCTACGTTTTCCTTTTGGAGCAGCAGAATTTCTTCCTTCTTCCACCAACTGGCTATCGGCTTTCTGAGGAGAATTCGTTTTGGCTTAACAGAACTTCAAGCAACGGCAGAAAGGAATCCTTTTCTATGATTTCCAGACTTGCCAATATATATGTACATATATATTCAAAAACTCTTCGCCTTGCAGACTTGCCAGTCTTAGAGACAAACCTCAGTGCTCCGACTAATTTCTATTGACTGTGATTGACAAAAATGAACCTTGAGAAAGAGTTTTCATTTCCTGTAAAAGACATTAGTAAATTGGATATTTGTGAACCTTTGAACTGTTGTCCAGAGAACCTTGGATACCTCTGACTCCTGGAGAAAAGAAGATATTAAGTTAATATTGTTCTCTTAGAAAGAGGCTAGTCTCTCAAAAGATCCAGGTTCGGAGAACAATAGAATCGGGTGAATGTGAATGGCTGAACAGTTAAATGCGCTGTAGGAATGTACTTATCTATGCTGTTATCATCTGACCGCAGGCCCATCCTTTAAAGAAATCCCAATAAGAAGAAAGGTGCAGGTTACAGAAGCACACACTGAATATCCTATCTTCAAGTGGGAAACACAGGCTGGAACTGGATCTGGAGGCAGTCTCTCTTTTTCTATTCCCATTCCCCTTTCTCCCTGGCATATGCAGGGTTCAGATAATCAGTAAAGTCTGAGCAGGCATCTGTTGGAGGGAGTTGGGTAAAAGGCATCTGCTCCTGTGGAAGTTTGATTTAATGGGTAATCTCCTGGCAGGAATAATATATAGTGGACAACAGTTTAGAGGGTGCCCATATAACCCCCAGATTCTGGGCTATCACTATCACAACTTTGATACCTGTAGTGTCCTACCACAGGTGGCAGGCCTAGTATAGGTCGGACACTACATACGTCAAAGTTGTACAGCATGTAGATTTACGGCAGACACTAACAGTATCACCAATGGTACTAGTTATAATCAAATCAAGTTTTCCAACTGCAAAACTGAAAATGTGGTTTACTTTATCAAAAGCCCTTGTAATTTGACATATATAGGCCTTACGACACAGTCTGTCAAATCAAGAATTTCGCAACATAGATCTTGCATTAGGTGTAGCACACATGGAGCTCACTTTGTTGAATACTTTAAGGGGATAAAACACACAGAAAGTGACATTAGCTGGTTGGTTCTATTTGTTGCCGAAAAATCAACAAAATTCAATAGCTATCTTCAACAGAATGGAGGCCATGCTAATAGAGAAATTTCAGACTGCACGAAAGGGACTAAACAATATGGATGAGATATGGTCATTAATTTAATATTCATTTGATAACCAGCTGGAAGGAGGCCTGTATAAAAGAAGGAATGTATTCAATATGGCATAATAAGACATTGAAAAAAGCTGTTGAATTGTACAAATTCCCATTGATAAATATTTGACCTATAAATAGTAAGCATATCAGGGCGGGGGCATTGAAATTACACATACACTTGAGGATTATGTAATCCATTTTCTAGAAAAGGAATATGTGCAGGATATCACTTTAGTTGGGCTTTCCAGTATAATGTAAATGACTTGAGTAGGATCTTGGTAACTAACTATGCTTGTGATATCAATGTAGTGAGAAGCTAGTCTAACAGAGAGGAAATACTTATTAGGTGTTGAGAGGGAAGTATGCTTTTTGATCTAATATTAATCCTCCATTGAAAATATATTTTTCCTGTAGGTACCGGTAATTAGAAGGCTGAACGCCAATCAACTGTATTGGTTCTGGTTAGACTTTATTGTAGATGAAGCACACCTTTCTGAATAAATACTACAAGCACCATGTGCACAAATCGAGTCAATCTTGCCACAACATGGCCGCCACATTTAGGTAGCATCGGGTGTCACCCCCATCAGGTATTGACCAGATGACACAACGGCGTGCACACACGCCTTCTGGTTAGTTAAATGGGTTTAAGTACCCTGGTCACACGATCCGTAATGTGCTGAGGAACTTGACACCACACCATTGTTAGAACAATTATAGACATCACCCACTAAAATATGGCAGCCACATAGTACTGATCTTTTGTTAGTCACCTTCTCTCTGTTCTCTATAGGAAGAAGTTCTGGGTGTCCCTTCCTTTTTGTTTATTAAAGGAGGTAGATCTGAGCAGGTAGTCTATCCCACCAGGGTTCCCATTAGGAGGTACTTGTGCACTCACACATGCTTAATTTATGAAGTTGTCGAGGACTTCTTCACCTGAACCTGCATGGGAAGCACAGCCAGGGGATGTGCTCACCATATTGGGTGGTGCCCTGGCTTTCTTCAAATTTAGCACTTCCTGTGGGTGTTATAAGGTAGGTCAGAGCAATTTACAAGTGGAGGGCTAAGGGCCATGCCATTAGTTTATTATATGTAATAGCTAAAGGAAGGCAGAGTGACAGCTATGCTAAAAATGTTTGTTCCCCACAGGCTTGGGGGAAAAGTGGAATGAGATGTTCCTCCATTCCACTGCATGAGGACCACATATTTCACTGTGTGTATTTTTACATTAGTGGTCCTTTTCTTGAGTTTTTTGGATGGGTAATTCATGTGAGTTGCGACTTTGTAAATAATTGTTGTGACCTGGATGAGATCCTGGTGAGCGGTTCCATTTAGATTACTTATTCTAGTTGCACCTATGGATTGACACTAGGTGATGACGGGCAGAGATATGAGCACGTTTTTCTTCTTCTTAACAAGACTTTCACCTGATATTGTTGGCATGATAGTAGTTGCACCTATATTGCATGGACTTTCATTTGCCATAACATGTGTCTTTTGGTCAATTCACACCATAGGTTGCATGCTGGATACCGTTTAAAAAGACATACTGGTCACTGGCATGTATGACTAGGCTTTAGGGGACAGGCATGTGAATGGCCACAGTATAACTTGTTGGATATATTAAGACAGGTGCTCTCCAATATTTTGTGGTGGCTTGACCTTATCCTTTTTGATATACTTGTTGTTGAAATTTGCCCTTTTGCAGGGTCATTCCCAATCTTTTTGCCTCCTTCCTCCTATTTTTTCTGACCTATTTTTGTTGGCTTTAGAATTCTGAGCTCTTTACCACTGCTAACCAGTGCTAAAGGGCATATGCTCTCTGTGTAAATTGTACTGTTGATTGGTTTATCCATGATTGGCATATTTGATTTACTAGTAAGTCTCTAGTAAAGTTCACTAGAGGTGTCCAGGGCCCGTAAATCAATTGCTACTAGTGGGCCTGCAGCACTGGTTGTGCCACCCACCTGAGTAGCCCCATAATCATGTCCCGGACCTGCCACTGCAGTGTCTGTGTGTGCAGTTTTAAACTGCCAATTCAACTTGGCAAGTGTACCCACTTGCCAAGCCTAAAACTTCCCTTTTCTTACATGTGAGGCTCCCCTAAGGTAGGCCCTAGGTAGCCCCAAGGGCAGGGTGCAGTGTATGGTTAAGGTAGGACATATGGCCCCTCATTACAACATTGGCAGTAAATGCCGCTTACCGCCGTGCAGAAGACCGCCAACACATCGGCCGTGAAATTCCGCTACAGCTATTACGACCCACAGGCCAGAATCTGCCAAAATCCAGACACCCACACAAGTCCGCCACACCAAAGGTCAGTGATAAACTGGCGATAACAAAACCAACACCGTCACGCCAACAGGAATATGCCCACACTATCACGACCCACAAATCCACATGGCGGTCTTTCAGCCGCGGTATTCCATTGGCGGTACACACCATCACTCACACAACATCCACGCACCTCGCGCAACACACACAAACACATCTCCTCACACATCACAACACACACCACCTCACACATCACCCACACCACCCCATGGCACTGCAAAGACACCCCAGGTTTTCTGAGGAGGAGCTCAGGGTCATGGTGCAGGAAATCATCCGGGTGGAGCCACAGCTATTCGGATCACAGGTGCAGCACATCTCCATTGCTAGGAAGATGGAGCTATGGCGCATAATCGTGGACAGGGTCAATGCAGTGGGACAGAATCCAAGAACACGGCATGACATCAGGAAGAGGTGGAACGACCTATGGGGGAAGGTGCCTTCCGTGGTCTCAAGACACCTGATTGCAGTTCAGAGAACTGGTGGCGGACCCTCACCTCCTCCCCCACAACTAAAAACATGGGAGGAGCAGATCTTGGCTATACTACATCCTGAGGGCCTAGATGGAGGAATGGACTCTGGTAAGTCAAATCTTAACTACCATATCCCCCACCCTACCTCCATGCTATCACATACCCCCACCCTCACCCTCACCCCCATCACTCAAACACCTCACATATGTCCCACTATCACAAACCACCCATCCCAACACCAAGCCCTACATGCAACAACAAAGCATGGACACCCATCACCAAAGCATGTCCACTACACATACCCACACAGACCCCAAAATAATTATCACACAAGGTCCTAGACAAGAATGTAAGCACTGGCGTACAGGGTCACCCACCCATTGCACACAATGGCACACATAGATGCAATAATCATGCCTTTACACCCCTGCAGGACCCCTACCCAACGGAACCAGACAGGAGGTTCCAGACATGTCCACCCCCCCCCCACAGAAGAGGCCCACAGTGGTGACAGCAGCTCTGTCCAACTGGATCTAGATGACCAGCCCGGCCCATGTGGGACCTCGGGACAGTCGGTTCCCTTGACACAGTCACAAGCCACCACAGAACCTCCCCCCTCAGGAAACACCAGCACAGCACCCACCCAGCGGGCCCATACCTCTGTCCCCAGGACACATCAAGCAGCAGTGTGTCCACCACTACAGGGAACCCAGGCAAACCCACCAACCCAAGAACAGCAGGGACCTGGGGGCAGTGGCAGTGGGCACACGGTTCAGGGGACAGAGGCAACAGGAAAACAGGGGAACTGGGAGGTCTGAAGTGCGACAGGGGGAGGACAGGCCCAGGGAACCAACTCTCCAACATCATGGGAGCGTACCATCATTCCCAGGAGACGATGGCAATGGTACTGGCCAAGTTTCAGGAGACCCAGCGGCTGCAGGAGGAACAGTATTTGGGGTTCAGGAAGGAACTCAGATCCATCAACACCACGCTGGTCACCATTGTAGGGGTGCTGAAGGACCTTGTGAACACCAGGTGGGACACTGTGGCACAACAAGGGGCCTCTGACACTAGCCTGGACGATTAACTGCCCACCACCTCTGCCGGCGCTAGTGGACAGGAGGCACCGCCACAGGACCACGACACTAGCACCCCACCCCCGCAGATGGGGAACCACCCCGCAAACGGTCCCTGAGACCCAGGACAAAGACAGAGAACAATGCCAAGACCCCCGCCAAGAAATGAGACCTCCCTGAATGTCATCCCTCTGTCCCACTTTGTCACCCTGTCCATCCTTAAACTGCCCTAGCTCCACTTCCTATGCCCCTTTGGACAATGCACCTGTGAGACTAATAACTGGACTCTGCCATGGACATTCCTCCACCATCACCCCTGACCATTTTACAACCCCCTCCACGAGTTTGCACTTAAATAAACACCCTTGAATCACAAAACAAGCTGGAGTCAGTCTGTGCTTTCACAAATGTGTATATGCAATAACTGAGGAAAATAGCAATGTCCATTGTATTGTTAACATACCTATGTCACACATCTCTAGTCCATGTGGTAACATAGCAGAGGTCACACAGTGGGACCCATATATGTGAAATGGAAAAGCAAAGTGACAGGTCAGGGTCCATACACTGGGTGAAAGTGACAGACATATGATAGGTCTAACAATTTTATCAGATGTAGGAGGCAGTGATGTCTTCTTACCTGTGTCTCTCTGGAAGTATTGCTGGATCACGTTGTTTCTGTTGTCGATATCCTCTTCTTCTGCCTCCTCTTCTTCACTGTTCACAGGCTCCACAGCTGCCACAAGACCTCCTTCTGGACCATCCTCCTGCAGAAAAGGCACCTGTCATCGCAAAGCCAAGTTGTGCAGCATACAGCAGGCCACGATGATCTGGCACACCTTCTTTGGTGAGTAGTACAGAGAACCACCTGTCATATGGAGGCACCGGATAGGAGGCCGAAGGTCCTTTCTATCACTCTCCTAGTCCTGGGATTTCTCACTGGGGTCAGTAGCCATGACAGGTTTGGGTAACCAGAGTCACCTGCATATGTCGAGGGACAACTGTTAGACACACACTAACCCTTAGGGACAACCCCAGACCCAGACAACTATTCACAGGGTATAGTGTCCTTGTCCTCACCTATTAGCCACACACGGTGCCTCTGGACTTGCCCCATAACATAAGGGATGCTATTCCTCAGAATGTAAGCGTCATGCACTGAGCCAGGAAACTTTGCGGTCACATGGGAGATGTACTGGTTGGCCAAACACACCATCTGCACATTCATAGATTGGTAGCTCTTCTGGTTTCTGTACACCTGTTCACTCCTGCGGGGGGGATCAAGGCCACATGTGTCCCATCAATGGCACCTATGATGTTGGGGATATGTCCCAGGGCATAGAAGTCACCTTTCACTGTAGGCAAATCCTCCACCTGAGGGAACACGATGTAGCTGTGCATGTGTTTCAGCAGGGCAGACAACACTCTGGACAACACGTTTGAGAACATAGCCGGGGTCATCCCTGATGCTATGGCCACTGTTGTTTGAATAGACCCATGTGCCAGGAAATGGAGTACTGACAGGACCAGCACTAGTGGGAGGATTCCTGTGGGATGGCGGATAGCTGACATCAGGGCTGGCTCCAACTGAGCACAGAGTTCCCGGATTGTGGCACGGTCAAGTCTGTAGGTGACAAATACATGTCTCTCTTCCAGTGTCGACAGTTCCACCAGCGGTCTGTACACCGGAGGATGCCGCCATCTCCTCACCTGCACCAGCGGACATGCCCTATGGATGAGAACAGCGAACACAGAGTCAGCCAACACTGAGGTAGTAAAAAAATAATTTTATTGCACACATTTGTCAATCCGCTATGTGCCTGTCTTTGTGTGTATGCGAGGCCTAGATATGTGTGACGCATTTAAAAGTAATGCTATGTGGCCCCCTGAAATGATGGCTGCCTGACCTGTAATGTGGGACAAGGGGATATGAGGTAACTGCGCTGGCGTTGTACACTGTCGCAGTAGGCGGTCGAGGACCGCAGCGCAATCCTGCATTGGTTAACATTGGGCCCTAGGGGTCCCAGGAGCCAATGACGATGTACGCCGGCGATGACGGTACGCACCGCCGCGGACGTGACCGCCATTTTCTCTCTGTTCACTCACTTGATACCTGATCTTCAACAGGAGAGGACCTACACTGCAAGTGCTGCTGTGACCTCAGTCTGGAAGCAAAGATGGCTCATCTGTCTGGGGAAAGGGCCCCTACCTTCACATCGGAGGAGTTGGACAAATTAGTGGATGGGGTCCTCCCCCAGTACACGCTACTCTACGGCCCTCCAGACAAACAGGTGAGTACACTGTGAGCATGCTGTATGGGCAATGCCTGTTTGGAGGGGTGTGGATGGAAGATACGGGGGGGATGAGGACTGCATGATCGGACGGTGAGTGTATGTGCGTCAGGGCAAGGGTGGGAATGTGGGACAATGACTGTGACGTCTGGACGGTTAAAGTTTTTCCTTTTCCCCTGTACTATCCCCATAGGTCAGCGCCCACCAGAAAAAGGATATTTGGTGTGCCATCGCCAAGGTCGTCCGGACCCTGGGGGTCCACCACAGATGGAGCACCCACTGCCGTAAAAGATGGGAGGACATTCGCCGCTGGAGCAAGAAGACGGCAGAGGCCCAGCTGGGGATGGCCTCCCAACGTGGGAGGGGTGCCCGTCGCACCATGACCCCCCTGATGTTTCGGATCCTGGCGGTGGCGTATCTGGAGTTGGATGGGTACTTGAGGGCACCACAGCAGCCACAAGGGGGTGAGTACCGTCACATCCATCTGATTCAGCGCACATTGGAGGTGTCTGGGTTGGGGAGGTGGGCAGTGGGTTCCCCTAGGCCAGGGCAAGCTTTGTAGGAAAGGACCCTTTGTGAGGCGGGCTAAGTGTCACCCCAACCCCACCAGTGGTAAGAGCCATCTACACCTAGTCAGGCTCCTGTGACTTCCATGTGTGCAGCAATCGGGCATAGGCCATGTACCCCATGTCCATGTGATTGATTAGGGAACTCTAAGTGCATGGTGTAGTGCAGAGGGCTGCTGTGTCTGTAGTCTCTGCCAACAGTAGCGGTATTGCAGGCACTGAACATGTCTTTCTTCTTTCTCCCACCCCCTTTTTTGTGGTCTCCCTGTTCTTGTGTGCATTAGCATCATCAGGTGGAGGAGCTGTGCCAACGGAGCAGGAGGGAGCTGCATCCCACATGGCCCTGGAGGGCGAGACAACAGGGTCAGAAGTCACCAGTGGGACGGAGGGCGAGGGGAGCTCCACGGCGGGGACAGGAACAGAGACCAACGACACCGACTCCTCCTCTGATGGGAGCTCCCTTGCGGTGGCAGGCACCTCTTTACCCACTGCATCTACAGGTACTGCCGCCACCCCCACTACCAGCAGCCCCTCATCGTGTGTCCCGTGGTCGCTCACACCGGAGGGTGGGCATCTCGTTCGCCCCAGGCACCTGAGGCCCTGCCCCAGTCAGCCCTGCTGCCCTCAGTGAGGAGACCATTGACCTCCTCAGATCCCTCACTGTTGGGCAGTCTACCATTCTGAATGCCATCCAGGGTGTAGAGAGGCAGTTGCAACAGACAAATGCATACCTGGAGGGCATTTATTCTGGCCAGGCAGCCCAACAGAGAGCATTTCAGGCTCTGGCCTCTGCACTGATGGCAGCCATTGTCCCTGTGTCCAGACTCCCCCCTCCAACTTCCTCCACCCAGACCCAATCCCCAGTACCTCAGCCTATCCCTAGCACACCATCAGACCAGCATGCACACACCTCAACACACAAGGATGGCTCTGGCAAACATAAGCACCACACATCCCACAGGCACTCACACAAGCATCATACCCATGCAGAAATACCAACATCCACTGCCTCCACTGTGTCCCCCTCCTCCATGTCTCCCTCCTCCCTCCCTGTCATGTCTCCACTCACACCTGCATGCACTACATCTTCAGCCACTACGGCCATCACCAGCACGCCCATCACCACACACCGCTCACATGCAATCACTACCCCCACTACCATTCACACATCCCCTGTGTCCTCTCCCAGTGTGTTTGTGAACCCTCCTCCCAAAGTACACAAACGCAGTCTCACACCCACCCAACAGCCATCCACCTCACGCCAGCCTCCAGCCCATGCACCTTCACCCAAAGTCAGCAAACGAACACCTCCTACAATCACTACCTCTTCCTCCACTCCCAAACCCCCTCCATCTACCCGTCCCAGTGTGTCTAAAAACTTTTCCTATGTTGACCTCTTCCCTACACCTCCCCCACCCCATCCGTCCCCAAGGGCCCGCCTTTCCAGGTCCCAACCCAGCACCTCAGCCACCACATCACCGGGCACAGTGGTGCCAGCAATAGCTGGATTTTTGAGTGCGCCAAGCAACAGGGCTGCCAGTGTCCCAAGGAGCGAGGCCAAGGACATTCCCCCACCTCCAAAACAGAAAAAGTTGCCCACATCCAGGAGGGAAAAGGCCAAAACACCTGCCACCAAGGGCTCAGGCAAGACAATTGTTGGAAGTGGCAAGACAGCTGCGCCACCATCCAAGGTGGGGAAGGGCCTGAAAAGGAAAGGCAACTCAATGTCGCTGCCAACCTGCACGGCAGACAAGACCGCCACCGGCACCTCCACATGCACCGCCGCCACGGACACCGCTGCCAGCACCCCAGATACTGAGCCCTTCACCAGCACTGCAGACACTGTGCCCTTCAGCAGCACCGCAGTCAGTGAGCCCGCCACCAGCACCGCCGCGACTGACACCGCCCGGCAGCACCGCAGTCAGTGAGCCCGCCACCAGCACCGCCGCTACTGACACCGCCGCAAGCACTGCAGTCAGTGAACCCACCACCAGCACCACCGCTACTGACACCGCCGCCAGCACGGCAGTCAGTGAGCCAGCCACCAGCACGGCAGTCAGCGAGCCAGCCACCTGCACCGCAGTTAGTGAGGCCGCCACCACAATGACCACCGCAGGCACCGCCGCCAAAATGACCGCCGCAAGCACCACCAGCAGCCCCGTCACATCCTGAGCCAGTGGCACCACCGCAAACATGGCTGCCATCCCCAGTGGTCATTCTTACAGGGCTGGTGGTCAGTTCCAGGGGCCTGGCCAGCTTACATGTTGCACCACCGTCAGTGGAGTGTCACATCCACTACCTCAGTCCTTGGCAGGATGAAGCACTCTGGTCACAAAGCCCCCTCCAGAACCAGTGGAAAAAGACATCCACTACCTCTGTCCTTGCCAGGATGAAGCACTCTGGGCACAAAGCCCCCTCCAGAACAAGTGGAGAGATACATCCACTACCTCAGTCCTTGGCAGGATGAAGCACTCTGGTCACAAAGCCCCCTCCAGAACCAGTGGAGAGATACATCAAGTACCTCAGTCCTTGGCAGGATGAAGCACTCTGGGCACAAAGCCTCCTCCAGAACCAGTGGAGAGATACATCCACGACATCTGTCCTTGGCAGGATGAAGCACTCTGGGCACAAAGCCCCCTCCAGAACCAGTGGAGAAAGACATCCACTACCTCTGTCCTTGGCAGGATGAAGTATTATGTGCACAAAGCCCCCTCCAGAACCAGTGGAGACTGTTATCCACTCGAGAGACTGTGGCTTTGCACTCCCCAGGATAAAGCAGTGGGCAAACCACCCGCTGGAGAGACTTGAGAGACTGTGGCTTTGCACTCCCCAGGATAAAGCAGTGGGCAAACCACCCCCTGGAGAGACTTGAGAGACTGTGACTTTGCACTCCCCAGGATAAAGCAGTGGGCAAACCACCCACTGGAGAGACTTGAGAGACTGTGGCTTTGCACTCCCCAGGATACATCAAGGGGCATGGAGGCCCCTCGTGGAGCTGGTGTTGTGCACTCATCCGGCTGATGTGCCCCCCTTCCCTTCCCCCTGAGGTACCTGTTTTATTTCGATCTGATGCCCCTGCAGTGTTCACTCCATTTCCATCGGGTATCGAGTGTGGGACTCGCCCATGCATTTCGGGGCCCAGTGGTCCACGGACTATATAGGTGCAGTACCTGGACTTGCATTCTTGGTGTACATAATTGTTTATAGTGTATATACATTTTTGACTAATGGATTATTCTTGATTACAATGTTTACAATAATTTCCTTTTGTCATTGCATTCTTCCAGGGGGTGTTGGGGGGTGTAAATGTAAAGTTGCAGTATGTATTTGTGTGTATGTTGTTGTGGGTGAGGGTGGGGGTGTTGCATGTTGCATGTGTGTGTCACTCTCTTTTTCCTCCCCCTCCCCTGTGTTGTAGGTGCAGTACTCACCATGGTCGCCGCCACCGTCGTTCGTGCTCCTGGTAGAGGAGCAGGAAGTCTATCACAGGGAGGATTTGGAGTTCAGGCTACATGGCATCCTCGTTCCTCGTGGGGTGTGTAGAGGTGAGTGTTTTTCCTTCCAAGTCCTGTTTCCGCCGTGTTTTTGTTCGCATTGAATCCGCCGCAGAAAAGGTGGTGGATTGGCCTGTCATAATAGTGTGGGCGGTACATTGTCTTCTGCCTGTCTGTTGGCGATGACCGCCATGCGGTTTGTTTGTACCGCCGTGGTGGTCAGAGTATTAAAGTGGCTGTCTATGTTGGCGGTTTCCGCCATGGTCATAATTCCATCTTTTTTACTGCTGGCCTGTTGGCGGTTTTACCGCCGCTTTACCACCGACCGTCAGGGTTGTAATGAGGGCCATAGTAATGTGTTTTATATGTCCTAACAGTGAAATCTTGCTAAATTTGGTTTTCACTGTTGCAAGGCCTATCCCTCTCATAGGTTAACATGAGGGCTACCTTTTAATATTATTAAAGGGTAGATTCCCCTTGGGAGCGGATAGACATGTGGAGTTTGGGGTCTCTGAGCTCACAATTTAAAAATACATCTTTTAGTAAAGTTGATTTTATGATTGTATGTTTGGAAATGCCACTTTTAGAAAGTGAGCATTTTCTTGCTTAAAAATGTCTGTGACTCTACCTGTTTGTGGATTCCCTGTCTGGGTCAGTTTGACAGTTAGGCTGGTTGCACCTCTCACTAGACAGTGACATAAAGGGAGATGGACTGTAGTCTTCATTTACTGACAAGCCATCTGTGCTAGGAGGAAGGAGAAGAGTTGTCACTCACACCTGAAAGGGCTGTGCCTGCCCTCACACAAAGCAGTCCCCAACTCCCTGGTGTGTGTCTGAGGCCTGGCCTGGGCAAGGCAGGATTTCACAAACAAGCTTTCTTTGAAGTAAGCCTACTTCAAAGGGCAAAATGGGTATAAGAAGAGCACCCAAAACCACAGACTTTAGAACACTTCTAGAAACCAAGAGGCACCTCTTCCTGGAGAAGAGCTGAAGAGCTGAGGAAGAAGAGCTGCCCTGCTTATGACAGTGCTTTGTGGAGCCCTTCTGCAGGTTCTGCTTCTCCCTGTGCAAGAGGCCAAAGACTGGACTTTGTGTTGCCTTCCTTCCTGCGAAGAACTCTCCAAGGGCTTGATTTAGAGATTGCCTCCTGTTGTTGAAGTCTCAGCGACAGCAAAGACTTCTCTCTGCCAGCACCTGGAGCCTCTGCTGAGACTCCTACTCTGCCAAGTGGTGCCCATCCGGTGCCTGGGACCCTGAAAGGAGAAGCTGGCAGGCCAAGAGTGAGAAATCTATGCACCAACCGCTGTGCGGGGAAAAGATCGACATGACTCCGGTCTGCGGCTGAAAACGTCGAAGCGCCACTGGCTTCGTGGCTGAAAATCAACAATCGCCTGCAACGCGACCAGAAGATCGGTGCCCACGGCTGGAGAAATGATGCTGACAGAGGCTGGTGAGATCGCAACCCACACTGCGTGTTTTTTGGATGATCGTGCAGCAGGATTTCCAACGCAAACACTGCTGGGCGTGTAAAAATGACACAAGACCTGCCCGGATCCATGAGTGCAGTTTGAATTGACGCTTTGCCCTCCTGCGGATAGAAGAAACGACACACGCGGACTCGACTGAAGAAGAAACAATGCACAGTCTCGCTTGTGAGTGATATTGACGCATCGCAAGCCCTTTTTGATGCACACTCGCCAGTGCAGAGTTATTTTGATGCACCCAGATACATGTCCATGCTAACAGCGTTAGCGTTGTGTTTAAAATTACATGGAGATTCTTTTTTATTTTTTATTGATGGCTTGTATGTTGTGGCTTTTTGGCATTTTAGTCTTGTTTTGTTTAGATAAATATTCTCTATTGTTCTAAACCTGTGTTGTGTCATTTCGTAGTGTTTTCATTGAGTTACTGTGTGTGTTACTACAAATACTTTGCACCTAGCACTCAGAAGTTAAGCCTACTGCTGGTGCCAAGCTACCAAAGGGGTTAGCGGAGGTTAGCTGAGGGTGATTCTCTTTTACCCTGACTAGAGTGAGCGTCCTTGCTTGGACAGGGGGTAACCTGACTGCCAACTAAAAACCCAATTTCTAACACTTGTTTTATGTGTTTTTATTCATGTGTAATAGTGATTTTTTTAAATATAAACATCTTTTTTGATTTTATTGCTGTAACAACTTAACAACAGGTCACATCTACACCGTTGATATGTCACCATTGCATTATTCCAGGAAGGGCTTCGACAGAGCATTCCCTTAACACATTGTACACTCCAAGGAGTTCCACATTTATCTGCCAATGTCGTACTTAAGAGACTATTCATTAATAGATGTCACAAAACCCCCTCCATTTACCCCACACTTTATTATATTTGGCTGGACACCCTCGCATCTCGTAGACTAGCTTTTCCTGCTGAGCATACCAGTCCACCCGTTGCTTCCATTGAGTTAGTGTTGGTCTGCCTTCAATCTCCAATTGGCAGCTATGTCATGCTTTGCTACCAGGGATGCTGTCCCCAGGAAGGCACGGTCAGCTCTGTTATTCCCCACTCTCTTGAGGACACCCAAAAGTATTGGTAATGGGACAATCTCCACCTCGACAGTCAGTACTCTGGGAAGCTCAGCAGTTACCGCTCGCCAGCAGTCCTCTATGCATGGGCAGGACCACACCATGTGGTACAAATCTGTATTAAGTTGCGAGCAGCCGGGGTCAGGCAGAGTGGGGTTGAAGACACGCCTTTTGCATTCTATCAGGGGTAAGGTATGCAGGTTGCAAGTAGTATGTTTGTACCAAACAGAGGCGGGAGGCTATGGTTTGGTTTCTTGGGGCCATCAAGGCATCCCACCAGTCTCCATCCACCCCAACCAACCTACCCATCGCTCTCTTAGACTCATGAGTGGTCCCGTCATGTTGGTGATCAGAGTATGATATATGTGGGACACCCCACCCTTGACTAAACCACCCATGAGGACCTTCGCCTCCAATGGACTAAACTCAGGGACGACCATGCAAGCCTGGACATGGGCACCCAAGGCATGCCAGACCTGAAAGTATTAATGGAACTGGGTCTTTGAGAGAGAATACTGCTGTTGCAGTTCCTGAAAGGACAGCATATGAGAGCCCACCCAGACATCCCGCAGAAGCAAAATGCCTATGTTATCCCAATTGTGGAACCCCTCCAAAGCAGAAACCTCACGGACCCATGTTCCCCGCCACAGTGGGGTCTGCTGGGTGAGGTATGCCCAGACGTGGGTCCCGTGCTTCCCATGCCACTGGATTCAAGCTAGCCTGGCTGATGAGGGGTGAAACACCGAAACCGGTCCCAGGATGCTTGTTTCCAGTCCAGGGAAGACCTGGCCTGGCAGTTCGGGCTGGACTGTTCCATGAGGAACAGGGTCAAGACTGATTTGCATATGGCTGGGTCCAAACTGGAATGGCATGAGCAGCAAAAAAATGATGGATTAAACCCAGATCTGTGACTGGGGGAGAGTGTTTGCATTGTCAGCACTCCGTCCATCATTCTTTTGTGAGGTTTGCCCACCAACCTGTTTCCAGCTGTGCTGCCCACCATCCTAGAAGTGCCATCTTCGTCACTTCAGGAATCTCTTTGGGAAGAGGGGCACCATACAGTAGCTCTAGGAGCTTGGGAAAACCCATGGTCAGGAGTTCGAGCTAGTATGCCAGGTCTGACCATCCACCTCCCAACCAGTCATTAAGTACCAGCAGTTGTGTGGATAGATAATACAAGTATAAGTTGGACATTCCAAGCCCCCTTTCATGGATGCCACATTGAAAGTTGTAAAGTGCAAGTCGGAGCAGGAGTTATACCACATAAATTGCCTCTACACTTAGTCCATTTCTTTAAAACTTCAGTTGGGGAGCTGATAGGGAAAAGTCTGGAGAAGATAAAGAAATGGCAGTAGTATCATCATCTTATATAGGGTTATTCTCCCAAGGATATTAAGGGGCAGGATTTGTCATCTCTTAAGGTCACATTTAATCTTCTGGGTGAGCGGTGTGATGTTAAAGGACCATGCTAGCTCAGGTAGTAAGGCATTTGTGATACCCAGATATTTGAAGCTATTGCACCTAATAGGGATATTGTCCTGCCAATTATAGTAGCCCTCATGGGGTGTAACAGAACCAGCACATATTTGCCAGGGTTAAGAGTCAGGCCGAGGCCTCAGAAAATAGCATCTTGAGTTGTAGACGCTGGGGTCCACTATTGGCTGGATTGGTCCAGTATTTTGTGTCTTTATTAGGTTTGATGAGGTTTTCCTTGTCTTCTGATATCCTGATGAGGTTGCATTGCTAATGGCCGAAACATGTCAACAATCTTTGAAAGGAGTCCTAAAAAACTAATAATCTAGTTAGATTAGAAGTAGCCAGGTGAAATAGGAGGCTATTGGGCCCTGAAACCTTGGCAGATGTTGGACTACCTGAGGTGGAGTGGAGGCGCAGAAGGATTGGTTGCAACCACCCTGCTTTGAACTTTTGGGAAGCATAAGGAATCCCAGAATTAACTGTTTTGTGTGATATTCTTCATTTGATATCTCCCTTGTGTGTTTAAGTTTGCTTGTGCTAAGTATATTTGTCAAAAAAACTTATAATGTTATAACCTCTAGGTTGTAGTGAAGCAGTGGAACTTTTCTTTTGCAAATTCTCCGAAAGCTATAGAATCAATTGAAGAAGTAAATATAATTCTAGTGACAATTCATGGTGTCATTGTGCCTTGAAAAGAATTCAATTGATCACCTTGATTCATCATGTTTTATTCTTAGCATATAGTGGAGTAGCATGGAATCAAGTAGTGTAGAGTGGAGTGGTGCAGAGTGAATAGTGTACGGTAGATTGGAGTAGAATGGAGTGGTGTGGAGCAGGGCAATGTAAAGTGGAGTGAGGTAGATTGTAGTGGTATACAGTGGAACAGCATAGAGTGTAGAGGCATGGAGTGGGCATGCATAGAGTGAAGTACAGTAAAGTGAAGGGGCCTAGATTGGAGTGGTGTACTGTGTAGAGGTGTACAGTGGGGTGGCGTAGAGTGAAATAGCACAGAGTGGAGTGGTGCAGAGCAGTGTGTAGCATACAGTGGAGAAATTCAAAGTGGAGTAAGGTACAGTGTAGTGGCGTACAGAGGAATAGCATACACTTAAGTGGTGTAGAGTGAAGTGGCATTCAATGGAGTGATGTAGAGTGGAGTCGCTTATAGTGTAGTGGCACACATTGGAGTGGTATAGAATGGAGTGGCATAGAGGCATAGAGTAAGGAGGCTTACAATGGATTAGCATACAGTGGAGTGGTGTAGAATGCAGTGGCATAGATTTGAGTGTGGTAGAGTGGATTGACGTACAATAGCGTAGCGTATGGGAGAGTGGCATGGAGTGGAATGGCATAGATTTGAGCAGCGTACAGTGGACTAGCATACAGTAGAGTAGCATAGATTGGAGTGGTGTAGAGTAGAATAGCATAGAGTGGAATGGTGTACAGTGGAGTGGCATAGAGTGGCGTAGAGTGGAGCAGCGTAGAGTGAAATAGCATGGAATGGAGTAGAGAAGAGTGGAGTGGCCTACAGTGTAATGTAGTTGAGTGTAACAGCATAACGTGGAGTAGTATAGATATGAGTCACGTACGGTAGAGTGAGGTAGGGTGGAATGGTAGACAATGGAATAGTGTACAGTGGAGTAGTGTAGAGTGCAGTGGAGTATGGTAGCATCGAATGGTGTGTAGTGGAATAGCATAGAGTGGAGTGGCATAGAGTGGAGTGGAATAGAGTGAGTAGTGTACAGTACAGTGGAGTAGAGTGAAGGGGTGTAGAGTGGAGCAGCACAGAGTGAAGTGAAGTAGAGTGTAGTGGCATACAGTGAAATAGCATAGAGTGAACTAGTGCAGAGTGGAGTGACATAGAGTGGAGTTGCATACAATGCAATAGCATACACTTGAATGGGGTAGAGTGAAGAGGTGTGCAGGGTTGTGGCATAGAGTGGAGTAGTGTAGAGTGGAGATGCTGTACAGTGGAGTGGTGTAGACTGGGGTGAGGTACAGTTTAGTGGCTTATAGTGGAATAGAGTACACTGGAGTGGCATAGGCTGGAGTGGCATACAGTAGAGTGGTGTATAGTGGAGTGGTGTACCGTGGAATAGCGCATTGTGTAGAGGTGTAGACTGGAGTGGCATACAGTGGAGTGGTATAGAGTAGAATAGATTACAGTGTAGTGTCATAGAGTGCACTTGTGTCGAGTGGAACTGTGTAAAGTGAAGTAGCATAAAGTGGAGTGGCGTGCACTCGAGTTTTATAGAATGGAGTGGGGTAGAGTGTAATAGCGTACAGGGATGTGGTGTAGAGAAGAGTGGTGTAGAGTGGAGTGATGTACAGTAGAGTGGTGTGCAGTGGATTAGAATAGAGTGGAGTGGCATACAGTTGAGTGATGTAGAGGGGAATGGTGTATAGTGTAAAAGCATTCAGTGGCATGCCGTAGAGTGGAATGGCATAGTGTGGAGTAACATAGAATGGAGTGTGATGCATGAGACAGATGTAGTGTGAAAGTGGGTGAATGGCTGTAGATGTAATATGTATGTAATATAGATTATAAAATATAATTCCCATAATTCCTTGTCATCGCTATGTATTGCGGTAGTTTTGTCAAATGCCACTACATTTTGTGAAACTGCTGAAGCAAGAGACATTACTATGTTTAAATGTCTTTTAACACTTACCCCACTTACCTACAGCACCATAATGTATAATCCTGCCAAATTTCATGGAAATCCCCTCAGACATTTTCATGGTATGTGTGATACAAATGTCAATGGAAAATGTATTTGGTGGAAAATTGCAATTTGGGACCCTTTTTTTAACCTTATATTTACATACACACACACACGCACACACACACATATGTATGTTATGGGCTCAAGTGTTAAAAGGGAGATATGAATGTAGAGTGTTCTAAGTTTGTAAGGTGTAGCACTGAATTCCAAGGAAGTCAGTTTATTAGGGGGACTGGCTGAGGGAGGCTGTGCTTCGGTTGTAGGACATTAATCTTAATAAACTGGCACCTACCTCTTTAATGATTGTGTAGTCACTTCATTCAGGCTACAAGAATATATTATGCAATGTGGCAGGGAAACAGAAAGCTTGTTCATGCTGAGAAATCAGCGTGAATGGCGCCATACAGCGCACCATAGGGCTCTGCTGCTCGAGCTGGTTTTTTTGCCGCTAGAGTAGGTTTTCTACTCGAGTGGCTTTCACCACTGCCCATGACTGCCCATGTTGGGAAAATTGGGCTGCTGATGTTTCAGACAAGACAGTACTCTTGATTGAGTGATAACATATGTGTTCTGTTACCTACTGATTATAATGCAAAATTAGTCAGTGGAAAATAGAAATAAATGGTAATGAAAAGGAAAATCATCACATTCTAGTCAATATGAATCAAATGGTTTCGTAATCACAGCTCCTTATTTAGAAGAAGTAAAGGGAAGGAAATATCAATATCCCTCAGGGGCAGAAGTGTACCGAATTGGACTTTGGGTCTTGTAACAAGTATGACACTGAACACATATGTTTACTACTGGAAATATGACTCACCTAAGATGTTAGAAATCAGGTCTTTGGTTGGCAGTCAGGTTACCTCCTGTCCAAGCAAGAACCCTCACTGTAGTCAGGGTAAGTCACACACAATCCAAATTATCCTGTGCCCACCCTCTGGTAGCTTGGCACTGAGCAGTCAGGATTAACTTAGACGGCAATGTGTAAAGTATTTGTGCAATAAATCATGCAATAACACAGTAAAACACCACAAACATACACCACATAATGTTCAGAAAAATATATAATATTTATCTGATAAGACGCAGGTCAAAACGATAAAAATGCAATAAGTATATGTTGAAATATCACTGTAGAAATGATATAAAGTGTCTTTAGTCTCTTAAAAGCAATAATTGTCTCTTTCAAGCACAAAGTACCTGGTCTGCGTTCAAAATCTCCGCCAAGACCCGCAGAGGAGGAGATGCATGGAAAACAGGGAGGTGTGCATTGATTTCTCGGGCCGCACACGGTGATGCGTTGCTTAATTTTTTCAGGAAAGGCTTTGCATCGATTTCCGGTGCTCGGTCTTGGATCCTCTTTGGGTTGCGGGGTTTTCGGACACCCTTGGGATGATACGTGTATTTCCAGCGCTGACAGGATGAAGTCACAGGGGCTGCATCGATCAGGTGGGCGTTGCATGGACATTTCCACCGCACGGCAGGCGCTGCGTCGATTCCTCTCTGGAAGTCGGGCTGCGTCATTCCAGCTCAGCTGTGTGTCGAGCCAGTGGCCGTGCGTTGAATGTCCGGTCGCTACGCTGGCACTGCATCAATCTTCTCATTGTGAAGTCAGGCTGCGTCGTTCCGGTTCGGTGTCCAATTAATTTTTCACCGCGGTGCAAGCTGTGCATCGTTTCTGGCAGGCTGTGCGTCGATTTTCACTGAACAAGGAGTCTTTCTTGTAGAGATGAAGGCGGTCATTACAACATTGGCAGTAAAAGCCGCTTACCGCCGTGCAGAAGACCACCAACACACCGCCATGGCAGCGGAAATCCGCCACAGCTATTATGACCCACAGCACGGAATCCGCCAAAATTCAGACACCCACACAAGTCCGCCACACCAAAGGTCAGTGATAAACTGGCGAAAACAAATCCTCCACCGTCTCGCCAACAGAAATAAGCCCACACTATCACGACCCACGAATCCACGCGGCAGTCTTTCAACCGCGGTATTCCATTGGCGGTACACACTGCTGCACTCAAAATACACACACACTTACAAAACACAACCACATTGGACAATTAGAAATACACACACCTGATACACATACACACACCACTCCCACACACCCAATACAATATAAAACACCCACCCACATCACCCACAAACCCCTACGACCACAATTACTGAGAGAAGGCCAGAGACAGACACCACCATCAACAATACTAGCATCCACAGGCACACAACACCATCACCCACATAACTTCTAAGCACTTCACACTACACACCACTGCATATCAGCACACTTATCACCCCACACACCACCCCACACATCACCTATACCACCCCATGGCACGGCAAAGACACCCTAGGTTCTCGGAGGAGGAGCTCAGGGTCATGGTGGAGGAAATCGTCCCGGTAGAGCCACAGCTATTCGGAGCACAGGTGCAGCACACCTCCATTGCAAGGAAGATGGAGCTATGGCGAAGAATAGTGGACAGGGTGAACGCAGTGGGACAGCACCCAAGACATCCGGAGGACATCAGGAAGAGGTGGAACGACCTATGGGGGAAGGTGCGTTCCGTGGTCTCAAGACACCACCTTGCGGTTCAGCGGACTGGCGGTGGACCCCTACCTCCTCCCCCACAACTAACAACATAGGAGGAGCAGGTCTTGGCGATTCTGCATCCTGAGGGCCTCGCAGGAGTAGGTGGAGGAATGGACTCTGGTAAGTCAAATCTTAACTATTCCATCCCCCACCCTACCTGCATGCCAGCACATACCCCCACCCTCACCCTCACCCCCATCACTCTAACTCCTCACAATTGTCCCAACATCACAAACCACACATCCTAACACCAAGCCCTGCATGCAGCAACAAAGCATGGGCACCCATCACTAAAGCATGCCCACTGCACACACCCATACACCTCCCCACACCATCATCACACAAGGTTCCACACAGGAATGCAAGCACTGGGGTACACGGCCACCCACCTATTGCACACCATGGCACACACAGATGTAAGAAACATCCTTTTATACCCCTGCTGGACCAACGTCACCGGACAGGAGGGTCCACACATATCCACACCACAAACAGAAGAGGCCCACAGTGATGACAGCACCTCTGTCCAACTGGATTTAGATGACCAGCCTGGCCCATCAGGGACCTCTGGACAGTCAGTTCCCCTTACCAGGTCACAGGCCACCACAGACCTTCCCCCCCTTTGGAAACACCAGCACAGCACCCACCCAGCGGGCCCATACCTCCGTCCCCAGGACATGTCAATCAGCAGTGTGTCCACCACTACAGGGAACCCAGGCTAGCTCACCACCCCAACAACACAAGGGACCTGGGGGCAGTGGTAGTGGGCACACGGTCCAGGGGACAGAGGCCCAGGAACACAGGGGAACTGGGAGGGCTGCTGTGCGACAGGGGGCGGACAGGCCCAGGGAACCCACTCTCCACGAAGCCCTCTCCAACATCATGGGAGCCTACCACCACTCCCAGGAGACGATGGCAACGGTACTGGCCAAGTTTCAGGAGACCCAGCGCCTGCAGGAGGAACAGTATTCAGGCTTCAGGGAGGAACTCAGAGCCATCAATTCCACCCTGGGCACCATCGTTAGGGTGTTGAAGGAAGTACTCAACACCAGGAGGGATACTGTGGCACTACAAGGGGACCCTGACACTAGCATGGGCGATGAACTGCCCACCACCTCTGCCGGCGCTAGTGAACAGGAGGCACCGCCACAGGACCACCACACCAGCACCCCACCCCCTGCAGAGGGAGAACCACCTCGCAAACGGTCCCTGAGATCCAGGACAAAGACAGAGAACGATGCCACGACCCCTGCCAAGAAATGAGACCATCCTGAATGTCATCCTACTTTGTCACCATGTCCATCCTTTAACTGCCCCAGCTCCACTTCCTATGCCCATTAGGGCAATGCACCTGTGAGACTAATAGACTGGACTCTGCCATGGACATTCCTCCACCATCACCCCTCACCATTTTGCTACCCCCTCCAATATTGAGCACTTAAATAAACACCCTTAAAGCACAAAACAATCTGGAGTCAGTCTGTGATTTCGGAATAGTGTATTAGCAATTACTGTGGCAAACATGTCTTTCATTTGTAATGTCAACATACCTATGTCACACAGCTGTTGTCCATGAGGAATCAAAGCAGATGTCACACATTGGGACCCACATCTGTAAAATCGTAAGGGAAAGTGACAACTCAGTGACCATACACTGGGTGAAAACGACAGACAGTAGAGAGGTAGTAGTGTTTAAGTACTTGTAGTAGGCAGGTTTTTATTCTTACCTGTGTTTCACTGGAAATATTGCTGGATCACTGAGTCCCCGTTGTCCATGTCTTCTTCTTCTGCTTCCTCGTCTTCACTGTCCACAGGCTCCACAGCTGCAACAACACCGCCATCTGGACCATCCTCCTGCAGAAAAGGCACCTGTCGTCACAAAGCCAAGTTGTGAAGCATACAGCAGGCCATGATGATCTGGCACACCTTCTTTGGTGAGTAGAATAGGGATCCACCTGTCATATGGAGGCACCTGAACCTGGACTTCAGGAGGCCAAAGGTCCGCTCGATCACCCTCCTACTTCGCCCATGGGCCTCATTGTAGCGTTCCTCTGCCCTTGTCCTGGGATTCCTCACTGGGGTCAGTAGCCATGACAGGTTTGGGTAACCAGAGTTATCTGCAAATGGCGAGGGACAACTGTTAGACACACACTAACCTGTAGGGATATCCCCAGACCCAGACAACCATTCCCACTGTCTTGCTTCCAGGTGCTCACCTAAAAGCCACACACGGTGCCTCTGGAGTTGACCCATGGATGTAGGCGTCATGCACTGAGCCAGGGAACTTGGCATTCACATGAGAGATGTACTGGTCTGCCAAACATACCATCTGCACATTCATCGAATGATAATTCTTCCGGTTTCTGTACACCTGTTCACTCCTGTGGGGTGGACCAAAGCCACATGTGTCCCATCAATGGCACCTATGATGTTGGGGATATGTCCCAGGGCATAGAAATCACCTTTCACTGTAGGCAAAGCCTCCACCTGAGGGAAAACGATGTAGCTCCGCATGTGTTTCAGCAGGGCAGACAACACTCTGGACAACACGTTGGAAAACATAGGCTGGGACATCCCTGATGCTATGGCCACTGTTGTTTGAAATGACCCACTTGCAAGGAAATGGAGCACTGACAGCACCTGCACTTGAGGGGGGATTCCTGTGGGATGGCAGATAGCTGACATCAGGACTGGCTCCAACTGGGTACACAGTTCCTGGATTGTGGCACGGTCAAGTCTGTACGTGATGATCACATGTCTTTCCTCCATTGTCGACAGGTCCACTAACGGTCGGTACACCGGAGGATGCCGCCTTTTCCTCACATTTCCCAGCGGACGGTGCCTATGAAGGACAACAGCGAGCACAGAGTCAAACAACTCAGAGGTACGTACCCACAGCTTACACAGAACACCAATCATAATCCAAAATGTGGCCTGTATGTGTGTTGAGTCTAGGCCTAGGTATGTGTGACGCAGTTAAAAACGAAGCCATGTGGGCCCCTGAAATGGCGGCTGCCTGACCTCTAAAGTGGGACAATGGGATGTGAGGTAACTGCGCTGGCGTTGTACACCGTCACAGTAGGCGGTCGAAGACCGCGGCGCAATGCTGCATTGGTTAACATTGGACCCTATGGGTCCCAGGAGCCAATGACGATGTACGCCGGCGGTGACGGTACGCACTGCCGTGGACGTGACCGCCATTTTATATCTGTTCACTCACTCGATACCTGATCTTTGACAGGAGAGGACCTACGCTGCAAGTGCTGCTGTGACCTCGGTCTGAAAGAGACAATGGCTCGAGTGTCTGGGGAAAGGGCCCCTGCCTTCACATCGGAGGAGTTGGAGAAACTCATGGATGGGGTCCTCCCCCAGTACACGCTACTCTACAGTCCTCCAGACAAACAGGTAAGTACACTGGGAGCATGCCTTATGGGCTATGCCTGTGTGGAGAAGGATGGATGTAAGAAGGAAGGGGGGAGAGTGCGGCGTGCATGAAACGACGGTGAGTGCATGTGCCACATGCCAAGGGTAGGGATGGGGGCCAATGACTGTGACGGTGCAGTTGGTAATAAGTTTCTCTTCCCCCTGTACAAATCATGTAGGTCAGCACCCACCAGAAAAAAGATATTTGACGTGCCATCGCCAAGGACGTCCGGACCCTGGGGGTCTACCACAGACAGAGCATCCACTGCCGAAAAAGATGGGAGGACATTCGCCGCTGGAGCAAGAAGACGGCGGAGGCTCAGCTGGGGATGGCCTCCCAACGTGGGAGGGGTGCCCGTCGCACCATAACCCCCCGATGTTCAGGATCCTGGCGGTGGCGTACCCGGAGTTGGATGGGCGCTTGAGGGCATCACAGCAGCCACATGGGGGTGAGTACACTCTCATCTTGCTGATTTTGCGCACAGTGGTCTGGGTGGGGGAGGTGGGCTGTGGGTTTCCCTAGGCCAGGGCGAGTTCCGTAGGCGAGGTCCCTCCATAAGGCAGGCCATGTGGCACCCCACCGCACCTCTGTAGAGTGCCAAGTACACCTAGTCATGCCCCTGTGTCATCAATGTGTGCAGATGTTGTCCATAGCCTAGTAGGCCATTTCCCAGGAATTGAACAGTGGAGGCCAAGAGCGTAGCGTAGAGCAGGGGGCTTGTGTGTCTGTCGTGTCCGCAAATGGTAGCGGTAATGCATGCACTCAACATGTCTTTCTCCTGTCGTCGTCCCCCCCTTTTTGTGGTCTCCCTGTTCTTGTGTGCATTAGCATCATCAGGCGGAGGAGCAGTGGCACCGGAGCACAAGGGGGCTGCATCCCACATGGCCATGGAGAGCCACACTACGGAATCAGACTTCACCAGTGGGACGGAGGGCGAGGGGAGCTCCACGGCGGGGACAGGAGCTGAGACCAGAGACACCGACTCGTCCTCTGATGGGATCTCCCTTGTGGTGGCGACAAAATCTGTGCCCCCCCATCTACAGGTACAGCCGCCACCCCCTCTTCCAGCACTGCCCTCCCAGCAGCCCCTCAGCCTTTGCCCCGTGCCTGCTCACCCGGGAGGGTGGCCATCACCTCCTCAGGTCCCTCACTGTTGGGCAGTCTTTCTGGTTAGGCGGTCCTTCAGCAAGCTTTTCAGACTCTGGCCTCAGCACTGACGGCAGCCATTGTCCCTGTGCCTAGCCTCCCTCCTCCAACTTCCTCCACCCAGACCCAATCCCCTGTACGCCAGCCTATCCCAAGCACACCTCTAAACCAGCATGCACACACGTCAACACACAAGGGAAGCTCAGGCAAACATAAGCACCACACATCCCACAGGCACTCACGCAAGCATCACACACACATGCAGACACACCAACATCCAGTGCCTCCACTGTGTCCCCCTCCTCCTCGTCTCCGTCCTCCCTCCCAGTCTCGTCTACACTCACACCTGCATGCACTACCTCTACAGCCACTACTGCCATCACCAGCACACCCACCACCACACCCCGCTCACGTGCAGTCACCACCCCCACTACCATTCACACGTCCTCTGTGTCTTCTCCCTGTGTGTCTGTGACGCCACCTCCCAAGATACACAAAAGCAGGCACACACCCACCCAACAGCCATCCACCTCATGACAGCCTCCAGCGCATGCACCTTCACCCAAAGTCAGCAAACGAACACCTCCTACAACCACAACCTCTTCCTCCACTCCCAAACCCCCTCCAGCTACCCGTCCTATTGTCTCCCAAAAACTTTTCCTGTCCAACCTTGACCTCTTTCCCACACCTCCCCCACTCTGTCCGTCTCCTAGGTCCCGAACTAGCACCTCAGCCACAACATCTCCGGGACCAGTGGTGCCTGTAGTCACCAGAATCTGGAGTGCACCGGCCACCAGGGCAGCCAGTGTGGCACGGAGCCACAGCACAGACAGTTCCCCACCTGTGAAACATTAGAAGTTGGCCAGTGCCCGGCGGGAGAGGGGGAAGACTCCAGCCACCAAAGCCGCTCCCAGGGTTCCCGGTGGGAGTGTGGAGTCAGCTGCAACACCTTCCAAGGTGGGGAAGGGCCACAATAAACCAGGAAAGTCTGGGAAGAGCAGCACGGCGGAGGACACCGCTATCATCCCCGCTGCCCAGGAGGCAACAGCCATCATCCCCGCTGACCAGGAGGCCACAGCCATCATCCCCACTGACCAGGAGGCCACAGCCATCATCCCCGCTGGGACAGAGAGGACCGCCAGCACAAGCCCCGCTGGGACAGAGAGGACCGGCAGCACAAGCCCCACTGGGCTAGAGAGGACCGCCAGCACAAGCCCCGCTGGGCTAGAGAGGACCGCCAGCACAAGCCCCGCTGGGCCATGAAAGACCGCCAGCAGCTGAGTCACTGCAAAGGAGCCTGCCGCTCCAAGCACCCCTGAACAGGGCACTGCCGTCTCAAGCACAGCTGAACAGGGCACTGCCGTCTCAAGCACCGCTGAACAGGGCACCGTCATCTCAAGCACAGCTGAACAGGGCACCGCCGTCTCAAGCACCGCTGAACAGGGCACCGCTGTCTCATGCACCACTGAACAGGGCACCGCCGTCTCAAGCACCGCTGAACAGGGCACCGCCGCCTCAAGCACCGCTGAACAGGGCACCGCCGTCTCAAGCACCGCTGAACAGGGCACCGCCGTCTCAAGCACCGCTGAATAGGGCAGCGCCATCTCACGCACCGCTGAACAAGGCACCGCCGTCTCAAGCACCGCTGAACAGGGCACCGCCGCCTCAAGCGACTCTGGCCCATGAGCGCAAAGGGCACTGATGCTACTGAGTCCGTCACGGGCAGGATGAAGCACTCTGGGCACAATGCCCCCTCCAGAACCAGTGGAGAGATCCATCCACTACCTCTGTCCTTAGCAGGATGAAGCACTCTGGGCACAATGCCCCCTCCAGAACCAGTGGAGAGATCCATCCACTACCTCTGGCTTTAGCAGGATGAAGCACTCTGGGCACAATGCCCCCTCCAGAACCAGTGGAGACTGTTATCCACTTAAGAGACTGTGGCTTTGCACTCCCCAGGATTAAACAGTGGGCAACCCACCCACTGTAGAGACTTGAGAGACTGTGGCTTTGCACTCCCCAGGATTGAACAGTGGGCAACCCACCCACTGTAGAGACTTGAGATAATGTGGCTTTGCACTCCCCAGGATTAAACAGTGGGCAACCCACCCACTGTATAGACTTGAGAGACTGTGGCTTTGCACTCCCCAGGATTGAACAGTGGGCATGTGGCCATCTTGTGTATTTGGCGTTGTGCACTCAACCAGCTGAGGTGCCCCCCCATCCCTCCCCCTGAGGTGCCTGTTTTCTTGCTCTCTGATGCCCTTGCAGTGTTCTCTCCGTCATGGTCAGGGATCTTGTGTGGGCCTCGCCCACACCGTGTGGGCCCATTGTTCCACGGACTTAATTGGAGCACTACCTGGACTACTATGCTTGGTGTATATTTTGTTAATGGTGTATATATATATTTATGCATACTTGCTTTTAATATATTACAATGGTTCCACTAATTTCCTTTTGTCTTTGCATTCTTCCTGGGGGGTTGGGGTGTGTGACTATCATGTATTAATATGTATTAGTGTGTGTGTTGTAGTGGGTGAGGGTGGGGGTGTTGCATGTGTGTGTCCCTGTTTTTTCCCTCTCCCCTCCCCTGTGTCGTAGGTGCAGTACTCACCGGGGTCTTCGCTGCCGGCGTTCGCGCTCCTGGTAGAGGAGCAGGAAGATTATCGCAGGGAGAATTTGGAGTTCCGGCTCCATGGTGTCCTAGTTCCTCGTGGGGTGTGTAGAGGTGAGCGTTTTCCCTTCAGAATCCTGTTTCCGCCGTGTTTTTTATCTGCGGTGAATCCGCCCCGGAAATGGTGGCGGATTGGTAGGTTGTGATACTGTGGGCGGTACTTTGTCCTCCGCCTGTCTGTTGGCGGTGACCGCCGCGCTGTTTGTCTGTTCCGCCGTGGCGGTCGGAGTGTTAAAGTGGCTGTCTTTGTTGGCGGTTTCCGCCACGGTCGTAATTGCTAAATTTTTACTGCCGACCTGTTGGCGGTCTTATCACCGCTTTAACACCGACCGCCAGGGTTGTAATGACCACCGAAGCCTTTTTGGTCATGAGACTTCAAGGAACAAGAGGCAAGCTCTATCCAAGCTCATGGAGATCACTTCTCAGCACAGCCAGAGAGCAGCAAGGCTGCAGGGCAACAGCAAGGCAGAAGTCCTTCACAGAAAGCAGTCAGGTGAGTCCTTTCGGCAGCCAGGCAGTTCTTCTGGGCAGGTTTCAGATTCTAGTTCAGGTTCTCTTCTCCAGTAAGTGTCTGAGTTGGTAGGGGCAGAGGCACTGTTTAAATACCCAAATGTGCCTTTGAAGTGTGGGAGACTTCAAAGAGTGGCTTAGAAGTGCACAAGGTCCCCTATCAGTTCAATCCTGTCTGCCAGGGTCCCAGTAGGGGGTGTGGCAGTCCTTTTTGTGAGGGCAGGCTACTGTCCTTCGACATGTAAGTGTCACGCCCTCCACCCTCCCAGCCCAGGAAGACCCATTCAAATTGCAGATGTATGCAAGTGAGGCTGAGTATCCTGTGTTTGGGGTGTATCTGAGTGAATGCAAAAGGGAGCTGTCAACTGAACCCAGCCAGACATGGATTGTAAGGCACAGAAGGATTTAAGTGCAGGGAAATGCTCACTTTCTAAAAGTGGCATTTCTAAAATAGTAATAGTAAATCCAACTTCACCAGTCAGCAGGATTTTGTATCACCATTCATTCTGGCCATACTAAATATGAGCTTCCTACTCCTTTCAGATCAGCAGCTACCCCTCAAACAGCATATGAGGGTAGTCCCAATGTTAGCCTATGAAAGGAGCAAGCCTCACAGCAGTGTAAAAACGAATTTAGGAGTTTTACACTACCAGGGCATGTAAACTACACAGGTACATGTCCTGCCTCTTGCCTACACAGCACCCTGCCCTGTGGGTTACCTAGGACAGACCTTAGGGGTGACTTATATGAAGAAAAAGGGGAGTTTTAGGCTTGGCAAGTAGGGACTTATAGGTAAATTAAATAATCCAATTAGGTATGATCCAATGTCATCATGTTTAAAGGGATACAGCATATGCACTTTAGTACTGGTTGCAGTGATAAAGTGCGCAAAGTCCTAAAACCAGCAAAAACAGTATCCAAAAAGTGGAGGGAGGGAGGCAAAAAGTTAGGATTGACCACTGCGGTGCAAGCTGTGCGTCAGGTCTAACATAAGAGTACTGTCATTACCCAAAATTAATAGACCACTGGGGCAGAACTGTACTGTATTAAAACTTTGAACCTTGTAACACTCATTATATTGAATACATTTCTTTTGCTATGAGAATTACGACACATTCATAAAAATGGTCAATAACCCACTGTGGGCAGAATTGTACAGTAGTGTTTTAAATTGATTCACCATCAGCACCATTTTGTAAATGTAAACTCTTACTTGATGTAGGCGATGAATGTGCATACACTGCAATGTTCAATCTACCATTTAACAAGGGGCCAAAGATTTACATTGTTTTGTTTTGAATTGCTACCAACACAGTCCTTTCTCCATCATTATAAAAGATAGGGTATCTCATTTGGTGAACAAGCTGGGGTGGGTAAGGCTGGTTGGCCAAAATGCGTCACATGAATTGGTGCTGGGTTTTCCAATAAATTATTCTTTTGAGCAGAGCCCTGAGTGTGCATGTTGCTTCATTACAGAGCTTGTTTGGTGTTATATTTATATATCGGAACTCCAGCTGGTCCGCGTTGTTAGACGATATGGAGCTCTTTGTTTTTCTCTGGTGGTGTAGGCTACTGCTGCAGGACCTTGCCGTCTAAATATTTCCCAAATCCCTTACAGCTGTAAGGGAAAAATGAGTCACAATGATGATTCAAGCATTATTCTCTGTTTATTGAATCAAACAGAGTCAGCAGTATAACACACCCAACATGTTTCAGGCCCTCTGGACCCTTATCATGGGTTAATGTTAAAAGTACTGCTTCACTATTAATGACCAATTGTGAATATTTCTTTAATTTCCCTGTTCCTATCTCAGAGAATTGTAGTTTAAAATGATCAAAAGTGCTTTGTGAAAGACTGTACATGTGCAAATTAAGCATAAGTGAAAATAAGTGATACTTGTGCAAATTAAGCATAAGTGAACATAAGTGAATGCTTGAATCGTGCGTGTGACTTAGTTTTGTGTTACAGCTATGACAGAGCTGGGAAATATATATGTATATATGTTAGAAATGGGGCTTCTTGTTGGCTAGGGTATGCACCTAAGCCAGGGAGTACCAACCCATTCTAGTCAGGGAGAGGGAGATACCCACCCAAGATAATCCCTGCTCACCCCCTTGGTAGCTTGGCACAAGCAGTCAGGCCTATCCCAGAGGCAATGTGTAAAGCGTTTGCACAACACACATGATGCCTCAGCATGGGGGGCCCAACACCATCATAGAACATGTGTATGGTGTGGCTGATGGAACATGCTTATCGATCCAAGAGCCCAAACTGCAGGAGCCTCACCCAACTCTCGCAGGGGCCAAAAGCACTGTTGGAGCATTTGCGCCCCTAACGCAGTGACTGGAGAAGAGGGACTCACCCTTGCTCCCCGAGCCCTGCTTCTCTGGTCACTTGATACTATGCAGGGAGGGGCAGCCCTCCAGACGGGCAACCCCACTCGTTACTCAGGGGCCACCCCATTCTCTCAATCCTTGATCGGGCAGGGGCCTCCAATGAGGCTCCCCTCCAATCCAGCGTTGCACACACTGTGCACGGCTCCCTGGCATCTCAGGAGGCCGCGTGTTACACTCGGAGGCCCGGGCTCCCTGTGGGCTGAGCCTTCTGGTTAGAGGCCCTGCCCAACTCCTCAACCAGCCCTCCACTGCCCTCAGGGGATCCAGGGGCTATCTCTGCCGCACCCAAGATGGTGCACGAACAGTCTACTGTCCCGTGCCGCAGCAGTGAGGTTGGTGAGGAACAGTTCCTGCTGGTGCCCCGGGGGCGCTCATCTCAGCACGCTTCGCCCGGGGGGCACTGCAAGGAGCACGCTCGCTCCAGGTTCCGTTATCACGTGCCCCGGGGTCACAGAACACAGCGCGCTTCTGGCACACTTTGGCAAACCGAGTGCCCGGGCCACTGCTGTGATTTTTCAGCAGGGATGCACTCTCAAGGAGTGACATTTGTAAAGAAGGCACTCTCTAGGTGCTTCAGCACACAAAGGAAGGCGCTCTCAGGGCACTGCATCCAGATAAAGGAAAGCACTTTTCCAGGCGCTATGCCGTAAAAATGAAATGCTCCTCATGTGCTTCAGGCAGGCAATTGCAGGGGTCAGGGGCCACAGCACCCAGCCCCTGGGGACACAAAGGTAGAGCACTGGGCGGCAGGGCCCAACAACAGGCCAGCACAAAAGTGATGCAGACAGTGGCAGTTCCTCCTAGTGGTCCAGCAGGTCACAGGTCAGCACAGCAGCAGAAGTCCAAGGCAGTTCCTGGTGAGTCCCTCCAGCAGCATTCTGTGTCCAGTTACAAGTATGTTTTTTGCGTGTATGTGTCTCTTTCAAGGGGAAAATCCCCTGTACTTATACTCAGTTTTGTAAAGCATGAACAAAGAGGGGGAGAGGAGGTTTGAACCAGTTACAACTGGTTCCCGGAATGTCCCCTCTCTCCTCCAGCACAGGTTTCAGACATCAGTTGGGGGTAAATAAGCCCTTTGTGTGAGGCCAGGGCACAGTCTTTACAAATGCAGGTGTGCCCTGCCTCCCCTTCTCTCAGCCCAGGAAGACCAGTAAAAATGTAGATGCACCTCTGTGACACCGCCACCCTCCCTGTGTACAGGCTGTCTGAAAAGTATGCACAAAGCCCAACTATCACTGTGCCCCAGACGTGAATTGGAGTCAACCTGCAAAACACCAGTCATAAGCACAGAAAAATGCTCACTTTCTAAAAGTGACATTTCTGTAATGGTAATAAAAACCCCATGTTGGACCTGGCTTTTTGACAGGGACATCCCCAAACTTTTTGCCTCCTTCCTCCTATTTTTTCTGACCTGTTGTTGTTGGCTTTTGACCTCTGAGCACTTTACCACTGCTAACCAGTGCTAAAGTGCATATGCTCTCTGTGTAAATTGTACTATTGATTGGTTTATCCATGATTGACTATTTAATTTACCTGTAAGTCCCTATTAGAGTGCACTACATGTGCCTAGGGCATGTAGATTAAATGCTACTAGTGGGCCTGCAGCACTGGTTGTGCCACCCACCTCAGTAGCCCCTTAACCTTGTCTCAGGCCTGCCATTGCAAGGCCTGTGTGTGCAGTTTCACTGCCACTTCGACTTGGCATTTAAAAGTACTTGCCAAGCCTAGAACTCCCCTTTTTCTACATATAAGTCATCCCTAATGTGTGCCCTAGGTATCCCCTAGAGCAGGGTGCTGTGTAGGTAAAAGGCAGGACATGTACCTGTGTAGTTATATGTCCTGGTAGTGTAAAACTCCTAAATTCGTTTTTACACTACTGTGAGGCCTGCTCCCTTCATAGGCTAACATTGGGGCTGCCCTCATACACTGTTGAAGTGGCAGCTGCTGATCTGAAAGGAGCAGGAAGGTCATATTTAGTATGGCCAGAATGGTAATACAAAATCCTGCTGACTGGTGAAGTCGGATTTAATATTACTATTCTAGAAATGCCACTTTTAGAAAGTGAGCATTTCTTTGCACTAAAATCTTGTTGTGCCCTTCAATCCACGTCTGGCTAGGTTTAGTTGACAGCTCCTTGTGCATTCACTCAGACACACCCCAAACACAGGGTACTCAGCCTCACTTGCATACATCTGCATTTTGAATGGGTCTTCCTGGGCTGGGAGGGTGGAGGGCCTGCCCTCACACAAAGGACTGCCACACCCCCTACTGGGACTCTGGCAGACAGGATTGAGCTGAAAGGGAACTTGGTGCATTTCTTAGAGACTCTTTGAAGTCACCCCCACTTCCAAGGCACAACTTAGTATAAAACAGGGCCTCTGCCCTACCTCATCAGACACTTGCTGGAGAAGAAACCTGAACCAGAAACTACATCCTGCCAAGAAGAACTGCCTGGCTGCTCAAAGGACTCACCTGTCTGCTTTCTCCAAAGGACTGCAGTCTTGCTGTTGCCCTGCTGCCTTGCTGAACTCTTGTCTGGCTGTGAAAGTGCTCTCCAAGGGCTTGGATAGAGCTTGCCTCCTGTTCCTTGAAGTCTCAGGACCAAAAAGACTTCTTCCTTTCACGTGGACGCTCCGTGCGCCGAAAATTTCGACGCACAGCTTGTTTCGCGGCGAGAAAAACGCCGCACACCGACGCTGATCAACGCGACGCCCTCGGGACGATCGAGACTTCGACGCACAACCTCGCAAGGACAAAGCCGCCCGACTTCCAAGGAGAAATCGACGCGACGCCTACCGTGAGTGCGAAACTTTGACGCACGGCCTCGCAAGGACAACGCCGCCCGACTTCCAAGGAGAAATCGACGCGACGCCTGCCGTGAGACCAAAATTTCGACGCACGGCCTCGCAAGGACAACGCCGCCCGACTTCCAAGGAGAAATCGATGCGACGCCTACCGTGAGATCGAAACTTCGACGCGCAGCCCCGCAGAACGAAGCGCAGCCGGAAAATAAGCAGGAGAATCCACGCACAGACCCGGGACATCTGGTAATCCTCGCGATCCACAAAAAGAGACTGTCTGCGCGCCGGAAAACGACGCCCGACTTCCCCGCGTGGAAAAGAACGACGCAAGTCTGTGTGTGCTGAGCGGAAATCGACGCACACACCCCTTTTTCCACGCATCTCTTCTCCTGTGGCCCTCTGAGGAGATTTTCCACCAGAAACCAGGTACTCTGTGCTTGAAAGACACTTTATTGCTTTTTAAAGACTTAAAGACTCTTAATATCACTTTTCAGTGATATCTTTACAAATTCGTATTGCAACTTTGATCGTTTTGACCTACAATTATCCAGATAAATATTCTATATTTTTCTAAACACTGTGTAGTGTATTTTTGTGGTGCTATACTATGGTGTTGTATGATTTATTGCACAAATGCTTTACACATTGCCTTCTAAGTTAAGCCTGACTGCTCGTGCCAAGCTACCGGAGGGTGAGCACAGGCTGATTTTGGATTGTGTGTGACTTACCCTGACTAGAGTGAGGGTTTTTGCTTGGACAGAGGGCAACCTAACTGCCAACCAAAAACCCCATTTCTAACATTGGTGATCAGCGGTGAGGATAGGACTTGTGTTTGTGCAGTGACATACAGTAGCTAAGTATTTCACTACCTATCCACAGTTGAAGGTCAACTTGATTTTTTCATCTCTTTTGACTTTTGGTCTCTGATGTCCTCCTGGATATACTATTGATATTTTGGACTTTGGACTTTGGTTTTTGCTGGTAAGATCCTATCAGAATGGGATCGCTTACCTACTTATTCTTTTTGCCTACTGACCACCTCACTAAGGCTGACCTAAGGAAGCTTTGCAGAGAATGTGGCCTTCCTGTAGCAAAGAGATCTACTAAAGCAGAGATGCTACAGGCCTACATAGTCTGGGAGGAAGACAGATGGGCAGAGAGAGAGGCAGCAAGAAACCAAATGACTAAGTACCCCTCAGAAGAGGAGGAGGACTACTCACATGAGGAGGAAGACGACTCAGATGAGGAAAGAGACCCAGTGAAAAAAGAATGGCTCATGGCTCAAGCACGGTGGATGGAAGAGCTAGATGAGTTTCTTGAAAAGGCTGAGGCAGCAAGTCTCTTAGCCCTGGAAGAAGAAAAGATTGCAGCTCAAGAGCTGAGCTGTAAAGAGCTGAAACTGGAGGCCGGAAGGGCTGAGTCCAGTTCAGATGGTGGCAGCAAAAATCTTGCATCTAGTACTGCTGAAGAAGGGCACAAGCCCAGAGATGTGGTGCCCAACTTGAAGAAGGGAGTTGACACACCCCAGGCAGTTCAAGGGTATGAGGTAGTTCCCGTTATGCACAGGGTCCCTGAGAAGGATTGGGGAACTGGCACAGGGAGTCATATTCCTACTGGGGGGAGGGACACTTTACTGACTCTAGCAGAGAGTGACAGAGAAAAGGGTTCCCCCCTGGTGGATGTCCTGGATATAGAGTGTAGAGACATCCCAGAAGAGTTTGGGTTGAGTGTCAGGGACAGACAGAAACTGTCTCACCAGTCTCAAGAGGGTGATGTAGAGTGCTTTTCCAAGGCTGAGTTACTAGGTGGTTGGGTGAAGGGTACTGTGGTTAATACATGTGAAGGGCAGAGTGATGTAATTGCTGGAGAGCATATGTCTGGTCCTTATTTTCCAGAGCTACGCCAACACCAGGTGGAGTGTGAGTTCTCTGACCCCAGGGAACTTACAGTGGAGGCAGACTTTTTGGTGAGTACCAGAGAGTCTGAAGAGGCATTTGGGGGTGCTCCTGAAGGGAGTGGTCTAGGTGGTTCCCGACCAAGTGAGGTGGGAGAGGATTGTAGTGTCCCAGGTAGGTCTCAGAGCCTAACCTGCACCGTAGGGCTACCTTTTGAGGGAAGCCCCGCAGTGTCAGAAGAACTTGGGGGGATGACTGTAGACAGCATCCCAACAGTTCTGGTGTCTGGCAGTACCACTCCTAGTGAGGGGGTGCAGAAGTCCAGACATAGGGTTGAGAGGGGGTGGCCGACCCCAGTGGAGGATCTTGAAAGTCAGGGGTCAGCTCTGAGAGCAGAGCCCCCCAGGAATGACCCAGGTGAAACCGTTTCTGGTTTGGGGGAAACCCAGACTCTGCCGGATGGGCAGAGGTCGGGAGACCTGCGCCAACCAGACTCTTGTGTGGCCCTTGGGGACGGCGTGTCCCTTGTGGGGGGTGAGAGTGCCCCCCAGGAAGTCCTGGCATGCCAGGCAAAGATTCAACCTCAGGGTGGTGACTCTGGGTTGGATAACCGGGTTCAGGGGTTAAACTTTGACCTGGTGGGGGGTAGATGTGCCCCCCAGAAAGTCCTGGCGTGCCAGGCAGTTGTCCAACCTCAGGGTGTCGACTCTGGGTTGGATGGCCAGGTTCAGAGGTCAAACTCTGACCTGGTGGAGGGTCAGTGTGCCCTCCAGGAAGTCCTGGCGTGCCAGGCGATTGTTCAACTTCAGGGTGGTAACTCTGAGTTGAATGGCCCAGTTCAGAGGTTAAACTCTGACCTGGTGGAGGGTCAGTGTGCCCTCCAGAAAGTCCTGGCGTGCCAGGCAATTGTTCAACCTCAGAGTGCTGACTCTGGGTTGGATAACCAGGTTCAGAGGTTAAACTCTGACCTGGTGGGAGGTAGGTGTGCCTCCCAAGAAGCCCTGCTGTGCCAGGCAATTGTCCAACCTCAGGGTGTTGACTCTGGGTTGGATGACCAGGTTCAGAGGTTAAACTCTGACCTGGTGGGGGGTAGGTGTGCCCCCCAGAAAGTCCTGGCGTGCCAGGCAATTGCCCAACCTCAGGGTGGTGACCCTGGGTTGGGGAACCAGGCTCAGAGGTTAAACTCTGACCTGGTGGGAGGTAGGTGTGCCTCCCAGAAAGTCCTGGTGCGCCAGGCAATTGTTCAACTTCAGGGTGGTGACTCTGAGTTGAATGGTCAGGTGCAGAGGTTAAACTCTGACCTGGTGGAGGGTCAGTGTGCCCTCCAGGAAGTCCTGGCGTGCCAGGCAATTGTTCAACTTCAGGGTGGTGACTCTGAGTTGAATGGGCAGGTGCAGAGGTTAAACTCTGACCTGGTGGGGGGTAGGTGTGCCTCCCAGGAAGTCCTGGTTTGCCAGGCGGTGATCCAGTCTGAGGGTACAGACCCTGGGCTGGAAGACCAGGTTCAGGGTGTCCCCCCGGACCTGGAGGGAGGGGCTACTGATAACAGTGCCCCTACCATGTTGTCTTCTGAGGAGGCCACTCCTAGTTGGAGGGTGCTGGACCCCAGAAGGGAGGGCAGGGGGAGGGAAGCCTCACCCCGGGCCCTAGTCCAACCTGAAGGTACAGGCCCCAGGTTGGAGGGCCAGTGGCAGGTTAACAGCCCTGCACTGGTGGAGGAATGGTACAGGGTGACTTCTGTAAGCACCCTGACCATGTTGGACTCTGGGGGTACCGCTCCAGGAGGGAGGGTACAGAGCCCCAGAGGGGAGGACCCGGTTCAGGCTGTCATCCCTGACCTGGTGGAAGGGAGAGTGGTTAAAGGGTGCCCAGCACCTGGGGCTACCGCCCCCCACTCTCCACAGCCACAGTGGTGGGAGAGCTTTGAGAGGCCTGGGGCCTGGCTCTCATCCCTGACAACTGTCAGTAACCACAGTGGCTTGCTGTCCGGGTGGACAGAGTTATCCCTGGGGAGGGGACAAGTGTCACACCCCGGGGATAGAATGGGCAACACCACTGGGTTGGTCCTGGTGGTACTATCCTGCTCCTGGGATACATCTGTGAGCAATGTAAGGTTAGGTGCTGAACAGATGGGATCCGCAGGAAAGGAGAAAGGTTCCCCATGGATGGGCTTAGTGGGCCCTGAGAGTATGGACAGAGGGATCCAATTGGAGTCAGGAAGGCGAAGAACTGGAGCATGCCCCTGCTGTTGTGGGCCTGGGTCCTTGTTCTGTCGCCTCAAACAGGGAAGTGCATCAGGATAATGATTGTTCTCCCCTGACTTTAGGCTGGTAGGGGGTCATGTTGGACCTGGCTTTTTGACAGGGACATCCCCAAACTTTTTGCCTCCTTCCTCCTATTTTTTCTGACCTGTTGTTGTTGGCTTTTGACCTCTGAGCACTTTACCACTGCTAACCAGTGCTAAAGTGCATATGCTCTCTGTGTAAATTGTACTATTGATTGGTTTATCCATGATTGACTATTTAATTTACCTGTAAGTCCCTATTAGAGTGCACTACATGTGCCTAGGGCATGTAGATTAAATGCTACTAGTGGGCCTGCAGCACTGGTTGTGCCACCCACCTCAGTAGCCCCTTAACCTTGTCTCAGGCCTGCCATTGCAAGGCCTGTGTGTGCAGTTTCACTGCCACTTCGACTTGGCATTTAAAAGTACTTGCCAAGCCTAGAACTCCCCTTTTTCTACATATAAGTCATCCCTAATGTGTGCCCTAGGTATCCCCTAGAGCAGGGTGCTGTGTAGGTAAAAGGCAGGACATGTACCTGTGTAGTTATATGTCCTGGTAGTGTAAAACTCCTAAATTCGTTTTTACACTACTGTGAGGCCTGCTCCCTTCATAGGCTAACATTGGGGCTGCCCTCATACACTGTTGAAGTGGCAGCTGCTGATCTGAAAGGAGCAGGAAGGTCATATTTAGTATGGCCAGAATGGTAATACAAAATCCTGCTGACTGGTGAAGTCGGATTTAATATTACTATTCTAGAAATGCCACTTTTAGAAAGTGAGCATTTCTTTGCACTAAAATCTTGTTGTGCCCTTCAATCCACGTCTGGCTAGGTTTAGTTGACAGCTCCTTGTGCATTCACTCAGACACACCCCAAACACAGGGTACTCAGCCTCACTTGCATACATCTGCATTTTGAATGGGTCTTCCTGGGCTGGGAGGGTGGAGGGCCTGCCCTCACACAAAGGACTGCCACACCCCCTACTGGGACTCTGGCAGACAGGATTGAGCTGAAAGGGAACTTGGTGCATTTCTTAGAGACTCTTTGAAGTCACCCCCACTTCCAAGGCACAACTTAGTATAAAACAGGGCCTCTGCCCTACCTCATCAGACACTTGCTGGAGAAGAAACCTGAACCAGAAACTACATCCTGCCAAGAAGAACTGCCTGGCTGCTCAAAGGACTCACCTGTCTGCTTTCTCCAAAGGACTGCTGTCTTGCTGTTGCCCTGCTGCCTTGCTCAACTCTTGTCTGGCTGTGAAAGTGCTCTCCAAGGGCTTGGATAGAGCTTGCCTCCTGTTCCTTGAAGTCTCAGTACCAAAAAGACTTCTTCCTTTCACGTGGACGCTCCGTGCGCCGAAAATTTCGACGCACAGCTTGTTTCGCGGCGAGAAAAATGCCGCACACCGACGCTGATCAACGCGACGCCCTCGGACGATCGAGACTTCGACGCACAACCTCGCAAGGACAAAGCCGCCCGACTTCCAAGGAGAAATCGACGCGACGCCTACCGTGAGTGCGAAACTTTGACGCACGGCCTCGCAAGGACAACGCCGCCCGACTTCCAAGGAGAAATCGACGCGACGCCTGCCGTGAGACCAAAATTTCGACGCACGGCCTCGCAAGGACAACGCCGCCCGACTTCCAAGGAGAAATCGACGCGACGCCTACCGTGAGATCGAAACTTCGACGCGCAGCCCCGCAGAACGACGCGCAGCTGGAAAATAAGCAGGAGAATCCACGCACAGACCCGGGACATCTGGTAATCCTCGCGATCCACAAAAAGAGACTGTCTGCGCGCCGGAAAACGACGCCCGACTTCCCCGCGTGGAAAAGAACGACGCAAGTCTGTGTGTGCTGAGCGGAAATCGACGCACACACCCCTTTTTCCACGCATCTCTTCTCCTGTGGCCCTCTGAGGAGATTTTCCACCAGAAACCAGGTACTCTGTGCTTGAAAGACACTTTATTGCTTTTTAAAGACTTAAAGACTCTTAATATCACTTTTCAGTGATATCTTTACAAATTCGTATTGCAACTTTGATCGTTTTGACCTACAATTATCCAGATAAATATTCTATATTTTTCTAAACACTGTGTAGTGTATTTTTGTGGTGCTATACTATGGTGTTGTATGATTTATTGCACAAATGCTTTACACATTGCCTTCTAAGTTAAGCCTGACTGCTCGTGCCAAGCTACCGGAGGGTGAGCACAGGCTGATTTTGGATTGTGTGTGACTTACCCTGACTAGAGTGAGGGTTTTTGCTTGGACAGAGGGCAACCTAACTGCCAACCAAAAACCCCATTTCTAACACCCCACCTACACCAGTAGGCAGCATTTCTCACTACCATTACAACCATATCAAACATGCCTACGATACTTCTCATAAATCAGACAATATCTCCTAGTCATAAGGGATAAAGCAGGGCATTTCCAATGCAATCCTATGAGCAAGGTAGCACTCACAGCAGTGAGAAACCAAATAGGCTGTTTGTCACTACCAGGACAGGCCCCACAACCAGGCACATGTCCTCTCTTCTACAAACATAACTCCCTGCCAAAGGGCTAGCTAGGGCATACCTTAGGGATAACTTATATGTAGTAAAAGGGCAGGTGTGTGCCTGGCGAGTAAATTTAGATGCCAGGTCCCTGTGGCAGAAAACTGTGCACGCAGGCCCTGGGCTAGCAGGCCTGAGACAGGTTTGAAAGGCTACTTCTGAGGGAGACACATGTAGCATTTCATTTACAGGCCCTGGGTATAGGGATTCCACTTTACAAGGAACTTACAGGTAAATGAAATGTGCTAATTAGATATAAGCCAATCATACCAACTTTAGTAGAGAGAGCACCTGCACTTTAGCACTGATCAGCAGTGATAAAGTGCTCTGACTACTAGGGATGTTATAGTTCGGTTGACGTTTCACTCATATGAAACCATAGAAACACAGCAGTTGTAGTTATACTTATAGTTATAATTATGTTAAGAATCCATGGGGTAGATTTAAGAGCCCCTAGCACCACCTTGCGGCACATTAGTGTCATTTCTTTTAAGCTAATGTGGCCCAACGATGCATGAATTGCGCCACTTTGCAACCCTTTGCGCTACATGTGCAAAGGGGGCAGGCAAACGTTAGGGGGGCTGAAAATATGGCACAAAGATTTCTTCGCATCAGTTTTTCAGCACTTTTAATGCCTGATTAGAACAGGTGTTAAAAGGAGGCACACCATTATTTACAATGGGTCTCTATGGGCATTGCAGGATTAGCGTCAACAGTTTTAACACTAATCCTGCAAAACTCAGGCATAGCCTCAAAATGTTTGATGCTAGTTCCCTAACTACCGCCATGGTGCACAGTATCTTAGGCGCATAAGAAAAGTGGTGCTGCACTGGATGCAGCACCACGTTTCTTAAATGTTGCCCTATGGGCCAGCTTTACAAAGTAACAATAACTCGCACCCTTGCCATGCCCATCTGATCAATAACTTTACTGCAGATGTTACAGTGACATCAATGATAGCATCATAGATGTCATGAGTGCTATAATATGTGTCCTAATTAGCAGTGCAAGGCGATGGCGAAAGTTATAGTTACCTTAGGGCACGAGTTATAGTTACTTGTGATAACTCTAACTGTAACAGGTGAATTTCTACGCTTTGGTATGTTTAAAATGTGAGCCTAACTATAGCATCTCTCTAGCCTTTGTTTTTAATTGAATTTCTATGTTAGTTTTCTCTATTTCCTAACTATAATGTTCCTATAACCTTTAGTTTTGTTCAGTGAATATCTGTTTTTTTTTAACACAAAGTAATTTTCCTTACTATGTGCTATATCAGGTGGCCAGCCCCTATGGCCAACCCCCCTAACCACCCACACTGTACGCTGTACGGCCCTTTGGCTGTGTGTGGTGGGAGTTGGCTGTGGCTTGTCTCTCTGGGTGCAAGAGGGTGTCTCTGGGTGTGAGAGCGGCTGTAAGACTGTCTGTCTGGGTGTGAAAGTAGATGCATCAGTGTCTTAGTGGGTGTTTCAGTTTCTGGGTGGGTCTGTGAGTGGGTTCCTGAGGGTTTCAGTGGGTCTTTGCATGGGTGTGTGAGAGTCTGATTGAGTCTATGAGTGTCTGAGTAGGTCTGTGAGTGGGTGAATAAGGGTCTGAATGGTGCTGTGAGTGGGTGCACAAGGGGGTGAGTGGGTCTGTGAGTGGGTGTGTGAGTTTCTGAGTTGGTCTGTGAGTGGGTGTGTAAGTATGTTTGTGGGTGTGTGAGTAGGTGGAAGACATTGAAAAAGAGAAATTGAGAGAGAGAGTGAAAGACAGTGAGACGGAGAGATAGACAATTGTTTAGGCTTCAGTGAATGATATACATAGAATGAGATATTTCTTGACAATATGAAAACAAAAATGTACTTGTCAATTAAAAAGAGTGAGATTAACTTTCATTATGAACCTTAAACCTTTCAAGATTGAAAACAAATTAAAGTATGAAAATGACCACAGCCACACTTGGACTAGAATCCTTAACTTACAATGTGAGGGTCTGTTGCCTTAACCATTATGCCACAAGTGAGTCCTTGTTCTTTGATGGCATTGCATGCAGAGAACTTTGCAATGACTCTCTCTCTCTCTATCTCTCTCTTCCATCTCATGATGGAATGGAAGAGAGAGAGACAAAAAGTAAGAGATTGAGGGACAGAGAGAGAAATTAAGAGAAATAGAGAGTGACAGAGAGAACATAAGAGAGAGAGAGAGAGAGAGAAAGAGAGGGGGGGAGAGGTTTTTAGGCTTTGATGAATGATATAAGTAAAATGAGTTTTTTTAGAACAGTTAGACATGGCATCCTTTGGCGTGGTTTCCCTGTCTTTTTACTTATGCTTCCTGCATTTTTGGCTGTATGCTGGGCTTTGTTTTTTGCTGGTTTTGGTACTCTGGGCACTTTACAACCGCTGACCAGTGCTAAAGTGAAAGTGCTTTCTGTGTAAACTGCATGTGTAATTGGCTTTTCCATGATTGGCATATCTGATGTGTTAGTACGTCCCTAATAAAGGTGCCCAGGGCCTGTAAACAAAATGCTACTAGTGGGCTTGTACCACTGATTGTGCCACCCACATGAGTAGCCCTGTAAACATGGCTCAGACCTGCCACTGCAGTGTCTGTGTGTGCAGTTTTAAACTGCCAATTCGACCTGGCAAGTGTACCCACTTGCCAGGCCCAAACCTTCATTTTTTGTAAATATAAGGCACCCCTAAGGTAGGCCCTAGTTAGCACCATGGGCATGGTGCAACATATGTTAAAGGTTGGACATGTACTTATGTGTTCTACAAGTCCTGACAGCGAAATACTGCCAAATTTGATTTTCACTGTTGCAAGGTTTTCATTGGTTAAGATGAGGTCTGCCTTTAAATATATTTTGAGTGCAGTTTCCCATTGGGAGCAGATAGAGATTGGAGTTTGGGCTCTCTGAACTCACAATTTAAAAATACATCTTTTTAAAAAATTGTTTTTTAGATTATCAGTTTGAAAATGTCACTTTTAGAAAGTGGGCATTTTTTTGCTTAACCATTCTGTTCCTCTGTCAGCTTGTGGAATCCATATCTGGGTCAAACTGACAGTTGGGCTGTTTGTGATTTCCCTCTCGACAGTGACACAAAAGAGCTGCGGAGTGTCCTGCATATCATGATGAGTCTCCTGGGCTAGAGTGGGGAGGGAGGAGCTGACACTTACATCTGAAAGGGCTGTGCCTGCCCTCACACAATGCAGTCTCCATCTCCCTGATGTGTGCCTGGGTATGGTAGGATCGTGTGAACAACAGAGACTTTCCATTGAAATTTGCCTACTTCAAAGGCAGAAATGGGTATAAGTAGTGGACTCAAAACTCCAGACATTTAGAACACTTCTGGATAAAGAGGAACCTCTGTTAAGGAGAAGAGCTGGTGGAGGAGTACTACCCTCTTGTTGTGTATGCTTTGCTGGGTTGGCTTGCAATTGCTGCTTCTGCCTTAGAGAGGGCAAAGACTGGACTTTGCTGTGTATCTTTCTTGTGAAGTTTCTCCAAGCGCTAGTATTGAGCTTGCCTCCTGTTAAGAAGTCTCCGAAGCAGCAAAGACTTCACCTACCAGACTCTGGGTTCACTTGCCAGGGACTCTAACTCGTCAGGTGGTACCTACTCCAGTTTTTGGTCCGTTGGGAGTGAAAGCTAGTAAAAAAAAACAAGAAAAACCAAGTGCACTGACTTCAGACGATGCCCGGACTGGTGCCGCTGCCTGACCCACAAAGCCACCCACAACTGAAGCCGTGGTCCCTGCTGCAGAGTAACAAACCTGACCGACATTGCAGGCCTGATGTCACAGCAGCCGCTGACATCCCGTGACCTCATGAGACTGGAGTGTTGTGTCACCAATGTTCGTGACACCTGACTCTTATGCGGCACCCTTAGCTGCGTAGCTTGACCGTGACCCCGTGAGGTTGCCCTACCGTGGCTTGACCCATTGGACATCGACCCCACCAAACTCATAAGGAACCAACGCTTTGCACAACACCGCCTCATCGCCACTGCTCCGCAGCAAGGACTCTACATCTCTTACAGACGCCTCCACTCCTCTGCTCTGCGGCACATGAACCGATGCTGCACTAGATCAGGCGACACCTCACTCCCTGACTCTGTGACCGTCGTGTTTCCTAACTTTGACAAGGTAATGTACCTGGGGGTCAATGGGACTCCGTGATCAGCACCATTGGCATTGTATTGTTGAGAACTACTTTATCATGATGCCATGATAACACCAAATCTCAGCATTTGTGTTTCTAAGTGCCCAAGCAACAATCCATACGAACTGGAATTTCCTCTCTACATTGGCTCCCAGTAGCCAAGAGGATTCAATTCAAGGCATTATACCATATTCATAGAGCTTTATACAATCAAGGTCCTGAAATGTTCAGAACATTGGCCTTTTTCTATGCACCAGGCAGACTTCTTAGATCCTCCTCAGCTATGCTAGTCACAGTTCCAACAGTGAAAAGAGCAAGATGGGGAGGAAGGTCGCTGTCCTATCAAGGCACTATGCTCTGTAATAGTCTTCCTCATAATATTAGATTAAGTTCTCAAGAGATTTCCTTCAGGAAGGCCCTGAAAACCTGGTTATTTAGAGTGTGATTTCTTATGCGGTTATGGACAATGCCGATTCTGCGTTGCAGTATAAGCGCTACGAGGCCCCCGGGCAGTTTAAGCACTATATAAGCAATAAAAATATAACATAACATAAGTGCTATATTTAAGTTTAATCTTTGAAAATTCATAACTTTGCTTGTGTATGTAGGATTTTGGTGGTTTGGGTCTTGTTTTGATCAGATAAAGATTGGCTATTCTAAACTGGTATTGCTTCCTTTCATTATATTTTCACTGTGCTACTGTGTGATTGTACAAATACTTTACACATTGCCTCTAAGATAAGCCTGGCTGCTTGTGCCAAGCTACCAAGGGGTGAGCAGGGGTTATCTGAGTAAGGATCCCTGCTTGGCAGAATGGAAACTGACTGCCAATCGGAGACCCATTTCTAACAAGGACAAATTGGAAAGAAAGTGTATTTGCCAATAGAAACGAGTGAGATCACCTTTCTGTGGGAACTTTAAACATTTGAAGTTGAAAAGAAATCTAAGCAGGGAATTGATGTCAGATATACCTGGACTAGATCCCCCAACCGTTAGTGGGAGAGTCTGAGACCGTAACCATTAGGACAAAGGTGACTCCTTAGTGTGCATTGTCCAGGCATAACTATGACATTCAGCCCACACACATTTTGAGAGGAAAGAGACAATGTTCCATTACTAGAAAGGTTTAACAGTCTAAACTCTAGTAAATAAACAGAACCACTGCCTTGCGATACTAGGCTAGGAACCGCCATCCTACTGAGTGACAGTCCAAGAGCTTTACCAGTAGGTCAGAAGAGACTGTTCTACCTCCAATCAAAACATTACTCTAACATTCTAACCATAAATTTTTCTAGTCTCACTCCTTCAGGTCACTGAATGGAGAGACCTTTGCAATAACAATCTCCCTCTCTCTCTCGTCAGGGCTCCCACTGTCCTAATTGGCTTCCCATGTCCTTTGAGAGCCGGCATTGGTCCCCAAGCAGCGAGTTGCTTTTAATAGCAGCTTCCTGCTTGGGGAAACAATATATTGATTTGTCTTATCTGCACACAGATTTGAATGCAGGGAAGACAGATGAGAACTCCGCTTTCTGAATTTGTTTGCTTTTGCTAGGTGGGGCAAACAGCTATTTTCTGTGGCTGGGTACTCCGGGAAATAGCAGGAGTCGGCTGTGGTGCCATCAGTGGTTGCATATATATATATATATATATATATATTTATGTTCATTGAAAAATTAACGGTTACAGGGACATTACATATATTCAGCAGGATATTCATTGTTATAAAATAATCAAAAACATAAATTAATAAACAAATATTGCCGACAATTAACATGTGGCGTAAATATGTGCATCATAGTTCCACAATGCATCATGCCAATTGCAGCAACGTTATTACATCATTTTTCTACATATGATCAGAAGAACAGCCTTGTAATTGAAAATTAAACATTTAACATAATAGATCAGTTAATAAACCAAAAAGATATCTCCCAAATTGATCAATGAAAATAAAATAAATCTAAAGGCTGGAGGGCCAAAATACATAACGTCTCTCATCACGCACCACAGCACAGATTTTGCCCTTGCATTCTAAACTATAATAAAGCACATACCTCCATTTTTCACATGAGTCAAAATTCATGTACATTAGTATTTTTTCAAATTTCTCAACAGAACAAATCCAAGGATTATACATCATCTCTCTGATAGCATTAAATTCGCTCCACATATGTTCTGGAACTGTCATAATGCACAATTTTTGGATTTGTTTGAGTACAAATCATACAAGGTCAAGAATGATTTTGCAGTTCTTTAATGGCAGTAAGAATAATGAAAACACATAATATGTGGAAATATATCTCCATACCCAACAAATCACTGCCCTAGTGGGCATACATTTGAATGTGTCTCATAGATTCATGACACTTGGATGGTCAAAATATTTGTTCAAATGAGGAAACCCTAATTTGAGACCTATGTAGACATAATGCTAGGAAAAATGTATTCACATACATACATGTTTTCAAAAAAGACAGACCCGTTGTTCCATATCGGTAAACCATCATTTTTCAGCATCCTTGCTGCTAGGCAGGCCCCTGGACATATCCCTCCTGTTGAAAAGAGCAAAAATCAGTCATTAAAGCCCAAGGGGGCTGTGAGAAGGTAGCCTCTTTCTAGCCTTGTTACCCCCACTTTTGGCCTGTTTGTGAGTGTATGTCAGGGTGTTTGTCACTGTTTTCACTGTCTCACTGAGATCCTGATAGCCAGGCCTCAGTGCTCATAGTGAAAACACTATGTTTTCAGTATGTTTGTTATGTGTCACTGGGATCCTGCTGGTCAGGACCCTAGTGCTCATAGGTTTGTGGCCTATATGTATGTGTCACTGGGACCCTGTCACACAGGGCCCCAGTGCTCATAGGTGTGCATGTATATGTTCCCTGTGTGGTGCCTAACTGTCTCACTGAGGCTCTGCTAACCAGAACCTCAGTGGTTATGCTCTCTCATTACTTTCAAATTGTCACTGACAGGCTAGTGACCATTTTTACCAATTTACATTGGCTTACTGGAACACCCTTATAATTCCCTAGTATATGGTACTGAGGTACCCAGGGTATTGGGGTTCCAGGAGATCCCTATGGGCTGCAGCATTTCTTTTGCCACCCATAGGGAGCTCTGACAATTCTTACACAGGCCTGCCACTGCAGCCTGAGTGAAATAACATCCACGTTATTTCACAGCCATTTTACACTGCACTTAAGTAACTTATAAGTCACCTATATGTCTAACCTTTACCTGGTAAAGGTTAGGTGCAAAGTTACTTAGTGTGAGGGCACCCTGGCACTAGCCAAGGTGCCCCCACATTGTTCAGGGCCAATTCACTGAACTTTGTGAGTGAGGGGACACCATTACACGCGTGCACTACATATAGGTCACTACCTATATGTAGCTTCACCATGGTAACTCCGAATATGGCCATGTAACATGTCTATGATCATGGAATTGCCCCCTCTATACCATCCTGGCATAGTTGGCACAATCCCATGATCCCAGTGGTCTGTAGCACAGACCCTGGTACTGCCAAACTGCCCTTCCTGGGGTTTCACTGCAGCTGCTGCTGCTGCCAACCCCTCAGACAGGCAGCTGCCCTCCTGGGGTCCAGCCAGGCCTGGCCCAGGATGGCAGAACAAAGAACTTCCTCTGAGAGAGGGTGTGACACCCTCTCCCTTTGGAAAATGGTGTGAAGGCAGGGGAGGAGTAGCCTCCCCCAGCCTCTGGAAATGCTTTGTTGGGCACAGATGTGCCCAATTCTGCATAAGCCAGTCTACACCGGTTCAGGGACCCCTTAGCCCCTGCTCTGGCGCGAAACTGGACAAAGGAAAGGGGAGTGACCACTCCCCTGACCTGCACCTCCCCTGGGAGGTGTCCAGAGCTCCTCCAGTGTGCTCCAGACCTCTGCCATCTTGGAAACAGAGGTGCTGCTGGCACACTGGACTGCTCTGAGTGGCCAGTGCCACCAGGTGACGTCAGAGACTCCTGCTGATAGGCTCCTTCAGGTGTTAGTAGCCTTTCCTCTCTCCTAGGTAGCCAAACCCTCTTTTCTGGCTATTTAGGGTCTCTGTCTCTGGGGAAACTTTAGATAACGAATGCAAGAGCTCATCCGAGTTCCTCTGCATCTCCCTCTTCACCTTCTGATAAGGAAACGACTGCTGACCGCGCTGGAAGCCTGCAAATCTGCAACATAGTAGCAAAGACGACTACTGCAACTCTGTAACGCTGATCCTGCCGCCTTCTCGACTGTTTTCCTGCTTGTGCATGCTGTGGGGGTAGCCTGCCTCCTCTCTGCACCAGAAGCTCCGAAGAAATCTCCCGTGGGTCGACGGAATCTTCCCCCTGCAACCGCAGGCACCAAAAAGCTGCATTACCGGTCCCTTGGGTCTCCTCTCAGCACGACGAGCGAGGTCCCTCGAATCCAGCGACTCTGTCCAAGTGACCCCCACAGTCCAGTGACTCTTCAGTCCAAGTTTGGTGGAGGTAAGTCCTTGCCTCACCTCGCTGGGCTGCATTACTGGGAACCGCGACTTTGCAAGCTACTCCGGCCCCTGTGCACTTCCGGCGGAAATCCTTCGTGCACAGCCAAGCCTGGGTCCACGGCACTCTAACCTGCATTGCACGACTTTCTAAGTTGGTCTCCGGCGACGTGGGACTCCTTTGTGCAACTTCGGCGAGCACCATTTCACACATCCTGGTAGTGCCTGTTTCTGGCACTTCTCCGGGTGCTACCTGCTTCAGTGAGGGCTCTTTGTCTTGCTCGACGTCCCCTCTCTCTTCAGGTCCAATTTGCGACCTCCTGGTCCCTCCTGGGCCCCAGCAGCGTCCAAAAACGCCAAACGCACGATTTGCGTGTAGCAAGGCTTGTTGGTGTCCATCCGGCGGGAAAACACTTCTGCACGACTCTCCAAGGCGTGGGGGACCCATCCTCCAAAGGGGAAGTCTCTAGCCCTTGTCGTTCCTGCAGTATTCACAGTTCTTCAGCCTAGTAAGAGCTTCTTTGCACCAACCGCTGGCATTTCTTGGGCATCTGCCCATCTCCGAGCTGCTTGTGACTTTTGGACTTGGTCCCCTTGTTCCACAGGTACCCTCAGTCAGGAATCCATCGTTGTTGCATTGCTGATTTGTGTTTTCCTTGCATTTTCCCTCTAACACGACTATTTTGTCCTTAGGGGAACTTTGGTGCACTTTGCACTCACTTTTCAGGGTCTTGGGGAGGGTTATCTTTCTAACTCTCACTATTTTCTAATAGTCCCAGCGACCCTCTACAAGGTCACATAGGTTTGGGGTCCATTCGTGGTTCGCATTCCACTTTTGGAGTATACGGTTTGTGTTGCCCCTATCCCTATGTTTCCCCATTGCATCCTATTGTAACTATACATTGTTTGCACTGTTTTCTAAGACTATACTGCATATTTTTGCTATTGTGTATATATATCTTGTGTATATTTCCTATCCTCTCACTGAGGGTACACTCTAAGATACTTTGGCATATTGTCATAAAAATAAAGTACCTTTATTTTTAGTATAACTGTGTATTGTGTTTTCTTATGATATTGTGCATATGACACTAAGTGGTACTGTAGTAGCTTCACACGTCTCCTAGTTCAGCCTAAGCTGCTCTGCTAAGCTACCATTATCTATCAGCCTAAGCTGCTAGACACCCTATACACTAATAAGGGATAACTGGGCCTGGTGCAAGGTGCAAGTACCCCTTGGTACTCACTACAAGCCAGTCCAGCCTCCTACAGGGGCTTAATTACTTAGATTACTGCTTAGCACAAAGATGCCAGCATATGATGGTTATGATTTTCACCAGCATATGGCAACCAATCCGCTCAAATGAGCATGACATTAATATGTGGAGAATATTCTATGATGCTATGCCACATGGTGTCCAATCAGAAGTTCAAGCCAAAGCAATTCCACCCATTTGAAGAATAAGGTCACATTTCAAACTCAAGCCACCAATCAACAAAACAAATCACACAATTTGGAAAATGCCACATATTGTGAAAAAAATAGATATGGATATGAGCATTTACACCTATGAGTGAGAATATTGCAGTGTATATATATATATATATATATATATATATATATATATATATATATATATATATATATATATAGATAGATAGATAGATAGATAGATAGATAGATAGATATACATGGCAAATACCTCATTCCACTCAGACTTGATGAATCATCACAGTGTTTCCAAGTGTTTCAAGAATGATCTTGTTATGTGGTATCAGAGATGCACAGCCAGTTCCTCATCCATTTTCGAACCCTGTGGGGCCTTTTTTTCAAGAGAAATTATTTTTTAAAAACATATTTTATTGAGTTTCATTGACAACAATAAGGGAACTTCAAGAGCTCTGCATGTATAACATTGCTTCAGTATTACAAGTTCTTTTGTTACATCAGCAGTGATGACTTCCATTTAGGATGCCTGGGCATGTTGACCACAACCGTGGGGACAAGCTTTTCAATATTATAATTAATTTAATATCAATATTACTATTCATTTCCTTATTACTTCCCCTCTTCCATCCTTCATGTCTTCACACAGTTTAGATGCTCTTCATGTCAAGTGCCTACCCTCAACTCCCTCCTCCCTCCCCATGTGTTCCCTGCCAACGTGATTCACCAGTGTTCCTGTGGTATCTAACTTCAGGTTCTGTTGGGGGTCCCCTAGTGAGTACTACTCATTACCCATGCTTACCCCCTTAATTTACACTTATTAAAAGATCAAGGTACACCTGCTACGTATATGGGATGTGAGTTATGCCATGGTGTTGAAGGGGGAGTACACCTTCTTGAGGTGCTTCATCTGAGTTCTCTAAGAGATAGTGCTCCAGGCCTAGGCTGTCTCCAACAGTCCCTGACCTCACCTGGCCTCATGGTCTCTCACCACCTCCTCAGCTCTCGCCCAACACAAGACCTCCATTTTCCAGGCCACACTCTGGGGGCCTCACACCTCTTTCCAATTCTTTCTTATCTATCTCTTTACCAACAGCAATGATTGGTCCTGACATTAGTTAGTCACTTTACATCCGGTTGTATGAGGGTACCCACTGAGCAAACAATGTCTGTGATCATAGGGAACTTCTCTCTCAATAACTTCTGTTAGCGTATCAACCACAAGAGCCAGAATTCCCCTAGAACTGGGTAGGTCTAGAACATATGAAAAAACTGTAACACCTTCTCTCCACATCACAGACACTTGGCTTCTATCAGATTAAAGTGCCTCTGCATCCTACCTGGCGTAAGATATGCTCTGTGTAATACGTAGAAGTTAATGAGCCTAAATCCAGTATTTCTAGAGACTTTAGGCACCCAGGTCAGTATGTTTCCCCATTCGTTATCTGTGATTACTGTGCCCAAGTCCTCTTCCCATTTAAGTTTAGGGACCGTGAGTGGTTGGCAAAGAGCTGCTCTCTTTCTCCCATTCAGGAATGACACCGCCTTACATTTACCCGCAGTGCTAGTCAGGTATTTACAAATATGCGAGGAGGGAGGTTCTGCCCGTCCTGTTCGCCAGTGCTTAGTGATCGCCTCAGTGACTGCTATATGGAGCAGGAAGTGCACTTATGGTAGATTGTATGGAGAACCTAACCTTCTCGAACGGTAGTAGAGTGTCAACCTCAAATAATGTTCCCATTGATGTTGCTCCCGCTTCTATCCAGCTAGAGAGTCCACCCCAGTCCCCTCCATGGGTACAATTGCATTGGAATCTCTGGGGCATAAGGTATAGCACCGCCCGATCTGTGGAGATATCGCATCCAACAGTTGCGCAGTACCTTCAGTTCTGCAGATAGGGTTGTGGGGGGAGGGCCGAGCCAGATGATCACTCTGGCTAAAGTCCAGAGATCTGGGGTAAAGGGTGTTACTGCTTTCTCCGGCATGACGTGACTGGCTATCCATTGGTTCAACATTGCAGTTGACCTGCTAGATAATTGGACTGAAAGTCTGGGACTGCCCATCCCCATCCCCCGTGGGTCTCTGAAGCATTTCAAGCGCAAGCCTTTGTCTACCTGTCCCCCATAGGAATCCGACTATTAGTGAGTTCAGCTCCTTAAAAAAGGCATGCGGGATCCATAACGGAAGTGTGACAAAAACATGAAGTAATCAGGACAGAGCTGTCATTTCATTTTCAGTCCTGCTACTGAAAGGGATAATGATTTCTGTCACTGAAAGGGGTAATGATTCCCGAAAGGAACATATTGCTGCTGAGTCTGTGCAGCGCTTGCCCTACATTCCCTTCTTGAAGGTCTGTTCCATTATGATATACATGCACACCCAGTTATTGGGATGGTCGCTTGCAGCTTTTACAGAATAAAGCACCCAGACTCATCTGTAACAGTCCCAAACGGAGCTCAGCATCAGCCTGCTTCAATCAGTTGCATTGGCTCCTATTGTGGAAAAGGGTCAGGTTTAAACTACTTTGCTATGTGCGCAAGTCACTTTACGAGTCAGGACCTGCTATTTTGCATGGCTAAGTGGCCTTTTTAAGCCCTGTAGTTGCATTCCTCCAATCAAGCCCTGATTCGCAGTATTCAGATTTGGAAAACCAGGATGTGTGGCTTCTCTTTTGGCCATTTGGAGTCACTTTACTAGAATACCCTTCCTCTAAAAATGCTGCTTATGGAGAACCTTATTGTGTTCCATGAAAATTTAAAAACATGGCTGTGCCCTCTTTAGGGCCATTTATCTGGAGAGCCCCCCTGTGTGGTTCTAGTGCCCGGATGTCCCTTAGGGATGATGTGTGCACTTTATAAATAAAATAAATAATAATAATAGAGGGAGATCACTGTTTTCAGTAGAGCAAATAATGTTGTGGATTGCACAACTACTGTTTGATTATTGTGGGTGGGACAGCTTTGGGAATCCTGCCACCTAGGCTTTTCGTTTTTTCTTTCTTGGCATATTATAGCAGATTGGTGTTACCGCCTTTTACTTAATATATGTCATCCTAACACAAGAAGATTAATAGTCCTATTTAAAGCTGTGTGTTAATATTTTGTTTTCTGAAAGGAATAATAGTGAGGGAAATCCACTAGTGGAATTTCCTCCACAATAGGAGCGACATGATTTTAGAAATTCCACCAACGGATTCTTCTCCAGATTTATAAACGAAAAGAGATAATTTTTGATTACCACACAACTTTAAATCAGGATCGCATGATCACTTGAAATGTAGTGCAAACTAGTGCACATGTCTTTGTAGGGATAAAGTAGTGCTTTATTAGAGAGGACATGAGGCTTAACTCGATGAGCTCAAAAAAGTCCCAGTGATGAGCTCTTTAATCTATTGAGTTAAAGGGGATCACTCTTGAATAGGCCTTGATGATCAGGAAGGTGACTGCGCACTGTAGTTGCTTTTGACTACAGGACTAGTATACGAAGCTAGTTGGTTATTGTATGTGTTCCCACTGTGAAGGTAAATGTGATAGAAAGATGTAGCTTTATCCGCAGAAAGGGTGCACAAGTGGCAATGACCATCCTGAAGGACAGTGTGGGGTTACATGTGATTGCTGCCTTTGCGACTAGTACTATACATTCATCACTAGTGACCCCCCACTGGACCACCATGTTATAGCACAGCGGCTTGTGCTACAAGGTTTCAAAAGCTAAAGTATCTTGAAGGTTCTGGAACAGTTCTGCAGAGATGTATGCTTGACTGATTCTGTTGTTTCACAGACGCAAAATTGCATATCGATTATCCTTAATGCATCACCGTCCATTCATAACCGTTCCTCGAGCCAAACTCATCTGGTTCCACAAGATCCAGCAAACGGGCGGATAATTGGGTCATTAATCGTACAGAGTGTGCTTTGCTTCTTCAAGACACTATTTATTCTCCAATAGCAATAATTGCTCCCCAAGGAGCAGAGTGAAGAAAGTTTTGGAACGAGCAGCATCTCACTGGGATCTCCTTCAGCTTGATTTTACCAGCTCCTAAGGTGCACACGGAAGCCTGGTACCTATGCAAGGTAGAGGCTGAAACGTTTATTTTTACAAGTCAAAAAACGAATTATAGGTATGATCAAGTAGGCAAAGCAAGCTTAAGCAGTGCAGATGCACATTTTGGACCAAACCATTTGCTCTCAAAAACAATTAGAAATATTCTAAACTGTACATCACAAATTCGATAATCAAGAGAGGCACTGTATTTTCGGTTAGTCACGCATTACTCCACCCACCATAGGGGGCATATTTATAAACCCCTAGCGCCACCTTGTGCCACATTAGCGTCATTTTTTTACACTAATGTGACCCAACGAGGCCAAAATCCTAGTGCCATATTTACAAAGTGGCGCAAAGCATGCATTGCGCCACTTTGTAACCCTTTGCCTGCGCCAGGCATAATGTGTACAAATGAGGCATTCCTCCATTAGGGGGAGGCCGAAAAAATGCTGCAAGGAAATCTAAGAGATTTCCTTGCGTCATTTTGTATGGCACATTTAACACTTGCTAAGAGCAGGCGTTAAAAGGAGGCTTCCATTATTTATAATGGAACCCTATGTACTCTGCAGGAGTAGCGCCAAATTTAGGGCGCTACTCATGCAGGGTACATCAATAGCCCCATGAAAAATGACGCTATTGCCACCTACCCTGCACAATGGTGCGCTGTAATATAAATACAATGAACACATAGTGGCGGTAGGAGGGCGTAAGGGGCACCGGGAAAGTGGCGCTGCACTTGGTGCAGCACCACTTTCTATAAATCTGCACCTAAATGTCCACCGTTAGCATTTTTTGAGAAGAACAAAAATGTACTATCATTACTTTTCCGAGAGTCACAGCATTTCCCAATTTTAACACTTTAAAAGATGCCAAACTGGGATAATTTGGATGCGTTTTCCTGTGGAGACATAAAAAAACCTAGGGCACTCAGGCATCCAGTGGAATCTTCCCCCACCTTGAGATTTTTCCACTTTGTTGTTCTTTACCCTTAGGAATTGAGTAACCTTTATGTAGCCATTGTCACATAAAGCTTTGAGACTGGTCCAGATTTGCTCCTGAAGCACCCCGGTCTAGCTCAAGATCACACCCCCCCACATTTGCTTGCCAGTCTAATTCATTTTGGCCACGGTCATATTTTTACGTATTATACTGTAACAGTAAGACAACATGTAATAATTGACTCATAAAAATCATTAGCAAATTACAACACCATTTATGCAGCGAATATAAACAATAGTTTGAATTTGGGGTATTTGGTACACAGTACAACAGGTGTTTCTGAGTTCACGAAAAAATACAGACATATTAAAAGAGTTGATAGAATTACTCAAAAGTGGCGTTGTAAAAAGTCTCCTATCATAATTTATTGTTATGGTCAAAAACAAAGCGCATGTTAAAATGATTTACATTTTAGTTCATGTTTAAGTACACAATTTTAATTGAGCAATCAACATCTGTGGAAAAGTGTGGCACAATGGTGAGAGTGGCAGAGCCTGATGCAGAGTTCTGGCCCGGAACCAGCGTTCAATTCCTACCTCAGCAGGTTTGGGCTCAATTCCCTGGAGCCAGATAATTCTCACCTAGGTACCTAATTTAATTAATGGGTCCCACTCTGTAACTCTAGGCAATAGCTTGCTTAATCTCCACAACAGCACTTGGATGTCTGGGTTCACCCTGGGGCTGTCTGGGAGTGGGCCCCTCACAGGGGGAAAGCCAGGAGGGGTTCCACAGCAGTATGTGTACAGTGCCTTGAGACCCTAATGGGTGAGTAGTGCGCTATACAAGTGCAAAGTTTACATTACAGAATCTAAATAAAGTTATCTTTTAGCTCCTAAGTAGGAGGAGATAACATGCCGAAAGCTTTCTGTATGCAAAATCAGCTTAATCATTTCCTTCAGACAAAAGCCTGAAGCGTTTATTTACACTTGCTTTAAATACAAAATAAGTAGTGTCATTTTCCCCATGAGTATAAAGTTACATTTTCAAGACTTTGAACAAAGCAGCACTACATTTGTTCCCTCATAGGTGAATCCCCAAGAACACCTGAGCCTGTGGCAGAACCCGAATAACTCATCTGTATGTATATGGTATTTCTTGTGCATGAACCTAGCTGAAAGTAAGCAGAGCACTGCATAGGCCCAAACACAAGCATGAAGTCACGGAGTAAAAGGAGATTTGAGGTAACAGACAAGGAGAGAATACAGAAATTGGAGGATGTTTGGGATCACAAATCAAACAGTCATGGCTGGCGGTGGGGCAAAGTGATGTGGTGGGGGGAACAAAACAAAAGCAATAATTTTTTTTTCAAACACTTACCTTGACCCTTGCACCGCTCTTCTTCTCTCCGCTGCACTGCAGACAGGCTTCAAGCTTGTGGCCAGACCTGACCCTGTTCTCATGCTGCTGTCAGCATGAAAGCAGCATCAGAATTGGCCTGAGTATCCTGACTTTGTGCTCCCAGGTAGACTGGGAGCCTGTGCCTGCTCTCACTGCGCATGTGTGTTTGGCCGTCCTGAGCCGGCTGGCCAAACACACTTGCGCACTGAGAGTAGTGCACACCACTCCCCTCCATGGCCTGGTCATCTCTCCATGGCCCCAACCCTTTAAAAATAAAATGATAATAAACATTGTTTATTATCGTTTTATTTGTAAAGTTTTGCAGCTGCTGCTTCTGACGGGTGGGAAGTAGGGGTACAATCCTCCACCATAGCAGAGGAGCCGCCACTGGAATCAAATACTGTGATATTTGTGCTTGTCATGCTATTGAAAAGGGCATATGTTTTGGTAAGGCTAGACTAAAACATGTTGATACATATCTTGCAAGCATCTTCTTTCCTTCTCATCCCAAAGAACACCAAATTATATGACCCATTGCATCAAAATCCTCTTTTACTTATTCACACTCTGTACATTGCTCTGTTGCTCCATGAATAGATTTGTATCTTACAATTACACTTGCATATATACATATAAATAAAGGACAATGGGCCATATGTATGAAATATCATAATAGCGATTAACTAATTGTGAATTTTTGTGATGCTCAAATTAGTAATCGTTATCTTGTATGTAAGAAAATATTTGGGGTTGCATTAGCAATTCGGTATTCAGAACACTATTTTGGGAATCATAAATAGTGAATGATGCATTTATTCCACTTTGCTGACGTCACATCCAGGAAGTAGTTCACCAGGGAACAATGGAGAGGGGTACTGTGAAGTGTGTATGGGAATCCATTCTAAATCTTTGAGGGGTTGTCACTGTTGTGGTTACCTTAGCACATCCAAGAGCTTCATTACAGTAAGATGCTGTTGCTTGCAACATTCAGACTTATTTGGGTATATCCATTACATCCTTAAATATCAAGTTTGCAATAACCAATGCTTGTTAACTGTATCATTTATGATAACCAATGCTTGTGGATTATGCACATTGCATCCCACCTGCTAAACCTGTGCCAACTGTAACTTCCAAACCATTTGCTCTTCACAAAGTGATCGGTATTAAACATGTGCCACAATCAGGAGGATAAATGCTCATTTCCTTAACAAGTAATCAACTGCCAAAAGGCACATTCACACATTTGATTATTTAAGGATGCCTGTCAGTCTGAGGTCTTGCTTGGCTTTGTACCTATTGCTCTGTTCACCTGTTTCCAGTCAAGTCAAGCTTATTGTCCTTCAGTCAAGTTCCAGTGCAAGTCAAGTTCCTTGTTCTCCAGCCTGCCTGTAATCATGTCCCAGTATTCCTCGTTCTCCGACCAGCTTCTAGTCAAGCTCCAGAATTTCTCAACCTCCAAACTGCCTACAGTCGAGCTCTGACAATCCTCGCCCTCCAGTCAGCTTCCTGTGGAGTCCTGGCTCTCCTCTTCCGTCTTCTGCTGACGATCCCTAATTTCCTGTAAAAGAAAATAAGAAAGGTGAAAAAACCCAGCTTGGGTTCTTCTGAAATTTTCAAGCAAGTAGCTTCATTTCAAGGTAAATAAAAAAGTAATTGTGTGAAAGAAGGAAAACAGAGCTCTATCTTTTAAATAATTTATGACAATCAGAGCTAGCATGATTTATTGTTTGGGTGGGAATCCAAGATACCGCTAAACAGACATTAAGGAAATATGTATTTCCTGTAACTAGTGCTCCCCTGGGAATTATGAGAGTATAAATAGAGCAAGTTTATCAAAACTGTTATTGGCAAGGGATTACATCAAAACAAAGAGAAGCCCTTTAAACAAAATGATTGTTTTTGAGTTTGGACATTGCTTCAGAGACTCTGAAAGTACTGTAAAAAGAGGAAAAGACTTGTTCAGCTTTATAGAAACATATGCACAATGTGTCAACAATAACTCCATTCAATGTACAATAGTTTATGCAAGTTCAATGTATTAATGAAGTAATTATTTTGCAGCCCAGAATCCAAAAACCAAGAACTCAGTAGTTTGAGAAATAAGAAGTCCTGATGACCAACATGACATGCAGTCGAGGGTCCATCGGTCCGAATCTGCAGTCCGTGAAGCAGAAGCTGGTATTTTATCTTTTTCTCTTCTGAAAATCCCCTTCCCCTTGAGAACTTGGGAGAGGGCAATTTACTCTTCATTGTCGTCACGTTAGGCCTCACCGGGATTGGGGAATTGTCATCGCCCCATCGGAAAGCCTGAAATTCAGGTGAGTGGCTCTCACAGAACCGCCATCCACCCCTTACATGAAAATCTGATGAAAGGAGCAGAAAAAGAAAATGAACGTTTTATTAAAAGATACTGGAGATAATAACAGAGTAGAGTGTGTCCCAACACAATTAAACATTCAGAAAAACATCCCTTGCAGTGCCAGATTCAAGAAACATAATTAAATGCCGTGGGAGTCACACAGTGATCCACTGACAAGATTTGTAAAAGGTGGTTTGACCTCAGATCCAAGACAAAGGAGAAGTTATCAACCCAGCTAACTAACGCCAGAGCAACTGGGCGAGCTGCCCCCCAATACTTCCACTGCACTTCAGGCATTGGTGGAAACAACATTAGAACAAGAGTCTTTGGAAAGCCTCAGCACAATTGACACATCTGAGGTTCCAGATACCTCTCAATGTAAGTTTATTACAAATTTCTAATAAACATACCAACTACATATTACTCATTGCAATAACACCTGACATATAGCAGCTGATTGTGTAAATGTGTGTGTACGAAACATACAAGTCATATCAGATTTGGGCCACACAGAAATGGCATTTTGAGGAAATTAACCTTGCACATGAATAATGCCTCAATGGAGGTGTAATACATTCACAATAGGCTACTGTGACTTATTAAAAGTTTGTTATTTCAACACATTAAAATGAAACTCACATTAACCAGCAATAGTACGGTACATAAGATGCATTCTAATTTGCAACAGATATCCATGCCCATGGGAGTGACGTTTCTCAAGGCGAGGGTCACGAGGATATCCCAATGCAACAGGATGAGCGACTTGTCAATGAGAATCAAGCTAAAACTCCCCACTTACCACTAATGAGCCCAACAGTGCAAGTACAGTCACACGCATTTAATGTATTGGGTGCAGGAAGCAGTCTGAGCCAGGAACCTGTAGTAAGGCCAAAAGAATTGTGTGCAGACATAGACATCACACTCACTGTGTGTCCACTAATCCATTCCCTGCAACCATTGAAAGTGGTGACCTCTCACAAAATGTGCAAATGTTTTGTGGCTTGGAGGCATCTATGCTCAAAGTTCAGTGATTAAACAGTGGGCAATAAAGCTGATTCATAATAAACTTACTAATATTGAAAAAGTATGGCAACAGGATTAGACAACATTTCAATTACACTAAGTGAAAATCAACTGCACAAGAATGCAAAGACTGCTAATCTTACAGTAGCTGTAAAGACCCTATGTATAGATATCAGTGCTGACTATGTGCAACAGAGATGTAGGAAATGTCAACAGCCTGCCCGCATTGACGGACTGCCAAGAGTAATAAATAGACCTGCACATGCTGCATCTGTTTTGTTAAGGCGTACTGTCAACCTCCCAGTTGAAATGGGGCACTACAACGCAGATGTGACTCATGGACTACTATAGACCACAACTGCTGTAGAGACATTACAAACCACTAGGATAGAAAGTGTCAGGCAGTGTATTTAGACAGCGATGGTGTCAGTAGCATATCTGCTTGTGACACCATGAGTGTGCATGAAACCAGGTGTCACAGTGTTGAAGGGGTAAATCTGGGTGCCTACACTTCTGATTGTACCAAACATAATTCATGGCGTGATATTCCTGTGCTTATGCTGATTATCTTGTTTATCTATACACATTTGTCAAGGGTTGAGTGGGATATTCTGCTCTATCTATTGAACTGACTGTATTTTGGCACTCTGCACTACTCTTGTAACGTGGAGTTTGAGCCAAATTCCAGCAATCACTACGCAGCAGAATTTTTTCTTGCATGCCGCTCCAGAAAGGTTGACCCTTGGCATCCCCTAGCAAAATTTCAGGTTGTTAGAGGATGGCCGGTCCAAGTTTTCTAACGCATTGATCTCGAAGGTTTGTGGTCATAAAGCTGCCACTCTGGTAGAAAATCTCCTGAACAGCAGCAAAATCAACTCCAGTAGCTGTGCTCACTGCTACATCAAGTGGTGCCATTCGTGCTGATTTTCCAGCATGGGGCACGCTACTGGCAACATATCAGAATGCAAACACTGTGACATGTCTATTTCCGCCCATTGGCAGTTCTGCCTACTCCTACTTGTCACATGATACACTGTCATTTTCTTTGCTTGCATTCCTGGCAAACATGGGAATAAAGCTTGTTTTATGTTTGCCTGAACAAAACGGCTTTGACTATCATTCAGTAATATTTTGACAACAGTTTATTCACCCAGAAAAATAATACTCATTTATTCTAGCATGGTGTCTTCAACCCCTTGCTGCTCCCAATGCATCAAGTTGCATACCTGGTGGTAGCTGTTCTTCACACACATTGCTCCCAATGACATTTGGAAAGTTGGCTAGCCGGTTAAAACTGGTGCTTGGTTGTATGAAATTCTTGTTCATTTTAGGGAAACATACATATGTATTGATCTGCATTAACAAAGAACCAGGGAAGGCAGTAAAATGTTTGACAGTGAGCTCTGGGCCACACTACAACCTGCTGCAATCATCTTGAAAGCTACAAGACGCTCATAGATGCATACTGCATACCACCTGCAGTTGGATGGGGCTGGCCTTACTGTATAAGGTGTGACTCTCAAACTGAGGCTTTAATTCAGCAATTGCATCTAGAAATAATGCACTACTTAGCCTACATTTGGTGTATATCTCCTCCTCTCCTCCTCCATTTGCTCAAAATGTGTGATCCACAGTTTGAACATCCTCTCCTGTCTTCTCTTGTCACAATCTGCATGTCTTACCGCCGTAGACTGCAGTACTAGGGATGCCTGGTTTCTAACTGGTTCTGTACTGGCCAAGATAAGGGCGACCCCTTCTAGTAGCCACAGTGCTGGCGACTGGAAAAAACGCCAAGGCAGACCGCACCCTTCAGAAGGAAATGATGAAAAACCCACGTAATGGGGAAAAAACCTCTAGCACAGGAACTCCCGAAAAAGAGGCAAAAACAATGAGAAAAGGCAAAAAATAGAAGTCATTTCTGCAGGGAAGAAGCAGGAGCGCAGAGAAAACTGGAAACAGGAGCGTGGATCACCACCAAGACAGAAGTGTTTGCAACGTAAGGTATATGGTATATACCATGAAACAGGAAGTGACAAAACAAGAAGAACGTACGACACCATCTTGAATTGGAAAAGACCACATAGAAATGAATGAGAAAAAAGACCAAGTAGAAAAGAAAAAGGAAAAAGATAGAAGATAAAGGAGAAAAAAGAAGAGAAAGGACCCAAGTAGATAAGTAGGAAGGGAAAGTCAGGGAGGCTGCCAGGGGATGCGACACAACTCAGAGCCCGAAATGTACCTCCTGGGCTGCACCGTAGCAAAAAATGCCAAACACGCCAAAAAAAAAGGCAGCAGCGGTTCTGGCATCCCGAAATGCGGACTGCCGGCCTGACCTGCCGGTCTGAAAAAGGGATGCTACGGTAGTCTGCGGCATCACAGTAGACCCCCTCTCCGAGACCCCAGGCTTGCAATGAAAAAGAGAGAATAAACTGTGAATCAAACAGGGTGCAAGAACTGAAGAAGCATCTCCCTGTGAACAGTCACTGAGAGGATAACCTTTCCAGTGAATCAGGAATTGTAGCTTGTTCCAAAAGATGCGTGAATCACAGATATCCTGTACCTCATATTCAGGATGGCCATACACAGAAAGAGGAGGAGGACGTTACAAACGTCTATGGTAAGGATCAGGACCAAAAGGCAAGAGCTGCGAAACATGAAAAACTGGATGAACTTTCCAAGTCTGAGGTAAATGTAGTCGAACAGAAACATGATTCAATAATTGGAGTATTCGAAAAGGACCATAAAAGCGGGGTTTGAATTTGTTTTGAGGAAATAAAAAATGAAAAGACAGATGTGGAGGTAAAACGGGTTTGCTAGGCTTCTGGAATGCATCACAGTGTTCTTGATAACAACTTGGTACTCCCTGTTTCATGTTAATAGAGCAGCTTGGATCTTTGGAAGAAAGGATTAAACCTTTCGGGGACCAATAAGAGTTTGTGGAGTAACAGTTCTGTTGGCAAAACTGTGATGATAAAGATATTGTTCTTGTTTCCCAATTAATATATGGGTAGTGCTGAGTCAGCTAGGAAACTCCTAATATCAAAGTGTGATTTGGAGAGGATATTAGATCGAAGGTAATGTGCTCCTGATGTCTTCCAAAATGCAGACAGACAGTGGGTGCAGTATCCACCACTGGTCCTGAGGTTAGTGAGGAACTATCTATTGTGTGGACTTGTTCCGGCATCTCTTTAGGAACTCGTGGTATATCGCTTTCTTTGGCCCAAGTCTCATCCAAATATATACCACTTGTTCCACAAAACAATAATGCAAATACCTGTTCTTCTAGATTCTGGGAACACTGTGGGGGTGATTCTAAGTCTGGCGGGCGGCGGAGGCCGCCCGCCAGACTTCCCCCCTCCAGAATACCGCACCGCGGTCGGAAGACCGCTGCGGCTATTCTGTGTTTTACACTGGGCTGGCGGGCGACCGCCAAAAGGCCACCCTCCAGCCCAGTGTAAAACTACCTTCCCACGAGGACGCCGGCTCAGAATTGAGCCGGCGGAGTGGGAAGGTGCGACGGGTGCAGTTGCACCTGTCGCGAATTTCAGTGTCTGCAAAGCAGACACTGAAATTCTTTTTGGGGCCCTCTTACGGGGGCCCCTGCAGTGCCCATGCCATTGGGCATTGCCATTGCCCCTGGGGGCCCCGCAACACCCCATACCGCCATCCTGTTTCTGGCGGGAGAACCGCCAGGAACAGGATGGCGGTATGGGGTGTCAGAATCCTCCATGGCGGCGCAGCTTGCTGCGCCGCCATGGAGGATTCATTTGGGCAGCGCAAAACCGGCGGGAGACCGCCGGTTTTCCACTTCTGACCGCGGCCAAACCGCCGCGGTCAGAATGCCCAGTGGGGCACTGCCAGCCTGTTGGCGGTGCCCCCGTCATTTTAGCCCTGGCGGTCTTGGACCGCCAGGGTTAGAATGACCCCCTGTATGGTAAAGGACAGTATAAACAGAGCAGTGGTATTCTCTTTGGAGGAACATATTGAAGGTAAGTCTACTCCTCCCATCCCCTTCCTCTTCACAGGGGGCGGGAGCTGGCATTTCCCATATGTCTGGAAGGACATCCGGATTGCATGTGCTGTTTGGTATTTTTGAGACTATTCACTATCTGAACATATGAATAGTGAATCATAAATAATGATTTTTTTATAGGCAATTTACTATTTGGAGTTGGTAAAATACTGAATTGGTTACCATTCTTAATGCTAATTTTAGGGCTTTGGATATGTTTATACATCCCCTTTTCATTATTTTGCCATCTGTATTCAGTTTGCACCTGAATACTGATTTAGAATGATTCTGTACATTTGGCCTTAGGATTCATGAATACAGGATGAAAAAGATGCATCACTCAGGTTAATGCTATAGGGTATAAAATAACAATCAGTACCCACAATGCTTGGAACATCCATAGGGCAGGCTGGAGCAAGGCCTTGTTTCATGGTAAAGAAGCATAAATGCTTATCAAATGTTCTGTTTGGACTGAATGCTGACTCCCAGCATTGGGAAAGGCAGTTCACTGACTTACCACTAGGTACAATGTGAAACTTTACCTGTTGTTCGTACTCTGCCTGCCTTGCTTTTTGGAGCTCTGAGATCCAATGAATAGTGCCGGCTTGTGTGTAGAGAAGAAAGGAAAATGTGTGTGTGTGTGTGTGTGTGTATGTAGAGAATATTGGGTAACAGTAAAAGATGAATGGAGACACACTTCTTCAGCTCTGTCCAGGTGTAGTGCTAAGGGATTTGGTTGTTGCTTCACTCGCCACACTACATTACCTACAGCTCAACACTCTACCATGTACTGTGTTCTCACAAATCATGCAATTTGAGATCTCAAAAGTGTTGTTAAGAATGCTATGATTTCACATGGTATAAGTGATAAAATATGCAATGTTATCACTAGTGCCTGGAGGAGGGGCAAGTTATAGCTAATGTAATGTGGTGAGGTGACAAGACTGTTCGAATGTGCACCATTTATAGTAGTTTGAAGGTGTTGCATGAATTTTAAATGTAAGTTATTTGCATACCTTTAGAATTTCTAATGTTTGCATAGTTTAAGGTGGGTTTGCATAGAAAAAGTAAAAAAAAAAATCCCTAACTATAACTTAGCTTTAACTTTCCATGTAAGTTGAATGGCTTTTATTTTTTTAATAAAAATGTTTCAAATCACAGAGTCAAGTGTCATAACAGTTGAGTATTTGTCAAGTGAAGTACAGTGGAATAAAGGGGAGTTGAGTGGAGTAGCATAGTGTACACTGGAGTAAAGTGTCATACAGTGGAGTAGAGTGATATGTCATATAGTGGAGTGGAGTATCATAGAGTGGAGTGGTGTGTTGTATAGATGTGGGGTGTGTTGTATAATACAGGTGGATGTTGCAAAGTGGAGTGTCATGGACTGCAGTGTTGTGGAATCGAATATTGTGGAATGGAGTGTCATCAAGGAGAGTGTTGTACAGTGGCATAGAGTGGAATAGAGTGTTGTATTATGTAGTGGCATAGAGTGGAGCTCAGTGGAGTAGAGTGTCATTTAGCTGAGTGTTGTCAATTGCAGTGTTTTACAGTAGAGTGGTGGAGAGTCTTGTACACTGCAGTGTTGTATAGTGAAGTGGTATAGAGTTGAGTGTTGTACCTTGGACTGTGGTAGAATATCTTACAGTGGAGGAGAGTGTCATACAGTGCAGTGTTGTGTCAGATATCGGAGAGGCGCTTCGTAGAGAGGAGTGGAATGGTGTTTCGTATAGTGTCATTCAGTGTAGTACAGTGGCGTGGAGGGGCATGGAGTGGGGCAGAGTGTCATGGAGTAGCCTACAGTGAAGTAGAGTCTTGTAGAGAAGAATAACATAGAGTATAGCAGGGTGTCATACAGTGAAGGGGCATATGGTGGTTTGTCCTACAGTGGCGGAGAGTGAGGTAAAGTGTTGTGCAATGGAATATACTGGAGTGGAGTTTAGTCGAATGGCATAACATAGTATAGAGTGAAGTATAATAGAGGGGTTTTGTGTGTCATAGAGTAAAGTGGCATGTAGTGGAGTGGCGTCTGTATCACAGAGTCGAGTGACGTGTCATAAATTGGAGTGGTGTCTCAGACGGTAAAGTGGAGTGCTGTGTTGTAGCCAGTTGGAAAGTCTTATAGAGTGGATTAAAGTGTTTTACAATAGAGTGCATGGGCATGGAGTGGAGTACAGAGTTGTAGAGTGGAGTGTGCGGGTATAGAGTGTAGTGGAATGTCATAGATTGCCATACAGTGTACTAGACTTTGGTAGAGTGGGGTGGAGTGGCATAACGAACAATGGTGAAGAGTGAGGTAAAGTATTTACAGTGGACAAGAGTGGAATGTTATGTTGCAGAGTAGAATGGCGTGGAGTGGAATAGAGTGACTTTGCATATCATACAGTGGAGTAAAGTCGTAGAGTGTTGAAAAGTGTAATAGAGTAGAGTACCATGGAGTGCCACAGAGTGGATGTGCGTGTTCTACTGTGGAGTGGTGTGGAGTAGAGTAGAGTGTGGTACTTCGTGGTAGAGTTGAGCAGCATATAGTTTTGTACAGTTGAATGATATAGAGTAGTGTAGAGTGTAGTGGTATAGAGGAGAGTACTGAGTAGAGTGTAGTAGCATGTAATAGAAAAAAGGGCAGGAAAGTGGGGTGAAGTGGTATAGCAGAAGTTGCATAACGTGTTGTAAAGTGGAGGTTAGTGTCATACAGTGGCATAGATTAAGCTGGAGTGGTGCACATTCAGAGAGACTACAGTACACTGTTGTATTGGGGAGTGCTATAGACTGAAGTATTGTATGGTAGAGTGGAGGGGCATAGAGTGTTGTTGATTAGAGTATCATGTGTAAAGTCGAGTAGAGTGGCGTGGCATGGAATGGAGTTGGGTAGACTGGTGTGGCATCCAATGGAGTACTGTAGAGTGGATTGGCATAGAGTGGAGTGGCATAGAGGTGTGTGTGGTAGAGCATACAATGGAAAAGCATACAATGCAGTAGTATAGAATGGAGTGGCATGTTGCAGAGTGTTTGAAAGTGTCATAGAGTGGAGTGCAGTGAAGTGGCATAAAGTGGTATAGAATGGCATAGAGTGGAGTGGCGTACAGTGGAATAGTAGAGTACAGTCGAATAGAGTGGACTAGTATGTCATAGAGTATTGTAGAGTAAAGTGGGGTGGAGTGGCATTGAGGAAGTTGCATAGTGAGTCTTAGAGTGGAGCACAGTGTTGTACAGTGGCATACAGTGTAGTAGAGTGTTGTTGAGTGGACTTCTAAAGAGTAGTGTTGTAGAGGAGAGCAGTATAGAGTGAAATGTTGTACAAGCAGCATACAGAAAATGTTGCATAGTGGAGTCGAGTGGAGTGGCAGAACGTATAGTAGAGCAAAGTATCATAGAGTGGAATCGTATGTCATACAGTAAAATGCCATAGAGTGGTGTAGAGTGGAGAAGCATAGAATACAGAGAAGCAAATGGTCATTGAGAGGAGTGGAGTGTCATGCAGTGTAGTGGTATGGCATGTTGTAGAATGTGGGAAAATGTAGTAGAGGGGAGTGGGATAGAGTGGAGCATAGTGTTGTAGAATGGAATGAGCTGGAGTACAGTAGAGTGTGGTACGGTGTGATAAAGTGGAGTGGCATATAATGTTGTAGATTCAAGTGCCATACAGTGCCATTGAGTAGAGTGGTGTAGACTTGAGTAGTGGAGTAGACTAGAGTAGACTAAAGTATTCTTATAGAGTTGAGTGGCGTAAACTGTGGTGGAGAGTCATAGAGGGATTTGCGCAGAGTGTCGTAGAGTGGAGTAGAGTGGCATAGAGTGGACTACAGTTTTGTACAGTGATAGACTTCAGTACAGTGTTGTGCAGTGGAGTATCATAGAGTGGAGTACAGATTGACAGAGTGGAGAGGCATAGAGTGTTGTAGAGTAAAGTAGAGGGTCATAGAGTGGAGTAGATTTGAGTGGCATAGAGTGCAGTGTTTGTACAGCGCAGTGTCATCGAGTGTCGTATCATAGAGCACCATGGTGTCGCGAGTCATGCATAGAGTGTTGAAGCGTAGAATGGAGTGACGTACAATGCAGTACTACAGAATGGAATAGTGTTTAGTGAGGGAGTGGAGAGTGGAGTGGCATATAGTGTAGTGATATAGACTGGAGTTGTGTACAGTGGTGAGGCCTAGAGTAGAATAGCATACACTGGAATGGCATAGAGTGGAGTAGCATACAGTGGTGCGGTATACACTAGAATAGCGTAGAGTATAGTGGTGTAGAGTCGAATAGCATTAATTGGAGTACCATACAATGAAGTGGCACACAGTGAAGTGACATTGTGTGGAGTGACTCACACTTGTAGAATGGAATGCACAGAGTGGATTGGCATAGAGTATGGTGGTTGTAGAGTTGAAAAGCATAGACTGGAGTATCGTACAGTGGAGTGGCATACAGTGAAGTGGCATAGACTGGCGTGGGATAAAGTTGAGTGGGGTAGAGTGTAATAGCATAGAGTGGAGGGGTGTACAGTTGAATAGAGTACTGTGGAATAGCTTAGAGTGGAGTGTTGTAGAGGGGAGTTGAGTGGTGTGCAGTGGAGTGGCAAAAAGTAGGGTAGTGTAGAGTTTAGTGGCATACAGTGTAATAGTATAGAGTGGAGTGAAGTGGCATATAGTGGAATAGCCTAGAGTGGGATGGCTTACAGTAGAGTGGCTTAAAGTGGAATAACGTAGAATGGAATAGCATACAGTGGAGTGGCACAGACCGGAGTGGCATTCAGTGGAGTGGTGTGGAGTGGACCGGCATACAGTGGAGAGGTGCAGAGTGGAATGCATGTAGTGAAGTAGAGTAGAGTGCAGTGCCATTGAGTGGACTGGTGTAGAGTGGAGTGATGTACACTAGAGTGGCATACAGTGAAATACTGTAGAGCAGTGGTTCCCAACCTTTTGACTTCTGTGGACCCCCATTTTATCAATACTGGAGCCCGGGGACCCCCTCTGAATCATTATTGGAATCCGGGGACCCCCACTGAGCCATTACTGATAGTTGGAACCTAATATTATGCCATTTTCTGAGCAGTCACGGACCCCCTGAGGAGTCCTCACGGACCCCCAGGGGTCCCCGGCCCACAGGTTGGGAACCACTGCTGTAGAGTGTAGTGACTTAGGGCCATATGTAGGAAACTTTTGCGAGTCGCAAATGGGTCGCAGCGCTATTTGCAACCTCGCAAAAAGCTAAATGGTATGTACTAATGCAATTTTGGAGTTCCAAATAGCGATGCAACCCATTACCGACTCGCAAAAATTGCGACCTGATTTTGCGACTCGCAATTACGAAGTCGCAAATTGCGAGTCGCAAACCGAATGCACAAGCCAGTCGCAAATTGCGACTAGTCGCAAAAAGCCCGTTTTGCACACCCAGATTAGCACTGATTACGAACATGTGGTAACCAAAACCAAAGTATAAAAGGAGACCCAGAAGGCATCTGGCTTTCTCAAATGGTTGCACTATACGTGATTGCATGGAGGAGGAGAGTCCAGGCTGCCCAGCAGAGGAGGAGGAGGCTATACCGAACCAGGCAGACACAATTTCAACAAACTGAGGATGAGATATATGATAAATACAGACTGAGCAGCGCAGTTATTATAGAGATCATTGAACTGCTGAAACCTCAGCTTGAACTCCAGACAATGCACGGCTGCGCTATCCCCACACATGTGCAAGTGCTATGCTCACTGCACCTCTTGGCCTCGGGTAGCTATCAGAGGGTGATTGCAGTGGCAGATGGGGTATCCCAAAGCGCCCTCTCAAGATTCTTCAGACGTTTCCTAGATGCCATACTCGCACACATGTCCAGATATATACCTTCCCAGGAATGAGGCAGAAATTAACAGCACCAAGTTGGACTTCTACAGAATTGCCTACTTCCCCCATGTCATAGGGTGTGTGGACAGGACACATATACCAATTTGCCCACCAGCAAATCTGGAATATGTGTTCCTCAATAGGAAATGTACCCACTCACTAAACATCCAGGTGGTATGTGACGCCCATAATGTCATTCCTGGCATTGTGGCTAAATATCCAGGGAGTATACAGTACATGATGCATACATATTCAGGCACAGTGGGATACACCAACACCTAGAACGTGGGGAGTTTGGCAAAGGATATTTATTAGGTACTGTTGAGTACACTCTGATGCCTTAAATACATGTCACTGCGTAACCCTGTTATGCTCTGCTAATTTTGCCTCTTTTGTCACACAGGTAACAGTGCATATGCCCTGAGACCATGGATTCTCACTCCATACCTAACACCTGTCAATCCGAATGAGAGGCCATACAACATAGGACATTGGTGGACCAGAGCTGTCATAGTGAGGACGTTCAGCTTGTTGAAGTCACGTTTCCGATGCCTGCACAAAAGTGGAAGGGCACTCCAGTGTGCCCCAGAACCTGCATGCAAGATCGTTGCAACTTGTGCCATCCTACACAACATTGCCACCAGACGTGGGCTATACCTCACCCCTGACGACACAGATTCGGAGGATGAGGAGCAAGAGCTACCACACCGACAGCCTGGGGATGGAAGCATCGCAATGGAGGGCAGACAGAGACGGAACCATATTGCAACCCACTACTTTGACAGGTACGTGGCAACCGTGACAACAATCACTAATGTAAGACACACATAGCCCAATTGTGTAGTACAACAAATTATTCCTTTAATTTCAGGAATGTAATGAAGAAAATATTGTAAACTAAACTGCACGAAGAATGCAAAAAGTAAAGTCTGACACATTTAGTTCATGTGCCTCAGTCACAACACAGATTGGTAGCTCACAGCCTCCTGCGACTACGGCCACCATGGACCAACCCAGGTTGGTCCCCTGATCCTTGCCGGGCACTGCTATTCTGCAGGATTCGTGCATCAGAGGCAGATGCACTGCTCATACTGGAGATCTCCTCGCTATTCTGAGAGGTATCACCAATGCCCCTTGCTCCCTGGCTGGTCTCTATCAGGTCCACTGCATGACTGATGCGCCCAAGTCCTCTTGCCACATCACTTGCAAAATGGCCAAGTTCAACCTGCAGCTTCACTGTGCGCCTTGACAGGCAGGTTGTTGTGGTTTGCAAGGCACCCAATTGAAACACTCAGTCTGTCCAAGCGGGCAGCAGTGTTGCGCTCCCTGCGCCTTGCATGTGCCCTATCTGCCACCATTTCCCTGACCAAGTCGTTTATGGAACTTGTAAGGTTTGCCATGTTTGTGTTCATAGCAGTGAACTGGTTGTCCATTGGCAAAATCCTGGGAGAGTGTCTGCTGTAGTCTGTTTAGGTTCCTATTCATCACCCGCATGTGTCTATTTTGCAGCCGGTGACTTTGCAGTAAGGATGCCTCCAGTCCTAACAATTGTTCATCGGTGACATCCTCCTCACTCGCTGACTGCATTGGGCGTTGCCGTCTCCGCACAGAGCCAGCTGATCTATGTGGTCGACTCTCCCTCATCATTGGCCCCAGTGTCATGTTGGCTGCCTCAAGACCCAGATCAGGCTCATCCATGTTCTCTGGTGCATGTTGGACGGATGGTGTAGTCTTGCACTCCCCAGCAGTTTCTGCAGCTGCCTCGTCAGCTGTGTGTGTGGCCGGTTCATCTCCTTGCATAGTTGGGCTGTTGGTGGGTCCTTGTGGGAGACCTGTGGGACACAGGGGATACACTGTCAGTGCCTCACATATGTTTGATGTCTCAGAATAAATATTTCTCAATATTTGGACTACTGTACTACATTGCCCACAATGCACTGTTCTATAGGTTGCAACATAGGCATTGGTCTAATCTGGAGGATGCATGCTCATGTGTACTGCGGTTGTGTGCATGGTGCATAGAGTGGTGTAAATAAGTTCATTTTGGTACTTACTTTTGGATGTTCCTGGAGCTGAACTGTCAAGGTCTCCAATTCCAATTACTGCCTCCATCTCCAGAGTGGTCTCCACCATGGGCTCTAGGGCTGTAGGGGGTGGTACTGTAGATGGGCCTCCGCCAATGCCATGCATCTCCCTCATATGCTCGGCCACCCTTTCCTTGGTACGGGACCGGAGGTCGTACAACCTTTTGCGGACCTCATTTATTATGCAGTGGATGACTCCAATGGCATTAATCTGGGTGAGGATGTCCTGCCAGATTTTTTTCTTTTGGGTGTCTGGGACAATCGTTGCTGCCTTTCCAAAAACACATCATGGTGCAGGCAGCACTCCTCTATTAGGATATGTCAGTTTTCTTTTCCTTCCAGCACTGGGTGTCCTGAGATGCCATTGTTGTAGTAGCTCCTCTCAGCTGGGTGTGACTCTGCTGTTTGTGCTGGGTAGGCTCCTCCCTGTTCAATGGGGAGACTTCCTGGTTCTGATGACATCACTCAGAATCAGGAAGTGTGTTTTTCACTATTTTATTTGCACCTGCATGCAATTTGAAACTCCGGACCACACCCTTGTGCAATATGCGACCTCGCAAATTGCGAACTCACAAATAGCGATTTTGCAAATTGCGAGGTCGCAAATTGCGGTGCGACTCCGCACCGAATCACAATTTGATATAGCAAGTTTTTCGTACATCTCGTTTTGCGAGTCGGAAATAGCGATTCACAAGGAGTCACTATTTCCGACTCGCAAATTTCTTTCTTCCTACATCTGGCCCATAGAGTGTAGTGCGGTACAGTGTAGAGCAAAATGTCATACAGTGCATTAGTATAGATTGGAGTGGAATGAGGGACAGTGAATGGCATACAGTGGAATAGCGTAAACTGGAGTGGTGTAGAGTAGAGCGGCATACATTGGAGTGGCGAAAAGTGGAATAGCATGCAGTGCAGTGGCATACAGTGGAGTGGCATAAAATGGAGTGCTGTAGAATGGAATAGCGTAGAGTGGAGTAGCATAGAGTGGAGTGCTGTAAAGCAGAGTGGCCTACAGTGGAGCTCCGCAGAGTGGAGTGTCATTCATTGGAATAGCGTAGAGTAGAGTGGCATAGAGTGGAATGGTGTACAGTGTAATTGCATACAGTGGATTGTCATAGGGTTTAGTGACATATAGCATGGAGTGGCGTTTAGTGGTGTGGGGTAAACTGGATTAGAGAGCAGTGGAGCGCAGTACACTTAAGTGGCACAGAGTGTAGTGGGGTAGAGTGTAGTGGCACACAGTGGATTAGCATAGAGTGAAGGGTTGTATAGTGGAGTGATGTAGAGTAAAGCTGCTTAGTTTGTAACTGAGTATACTGGAGTGGCATACAGTGGAGTGTGGTACTTGAAATAGAAGTGGTGTGAAAGTGGGTGAACAGATGTAGATATAATGTTGCAGTAATATTTATTAGGAGATGTAAATGTAAATTTTTGGTAGTAAGTGTAAATAGTGTAAGTGGTGTCAACGTTATAAGTGTTAAAATACTTTTTTTATTTTGTGTGCTGCAGTATACCATAGTAAATTTGCGGTATACTGCAGTACATGACACTGAGAAACCAGTATCTGATTGGTGAATGACTGTCTCTATAAAACTTAAAAGGCAACCATGTAGTTTTGAGCACACCTTTGCTGCATTCTGAGATATGGATTTAGATTTAGGTAAGTCGTTTTTATTCTTGTTTCCTACCTATTACCACTTTTCTAAAGTAGTGATGGATAGAGAAATGTATATATATTTTTCTATACATTATTAGAACACTTTAAGAAAAAACAGTCATTTTTTGTTAAAAAAAAGTAGCATAGTAATTTATAGAAATTATTGCAGTACTCTACTGACTTTTTTTGTGAATATATATGTTAAACTATGTATAACTCGCACCCTGGCCATGCCCAGTTTTCTCAGCAATAATTATATTGCAAATGTTGCAGTGATATTATCAATGATGTCAAGTTGTCATGAGTGATGTACTATGTGCGGTAAGAAGTAGAGCATGATGATGGCACGACTTATAGTTACCTCAGGACACGGACACGAGTTATAGTTATTTGACATAACTATAACTAGTGAATGTCAGTGTTTTTGTGAGTTACATGTTACATTGTTACTGAACATTTCATCTACGATAATGCTAATTTAACCTTAATTTTGCAGTGAATTTCTAGGGCTATTTTAGTGAACTCTAGAAAATCATGTGGCCTGTCACAGACAGCCAACCCATGCCACGGACAGACTTTGGTGTGTGCAGAAAAGAGTTGGCCTTCGGGCCCAGGGGACCCCATCCCTCAGGGCCAAAACATATATATTAAGGGGAGAGAGGCTCCATCCTTGGGTCTGAATCCCATTTAAAAGTGAAGGGGGCTGTGTGGCCCACCTCACTGAACATATTGTGGTCCCAAGCAACCCCATTCCCCAGGGCTTCTCTAAATTATAGGTGGTTGCCCCAGGGCCCACCTGGGGCACTCACCAAACAACACGTAAATGAATGGGAAAAGACACCAGGCCCGCTCCCAGCGCCTCATTAAACCCTGGGGACCACATTCCCTAGGACCATATTCAATTAAAAAGTGGACGAGGTCATGTGGCCCCAGGGACCCCTTTCCCCATGCCTAAGTTCAATTTAAAAAGCCTGCAGTCCCCCTCCACTTTTGTAATTGAATTTGGCCCCAGGAGATGGAGTCTCTGGGGCGTATTGAGGCTTGTGGAGGTGGGATGCAGGGCACGCCAATATATATGTGTGTATATATATGGATTACATCATCGAAAAAACACCAACTTTTTAAGGTTCTGTCTACTAGGTAGTATTCTCAATTGTATAAGAGGAGGTAATAGAGTGCAGGAACTAAGAAGATTGGAGTCAAAACTCATCATTAAGATTAGGACACTGCACCCAGGAGAATTACATTTGGATGAGGATTTGTCAGCGCTTTTAGGATGATTGAAGAAAGGTGAATTGCAGTTAGGTATTTAAGGCAATCATTTTGTCAGCTTAACCCCCTTAAGGTTTTTGAGAGAAGAATTATGGGTTTTAGAAATAGATATATATGTGATGTGTAATGTACATTTAATTTTGCAGTTAAGTTTTTCACTGTCCTTTATTGTGTGTGTTTTTCATTGTATATTTATAGGGAGAAGACAGACCAGACAAAGAAGTAATGGAATGCAAGAACGTTTATTATATCTAACCCTTTGTGTTCTAGGAAAGTAGAAATATCTGCAACAGTGCTGATTATACTATTAGCCCAGTTGGTCAGAATAAGCATGTGTGTAACAAAGGTGATAATATTTGATACTTATTGTTTTAAGCGTATTTCAATGCAATTTACATTATCTAAGTACCATAGAATATAAGGCGCAATAGTTTTGTAAATCACTTTTACTTTCAAAACAATATTGGGCTGTGAGGAATTGCTTATTTTCCAAATACAGTAATGTTATTTATACTAATTGAATCCTAATTCTGGACTTTTTATACCTAATTTCAAAATATATACGATGTAATATTAAGGCCATTTAGAATATGGAATTTGCAAACAGTAGAATGTTTGATTATTTATGTGATGCTACAAAATGGCCGACACGTTTTTTTGAGAAGTACAACACGGTTTGACTGTCCATCTTTTATGTTTAAGGAGCACACTAAGTTTCACAGATGTGTTTTAGTTGAAAGTAAAAAAGTGTACCCAGACCTGTGATCAAGGAGCTTGGGATCCGAAACGCGTTAGGCCAAATGTTTTGCTGCAAAATATAAATAAATCATATTGTGTGGATTGGAGCCACTGTTCGTCATCTTTTTGCTCTATATTATTGCTTTGAGGAGATGTTTTATGTTGGATGCTTAAGGGTTCACTACTCTGCCGGGAGCTCGCCACTATAAATTGGTTGGGATTGAGCACAATGGGAAGTCATGAAAGCTACTTACGTTTAATTAAATTGCTATTTTATAGTTTAATAGGTTTAGAAAAATAGAAAATATTTTATCAAATTAAACAAGACCAAATATAATACAAATCTACGATACACCATTAAAAATATGATCTTAGCACTTAAAGATACATAAAAGTGACTAGACGCACAAATGCTGCAATTTGAAATTCAGTGGAGTCGTTTCCTACAATGCGACACCATTGGTGCTGTTTACTGAGTCGTACAACCTCCAGGTACAGTACCTTTGTAAACAAGTATAAAACAGGCTGGTGCACGGAGTCAGGGAGCGAGGCATTGCTGGATCCGATGCAGTGTCGATTCCGGTGCTGTGGGGCAGAGGAGCTGAGGCGGTGCACCGTGGCATCGGGTCCTTACTGCACACAGGTGGAGGTGAGGCAGCATCAGTTGCGAGGTGTCGGTCCCTTGGTTCCAGCAGAGACGAAGTCCGGCGAAGTCAAAATACTGTGGGGCAACCTCGCAGGTCAGGATGATGTCACAGGGCCGCAGGTGCTGCAATGTTGTTGGGTGTCACAGACTTCGGACTTATGACACTCCGATCTCTGCGGATTTGTGCGGGGTCAGCAGCTGTAGCAACGCGAAGCCTGTGAAGTTGTAGGGGTTGTCGCGCTTCTGCGAGATCCATGGTTTCTGGGCAAGCGGCGGTGAGGTTTCTGTGCAGCGGCATCCTCAGCGAAGTCGCACGGCGTTGTTCAGCATCATTAGACAGGTTTTCTCCAGAAATTTAATTCCAGGGGCCCAGGAACTGGAATGACACCCTCTGGAAGGCTGGAGTCCGCATCATGCAGACTCATAACTGGATGGTGAAGCATTTGATGTGCCTGAGGCTTCAAAACAGGAGGCAAGCTCTACTCCAAGCCATTGGAGACACCTCTCAAGCAGGAATGCACAACAAAGTCCAGTCTCTGTCCCCTTTGCACAGGCAGAAGAAGCAACTGCAGGATAGCCCAACAAAGCACAATCACAGGCCAGGACAGCACTTCTCCTCAGCTCTTCAGCTCTTTTCCAGGCAGAGGTACCTCATGAATTTTTGAAGTGACCTAAGGTCTGGGGTTTTTGGTCTAATACTTATTCCCCTTTCTGCCTTTGAAGTTGCCCAACATCAAAGAAAAGTCTCTGTTGTTCACAAGATCCTGCCTCACCCAAGCCAGGCCTCAGACACACACCAGGAGGTGGAGACTGCATTGTGTGAGGGCAGGTGCAGCCCTTTCAGGTGCAAGTAACCACCCCGCCCTCCCCTCCTAGCACAGATGGCTCATCAGGATATGCAGGCTACACTCCAGCTCCCTTTGTGTCACTGTCTAGAGGAGAGGTGCAACCAGCTCAATTGTCAAACTGGCCCAGATAGGGAATCCACAAACAGACAGCGTCACAGAATGGTTTAAGCAAGAAAATACCTACTTTCTAAAAGTAGCATTTTCAAATACACAATCTAAAAACCAACTTCACTATAGGATGTATTTTTACATTGTGAGTTCAGAGACCCCAAACTCCATATTTCTATCTGCTCTCAAATGGAATCTGCACTAATAATAGTAATATTTAAAGGCAACCCCCATGTTAACCCATGAGAGAGATAGGCCTTGCTCAGTGAAAACCAAATTTGGCAGTATTTAACAGTTAAGACATGCAAAACACATCAGTACATGTCCTTCCTTTAACATACACTGCACCCTGCCCTTGGGGTTACCTAGGACCTACTTTAGGGGTTCCTTACATGTATAAAAAGGGTAGGGAAGATTTGCGCCTGGCAAATGGGTACACTTGCCAAGTCGAACTGGCAACTTAAACTGCGCACACAGACAGGTTTGAGCCATGTTTACAAGGCTACTCATGTGGGTGGTTGTCAACACCAGAGCAGTACGCGCTCTACTGGCGACAAAAATGCAAAAACACAGCACTCTCAAAACAACGTAATTTATGCATTGTGCTGATATGTTGTGGTTTAACCTTTTGCATTGCAGAGTTCAATCCTCAAAACTTATTTTTAATATGCTTACACATACTGTTCCTTTGCAATGTATTGCTGCAGGTTTTCAGAGTGTGTTAGGGTGTGGCCCCTTTCCAGGGCCTGCCAGAGACTTTCCCTGCAACATGCCTGGGTGTGGTTCTGGGCTGGGCCAAGACTCTATAAAAGAGAGCCAGCCCAACTCCCAGTGCTCACCATTCAGAGGTCCCGGTGCAGAGCAGCAGCTTTTTCCTGAGCTCCTGTCCCGGCGGCCTATTTGGATCTTCCAGACTTCTGCCCTTCATCCTTCATTGGTGATCATTGTTCCAGGCGGTAAGACGGTGGTTGGACTGTCCCGACACCGTTATTGAAAATTTTCATATTCTTGTTTTGATTCATAAATGAGTAACAGATTACTTGCGCGCTACCATTTCTTGACATTTATATGGTAGTTTACAAATAGGCAAGAAGCGCGATTTATTTCATAAAGGTTTGACTTTGTTATTCATTGCGTGCTACCATTTCTTGACATTGGCATGGTGGCTTAAGAATCGGCAAGACGCGCGATTTGTGTTATGGTGTTTAAACATTGTTGTCCATTGCGCGCTACTATTTCTTGACATTTACATGATGTTTTACGAATTGGCAAGACGCACAACTCGTTTCATGAGGATTTAACTTTGTTGTTCATTGCGCGCTACCATTTCTTGACATTTACATGGTGGCTTAAGAATCGGCAAAAGAAGCGCGATTCGTTTCATTGTACTTTGATCTTGTTATTTATTGTGAGCTGTTATTTCTTGACATTTGCATCGTGTTTTACAAATCGGCAAGACACGCGATTCGATTAATGATGATTCAACTTTGATATTCATGGCATGCTACCATTTCTTGATATTTTACATGGTGACACTCGAATCGGCAAGACGCACGATTCTCTCCTCGAGTTTAATTCATGTTGTTTATTGTATGCCACTATTCTAAGATATTTATTGTGTAATATTCGAATTGACAAGTTATGTGATTTGTTTCCTGATTCCATATTGTGTTATTCATGGTGCACAATCCTTTTATGATATTTACTATATATATATATATATATATATATATATCTGCAATATGAGCAATTTGTGTTGAAACATTTTAAGAGTACACAGAAGGCCAGAGTTTCTAGATGCAATATTGTATGGTCCTAGTATACATTCTCAAAACAGGATTTATATGACTGGTTTAAAATTTAGTCAGAATGTTTTTCTGATTCTCATGTAAAGGAAAGTACTTGAATAAGAAAGTTTCATTTAATTCATCTTGATTCCCCTACAGGTATCCGGCCATCTTGAAACTTAGACATTTTAAACTTAACTCTTTGATTGTTCATGTTTTCAGAGTGACTAGGTTTAGAATCATAGCCTAGTATTGATTTCAGGAGATATAATTTTCATATTGTGTGTTCTAACCTTTTTCTTACTACAGGTCTCCTTCCCAGCTGTTCCCTTCCTAATTCCCTCTTCCCCTCTTGAACTCTCTCAGCCTCTGTGATTTATCTATCAGAGTCTTGGAGCTGTTCAGTGGTGGACGTGTTGGGAACGTGCACAGACCCCGAGGATCTGGTGACTCTGACAGTGGTACAACAAGTGCTGCATGCCCACTAGTAGCATTTGATTTACCGGCCTTGGGCACCTCTAGTGCAATTTAATAGGGACTTATCAGTAAATCAAATATGCCAATCATGGAAAAGCCAATTACATACATAATTTCACATAGGGAGCACTTGCACGTTAGCACTGGTCAGCAGTGGTAAAGTGCCCAGAGTAACAAAAACAGCAAAAACAGAGTCCAGCACACAGAAACAACCTGGGAGAGCACGTCAATGATGTCAAGTCTAACATTAGCAATACTGTTTTGTACACACACCGCATGAAAGTGGCCCTTTGCATACCTGTCCCTATGCAAGTTTCTGCTACATGCCACATCCACAAGTCTGGAACACATTAGCTGGTCCTCATTCACGTAATCAAAATTCGAAAAACTGAAGTTAGGCCAGTGTGCCACAGGAAGACATTATTCTGTGTGTCCATAAGCCTGAAATAAGCCACCAAATCCTTCAGAAAGGGAGTGTTGTTTTGTCCCTGAAGGTGGTAGGCGTGGTGAAGGCCTAGTTCCTGAGGCGAGAAACACCCCAAAACGCAACATGGACCCACCACATTTTTCCATGCAAAACTGATGCATTTTTGGAAAAGTACCTAGCAGTAGATTTTGCCCTCTACCTCAGCCAGAACAATGAGAAACCTACAAAACCTGTATGTTGTTTTGAAAACTAGACAACTACGTGATTCCAGGATGGGGTTGCTTGTGGGACTCTCACCATTTTCTATTGCCCAGAATCCTTTGCAAACCCCAGGATTCGGCTGGAGAGGCACTTTTTCCTCGTATTTCGGTGATGGAGACTTCTGGAGTCTAGGGGGAGGAACGGACTTCCTTTTGCCCGGTGTTTCTCAGGGTCATCCAGTGAGGGTGGTGCCTCACTTGTGTGGGTGGGCCAAGTAAGTGTCTGAAGCAGGGAGGGGCCCAGAATGTATTGTGGCGATAATGATAACCCTGATGAGTGTACTAATTAGTCCTGGGATCTGGAACCATTTGGTGGGACCTACCGGGCCCAGATATTTGTGGGTCCTGGACACTCGGGGTGGGTCCACGGGCGTGTGGCTTGTGGCGATTCCCCAAAGTATTTTTATTTTCCCGGCATACCCTACAGAGGTGAGGCATTGAATAGAGGCACTGTTTTTCCTTGCATTTCTGTGACGTAGGCTGCCGGAATGTGCATGGATCCACAGACATCTTACCTGCCTGGTATTCCCCAGCTTGTCCTGGTGGAAGCACTGCCCTACTGGTGTGTCTGGCCCTGGTGCCCGTGACCGAGGTGGATCACACAGGTGTCAATAGGTAGTCCTTGCATGATGGCCACTGTTGACCATGGGGTGATCTGTTCATGAAGCGGGCGCTAGGCACAGGCGCACAGGTGGGGTGGGGTGTTTGTCGGGGTGGGTGGGGAAATGCTGGGTGGTGGGAACTTTGTGGATCCCTGCACATTTCTTTGGTTTGTGTGACAGAGAACCAACAAAGAATGGTGTTTTTGGTCGGTGTTTCACCTTTGTGGGGTGTTCTGGATGGGAAGGCTTTGTGGGGTTCACGCATGCCATGCCTCCGTGGACTGCCCCGGATGTCTGGTTTTCGGAATTCCCTGTATGGCCGAAGAGTCCAGGACTAAATACGCAGGTGACTATCTTACAAAACCAGGCTGTTTTATGATAGGTAATTCTGATGTCTCCACAATGCTTTTTGGGCCTTTCCCTTTCGCAGCCACTTTCCTGCCCATACAGGTGAGGCGGCTTTTTCTCTGGAAACTTGGGGGAGCGCCGGTGGTGGGGGGTTTGTGGCTGCCTGTGGTTTCCGGGACTTTCCCTCATGGAATTGCATATACAGTGTGTTTTTGTGCAGAGTTTGTGATTTGCTGGGGATTCTGGGTGGAGGAAAACTGGTGAGAGCCACGCAACTCCTGCACACTTGAACTCCGCTGGTACTAGTATGTTAAAGTTAATCCACCACTCACACTGGTTGGTTTCAGCACCTCCAGAAATTATTGTTTCAAAGCATGAATACTTATCAAAGTATCTGAATGTACGAGGCTGGCTTGGTGTATTCATGGTGAGTACCTGTGGTGTTGTCACCTTATGCCAGATCCAGGTGTCCCCAGTTGGTGGGGTGTGGGGGGTGTGTGGGAGGCCAGGGCTCTCTGGGAGTGGCTGTGGGTGGGTGGCTGGGGCTTGTCCGGGAGTCATGCGGGGCTTGTGCGGTGCAGCTGTGGCCACGCAGCGCTTGCACACATGAAGGAACCACATGGTGTTACAAGGGTAGAGGTACTTTGTTATGGTAACACAAATACTAAAATACTAGATAGACAATACTCCAATAGGAGGTAGGGTAACAATGAATGCCCAAGAGGATAAATTAGCACGATTAAGCTTCATCACCTTCCCCACCTCAGATTTCCACACAAGGTACAGGCTAATATCTCTCTTGTACTATCGAAACTGGATTATGCCAATGGCCTCTACCAAGGATCATCTCTATCTATTATGAAAGAAACTACAACATATTCAGAACTCCGGTGCCAGGCTACTATTACATGTAAAGCCACAAACCCACATCTCCCCTGCCTTGAGAGCCCTACACTAGTTACCCGTTTCCAGAAGATCCACCTTCAAGCTGCTTTATATTACCCACAAAGCTATATATGGAACAGGACTGCTTTTTATCTGAAACAAAATAACCAAATAAATCCAACAAAGAAACCTCCACTCAAGATTGGCATCCCACCTTAGAACACCACCATACAAGAAAAAGACAATAGGTGGTACACCATTCTCTGTCCAAGCAGCCAAACTATGGAATGCATTACCCCCAAATATAAGATCCATAGATAAATATATTGCCTTCAGAAGACTACTCAAGAATTGATTCTTTCCTTCATAACTACCATATCCAAACAGCAATGGACTATGGTGGTCATTCTGACCCTGGCGGTCTTTGACCGCCAGGGCGGAGGACCGCGGGAGCACCGCCGACAGGCCGGCGGTGCTCCAATGGGGATTCCGACCGCGGCGGTAAAGCCGCGGTCAGACCGGCACCACTGGCGGGGTCCCGCCAGTGTACCGCGGCCCCATTGAATCCTCCGCGGCGGCGCAGCTTGCTGCACCGCCGCGGGGATTCCGACCCCCCCTACCGCCATCCAGATCCCGGCGGTCGGACCGCCGAGATCCGGATGGCGGTAGGGGGGGTCGCGGGGCCCCTGGGGGCCCCTGCAGTGCCCATGCCACTGGCATGGGCATTGCAGGGGCCCCCGTAAGAGGGCCCCTACATGTATTTCACTGTCTGCTGCGCAGACAGTGAAATACGCGACGGGTGCAACTGCACCCGTCGCACAGCTTCCACTCCGCCGGCTCGATTCCGAGCCGGCTTCATCGTGGAAGCCTCTTTCCCGCTGGGCTGGCTGGCGGTCTGAAGGCGACCGCCCGCCAGCCCAGCGGGAAAGTCAGAATTACCGCGGAACGGTAACCTGACGGCGGGACTTTGGCGGTCGGCCTCCGCCGCCCGCCAAGGTCAGAATGAGGGCCTATATATGCCTGTGTTGATAAATATTTATAATCTGATTATGTGTATATTCTAGATACATATAGGGGGTCATTCTGCCGCCGGGGCCAGGGTCGGTGGGAGCACTGCCAACAGGCTGGCGGTGCCCCGCAGGGCATTCTGACCGCGGCGGTTTGGCCGCGGTCAGAAGAGGAATACCGGCGGTCTCCCGCCGGTTTTCCGCTGCCCTGCTGAATCCTCCATGGCGGCGCAGCTTGCTGCGCCGCCATGGGGATTCAGACACCCCATACCGCCATCCTGTTCCTGGCGGTTCGCCCGCCAGGAACAGGATGGCGGTATGGGGTGTCGTGGGGCCCCTGGGGGCCCCTGCAGTGCCCATGCCAACGGCATGGGCACTGCAGGGGCCCCCGTAAGAGGGCCCCACAAAGAATTTCAGTGTCTGCTGTGCAGACACTGAAATTCGCGACGGGTGCAACTGCACCCGTCGCACCTTACCACTCCGCCGGCTCCATTCGGAGCCGGCTTCCTCGTGGGAAGGGGTTTCCCGCTAGGCTGGCGGGCGGCCTCCTGGCGGTCGCCCGCCAGCCCAGCGGGAAACACAGAATAACCGCAGCGGTCTTCTGACCGCGGTGCGGTATTCTGGAGGGGGGAACTCTGGCGGGTGGCCTCCGCCGCCCGCCAGAGTTAGAATGACCCCCATAGTCCTTTAGAAAATATGTATCACTACTATGTCATAATAATACATTTTACACATACTCTTTAAGCCTGTTTAACAATTGTATATAAATATATATATATATATATATATATATATATATATATATATGTATTATTCCATGCTTCACATGTTCACAGGTCATTTCAGAGCTCCTAGATAAGTTGTTATATGAAATACTTATGAATCCCTGCTTTCGTTTTTATATCGCACTCATCAAATGTTTTATTATAATAAGCATTTTGCTATTCAGAAACTGAGGAAAGATAAATACATTTTAGAAATGTACACTTAGGGGGTCATTCTGACCCTGGCGGCACGAATGACGGAAGCACCGCCAACAGGCTGGCAGTGCTTCCTTGCCCATTCCGACCGCGGCGGTAAAGCCGCGGTCGGAAAACCGGGTTCGGCGGTTTCCCGCCGGATTTCCCCCGGCTGGGCTAATCCCTTCCCGCCAGCCTGTTTCTGGCAGTTTTTACCGCCAGGAACAGGATGACGGGAACGGGTGTCCTGGGGCCCCTGGGGGCCCCTGCACTGCCCATGCCAATGGCATGGGCAGTGCAGGGGCCCCCGAACAGGGCCCCAGCATGCTTTTCACTGTCTGCCTAGCAGACAGTGAAAAGCGCGACGGGTGCAACTGCACCCGTCGCACACCTGCAACACCGCCGGCTCCATTCGGAGCCGGCTTCAGTGTTGCAGGCCCCTTTCCCGCTGGGCCGGCGGGCGCTACCTATCTTACCTCCTCAATCTCTATATTACTCTAGTCAATCCAACTAACAAACTCACATATCCTGTGCTCAAACTAACTCATAATAATACTAATACTGTACTCATATTTCCCTATACTAATCCACCACTAATTCCTTTTGGGTTTCCTGAGTAGCGTGCTACTCACCAAAAAGCACAGCAACGCCTCGTCATGGGTAGTAAGGGCTATATAAATACTATTACAATATAATACAGTACTCAGTAGGGTCCTTCAATCTTGGCTTGCTTCCATTTTCTAACAAGGTTCTGAATGTAAACTACCTGACCAGGTTTAAGTAGCTGAAATGGTATCTAGGCGGTGATGCACTTGGAGCTCCGAAGACCTGTTTGGATAAGAACCTGGTGGTTTTGTTAAGATCTGAGAGATACACTTGCAATCTGTCCCCCAAAGCTTGAGAACTAGTCTCAACACTTAGGGCCTGATTCTAACTTTGGAGGACGGTGTTAAACCGTCCCAAAAGTGGCGGATATACCACCTACCGTATTACGAGTTCCATAGGATATAATGGACTCGTAATACGGTAGGTGGTATATCCGCCACTTTTGGGACGGTTTAACACCGTCCTCCAAAGTTAGAATCAGGCCCTTAGTTTGGTCCGAGTTTTGGGGATGGATGTCCTCATCAGTCCACCGGTTATTTTCTGGTGTGGTGTGAGGTAATGATCACTGCTGTGTGTGTTCCTCAATGTGAACAAGGATAGGGGCAAGCAGTGAAGCCACTTCATGCTGAGGTTGGTGCAAATTTTACTTAATTTATTTTTGTTGGACATGGCCCTTTTTGCAGGCTCATCCCCATACTTTTTGCCTCCTTCCTCCTATTTGTTTCTGACCTCTTGTTGTTGGCTCTAGGACTCTGAGCACTTTACCACTGCTGATCAGTGATAATGAGCAGGTGCTCTCCCTTCTAAAGTTGATATGATTGGCTTATACCTAATTGGCACCTTTAATTTACCTGTAAGTCCCTTGTACAGTGGTATCCCTATACCAGGTCCTGAAAGTTTAATGCCACTAGTGGGCCTGCAGTGCTGCTTATGCCACCCACAGAAGTAGCCTTTCAAACCTGTCTCAGTCCTGCTAGCCCAGGGCCTGTGTGCACAGTTTACTGCCACAGGGACCTGGCATCTAAGTTTACTTGCCAGGCCCAGAACTCCCCTTTTACTACATGTAAGTCACCTCTAAAGTAGGCCCTAGCTAGCCCTATGGGCAGGGTGCTATGAATGTAGAGGGCAGGACATGTGCCTAATAGCGTGGCCTGTCTGTGTAGTGACAAACAGCCTCTTTAGTTTCTCACTGCTTTGAGTGTTGCCTTCTCATAGGATTGTGTTGAAAATACCCTGGCATATGTGTAGGGGGTATTGTCTGATTTATGGGGTAGCGTAGGCATGTTTGGTATGGTTGTAATGGTAGTGAGAAATGCTGCTGCTTACTGGTGTGGATGGATTTTTTTATTATCATTATAGAAATGCTACTTCTAGAAAGTGAAAATTTCTCTGTGCTTATGACTCTGGTGTTTTGCAGCTTGACTCCAATCTATGTCTGGGCACAGTGACAGTTGGCTTTGTGCATACTTTTCAGACAGCCTGTACACAGGGAGGGTGGAGGTGTCACAGAGGTGCAACTGCATTTTGAGTGGTCTTCCTGGGCTGAGAAAAGGGAAGGCGGGGCACACTTGCATCTGTAAAGGCTGTGCTCTGGCCTCACACAAAGGACTCGCACACCTCCAACTGATGTTTGGAGCCTGTGCTGAAGGATAGAGGGGGAACTACCAGAACCAGTTGTAATTAGTTGTATCCTCCTCTCCCTTTCTTTGTTGAACTTTTGCAAAACTGAGTATAAGTACAGGGGATTTTCCTCACAATTGGGAATACTTTGGGAACAAGAACATGCATGAAACTGGACACAGAATGCTGCTAGAGGGACTCACCAGGAACGGCCTTGGACTGCTGCTGCTGTGCTGACCTGTGACCTGCCTGGTAACTTGGAGGAACACTGCTCTGTCCTCACTCCCTTTGTGCTGGCCTGTTGCTGGGCCCTACCACCCTGTGCTCCATTCTTTTGTGTCACCAGAGGGGAGGTGCTGTGGCCCCGAGCCCCCTGCAACTGTTACTAGTAGTGCATGAGGAGCGCTGCCTGTGTTGTCCTTGCTGGGCCATAGCGCCTTGTGAAGCACTTTTTCCTGGTCCCTTTAATTCCAAGCACGTTGGAGACATGCTGCCTCTAGTACCCCTGGGGCACCACAGAAGTGAGGTCTGGAGTGAGCGTGCTCGTAGCGTGACCCTGCAGTGGCACACACTCAGAGGAGTGCCCCTGGGGCACCAACAGTGGCAATATCACCACTGTGACCCGGGAACCGGCTTTGTACTCGTACACCAGGTCGGGTGCGGGCGAGTGAGGAGCTGTCAATCTCCAGAGGGATAGGAGCCTCTTCTGAGGCCCCTCTGGATTCCAGGGCTCCCCAGAGCAGGATGCAGGGGAAGGTGAGGGTAAGTCCCCCCTTCCTCCGGTTGCTGCCACAGGAGCGTGAAGCTCCAGTTGTCTTGTTCGCCCTTGAGGCGCACAGACATAAGGACAGCCTCAACGGAGGCCCCCGTCCCGCCGGGCCTATCCCCTGTCATGCCAGGGGGCCATTGTTGTTGGTGGGCCCCCCCTTTTTTAGTTGTGGTTGTCTCTTGGCTTCGAAGCCCCCTGGGAGTCTACAGGCACCCAGCTTGGGTGCGGGGCCAGGAGGGGGCCTCTGTATAAAAACGGAGGGGGTGTGTGCTGCCCCGCCAATCACCAAAGTGGCACCTGTCTGGTGCAGCGGAGCGCCGGGGGGCCCCTTGTTTTATCTCATTATTCAAAACAGGTACTTTTAGTGGACAAATACTTTGTATGACGTTTCTTCTATGGGCATGCTGGGAATATTGTGTTAACCTGATTCTTTTATGATTTGCCGTATATTAACTAATGTTCCTTTATGGGCATTCTTTGCAAATGTTTTCATGACTTGCCATATGTTTTCTAATGTTCCTGGTATGGGCATTTATGATACTTTTATGAGAAGTGCATTTTTATAGTATTGTTTTCCTGACTATTGCTTATGTTGCAGAATAATGAGTAACCTGTGTGTTATATGTGACTACTGCTAATTTCTGCAGAGTAGCTGTATCATGTAAAGTTTTATCAGGTATTACTGACATGTTGTGTTTGTTCTTATAATGTTGTGTACAATACAGTTTATTTTTATATAGCTTGGTGTTGTGTTTCCTTTGTGGTGGGGATAGTGCATCATGTGTGTTGTGTATGTTGTGCAAATGCTTTACATATTGCCTCTGGTGCCAAGCTACCAAGGTGGTGAGCAGGGGTTATCTTGGACATGTAACTCCCTTGCCCTGACTAGAGAGGGTGGGTTCTGCCTGGCTTAGGTGCATACCCTAGCCAACCAGAAACCCCATTTCTAACAATTATTTAGAAGGCTGTTGATCCTCTCAATTACACTGTTTCTTTGGGGGTGGGATACTGAGGCCAATTTACATGTAATCCCTAACAGGGTACAGAGATGGTCAAACATGAAGTAAACAAAGTGCTTTCTGTTGTCCGACCCCCACCTGGGTATTGCCTCTCTGACAAGGATCTCCACTGCTCTCTTAGCGCTGCAGTGCACTCAAGGACTGGCTTCAATACACCTAAAGTATGGGCAGACCATGACAAACAGATACCTGTAGTTAGCACCCTGATTGATCATGTCAGTGAAGTCAATGTGTAGTGCCCTAAAAGGCCCCGTTGGTCGGGGGATAGCCAATTACATTGAGAGTAGGTTTGGGGGAGCGTAGTTGGCAGGTGGAGCACTCGTTTAAGTACATTGTCACTGTTTCAGAGGGGTTGAAAATAAAACAATTGCAATGAAGTTCTGCAATCAGGTTGTCCTTGGCTGTGTGTCTTGGTAGGTGCAGTTGGGGTAAAGCTATGTTGACTAAACTTTGTGGCATAACGGGCTTCCCTGTGGGTGCATGTCTGTATATGAGGTTGTGTGCTATTTGTGCGCAGTCCCTGGCGACCCAGTGCTCCTATTCTTTGGGCAATGCAGTTTCTTGTAACTCAATCAAGTACCAACCAGCTGTTTCCGTATGTGGCTTGTCCTAGGGGGTTCTGTCTCTGAAATTTGGTGGACGGGGAGTACATGAGCCTCCTCAACCGTGCCATATGCTGCCCTTTTTGCAATCTGATCGGCTAGTGCATTTTTCCGGAGATACAAAATCCTTGTAAACAAAATACATAAATTTACCTTGTATATACCTTGAATATTACATATACCTTGTATATTGCATGTATATATACTATATTATGTCAAATATGCTGTCCTGAATGGCGTGCTCCAGGGCACTTGCACTTCACGGTGGTGCCGGTTTTACGGTTGGACACCCATATTTAAATCCTCCTATTCCTTTTGATTTGCAAAAAGAGAAACCACACTCAGAAGTTGTACGTTTTCTTGCTTTTAATGCAGAGCTCAAATCAATCCACAGTTGTAAATCGCACCTGACGCGTTTCGGTCTATCCGACATTGTTCACAGGTACTTCCTGTCAAGCCCATTTTGATGTTTAAATACGCGAGAGAAACCACATAGCAAAACCTGAAACAAAAATAGTTCCCACTATTACCATATCAATACATGTTATTCTTTCATCTATAAAGAAGCATCTGTTCTATTCAATTAATTTAAACTGTATTGCACTGCTTTCACTTTTTTACATTTCAAGTGAATTCTGGGTACTGTAGTCACCAATTACGCTCAATACTACACACTTAAACAAATCGTTTTATTTATTTATTTTGATTCTTTATAGTGTATTTGTGTGTTGCTTTCTCCCAGCATCAGCTAAGTGGCTGTTACGTTGCTCGTTATAAAATTAAGTAGAGTATGAATTCCCCTTGTTGTCAAGGGTTCAATTTGCGGATTGTATGCTTTCTCTCATATCGTGATTACATAATAAGATTGTATCTTAACAAATATTGGACTGCAAGGTCCTTTAGTGCTAATTGTTTATTAGTGCCAACTCAGATCTCACTGCCCCCAGTGGTGCATTCCATCCGTACTATTTTAGGTTAGATATTTCTCTTTTATTTATGTAGCCCCTGAGATATGCAATCCCCTCTACACTGTATAAGCACACTGCATTATGTGGTTTCTCCCCGTAATCCAGGCTTTTATAAAATTGTGTAGATACTGTAATCAAATTATCAATAAAACAAACCTGACCATAAGAGTATGCAAAACTAACAAATATTCATCACTACCACTGTGGCCTTATACTAAGTTTAAGACTATTAATTTACTTTATAAATCAAAAGGAATAGGATGATATATTATTATATGATATATATATATATATATATATACATATCGGCCCCCGTATCACCCTACAAGCATTACACCCACAGTGCTCAGCATCTAGCCATTAATGCAGCTGTATGAAGTTGCTGTAGGATTTGAAAACCCTGAACCTGAAACCCCTTCACACTCCCCTAAAGTGACCCCCAAGGTACCCCCCTTAAACTAAAACCAAAGAGGGCAAGCACTCTGTAAGAATGCGGCATTCAGGTGGCGCAGGTAGCACTTGAAATCAGACGAGTCAGCGTAGTGATGACAAAGGAATTTATTGTAGAGACAGGATCAAGATACAACCCAACGCCATACAACAACTTCCTCCTTTCTCCTCAACCGTCCCTCTTGCTCTAACTCCAGCGTTCCACCCGAATCATCCCACTCAGAACCTTGAACGCCCAACCCATTGCTAAGATACCACACACTCCTAGATGGAAAACTAGGATGGGGGATCCACAATTTTCAGTGCAATTAGAGGCACAGTTCGGACTACATCTAGACCCTACCTTTCCCCAAAATGAGAAAAGCAAAGAGCAGAATTCAGGGGATAGCAATGACCAATGGCAGATTTCATCAGCAACATCGTGATTGCTTTCAGAAAAGGGACACTTCAGGTAGAGTAATTAGGAAGCAAACATCCACCCCTGAGCAAAGGGATACAGGGAAAGCAGGGTGGTGGAACTAGGTGCATGGGGCTGTAGAGATGACAGGACAACCTGTATCTTGAGGAAGGGAACAGGAACAAAGAAGGACTAAAAGTAGTCTGCCCCCTTGGCAGAAGGAGTCATAGTCTCACCAGAGAGTGTGCAGGACTGGCTATCATGCAGTGAGGACCTGAGAGAGACAAATGAAGCAAGAAGAGAAGGGTATGATGATGATTGTACAGGGTAAACTCAGAGGAATTTTGGAGAATTAGCGGACAGGATAGAATCCATACGCCAGTGAAAGGAAAGCATGGGTGAAATCCTTCAAACCCAAGAATTAAGTCAGTCACCATATTTATGGTCTTCACGAAAGACTACTCATTGACGTAGACTGCATGAGGGGTTAATGGAAACTACCTAACCCAATTGATGCAAGGGGATGAGAGTGAGATGTGCTCCCAAAAAGCAGGAAGCCCCGAGCTACATAGCTTGGGTTACAATTCCAAAGCATCCATGACCAACCAGACACCGTAATGGGATCAGGTGATGCTCCACAACAGCCCCACCCAGCAAATGAGTGCCCAAGCAAATTTGCACAGCACAGGCCTCACCCCCAATGAGACCTTCGCTGAAGGAGAGGATAGCTGGCATTTTGTTGTACCATTTTTTGAAAATTTAGCAGACTGGACTGAGCAATTAGCTCCACAAATAAGCCCCTAGCCAGAAGAGTAGTACTTTGAAGCACACAACATGGCAAATGCTGAAGACTGTGTTCTGTAAGGTGTGGGTGATCCAGATTGGGACTACCCTTACATGAGGAAATGTCTGTGTATTTGGCTGAGGTACACCAGACAGCATCATTCCCAGTGCAATACCACCTCTTTATATTAGATGCCCCTGATTCGTAAATGCCCTGGGACACTACATTATGGCCCTCATTACAACCCTGGCGGTCGGTGGTAAAGCAGCGGTAAGACTGTTAACAGGCTGGCGGACAAAAAAAAATGGAATCACGACCGTGGCGGAAACCGCCGACAGAGACAGCCACTTTAACACTCCGACCGCCACGGCGGTACAAACAAACAGCTTGGCGGTCACCACCAACAGACAGGTGAAAGACAATGTACCGCCCACACTATTATGACAGGCCAATCCGCCACCTTTTCTAGGGCGAAATCAACGCAAACAAAAACATAGGGGGAACACGAATTGGAACAAAAAACTCTTACCTCTACACACCCCACGAGGACGCAATGGAGCCCGAACTCCAAATACTCCCTGCGATTGTCTTCCTGCTCCTCGACCAGGAGCACGACCGACGGCGGCGACGATCGCGGTGAGTACTGCACCCACGACACAGGGGAGGGGGAGGGAAAAGAGAGTGACACACACACACGCAACACACAACACCCCCACCCTCACCCACAACAACACACACACAAATACATGCTGAAACGTTACATTCCCCCGCAACCCACCCTGGAAGAACGCAAGGACAAAAGGAAATGATTTGAACGAATGTAATCAAGAAAAATCCATTACTCAAAAATGTATATACACTATTAACAAATATGTACACCAAGAAGTCAAATCCAGGTACTGCACCTATATAGTCCGTGGACCACTGGACCCAAAATGCATGGGCGAGGCCCACACAAGATACCCGATCCAAATGAAGAGAACTCTGCAGGGGCATCAGATTGAAATAAAACAGGAACCTCAGGGGGAAGGGAAGGGGGGGCACCTCAGCCGGACACCAGCTCCACGAGGGGGCTCCATGCCCATTGATGTATTCTGGGGAGTGCAAAGCCACAGTCTCTCAAGTCTCTCCAGTGGGTGGGTTGCCCACTGCTTTAACCTGGGGAGTGCAAAGCCACAGTCTCTCAAGTCTCTGCAGTGGATGGTTTGCCCACTGCTTTATCCTGGGGAGTGCAAAGCCACAGTCTCTCAAGTGGATAACAGTCTCCACTGGTTCTGAAGGGGGCTTTGTGCCCAGAGTGCTTCATCCTGCCAAGCACTGAGGTAGTGGATGCCATTCTCCACTGGTTCTGGAGGGGGCTTTGTGCCCAGAGTGTTTCATCCTGCCAAGGACTGAGGTAGTGGATGCCTTTCTCCACTGGTTCTGGAGGGGGCTTTGTGCCCAGAGTGCTTCATCCTGCCAAGGACTGAGGTAGTGGATACGATTCTCCACTGGTTCTGGAGGGGGCTTTGTGCCCAGATTGCTTCATCCTGCCAAGGACTGAGGTAGTGGATGCCTTTCTCCACTGCTTCTGGAGGGGGCTTTGTGCCCAGAGTGCTTCATCCTGCCAAGGACTGAGGTAGTGGATGTGATACTCCACTGTCTCTGGAGGGGGCTTTGTGCCCAGAGTGCTTCATCCTGCCAAGGACTGAGGTAGTGGATGCCTTTCTCCACTGGTTCTGGAGGGGGCTTTGTGCCCAGAGGGCTTCATCCTGCCAAGGACTGAGGTAGTGGATGCCTTTCTCCACTGGTTCTGGAGGGGGCTTTGTGCCCAGAGTGCTTCATCCTGCCAAGGACTGAGGTAGTGGATGCAATTCTCCACTGGTTCTGTAGGGGGCTTTGTGCCCAGAGTGCTTCATCCTGCCAAGGACTGAGGTAGTGGATGTGATACTCCACTGGTTCTGGAGGGGCCTTTGTGCCCAGAGTGCCTCATCCTGCCAAGGACTGAGGTAGTGGATGTGATACTCCACTGACGGTGGGGCAACATGGAAGCTGCCCAGGCCCCTGGAACTGACCACCAGCCTCGTACGAATGACCACTGGAGATGGCAGCCATGTCTGCGGTGGTGCCACTGGCTTAGGATGTGGCGTGGCCGCTGGTGGTGTTGGCGGCGGGCTCAGTAGCGGCGGTGCTTGCAGCGGTCATTGGACAGTGGTGCTGGTGGCGGGCTCACTGGCCTCGGTGCTGGCGGCGGTGTCATGAGCGGCGGTGCTGGTGGGGGGCTCACTGACCTCAGTGCTGGTGGCGGTGTCATGAGCAGTGGTGCTGGTGGGGGGCTCACTGAACTCGGTGCTGGCGGCGGTGTCATGAGCGTCAGTGCTGGTGGCGGGCTCACTGACCTCGGTGCTGGCGGCGGTGTCATGACCGGCAGTGCTGGTGTCGAGCTCACTCACCTCGGTGCTGGAGGTGGTGTCATGAGCAGCGGTGCTGGTGACGAGCTCACTGACCTCGGTGCTGCTGAAGGGCACAGTGCCTGCGGTGCTGGTGAAGGGCTCAGTATCTTGGGTGCTGGCGGCGGTGGCCGTGGCAGCGGTGCATGTGGCGGTGCCGGTGGAGGTTTTGTCCGCCATGCAGGTTGGCAGCGACTTGCCTTTCTTTTTCAGGCCCTTCCCTACCTTGGATGGTGGCGCAGCTGTCTTGCCACTCCCAACTGTTGTTTTGGCTGAGCCCTTGGTGGCAGGTGTTTTAGCCTTCTCCCTCTGGGATGTGGGCAACTTCTTCTGTATATTGGGTGGGGGAATGTCCTTGGCCTCGCTCCTTGGGACACTGGCAGACCTGCTGCTTGGTGCACTCCAGAAGCCTGTTACTGCTGGCACCACTGTGCCCGGTGATGTGGTGGCTGAGGTGCTGGGTTGGGACCTGGAAAGGTGGGCCCTAGGGGAGGTGAAGGGAAGAGGTCAAGGTTTGACAGGAAAAGTTTTTTAGACACACTGGGACGGGTAGATGGAGGGGGTTTGGGAGTGGAGGAAGAGGTAGTGGTTTTAGGAGGTGTCCGTTTGCTGACTTTGGGTGAAGGTGCATTGGCTGGAGGCTGTCGTGAGGTGGATGGCTGTTGGGTGGGTGTGTGACTGCGTTTATGTACTTTGGGAGGAGGGCTCACAGACACACTGATAGAGGACACAGGGGATGTGTGAATGGTAGTGGGGGTGGTGACTGCACGTGAGCAGTGTGTGGTGATGGGCGTGCTGGTGATGGAGGTAGTGGCTGAAGATGTAGTGCATGCAGGTGTGAGTGGAGACGTGACAGGGAGGGAGGAGGGAGACGTGGAGGAGGGGGACACAGTGGAGGCAGTGGATGTTGGTATGTGTGCACGGGTATGATGCTTTTGTGAGTGCCTGTGGGATGTGTGGTGCTTATGTTTGCCAGAGCTACCCTTGTGTGTTGAGGTGTGTGCATACTGGTCTGATGGTGTGCTTGGGATAGGCTGAGGTACTCGTGATAGGGTCTGGGTGGAGGAAGTTGGGGGGGAGGCTCAACACAGGGACAATGGCTGCCAACAGTGCTGAGGCAAGAGTCTGAAATGCTCGCTGTTGGGCTGCCTGGCCAGAATAAATGCCCTCCAGGTATGCATTTGTCTGTTGCAACTGCCTCTCTACACCCTGGATGGCATTCAGAATGGTGGACTGCCCAACAGTGAGGAATCTGAGGAGGTCAATGGCCTCCTCACTGAGGGCAGCAGGGCTGACTGGGTCAGGGCCTGAGGTGCCTGGGGCGAAGGAGATGCCCACCCTCCTGGGTGAGCAGCCACGGGGCACACGCTGAGGGGCTGCTGGGAGGGCGGTGCTGGTAGGGGCTGTGGTGGCTGTACCTGTAGATGCGGGGGGCACAGAGGGGCCCCCCACCGCAAGGTAGCTCCCATCAGAGGAGGAGTCAGTGTTGCTGCTCTCTGCTCCAGTCCCCGCCATGGAGCTCCCCTCGCCCTCCACTGGTGAATTCTGACTCCGTAGTCTCACCCTCCAGGGCCATCTGGGATGCAGCTCTCTCCTTCTCCGGTGGCACAGCTCCTCCGCCTGATGATCCTAATGCACACAAGAACAGGGAGAGCACAAAAAGTGTGGGGGAAAGAAAGTAGAAAGACATGTTCAGTGCATGCAACACCGCTATCGTTGGCGGACACTACAGACACAGCAGGCCTCTGCACTACGCCATGCACTTAGAGTTCCCTAATTTATCAAAGGGAAATGGTGTACATGGCCTATGCCCGACTGCTGCACACAAGAAAGTCAAAGGAGGCTGACTAGGTGTAGATGGCTCTTACTACTGGTGGGGTTGGGGTGCCACTTAGCCTGTCTCACAAAGGGTCCTTACCTACAAGGTTCGCCCTAGCCTGGGGGAACCCACAGCCCACCTCCCCCACCCAGACACTTCCTAATGCGCTCAGAGTCTGATGGATGTGAGTGTACTCACCCCCTTGTGGCTGCTGTGATGCCCTCAAGCGCCCATCCAACTCTGGATACACCACCGCCAGGATCCCGAACATCAGGGGGGTCATGGTGCGACGGCACCCCTCCCACGTTGTTAGGCCGTCCCCAGCTGGGCCTCCGCCATCTTCTTGCTCCAGCGGCGAATGTCCTCCCATCTTTTACGGCAGTGGGTGCTCCAACCCCCAGGGCCCGGACGTACTTGGCGATGGCATGCCAAATATCCTTCTTCTGGCGGGCGCAGACCTACAGGAATAGTACAGGGGAAAAGGTAAAACATTAACCGTCTGGACCGTCACAGTCATTGGCCCATGTTCCCACCCTTGCCCTGACGCACATACACTCACTGTCGTATCATGGATGCCTCACCCTCCCCCATCTCCCATCCACACCACTCCAAACAGGCATTGCCCATACAGCATGCTCACAGTGTACTCAACTGTTTGTCTGGAGGACCGTAGAGTAGCGTGTACTGGGGGAGGACCCCATCCACTAGTTTCTCCAACTCCTCCGATGTGAAGGCAGGGGCCCAGCCATTGACTGAGGTCACAGCAGCACTTGCAGTGTATGTCCTCTCCTGTCGAAGATCAGGTATCAAGTGAGTGAACAGAGAGAAAATTGCAGGATTGCGCCGCGGTCTTCGACCGCCTACTGTGACGGTGTACAATGCCAGCGCAGTTACCTCATATCCCCTTGTCCCACATTACAGGTCATGCAGCTGCCATTTCAGGGGGCCACATGGCATTAATTTTAAATGCGTCACACATATCTAGGCCTTGCATACACACTAAGACAGGCACATAGCAGATTGACAATTGTGTGCAATAAAGTTGCTGTTTTTTGTACCTCCGTGTTGGCTGACCCTCTGATCGCTGTTCTCATCCATAGATCACGTCCGCTGGGGCAGGTGAGGAGATGGCGGCATTCTCCGGTGTGCAGACCGCTGGTGGACCTGTCGACAATGGAAGAACGACATGTAATAGTCACCTATAAACTTGATCGTGCCACAATCCAGGAACTGTGTGCCCAGTTGGAGCCAGACCTGATGTCAGCCAGCCGCCATCCTACAGGAATCCCCCCTCTAGTGCAGGTCCTGTCAGTACTCCATTTCCTGGCAAGTGGGTCTTTTCAAATGACAGTGGCCATAGCATCAGGGATGTCCCAGCCTGTGTTCTCAAACGTGTTGTCCAGAGTGTTGCCTGCCCTGCTGAAACACATGCGCAGCTACATCGTTTTCCCTCAGGGATGATTTGCCTACAGTGAAAGGTGACTTCCATGCCCTGGGACGTTTCCCCAACATCATAGGTGCCATTGATGGGACACATGTGGCCTTGGTACCGGAAGAGCTACCACTCTATGAATGTGCAGATGGTATGTTTGGCTGACCAGTACAACTCACATGTGAACGCCAAGTTTCCTGGCTCAGTGCATGACGCTTACATTCTGAGGAATAGCAGCATCCCTTATGTGATGGGGCAACTCCAGAGGCACCATGTGTGGCTATTAGGTGAGGACAAGGACCCTATACAGTGTGAATAGTTGTCTGGGGTTGTCCCTAAGGGTTAGTGTGTGTCTAACAGTTGTCCCTCTACATTTGCAGGTGACTCTGGCTACCCCAACCTGTCATGGCTACTGACCCCAGTGAGGAATCCCAGGACAAGGGCAGAGGAATGCTACAATGAGGCACCTGGGTGAACTAGGAGGGTTATAGAGAGTACCTTCGGCCTCCTGAAGGCCAGGTTCCGGTGCCTCCATATAACAGGTGGTTCCCTTTCCTACTCACCAAAGAAGGTGTGCCAGATCATCGTGGTCTGCTGCATGCTGCACAACTTGGCTTTGCGTCGACAGGTGCCTTTTCTGCAGAAGGATGGTCCTGAAGGAGGTGCTGTGGCAGCTGTGGAGCCTGTGGACAGTGAAGAAGAGGAGGCAGACGAAGAGGACATAGACAACGGAAACACCGTGATCCAACAATACTTCCAGAGAGACACAGGTAAGAAGACATCACTGCCTCCTAAGTGTTCGACCTCTCATCTGTCTGTCACTTTCACCCAGTGTATGGACCCTAATTTGTCACTTTCCCTTTCGATTTCACAGATGTGGGTCCCACTCTGTGACCTCTGCTATGTTACCTCATGGACTAGAGCTGTGTGACATAGGTATGTTGACAATAGAATGGACATTGCTGTTTCCCACAGTTATTGTAATTACACATTTGTGAAAGCACAGACTGACTCCAGATTGTTTTGTGGTTCAAGGGTGTTTATTTAAGTGCTAAATAGTGGAGGGGGTTGTAAAATGGTCAGGGGTGACGGTGGAGGAATGTCCATGGCAGAGTCCAGTCTATTTGTCTCACATGTGGATTGTACAAAGGGGCATAGGAAGTGGAGCTAGGGCAGTTTAAGGATGGACAGGGTGACAAAGTGGGACACAAGGATGACCTTCAGGGTGGTCTCATTTCTTGGTGGGGGTCTTGGCATTGTTCTCTGTCTTTGTCCTGGATCTCAGGGACCGCTTGCGGGGTGGTTCTCCATCTGCAGGGGGTGGGGTGCTGGTGTCGTGGTCCTGTGTCGGTACCTCCTGTCCACTAGCACCGGCAGAGGTGGTGGGCAGTTCATCGTCCAGGCTAGTGTCAGGGGCCCCTTGTTGTGCCACAATGTCCCTCCTGGTGTTCACGAGGTCCTTCAGCACCCCTACAATGGTGCCCAGGGTGGTATTGGTGGATTTGAGTTCCTCCCTGAACCCCAAATACTGTTCCTCCTGCAGCCGCTGGGTCTCCTGAAACTTGGCCAGTACCGTTGCCATCGTCTCCTGGGAATGATGGTACTCTCCCATGATGTTGGAGAGGGCCTCGTGGAGAGTGGGTTCCCTGGGCCTTTCCTCCGACCGTCGCAATGCAGACCTCCCAGTTCCACGGTTTTCCTGGGCCTCTATCCCCTGAACCGTTTGCCCACTGCCACTGCCCCTAGGTCCTGTTGTTCTTGGGGTGGTGGGCTAGCCTGGGGTCCCTGTAGTGGTGGACACACTGCTGTTTGACGTGTCCTGGGGACAGAGGTATGGGCTCCCTGGGTGGGTGCTGTGCTGGTGTTTCCTGAGGGGGGAGGCTCTGTGGTGGCCTGTGACTGTGTCAGGCAAACCGACTGTCCCGAGGTCCCAGGTGGGCCGGGCTGGTCATCTAGATCCAGTTGGACAGAGCTGCTGTCATCACTGTGGGCCTCTTCTGTGGGTGGAGTGGACATGTCTGGAACCTCCTGTCCGGTGACATTGGGTAGGGGTCCTGCAGGGGTGTAAAGCCATGATTATTGCATCTGTGTGTGCCATGGTGTGCAATGGGTGCTGTGGAGCCTGTGGACAGTGAAGAAGAGGAGGCAGAAGAAGACGACATAGCCAACAGAAACACCGTGATCCAACAATACTTCCAGTGAGACACAGGTAAGAAGACATCACTGCCTCCTAAAATTGTTCGACCTCTCATCTGTCTGTCACTTTCACCCAGAGTATGGACCCTAATTTGTCACTTTCTCTTTCGATTTCAAAGATGTGGGTCCCACTCTGTGACCTCTGCTATGTTACCTCATGGACTAGAGCTGTGTGACATAGGTATGTTGACAATAGAATGGACATTGCTGTGTCCCGCAGTTATTGCAATTACACATTTGTGAAAGCACAGAATGACTCCAGATTTGGAAATTAGGTAGTGGCAGATTGGGAGTGGTTTGGGTATTGCATAACGCATGGCATGTTGATGTGATTCAATATTTGGATTCAGTATCCTCAGGCTGCCTTATGTGGTGGTGGGATGTGTAATTTGTGTACAGCCAGTGGTGTTTGTCCATGTGAGCCTAAAGAAAGCCAAAATGTCCCCTCTGCAATGTGTGTTATCTGGGCTCTCTGATAGGTTTTGACATTTGTGGAATGGTATTTGTGAGGCTGAAGTTGTCATAGTGTGTAGTCAAACTTGTGTACCTGCATGTGTGGTGGTATTGAAAGTGGTCCATTATGTGATATGTGTGTTTCAGAGGCACATCCGTTGTGACACTGCACTCAGTGGATGTGTTTGGATGCATTATATGTGATAAGAGGCCCATTGTAGATGCAGTTAGCAGTATGCTGAGTAGTGACATATGTGTTGAGTATCAGCTGCAGTGGCTCTGTGATAGGGTCTGAGTGCTCACATAGCTATACTAGAGATTCACATAGTACACATCAGATGTGAACTGTTTGGCCGTTTAACTTGTATTGGCTAAATCAGATTTGTTCTCCGTTATGGCATCACTATACTGAGTGGCCAGCCATGTAATATGACAGGTCGGTGCAGTGTGGTCTGTGAATGGAGTTGTCTACACTGTGATTGACATTTTACAGAGGACATGGACTAATCAGGTGTTGTTACTGTAGAGGCCTGAAGTGCTGTGTTCAGTCAGCTGCACACCCCATGGGAGAAAAGTGGTATGGAGAGGTAAGTTGTATATTCAGGCATACCATTGATACTGCATCCAGTGCATGCTGTGCCAGCTGAAAGGACTTTGGTTATCATCGTGGGGATAACTCTAGTAGTGCTGTCCTACTTAGGCATTGATGTAGGTGTGAGGGTTGGCATACAGATGTGGGTAGTAGTGACATGTAATGACATGATGTAGGTAATGTGTATTGGCAAATGTCATTGGCTAGCTATGATATGTATTAACAGATTTACATTTTTGGCTGTGTCAATGGGAGGTATATGTTGACCCCTTTCCCTCCTACCTATCTCTCTTCTCCTCCCTCTCTCTCTCTTTGTGTGCATCAGCATCATATGGTGAAGGAGAAGGGACACAGGCGAGTGGGGAAGCAGCAGCCCGTGGTACCCAGGAAGCTGCCTCCAGCTAGAGCGAGGAACCCAGTAGGACGAAGGGCGAGGGGAGTGCCACCCTGAGGAACCGGATCTACCACCTCTTCTTCAGAATCCATCCTTCGGTGGACACTCCCTGGTGGTGGCAGACCCATCCGGGACCACCTCAGCACCATCTTTGTTTACCACCACCCTCATTACCACCGCCATCCCTGTTGCTCCCCCCCCATGTTGCCCTTGCCCACTCACCCAGGAGGGAGGGCATCTCCTTCGTTGAAGGCACCTCTGCCCCTGCCGTAGTCAGCCCTGCTGCCCTCAATGAGGAGGCTATTGACCTCCTGATGTCCAACTCTGAGGGTCATTCCACCATCGTAAATACCATCCAGGGACTAGCAGCTCAAGTCCATCAGAGCAATGCGTTCCTGGAGAGCATTCACGGTTCCATGGCTGGCCTCAGAGATCCTTTAAGGCTCTGGCCTCCATTGTAATGGCAGCCAGTCTCCCTTTGTCTCCTGTCCCCCCTCCAACTACCTCTTCCCAATCCCATACCTCTCTCTCCATGCCCATCCAAAGCACACTAACACACAGGCATGCATCCACCTCAACAGACAAGGGTAGCTCAGACAAACACAAGCACCACAAGACCCACCACTGGCATGCACACCGCCCCACCTTCACAGACACTACACCAGACACACCTGCAGCTGCCACATCATCATTCACAGCTCCAGCCACCAGTCCTATCTTGCCCACAGTCAGCACAATAGCAGACCTGCAGACATCCATCCCAGTCATGAGATCCACAGCCACCACAACCACTTGCATCCCCACATGCATCACATGCACCATACCTGCAGACACCACCCTAACAGACAGTCACCCACCCACCATGGGATCTCCAAGCACCTCCTCCCCCCTTCTCCCAAGACATCAAAATGCCCACACTCTCCCACCCAACAGACACCCATCACCCACAAGCATTCCACGCATGCAGTTGTACCCAAGACATCCACCTAGACACATCTCACAAACACACCCTCTCCTTGCACTCCCAAACCCTTTAGCCATGACTTCCCCTGTATGTCTAAGAAACATTGGTGGTCATTCTGACCTCGGCGGTAAAAGGCGCCTACCGCCGGTCAGAAATCCTCCATAATCCCGCCGCGGTCGCGGAAACCCGCCACGGTCATTCTGACCCGCAGAAGGCAAACCTCCGAAAATCCGACCGCCACAACAGACCGCCAGACCAGCGGTCGGCGGAAAGGTGGAGGTGACAAAACCTCCACCGTCACGCCAACAGAAATACGCCCATGCCATTACGACCCACGAATCCACGCGGCGGTCATTCAAACGCGGTATTCCATTGGCGGGACACACCGCCGCGGTCAGAATACACACAAACGAACAAAACTCAGCCACATTGGACGATTTGAATCCCACACACCTGATACACATACACACACCACTCCCACACACACAATACAATATAAAACACCCACCCACATCACCCACAAACCCCTACGCTAAAAAATTCGTAAAGAAGGCAAGAGCGAGACACCAGCATCCAAAAAATAACAGCCACAGCCACTCAACACCATCACCCACACACTATCCACACACAAAACAACACACACCACCACACTCAACTCACTTAAATACACATACTCCACCCCACACATCATACACACCACCCCATGGCACCCCAAAGACAACCCCGCTTCACAGACGAAGAACTCAGGGTCATGGTGGAGGAAATCGTTCGGGTAGAGCCCCAGCTGTTCGGCACACAGATACAATACACCAGCATTGCCCGGAGGACGGAGCTATGGCAGAGGATTGTCGACAGGGTGAACGCAGTGGGACAGCACCCCAGAAATCGGGAAGACATCAGGAAGCGATGGAACGACCTACGGGGGAAGGTGCGTTCCATGGTATCCAGGCACAACATCGCCGTGCAGAAGACTGGCGGAGGACCCCCACCTCAACCCCCACAATTCACATCATGGGAGGAGGAAGTCTTGAACATCCTGCATCCTGACGACCTCGCAGGAGTCGGCGGAGGAATGGATACTGGTAAGTTGAAGCTTCAATACTGCTTCCCCCCCACCTGCATGCCAAATCAGACCCCAACCCTCACCCCCATCCTCGAACCCCACCCTCACCCCCACCCCCATCCTCACCCCCACCCTCACCCCCACCACCATCCTCACCCCCACCACCATCCTCACCCCCACCCCCAGCACACCTATTCCCCGCCAATGTCTCACCATCACAACCCACACATCCCAAAACCTAGGCCTGCATGCGTCCACTAAGCATGGACACCCATCACCAAAGCATGCCCAATGCATATACACATCCCCCCAACAAGCCACCCTCACCAAAGCCCCCACACACGAATGCCAGCACTTGGGGACACGAGAACCCACAGATACACCCATATGCCACACATTGAAACTATAACCATACCTCTATACCCCTGCAGGACCCGACCGTCAACACACCGCGGCGGAGGGGCCAGAATTCTCCACACCCCCCACCCAAGAGGCCGTCAGCGATGACAGCAGCTCTGTCGACCTGGACACCGATGACCAGCCCGGACCATCGGGGACCTCTGGACAGTCGGTTCCCCTCACACAGGCCCAGGCCACTACAGACCCAAACCCCTCTGGGAACACCAGCACAGCTCCCACCCAGCGGGCCCATGCCTCTGTCTCCAGGGCGCGTCAATCTGCGGTGTGTCTACCACTACAGGGCACCCAGGATAACCCACCACCCCAACAACAACAGGGACCTGGGGGCAGTGGTAGTGGGCACACCGGCCAGGGGGCAGAGGCCCAGGGAAACAGGGGAACTCGGAGGGCAGCTGTGCGACAGGGGGGGGAGGAGAGGCCCAGGGAACCCACTCTCCACGAGGTCCTCACCACCATCATGGGAGCATACAACCGCTCCCAGGAGACGATGGCGACGGTACTGGCCCGGTTCCAGGAGATCCAGGTACTGCAGGAGGAACACTATCGGGGGTACAGGGAGGACATCAGAGCCATCAACACCACCCTGGTTACCATGGTAGGGCTGCTGCAGGACCTCGTCAACAACAGGGCGGACACTGAACAACACCCAAGGGCCCCTGCCACTAGCCTGGACCAAGAACAGCCAACCACCTCCGCCGGCGCTAGTGGACAGGAGGCCCCCGCACAGCAGCAGCCCACCAGACCCCCACCTCCTGCAGGAGAAGAACCACCCCGCAAGAGGGCCCTGAGATCTCGCAAGAAGACAGAGTAGGATGTCAAGACCCCCGCCAGCAATGGATACCACCTGATGTCATCCCACTGTCCCACATTGTCACCCTGTCCATCCTTGAACTGCCCATGCTCCATCTCTCCACAGGCCTCTGGACAATGCACCTGTGTGACTGTTACTCTGGACTCTGCCATGGACATTCCTTCACCATAGCCCCCACCCACTTGAAACCACCCATCCCATTTTGAGCACTTAAATAAACACCTATTTTGCACCAAAAAATCTGGAGTCTGGCTGTGATTTCAATAGATTGTAATTGACATGACAGTGCAAATATGTCCTTGTACATGGTGAAGTCAACAAACAGCTGCCACAAAGCTGTAGTCCATGGGGAAACGAAGCACAGGACTCGTAGTGGGGACCCCAGATCTGAAATAGGGAGGGAAAAGCCAAAACTCAGTCATCATACACTGGGGCAAATAGACAGGCAGCAGAGATGCAGGAGAGTAGTTAACATTTACTAAATTATCTTTGAAATGTTACCTGTGTCCTATTGGAAGTACTGTGCAATGATTCTGTCCCTGTTGTCTGTTTCAGCCCCGTCGTCTTCCTCCTCGTCACTCTCCTCAGGTTCCACCGCTGCCACAACACCACCGTCTCGACCATCCTCCTGCAGGAAAGGCACCTGGCGACGCAAAGCCAGGTTGTGAAGCATGCAGCAGGCCACGATGATGTGACACACCTTCTTAGGTGAGTACATTAGGGATCCACCTGTCATATGCAGGCACCGAAACCTGGCCTTTAGGAGGCCAAAGGTGCATTCGATCACCCTCCTAGTACGCCCATGGGCCTCATTGTACTGTTCCTCTGCCCTGGTCCGGGGATTCCTTACTGGGGTCAGTAGCCACGACAGGTTGGGGTACCCAGAGTCCCCCACTAGCCATACACGGTGTCTCTGTAGCTGTTCCATCACGTAAGGGATGCTGCTATTCCTGAGGATGTAGGCGTCATGCACTGACCCTGGGAATTTGGCATTTACATGCGAGATGTACTGGTCAGCCAAACACACCACCTGGATGTTCATTGAATGGTAATTTTTTCTGTTCCTGTACACCTGCTCCCTGTCTCTTGGGGGAACCAAAGCCACATGGGTCCCATCAATGGCACCAATTACGTTGGGAATATGTCCAAGGGCGTAGAAATCACCCTTCACTGTAGCCAATTCGCCCACCTCAGGGAAAATGATGTAGCTCCTCACGGATTTCATCAGGGCAGACAACACTCTGGATAACACCTTCGAAAACATGGGCTGAGACATCCCAGAAGCAATTCCCACGGTTGTCTGAAATGACCCACTTGCCAAGAAATGGAGTACTGACATGACCTGCACCAGAGGGGGAATCCCTGTGGGTTGGCGGATGGGGGACATCAGGTCGGGCTCCAGCTGGGCACACAGTTCATGGATAGTGGCACGGTTAAGACGGTAGGTCAGGATAATGTGGCGTTCTTCCATTGTCGACAGGTCCACCAGCGGTCGGTACACGGGAGGATTCATCCGTCTCCTCGCCCAACCCAGCGGACGGTGCCTAGGAAGGACAACATGGAGCACACAGTCAAGCAACCCACAGCTATGTACTCACAGCTAGCACAGTAAACGATTCTCTATGCAGTGAATGGCGTGTCTGAGTGGCTATGCAAGGCCTAGGCCTGTGTGACGCAGTTGAAATTGAGCCATGTGGGCCCTGGAAATGGCGGCTGCCTGACCTGTGAAGTGTGACAATGGGATGTGAGGTCAATGCGCTGGCGTGGCACACCGCGGCGGGCGGCGGGCCAAGACCGCGGCGCCAAGCCGCATTGGTTAACATTGAAGCCTATGGGTTTCAGGAGCCAATGGCGAAGGGCGCCGGCGGTGGCGGGACGCACCGCCGCGGTACGCACCGCCGCGGACGTGACCGCCATTTTCTATCTACTTATCCACTTGCGACTTGAACTTTCACAGGAGAGGACCTATACTGCAAGTGTTGCTGTGACCTCGGTCTGGAAGGGACAATGGCTGCTGCACCTGGGGAAAGGGCCCCTGCCTTCACTGGAGAGGAGTTGGAGAAACTTGTGGATGGGGTCCTCCCCCAGTATGCGCTACTCTACGGTCCTCCAGACCAACAAGTGAGTTTAATTCTATCTGGATTTGGGGCCACTGGCTGGCTTGGGGGCATGGCGGGGGGCCTGGCGGGGATGGGGGGCATGTTGGGCCTGGCGGGGGGCATGGCGGGGGGCCTGGCGGGGATGGGGGGCATGTTGGGCCTGGCGGGGGGCATGGCGGGGGGCCTGGCGGGGATGGGGGGCATGTTGGGCCTGGCGGGGGGCATGGCGGGGGGCCTGGCGGGGATGGGGGGCATGTTGGGCCTGGCGGGGGGCATGGCGGGGGGCCTGGCGGGGATGGGGGGCATGTTGGGCCTGGCGGGGGGCATGGCGGGGGGCCTGGCGGGGATGGGGGGCATGTTGGGCCTGGCAGGGGGCATGGCGGGGGGCCTGGCGGGGATGGGGGGCATGTTGGGCCTGGCGGGGGGCCTGGCGGGGATGGGGGGCATGTTGGGCCACTGGCAAGGAAAATGCTGACAAACTTGAACGTGGTATTTCTCCCTCCCTGTACGTGTCACATAGGTCCGCGCCCATGAGAAGATCGGGATTTGGCGTGCCATCGCCAAGGAAGTCCGGACCCTGGGGGTCCACCATCGACGGGGCACCCACTGCCGCAAGAGGTGGGAGGACATCCGCCGCGGGACCAAGAAGACCGCAGAGTCTCTGCTGGGGATGGCCTCCCAACGTAGGCGGGGTGCCTGCCGTCAACTGAGCCCCCTGATGTTCCGGATCCTGGCGGTGGCCTACCCTGATTTGGATGGGCGCGTGAGGGCAGCACAGCAGACACAAGGGGGTGAGTACAAGCATTATCTACTCTGTTGTCGCGCAGTGGAGGTGTCTGGTTGGGGGAGGAGGGCTGGGGGTCCCCCTAGGCCAGGGCGATATCTGTAGGCTGGGCACCCCCGTAAGCCCCTGTGTCCCCAGCCACCACCCTCAGTAGTTTGTCAGTACAGCCATCCCTGGGCCGTGTCATCCATGGGTGCAGTTGTCAACTCTAGGCGTGTAGGGCATGTTCCACGGAATGCGTAGCGGACCCCAAGTGCGCAACTTAGTGCAGGGGGCATCTGTGTCTGTCATGTCCGCTAACTGTACCGGAGATCCATGTAATCAATATCCCTTTATTTCTCTCTCCCCCCCCCTTTTTGTTTTTCTTTCTGTGCTTGTGTGCATCAGCATCATCAGGCGGAGGAGAAGTGGCATCGGGGCAGGCGGGAGCTGCATCTCACATGGCCCAGGAGGGCCATGCCACAGAGTCAGACTGGACCAGTGAGACGGAGGGCGAGGGGAGCTCCACGACGGGGACGACTGGACCCTGCAGCAACACGGACACGTCCTCGGAAGGGGGCTCCCTTGCGGGGGTGGCACCATCCGTGCCCCCGCCATTACAGGTACAGCCGCCACCCAGCGCACCATCACCGCCCTCCCAGCAGCCCCTCAGCGTTCGCCCCGTGCCCGCTCTGCCAGGAAGCCGGGCATCTCCTTCGCCCCAGGCACCTCAGGCCCTGCCCCTGTTACCCCCGCTGCCCTCAGTGAGGAGGTCATTGACCTCCTCCGAACGCTCATTGTTGGGCAGACTACCCTTTTGAATGCCATCCAGGGGGTGGAGAGGGAGGTTCATCGCAGCAATGCGTACCTGGAGGGCATTCATTCGGGTCAGGCTGCCCATCAGCGATCGTTCCAGGCTCTGGCCTCAGCACTGACGGCAGCCATTGTCCCTGTCTCCTGCCTGCCTCTACTAACTCCCTCCTCCCAGTCTCCTGTTCCTCTGCCTGTCCCACCCACACCATCAGACCAGCCTGCACACACCTCAACACCCAAGAGAAGCTCATCCAAACATAAGCACCACAGATCACGCAGACATTCACACACGCAACATTCCGATGCAGACATGCCAACAGTCACTACCACCTCTGTGACCCCCACCTCCTCGTCTCCCTCCTCCCTCCCTGTGACGTCTACACTCACACCTCCATTCACCTCACCATCAGCCAGTGTTTCCATCACCAGCACACCCTCCACTCCAGTCCGCACACGTGCAGTCACCACCCCCACTGCCATTTACACGTCCCCTGTGTCCTCTCCCGCTGTGTCTGTCACCCCCTCTTCCACACCACACAAACGCAGCCACCCACCCACCCAACAGCCATCCACCTCACGACAGCCTATCCCTCCTGCACCTGCACCCAAAGACAGCAAACGTGACTCACCTACAACCACATCCTCTCCCTCCACTCCCATTCCCACTGTACCTACCACTCTCCATTGTCCCAAGAAGCTCTTCCTCGCCACTACTAACTTCTTTCCTGACCCTGAGCCCCCCCCTCCTTCTCGTCGGGGTAAGAAGAGCACCTCAGCCACCACCAGCCCTGCAGCCCCCTTGACAAGGGTGCAGGGGTATTGGAGCCCGCCAGCCCGCATGTCTGGATCTTCGCCCAGCAGCAAGGGGACAGCCAGCCCACCCCCTGGGAAGAGGAGCAGAAGGCGGAAGGGGCGCCGCAGGAGCCCGCCTTCTACATCCCCCCCGGACACCACCCAGAGACAGTCACCAGCCACAGCTCCAAAGGGAGGCAAGGGCCACAGGCCCACGACTAAGGAGGGCAAGGGCAGCAAGTCGGAGAGGTCAGGCAGCAGGCCTGCTGCCCAGGAGGAGCCCACAACCCCCATAGCCGCTGCCCCGGGATCAACCGGCACAGCTGCCCCGGGAGAGCCCACCACCCCCATAGCCGCTGCCCAGGGAGGACCCAGCCCAGCTGGCCAGGAGGGCCCCACCACCCACAGCCCAGGTGGGCAGTGAAGGAGCACCATCCCCGCTGCCCAGGAGGGCACCACCAGGCAATTAGCAGTTGGCCATAGACCGTCCGCCGTCTCAAGAACCGCTGAACTGGGCCCCGCCGTCTCAAGCACCACTCCGCTGGGCCCCGCCGTCTCAAGCACCGCTGAACTGGGCCCTTCAAGGCAAGGAGCGCTGAACTGGGCCCCGCCGTCTCAAGAACCGCTGAACTGGGCCCCGCCGTCTCAAGCACCGCTGAACTGGGCCCTTCAAGGCAAGGAGCGCTGAACTGGGCCCCGCCGTCTCAAGAACCGCTGAACTGGGCCCCGCCGTCTCAAGAACCGCTGAACTGGGCCCTTCAGGGCAAGGACCGCTGAACTGGGCCCTTCAGGGCAAGGACCGCTGAACTGGGCCCCGCCGTCTCAAGAACCGCTGAACTGGGCCCCGCCGTCTCAAGCAACGCTCCGCTGGGCCCCGCCATCTCAAGAACCGCTGAACTGGGCCCTTCAGGGCAAGGACCGCTGAACTGGGCCCCGCCGTCTCAAGCACCGCTCCGCTGGGCCCCGCCGTCTCAAGCACCGCTCCGCTGGGCCCCGCCGTCTCAAGCACCGCTGAACTGGGCCCTTCAAGGCAAGGAGCGCTAAACTGGGCCCCGCCGTCTCAAGAACCGCTGAACTGGGCCCCGCCGTCTCAAGCACCGCTGAACTGGGCCCTTCAAGGCAAGGAGCGCTGAACTGGGCCCCGCCGTCTCAAGCACCGCTCCGCTGGGCCCCGCCGTCTCAAGCACCGCTGAACTGGGCCCTTCAAGGCAAGGAGCGCTGAACTGGGCCCCGCCGTCTCAAGAACCGCTGAACTGGGCCCCGCCGTCTCAAGCACCGCTGAACTGGGCCCTTCAAGGCAAGGAGCGCTGAACTGGGCCCCGCCGTCTCAAGAACCGCTGAACTGGGCCCCGCCGTCTCAAGCACCGCTCCGCTGGGCCCCGCCGTCTCAAGAACCGCTGAACTGGGCCCTTCAGGGCAAGGACCGCTGGCCCTTTGGCAGACGTGGCAGGGCAGGATCTATCTCGGGCAGGGCTGCAGGATGTCCTCTGGCCAACTTGCCTCCTCCAGTGGCAGTGGGGTCTGTTATGGACTGTTTGGACTGTGGCTTTGCTCTCCCCAGGATGGCCCAGTGGGCAGGCCACCCACTGTATGGACTGTATGGACTGTGGCTTTGCTCTCCCCAGGATGGCCCAGTGGGCAGGCCACCCACTGTATGGACTGTATGGACTGTGGCTTTGCTCTCCCCAGGATGGCCCAGTGGGCAGGCCACCCACTGTATGGACTGTTTGGACTGTGGCTTTGCTCTCCCCAGGATGGGCCAGTGGGCAGGCCACCCACTGTATGGACTGTATGGACTGTGGCTTTGCTCTCCCCAGGATGGCCCAGTGGGCAGGCCACCCACTGTATGGACTGTATGGACTGTGGCTTTGCTCTCCCCAGGATGGCCCAGTGGGCAGGCCACCCACTGTATGGACTGTATGGACTGTATGGACTGTGGCTTTGCTCTCCCCAGGATGGCCCAGTGGGCAGGCCACCCACTGTATGGACTGTATGGACTGTGGCTTTGCTCTCCCCAGGATGGCCCAGTGGGCAGGCCACCCACTGTATGGACTGTATGGACTGTATGGACTGTGGCTTTGCTCTCCCCAGGATGGCCCAGTGGGCAGGCCACCCACTGTATGGACTGTTTGGACTGTGGCTTTGCTCTCCCCAGGATGGGCCAGTGGGCAGGCCACCCACTGTATGGACTGTTTGGACTGTGGCTTTGCTCTCCCCAGGATGGGCCAGTGGGCAGGCCACCCACTGTATGGACTGTTTGGACTGTGGCTTTGCTCTCCCCAGGATGGGCCAGTGGTCATGGAGTCCCCTCGTGGATCTGGCGTCGTGTACTCAAGTGGCTGAGGTGCCCCCCCTTCCCTTCCCCCTGAGGTGCCTGTCCTATTTTCTTTCTGATGCCCCTGCAGTGTTCTCTCCGTGGAGTTCTTGTCGTGGGACTGGGCCTTGCCCCTTTGCACAGGACCCCTGTGATCCACGGACAGTGGTTGGACTACATTTAGTAGCTGTATATATTTTGTACATAGTTTATTTATTTATTGGGATTACTGGTGTCCATATTTCAATATATCTGTCCGTTTATGATCTCTTCTTTTGGTCTTTGCATTATTTCGGAGGGGGGTGGTTTGTGGGTTGTGACAGTGATCTGTTGGAATGCATTGATGTGTGTGTTGTAGTGGGTGTGGGTGGGTGGGTGTGTGCCGGTAATCTTTTCCCTCCCCTGTGTCGTAGGTGCAGTACTCACCGATGTCTTCCGCGCCGCCGGGCGTGCTCCTGGTATATGAGCAGGAATAGGAGTGCGGGGATGACCTGCAACTCTGGTTCCATACTGCCTGAATCTCGCGTGGAGTGCGTAGAGGTGAGCGTTTTCCCGTTCGTAGTCTGTTTCCGCTGTGTTCTTATCGGCGGTGCTCCCGCCCCGGAAAAGGTGGCAGATTGGTGGATCGTAATAGGGTGGGCGGTACATTGTCTGCCGCCTGGCTGTTGGCGGGAACCGCCGCGCTGTTTGTTTGTACCGCTGTGGCGGTCGGAGTGTTAAGTTGGCGGGCTGTGTTGGCGGTTCCCGCCAGGGTCAGAATTGCATATTTTAGACCGCCGGCCTGTTGGCGGCTTGGCCGCCGCTTTATCACCGACCGCCAGGGTCAGAATGAGGGCCATTATCTCTCTGAGGTTTCCCTGTTCCCTAACCCTCTCCCACACCGTGATACCCCCACTTGCTCTGTGTCCCTCCACAAGTCCAGCCCTTCCACCTACAAGTCCTCCCCAACCCTCCTGGTAGTGCCCATGCTCGTCCCCCTGCCAAGACATCTACCCCTCCCAAGCCCAGGCCCAAGGACACCCCTCCCAAACCCAAGCCCAAGGCCCCCTCTCCCAAGCCCAAATCCTCCCTCTATCTCCCCTCATCCTTAAGGTGCCTGCCTCCCCCTTGATGCCCCTACCCTGTGGAGGTCATTTTGTAGTCAGGAGACAAGTAGGGGCACAGTTAAGTGCTATTAGTGCATTTGGTACTTTGAACTGCCCAATTGCCTAATTCTTGTACATAGTTATTTTATATTTTCCATTTCACATTCGTAATACATCTGGACCAACCTGGTGTGACGTTGCCTTGTGCGCCCTAAGTGCTAGGGTATGCCCAGACGTGGGTCCCTTGCTTGCTGCACCACTGGATTCAAGCTAGCCTGGGTGATAAAGGGTCCCAGGATGCTTTAATCCTGTCCAGAGAGGACCTGGCTTGGCAGTTAGGGCTGGACTGCTCCTTTATGGAGCAGGGTCAAGACTGATTTGCATGTGGCTGGGTCCAAACTGGTGTGATGTGGCAAACAAAATAATGATGGATTAAACCCAGATCTGTGACTGGGGGTGAGTGTTTCAAAAGTTTCAACACTCCGTCCATCATTTTATTTTGTGATGTTGCGTTGCATTAGTAACATACTTGTCCTAACTTTCTTTCTACATGGCTGTTGGTGTTTGTGCACTTTGGTTTGTGTGTGTGACATGTGTGTGTGCGAGGGTTGTGCTAGCTGTTATGCCTGGCCTGCATGTGTGTGTGTGTGTCGCTCTGCCATTTGTCCCACTGTCATTGATGTGTATTGTGTGTAGGATATGTTTGTTACATGCATGTATGTATATGAATTGTGCATTGTTTGTTTAGAGATGTGTAATGGTGGTGTTGGGTGACCTTGTGTGGTTGTTGTGTGTGCGTCCATGTGTGTGGTGGTGGTTTTGCCATATGTGTTGTGTGTGGTAGATGTGTAGTGTGGCATATGCTTCATTGTATGGCAGTGTGAATGTGTTGATTGGTCGTATGTTGTTGTTACGTGTTGTTGTAAGTATGTATTATCATGTGGGGTTGTGCAGTGAGATTCCTTGGCCTAGCTTTTGTGTAGTTGTGGTTGTGGTGTCGTTGTGCGACTTGGTGGTAGTGTGTAGGATTAGTGCTGGGTCTGTGTGTGTGTTGCAGTGGGTATGGCACGTGTGTGTTGGCCATGGTATGTGTAGTATGGGAGTGCGTCTGTATGGTTTGTGTGTGCGTGTGTGTATACAGGTGTCCGTGTGTGTTCGTATGGGTGTGTGGTAACGTGTGTGTAGCCATCACAAGCCGTCCCGGCTGTGTATGTTGTGTGTGTGTGGGTACTGATTCCTTTCCCTCCAGGTTCTGGTAGCAGTGTGTACTTATGGTTGTTGTCTTCATCACTGCTTCTGGACTTCCAGTTCAGGCTCCATGTCGGCTCCTGGCAGGTGTGAATTCCTGAAGGAGAGTGTTTACTTTTATAGAGTTGGTTTCTGCCAGGGTTTTCGTGGTGGTGTGACCGCTGCGGAAACCTGGGCGGTGTGCAGCCTTGTAATTTGTCTGCACAGAAACATGGTCCCTGCCAGTCTGAAGGTGCCTACCCCCGTCCACGGCGGCCTGACCGCACTGGCGCTACTGGCGGTAGTTTGGCTGTGTTCTGTTGGGAAGACCACCATGGTCATAATTTGGTGGTTTTCACCGCCAGGTCGTCGGTGGTATGACCACTGCCACCAACATGGTAGTCCTGTGACTGCCAAAATCATAGTGGCCCCCATAGTGTCTTTTTTACACTTGCATGAAAAGTAGGTCCACAAACCAGTATGTCATCGACATATTGCAACAGAGTGCTGTCACACTGAAAATTTTATAGATAATTTTTTATTGCTCTATTGAACATGCTGGGGGACTCACAATACCCTTGGGGCAAAGCAGAGTACAAACAATGAGTCCTGCGATATGAGAACACTGTCAGATAGTGGTTATCAGGATAGAGAGGAATGCTAATGAAGACATTTTTTAGATCAGTTAATGAAAATTACCTGGCATCCTGTCGGACGTTTGTCAGGATGATGGAGGGGTCTGGTACAATGGAGAAATCTGTATTCTGGTAAAACAAAATTGTTCAGAGGGCGCAGGTCTTCAACCATGCGCCAAGTATTGCCCTTAGCTTTCTTAACCAGGTAAATAGGGGTGTAAACACTTCAGTGTAAATTACTCCCTGTTCTATTCGAAGATTTGTTGATGAGGGACAAGGTGCCATTTTGGTCCTATTGGATTTATCTGCAGCCTTTGATACTATTTCTTCCCAGATTTTGATGACCCGTCTTTATTAAGTAGGCGTCAGAGGTAGGGCCTTGAAATTGTTGGAATCCTTTTTATCTAATACATGGACCACTGTAAGATGTGGCAATTTTGATTCTACTCCTTATCTACTTCCTTGTGGGACTCCACAGGGTTCCTCATTGAGCCCTACCTTGTTTAATATTTATGTTGCCCTGCTAGCCAATTGGGTTTGATCTTTTGGCTTTATCCCCACTTCATATGCAGATGACACACAGCTTATTATCCCAGTTAATAAAAACTGGGAGGAGGTGGCGGACCGCTTCAACCTTTGTATGAAGGAGGTCAGTAACTGGATGGGGTCCAATTGGTTGAAATTGAATGCTTCTAAGACTGAAATTCTCTGTTTTGGATCTGGTGTTAAATATTGGAATCCACACTGGTGGCCATCAGATTGTGGTTCCCTTCCAACCCCCACCAATGTTAGCAAAACCTGGGTAGTTTGTTTGATAATCAACTATATTTTAAACCTCAGGTAAACCACACGGTTAAAACTGGTTTATGGTTGATTAAAATGTTAAGGAAAGTTTTTCCCTTTCTTCAGCATAAATGGAGATTTGCCGCCACTTTAGCTTTGGTAATGTCTAAAGTGGACTATTGCAATGCCTTGTTTCTCAATCTTGATAAAGGCCTTCTTAATAGGCTGCAGTTGATTCAGAACTCAGCCGCCAGAGCAGTTCTTAATCTCCCACGTTGGACCTCTGTCAGAAGTAGTCTCAGACAACTGCATTGGCTTCCGGTGGCTCAACGTATCATTTTTAAATCTCTTTGTCTGTCTTTCAAAGCAGTGCATGGCTGAGGTTCAAAATACATGTCCGCTAAATTAGGTTGGTATAAACCTAAGAGACATCTTAGATCATTGTCAGCTCACTATATTCAGGTCCCCCGTACTAATAGAGTGAATTGGGGTGATCAAGTCTTTACTGTGGCTGCAGGTAAGTGCTGGAATTCCCTTCCTCCAAACATTAGGGCTGAAACATGTTATTCACGGTTTAGGAAATTGATTAAAACTTGCCTCTTTCCTAACTAATCCTTGTTTTCTTTTCCTTCTGCGGGTTGGGGTTTCCTAATGAGTTTAGTGACGTTTTTACCTATGTTAGCGCTTCGATGCTCTTTGTGAGCCGGCATGCGCTTTATAAATATACTCACATACATACATACATAATGCCTATATAGTGGGGGCAATGCTCTCATCTGCCTCCTTGGACAGGGGGTATTGTTTTACTTTGGGTAAGATGGCACCTTCCTTCAGCGTAATATGGAATGGTGCAGCAGTACGGAGAAGGCTGACATCATGAGGACCCTTAGTCCATAGGGTGTTTGGCACCTGTGGAAGATTGGCATCTTTTTACTAAGTCAAAAGCTCTGCTTGGTGTGGGTGTTCTGACTTCTAGCACAGTCCTCATTGGAATGTCATCCTTTTCTTGGGGCTATCATCAAATAGCTTTTCATCCAGTATGTCTCTAATCATCTTTCCTAGCTCAAGGAAGATGACACTACCAACAAAGCACAATTGTGGTCGCTGGCTGTCAAGGTGCCATAGGTAGGTGTTAGTTCCAAAGCCTCTACCTGCAATATTACCTCTGCTTCTGATAGTCTGGAGTCCTGTCCTTGCGGCCTAAGGAGGAATTATTTGGGCAATTGAACCTCCCTCCCCAATAGTTCTTGTGTCTCTGCTAAGATGGTATATACTGTTGTGGTAAATGCCTCCATATCAGCTGGTCATGCTCTAGTCTGGTCTCCACTGTTAGTACCATGATTCTGGAAGGTGGAACCTCAGGTTTGGAACAAATCACGCTACCATCTGGCTTAAAGTGAATGGTCATGTTCAATTTTGCCATCAGATCTCGTCCTAACAAATTTGCTGCGACAGCTGGTGACAACAGAAAGCTGCTGTCAATATGTTTTACTGGTTTGTAAAAGAAACCCTTATAATTTCTCCAGAGAATCTCTGTGTGTCCATGGATCTATTGGAAACTGGAAGGCCTCCCTCGTTAATACAGGATTTTATTGCTCCTGTATCTATGAGGAATGTACTTCTCTTGTCATTAATGGACACTGTCACAGTGGGTTCCTCATCTGACCTGTCCATCACTGACAAGACTGGTTACATGGAAATACTCTGTGGGCACTCTCATTGTGTGTTTACTTCTGCAGGGTTCACCTGGAAGGGATTCCCACTCTCAAATCTACCCCCCTTCTCCATTTTGGGGTGGGATTTCTGCAGAGGGTACTTGATAGTTCTGCTGGGGCAGTCTTTGCTGCACTTGGGGCATTCCTGGTGATTGCACATTTTGCAAAGGGCATCTGGGTACATTTGTGATCTATGGGTTTTGCTGTGACTGCACTATCAAATTTCCGGATGGACCATGATTTGTCATTCTTCTATTTTTCTCATCCCATCTCTTCAAGTTAGAGTCTTTAATAAGACGCCCAAACCTCTGACAATAATAACATTCCTGAACCCTCCTTGGAGGACTCATCCTGCCGCTACTATTTCCTTGTGTTCTTATATCGTCCTGCTGCTGCAGGTACTGTCATTGGATGACCTCTCAGACCATTCCCACAGATATTGCAGTCATCTGAGTGGCCGCTGCCACTACAGCACCTTCCATCTTCTGAACTTCTGCTGCACCAAGTTGGGTGACACTTTCTCTGCTACTTCCTCTTTACATTTCTTCTTTTCGTGCTTCTTCTTGCAAAAATGGATGATGTGCGCTTGAATTTCAGTCCAGGGCTTGACTTCCAGTGCTATTATGTCATCTAAGGTGTCTTGTACATCAGGAGGCAATCCTTTCTTCACAAAGTTATAGAATAATGCAGCATTACCTCCTGTCACCTCCCACGTCTGACCCACTCCTGGGTTCATTTTACTTTCATTAAATTGATGCATCGTGCAGGGTCCTTATTCGGTTGCATAGATTGAGTCATGAGAGATCCGATGTCTGGCCTATCAGGGTACATATTTTCCAGCTGATCCCACACTACAGATCTGACCAGGGTAAATGTTGATCCATCACACCTGGTCTCAGTGACGGTCACATTTTTAATTCCAGCTTTTTGGAATACTGTGTCTGTTTCCTCCCCTCTGAGGGAACTAAGTAAGCTTTTTACATCCCCTACTTCGGGGGTGATACTTGCAGTTTGTCTCTCAAATGCTCTGATCCATTTCCCTGCTCCCTCTGTAAGCAGTGGCAACTGTTTTCAGAAGTTTTCCTTGTCCATTTGTGGCCAAGGAACATAGGTCATCATTACAACATTGGCGGTAAATGCTGCTTACCGCTGTGCAGAAGACCAGCAACACACCGTGCGGCCGCGGAAATCCGCTACAGCTATTACGACCCACAGCTCAGAATCTGCCAAAATCTAGACACGCACACAAGTCCGCCACACCAAAGGTCAGTGATAAACTGGCAATAACAAAACCTCCACCGTCACGCCAACAGGAATACGCCCACACTATCACGACCCACGTATCCACTCGGTGTCTTTCAACCACGGTATTCCATTGGCGGTACAAACGGCCGCGCTCACAATACACACACATTTACAAAACACTACCACATTGGACAATTCCAAATACACACACCTGATACACATACACACACCACTCCACACACCCAATACAATATAAAACACTCACCCACATTACCCACAAACCCTTACAACAAACAATTTGGCAGAAGCAGAGAGACAGCAAAGCAAAGACCACACCAGCATACAGAGGCACACAACACCATCACACATCCACGCACAAAACACCACACACCCCTAAATATCACCCTACACATCACAACACACACCACCTCACACATCACCCACACCACCCCATGGCACGCAAAGACACCCCAGGTTTTCTGAGGAGGAGCTCAGGGTCATGGTGGAGGAAATCATCCGGGTTGAGCCACAGCTATTCGGATCACAGGTGCAGCACACCACCGTAGCTAGGAAGATGTAGCTATGGCGGAGAATCGTGGACAGGGTCAACGCAGTGGGACAGCACCCAAGAACACGGGATGACATCAGGAAGAGGTGGAACGACCTACGGGGGAAGGTGCGTTCCGTGGCCTCAAGACACCACATTGCGGTTCAGAGGACTGGCGGCAGACCCCCACCTCCTCCCCCACAACTAACAACATTGGAGGAGCAGGTCTTGGCTATACTGCATCCTGAGGGCCTCGCAGGAGTAGCTGGAGGAATGGACTCTGGTAAGTTCAATCTTCCACTACTTCATCCCCAACCCTACCTGCATGGCATCACATACCCCACCCTCGCCCTCACCCCCATCACTCCAACTCCTCACATATGTCCCACTATCACAAACCACACATCCCAACACCCTGCCCTGCATGCAACAACAAAGCATGGACACCCATCACCAATGCATGTCCACTACACATACCCACACAGACCCCTAAACTATTAACACACAAGGTCCTACACAGGAATGGAAGCACTGGGGTACAGGGTCACCAACCCATTGCACACCATGGCACACACAGAGGCAATAATCCTGCATTTACACCCCTGCAGGACCCCTACCTAACGTCACCGGACAGGAGGTTCCAGACATGTCCACTTCCCCCACAGAAGAGGCCCACAGTGATGACAGCAGCTCTGTCCAACTGGATCTAGATGACCAGCCCGGCCCATCTGGGACCTCGGGACAGTCGGTTCTCCTCACACAGTCACAGGCCACCAGAGGCCTCCCCCTCAGGAAACACCAGCACAGCACCCACCCAGCGGGCCCATACCACTGTCCCCAGGACACGTCAAGCAGCAGTGTGTCCACCACTCCAGGGAACCCAGACTAACCCACCACCCCAAGAACAGCAGCGAATTGGGGGCAGTGGTAGTGGGCACACAGTTCAGGGGACAGAGGCCCAGGAAAACCGGGGAACTAGGAGGGCTGCTGTGCAACAGGGGGAGTACAGGCCCAGGGAACCCACTCTCCACGAGGCCCTCTCCAACATCATGGGAGCCTACCATCATTCCCAGGAGACGATGGCAACGGTACTGGCCAAGTTTCAGGAGACCCAGCGGCTGCAGGAGGAACAGTATTTGGGCTTCAGGGAGGAACTCAAATCCATCAATACCACCCTAGGCACCATTGAAGGGGTGCTGAAGGACCTGGTAAACACCAGGAGGGACACTCTGGCACAACAAGGGGACCCTGACACTAGCCTGGACGATGAACTGCTCACCACCTCTGCCGGCGCTAGTGGACAGGAGGCACCACCACAGGACCACAACACCAGCACTCCACCCCCTGCAGATGGAGAACCACCCCGCAAGCGGTCCCTGAGATCCAGGACAAAGACAGAGAACAATGCCAAGACCCCCGCCAAGAAATGAGACCACCCTGATTGTCATCCTTCTGTCCCACTTTGTCACCCTGTCCATCCTTAAACTGCCCTAGCTCCACTTCCTATGCCCCTTTGGACAATGTACCTGTGAGACATATAGACTGGACTCTGACATGGAAATTCCTCCACCATCACCCCTGACCATTTCACAACCCCCACCACTAATTTGCACTTATAATAAACACCCTTGAATCACAAAACAATCTGGAGCCAGTCTGTGCTTTCACAAATGTGTATTTGCTATAACTAAGGAAAATACCAATGTCCATTGTAGTGTCAACATACCTATGTCACACAGCTCTAGTCCATGAGGTAACATAGCACAGGTCACAGAGTGGGACCCACATCTGTGAAATCGAAAGGGAAATTGACAAATCAGGGTCCATACACTGGGTGGAAGTGACAGACAGACGAGAGTTAGAACATTTTTATCAGATGTAGGAGGCAGTGAGTTACCTGTGTCTCACTGGAAGTATTGATGGATCACGATGTTTCTGTTGTCTATGTCCTCTTCTTCTGCCTCCTCTTCTTCACTGTCCACAGGCTCCAGAGCTGCCACAACACCTCCTTCAGGACCATCTTCCTGCAGAAAAGGCACCTGTCATCGCAAAGCCAAGTTGTGCAGCATAGAGCAGGCCACGATGATCTGGCACACCTTCTTTGGTGAGTAGTATAGGGAACCATCTGTCATATGGAAGCACCTGAACCTGGCCTTCAGTAGGCTGGAGGTCCTCTCTATAACCCTCCTAGTTCACCCATGTGCCTCATTGTAGCATTCCTCTGCCCTTGTCCTGGGATTCCTCACTGGGGTCAGTAGCCATGACAGGTTGGGGTAGCCAGAGTCCCTTGCAAATGTCGAGGGACAACTGTTAGACACACACTAACCCTTAGGGACAACCCCAGACCCAGACAACTATTCACACTGTATAGGGTCCTTGTCCTCACCTATTAGCCACACACGGTGCCTCTGGAGTTGCCCCCATCACATAAGGTATGCTGCTATTCCTCATGATATAAGCATCATGCACGGATCCAGGAAACTTGGCGTTCACATGGGAGATGTACTGGTCGCCCAAACACACCATCTGCACATTCATTGAATGGTAACTCTTCTGGTTTCTGTACACCTGATCACTCCTGCGGGGGTACCAAGGCCACATGTGTCCCATCAATGGCACCTATGATGTTGGGGATATGTCCCAGGGCATAGAAGTCACCTTTCATTGTAGGCAAATCCTCCACCTGAGGGAACACGATGTAGCTGCGCATGTGTTTCAGCAGGGCAGACAACACTCTGGACAACACTTTATAGAACATTGGCTGGGACATGCCGGATGCAATGGCCACTGTTGTTTGAAAGGACCCACTTGCCAGGAAATGGAGTACTGACAGGACCTGCCCTAGAGGGGGATTCCTGTCGGACAGCTGACATCAGGTCTGGCTCCAACTCGGCACGCAGTTCCTGGATTGTGGCACGATCAAGTCTGTAGGTGACTATTACATGTCGCGATCAGAGGGTCAGCCAACACTGAGGTACGGAATAAACAACTTTATTGCACACATTTGTCAATCCGCTATGTGCCTGTCTTAGTGTGTATGCAAGGCCTGGATATGTGTGACGCATTTAAAATTAATGCCATGTGGCCCCCTGAAATGGCGGCTACCTGACCTGTAATGTGGGACAAGGGGATATGAGGTAACTGCGCTGGCGTTGTACACCATAGCGGTAGGCGACCGAAGACCGCAGCGCAATCCTGCATTGGTTAACATTGGACCCTATGGGTCCCAGGAGCCAATGACGATGTACGCCGGCGGTGACGGTACGCACTGCCGCAGACTTGACTGCCATTTTCTCACTGTTCACTCACTTGATACCTGATCTTCGACAGGAGTGGACCTACACTACAAGTGCTGCTGTGACCTGAGTCTGGAAGCGACAATGGCTACAGTGTCTGGGGAAAAGGCCTCTGCCTTCACTGCGGAGGAGTTGGACAAACTGGTGGATGGGTCCTCCCCCAGTACACGCTTCTCTACGGTCCTCCAGACAAACAGGTGAGTACACTGTGAGCATGATGCATGGGCAATGCCTGTTTGGAATGGTGTGGATGTAAGCCACATGTTGGGGGGTGGCCTGAGTGCTGCATGTGAGGTGGTCAGTGGATGTGCGTCAGGGCAAGGGTGGGAAGTGGTGGGCAATGAGTATGACGGTCCGGACGGGTGAGTAATAAAAAAATTTCTCTCTGTTTACCCTCTAGGTCGGCGCCCACCAGAAGAAGGGTATTTGGTGTGCCATTCCCAAGGAGGTGCTGACCCTGGTTGGTCTATCACAGGCAGAGCACCCACTGCCGCAAAAGATGGGAGGACCTGCACCGCTGGAGCAAGAATACGGCAGAGGCCCAGCTGGGGCTAGCCTCCCAACGTGGAAGGGGTGCCCGGCGCACCATGAACCCCCTGATGTTCTGCATCCTGGCGGTGGCCTATCCGGAGTTGGATGGGCGCTTGAGGGCATCACAGCAGCCATAAGGGGGTGAGTACAGTTTCAGAAAGCTGACTTTGCATGGTTTAGGAACTAGCTGGGTGAGGGATGTGGGCTGTTGGTGCCCCTAGGCCAGAGCGATCATGCCAGGGTAGGTCCCTTGTTTTCAGGTTCTGAAGCACCCCTACCCCAATGGTACAATTGGGCAACTACTAGTGTGCAGGGTCCTGTGGGTGTCAGGTGTGCAGGTTCTGGCGTTAGGCATTGTACCGCATGGGCTGATGACTACCATAGTGAGTGGTTGGGTAAGGCCTAGTGTATAGGGCAGCTCACTGTGTGTTGTGTCCGCCAACGGTAGTGGTGTTGGTGGCATTGACCATGTGTGTCCTCTGTCTTTCCCCTCCTTCTTGTTTTGTCACCCTGTCCTTGTGTGCATTAGCATCATCTGGTGGAGGAGCTGAGGCACTGGCAACGGAGGGAGCTGCATGCCACATGGTCCATGAGGTTAAATCCACAGAGGGTGAAGGCACCAGTTGGACGGAGGGCGAGGGGAGCTCCACGACGGGGACAGGAGGGGATACCAGTGATAGCGACTCCTCCTCTGAAGGAAGCTCCCTCCTGGTGGCAGACACCTCTGTGCCCACCCCAACAACAGGTACAGCCGCCACCCCCTACCAGTACCGCCCTCCCAGCAGCCGATCAACGTGTTTTCCGTGCCCGCTCACCCAAGAGGGTGGGCATATCCTTCGCCCCAGGCACCTCAGGACCTGCCGCAGTCAGCCCTGCTGCCCTCAGTGAGGAGGCTATTGACCTCCTGAGATCCCTCACTGTTGGGCAGTCAACCATTCTGAATGCCATCCAGGTTGTTGAGAGGCATTTGCAACAAACAAATGCATTCCTGGAGGGCATTCATTCTGGCGTGGCGGCCCAACAGAGAGCATTTCAGGTTCTAGTCTCAGCACTGATGGCAGCCATTGTCCCTGTGTCCAGCCTCTCCCCTCCAACTTCCACTACCCCAACCCAATCCCCTCTAACTCAGCCTATCCCAAGCATACCTTCAGACCAGCAGGCACACACATCAACACAGAAAAGTGGCTCAGGAAAACACAAGCACCACACATCATCGCACAGGCACTCACACAAGCACCATACCCATGCACACATACCAACATCCACTTCCTCCACTGTGTCCACCTCCTCCACGTCCTCCACCTCCCTCCCAGTATCGTCTCCAATCACACCTGCATGCACTACATCATCAGCCACTGCCTCCATCACCAGCACGCCCATCACAACACACTGCTCACGAGCAATCACCACCCCCACAACCATTCACACGTCACCTGTGTCCTCTCCCAGTGTGTCTGTGAGCCCTCCTCCCAAAGTACACAAACGAAGGCACACACCCACTCAACAGTCATCCACCTCACAACAGCCTCCAGCTCATGCACCTTCACCCAAACTCAGCAGACGTACACCTCGTACAACCACTACCTCTTCCTCCACTCCCACACCCCCTCCATTTTCCTGTCCCAGTATGTCAAAGAAACTTTTCCTAGCTAACATTAACCTCTTCCCTACACCTCCACCCCCCGTCCTTCCCCTAGGGCCAGGATGTCTAGATCCCAGCCCAGCCCCTCAGCCACTAAATCTGCATCTGCTGTGGTCCCTGCAAGTCTGGGTGGATCTAAGGGGGCACCTGTCAGAGCTGCCAGTGTGCCACCTACAGATGGGATGGACCACCCGATTCTGCCACCTGCCAAGGTCAAGAGGAGGCTGGCATGCAGCAGGGGAAAGTCCCACCACCCACCCAACAAGGCCTCATCCTAACACAAAGAGGACAGTGCCAAGGTCCCAACAGTGACTACCAAGGTGGGGAACGGACACAAGGCAAAGGCCAAGTCACCTCAGGGCACGATGCCTCCTGGCGAGGGGCTGGTGACCACCATTTCCTCAGAGATGCCAGCGACCTGTACCGCGGTCACCACTGCCGCAACGACCACCACCTGCACCGCCGCCTGCACCGCCGCCTGCACTGCCGCCTGCACTGCCACCTGCACCGCCGCTGCCACAACGTCAGTCTGCAGCATCCTCCCCAAGGGTCAGCCATCCAAGTCTGCAGGAGATGGTCTGGTGTCTCCCTCCACCACTACAGACACCTGCACCACAGGCAGCAACAGCAGCATCTCTGCCGCAGCCACCGCTCCAGCCACCACCATCTGCACCGCCACGTGCCCAGCCGGTGCCAATATATCGGACGTCGGCAGCATCCCCAGTGGGCAGCCGTCTGAGGCTGCAGGTGACGTCCTGGACCCTGGACACACCACATGAGGCACCACCCCCAGCAGTGGCACTACCAGCAGTTTGCAGCCTAAGTTGCCGCAGGATGGAGTGTGGCTCTGCCTCCATGGAGTATCATGCTACCTGTTCCATGTACATCCCGTGGCTCAGACACCCAAGTGAGAGAATGTTAACAGCCACACCCCAGGTGCAGCATCACTTGGCACAATGCCCCATCCAGAACCAGTGGAAGGAGGCATCCACTATCACTATCCTTGGCAGGATGAAGCACTCTGGGTACAATGCCCCCTCCAGAACCAGTGGAGAAATGCATTCACTCCCCCTATCCTTGGCAGGATGAAGCACTCTGGGCACAATGCCCCTTCCAAAACCAGTGGAAGACGCCATCCACTTGAGAGACTGTGGCCTTACACTACCCAGGAGCAAGCAGTGGGCAACCCACCCAATTGAGAGACTTAAGAGACTGTGGCTTTGCACTCCCCAGGACCAATCAGTGGGTAACCCACCCACTTGAGAGACCTGAGAGACTGTGGCTTTGCACTCCCCAGGACCAAGCAGTGGGCAACCCACCCACTTGAGAGACTTTAGAGACTGTGGCTTACCACTCCCCAGGACCAAGCAGTGGGCAACCCATCGAATTGAGAGACTTAAGAGAATGTGGCTTTGCACTCCCCATGAGCAAGCAGTGGGCAACCCACCCACTTGAGAGACTTGAGAGACTGTGGCTTTGCACTCCCCAGGACCAGGCAGTAGACATGGTGCCCCTTCGAGGAGCAGTGGCGTCCTGATGCCCCTGCAGAGTTCTCCCTGTTTTGAGGCAGGTGTCATGTGTGGGCTTCTCCCATGCTTTTTGGGACCACTGGTCCACGGACATTTACAAGGTACAGTGTATGGCCTTTGTTAGAAATGGGGTTTTTGGTTGGCAGTCAGGTTACCCTCTGTCCAAGCAAGAACCCTCACTCTAGTCAGGGTAAGTCACACACAATCAAATTATCCTGTGCCCACCCTCTGGTAGCTTGGCACGAGCAATCAGGCTTAACTTAGAAGGCAATGTGTAAAGTATTTGTGCAATAAATCATACAATAACACAATATAGCACCACAAAAATACACCACACAGTGTTTAGAAAAATATATAATATTTATCTGGTTATTTGCAGATCAACACAATTAAAGATGCAATAAGAATTTGTAATGATATCACTGAAAGGTGATATAAAGTGTCTTAAGTCTTTAAAAAGCAAACAAAGTCTCTTTCAAGCACAAAGTACCTGGTTTGGAGTGGAAAATCTCTGCAGAGTGCCGTAGAGGAGGAGATGCGTGGAAAATTGTGTGTGCGTCAGTTTTGCCCCTTCACACACGGACTTGCGTCGTTATTTTTCATGTGGGGAGGCGTGCGTCGTTCTACGGGAAGAAAAATGGTGTGTGTGTCGGTTTCGCCCCTTCACACATGGACTTGCATCGTTATTTTTCACTCAGGGATGACGTGCGTAATTTTTCGGCACACGGACCGTCTCCTTCTGTGGGTCGCGGGATTACCAGATGTCCCAGGGTCTGTGCGTGGAATCCTAGGCTTGATATCCGGCTGCGTGTTGTTCCGGGGGGCTGTGCGTGGAATTTTCATCCTCACGGCAGGCGTCGCGTCGATTTCCTCTCTGGAAGCCAGGTGGCGTTGTCCAGGCGGGGCCGTACGTCGAAGTTCCGGTCGCACCGCCGGCGTCGCTTCGAGCGGCGTCTTTCCGTATCAGCGTGCAGTGAATTTCTCACCGCGGAGCAAGCTGTGCGTCAAAGTTTTCGGTGCACACGGAGTCCAGTTGAAAAAGAGAAGTCTTTTTGGTCCTGAGACTTTAGGGAACAGGAGGCAAGCTCTATCCAAGCCCTTGGAGAGCACTTTTGCAGCCAGACAAGAGTTCAGCAAGGAAGCAGGCCAACAGCAAGGCAGCAGTCCTTTGTAGAAAGCAGTCAGGTGAGTC